>NC_064645.1:121609878-122236664 GCF_023864345.2 Schistocerca serialis cubense | reverse complement strand
CTTATACATGAAATATGAAGTTTCAATTTGATTCTAATCATATTTACTATACTGCAATTATGTGTTTCCTTGTTATGAATAATTTAATGTCGTCTTCAAAGTGGTCTACTCAGTAACATTTGTTAAATGAAGGGGGCATTTCTCCACTTAGTATCTTTTTCGCCCTACTTTTCCTTTCGTTAACTAGTCTCGGCTTTTTAATCCACCCTCTGTGTAACCATCGAAAAGACATATCGGACACTAACATGAATGGCGCACGACATATGAATACTCTGCCACTTTCGTACTCGTGACACCTCATTCTAGCAAAGCACTGGAAAATTGCTTAGAATGTTGAAACTGGTGCGACGATAAAGGGGTGTTAACAAATAGAATTTAAGTGGAGAAATGCGGCCTAGAATTTAATATGTTGTTCTCAAGTCTATCTTGTATGTAGTTGGATAACAGGGAGGAACAGAAATCCAGTAAAGAAGAGCTGAAAAAACGAAGGGTAGTCATCGAATGTGGTGAGAAGTCAGACTCCAGAAAACCTGCGGCGACGCTCTACGCAGCAGAAATATTATATTCTGCTCTTGGTAAGATTTCGAATTGGAGCAAAGAATCGCAAACACAGAGAATGTAAATTATGCACTACACAATATCAAAGAATGTAGTATCTCACTACTAGGATTCACGCAAATACCAGGGTGTAACAATTTTTAGGGATAAGGAATGTCCTAATATCACGGGCTGTCTTACGTAAGCACGTGCCACACTTCCATTCATTGATTGGGAAAATGTAAAATAGAAACTGTTTACAGATCGCAAGCGCGTCCCATCGCAGAATACTAGTCGAGTTTGAGGAACTCGTACCAAATAGGAATAACAAAAGGTACTGGACGCATACAGGGTGAGTCACCTAACGTTACCGCTGGATATATTTCGTAAACCACATCAAATACTGACGAACCGATCCCACAGACCGAACGTGAGGAGAATGGCTAGTGTAATTGGTTAATACAAACCATACAAAACTGCACGGAAGTATATTTTTTAACACTAACCTACGTTTCTTTAAATGGAACCACGTTAGTTTTGTTAGCATATCTGAGCATATAAACAAATACGTAATCAATGCCGTTTGTTGTATTGTAAAATGTTAATTACATCCGGAGATATTGTAACCTAAAGTTGACGCTTGAGTACCACTCCTCCGCTGTTCGATCGTGTGTATCGGAGCGCACTGCAACATACATCGCGTTTCTACAGAATGATCAGTCAACGTTGCTCGCAAATGTCTCACTGGAAACGCGGTGATGTATGTGGTATCAACATGATGGTGCACCTGCACATTCCGCAATTAACACTAGGCTGACCCTTGACAGGATGCTCGACGGGCGTTTTATAGGACGTGTAGGACGCATAAATTGGCCAGCCCGTTCTCCTGATCTTACACCTCTGGACTTCTTTCTGTGGGGTACGTTAAAGGAGAATGTGTACCGTGATGTGCCTACATCCCCAGAGGATATGAAACAACGTATTGTGGCAGCCTGCGGCGACATTACACCAGATGTACTGCGGCGTGTACGACATTCATTACGCCATAGATTGCAACTGTGTGCAGCAAATGATGGCCACCACATTGAACATCTATTGGCCTGACATGTCGGGACAAAGTCTATACCACTCCGTAATTGAAAACGGAAACCAAGTGTGTACGTGTACCTCACCCCTCATGGTAATGTACATGTGCGTCAGTGAAAAAGACCAATAAAGAGGTGTTAACATGTGGACGTAATGTGCTGTTCCAGTCTCTTCTGTACCTAAGGTCCATCACCGTTCCCTTTGGATCCCTACGTAATTCGGTGCTCTCCGATACACACGATCGAACAGCGGAGGAGTGGTACTCAAGCGTCAACTTTAGGTTACAATATCTCCAGATGTAATTAACATTTTACAATGCAACAAACGGCACTGATTGCGTATTTGTTTATATGTTCAGATGTGCTAACAAAACTAACGTGGTTCCATTTAAAGAAACGTAGGTTAGTGTTAAAAAACATACTTCCGTGCATTTTTGTATGGTTTGTATTAAGCAATTACACTAGCCCCACTCCTCACGTTCGGTCTGTGGAATCGGTTCGTCAGTATTTGATGTGGTTTACGAAATATATCCAGCGGTAACGTTAGGTGACTCACCCTGTATAAAGAACGGCGTCACGAAAGGTCACAGGTTTGTTTGACTCACAGGAAAGTGTCACAAAATGCAGAATAACTTGAATTGTCAAACACTTGAAGACAGACGTAAATAATTCCCCGAAAGTTCACTCACAAAATTTCAAGAACCAGTACTGGGTGAAGAGTGTAGAGAAATACCTCAGCCCCTACGCTTAACTCCAGTAGGAATCTTGCAGACGAGATCGAATGGTTCAAATGGCTCTGAGCACTATGGGACTTAACATCTGAGGTCACCAGTACCCTAGAACCTAGAAGTACTTAAACCTACCTAACCTAACCTAAGGACATCACAAACATCCATGCCCGAGGCAGGATTCGAACCTGCTACCGTAGCGGTCGCGTGGCTCTAGACTGAAGAGCCTAGAACCGCTCGGCCACAACAGCCGGCAGACAAGATCAGACTAATAATAGTGTACTCAGAGTCCTTTAGGCAACCACTATTCCCAGTCATGTAAACAGGGACTATCCGTAATCTATCTTCCCGTGCTAAGCACCCTCTGCAGTCCAGCTCTCAGAGAATTGCAAAGTATGTACGCAGATGTGACTCTTGTTCGGTTCAGTCTCGGTCTCACCGCCCCCCCTCCCCCCGCACCACCCCCAAAGCATGTCGCACTATCTTATACTTGCTGTCATGTCTCCTTTAAAGTGGCACTAATATCTGTATTAATAATAAATTGTTTAATTGCGTAAACATATAAATACTAACTTTCTACACGTGCTCTCACCTTCGTGTGTCACATACATTACACGCATATAGGGCTATGTCTTAATCTTTGAACCCGGAGACAATGTGAGAATTATCTCTGGTATTCAACTATGTGTCGTGATTCTTGGTTCCAAAACACGTTGACGAAAAACATGGGATTGCTGTAGCGTTCATTCTCGCTTCCTGTTTATTCACTGGACAGCAGAAATAAAAGACCAATCCCGTTTCATTATTTTAAAAGTATTACGAGTCAGCTAAGTACATTAGATAAACACCAGCAGGTAATTTTCGAACATTTTTCTTCACCGCTTCTTTCCGTAGCTATACAGTTAGTGGTAGTGAGGAATCTTACTCCTGCAGAATTTGTGTGCAAATAATAACTCACGCACCTAAAAAATGTGGTTGAAATTGCTCTCAGTACACCTGAGTTAATGCTTTAGTGTCTCCCCCTTTTCATTCCATCCGCTATGATTTGTAGGTGGTTCTTAACCACACAGTGATTCTTAGCAAATAGTAAGCAACCAGTAAGCTACCAATTCTTTAAGGAATGGCACTCAATTTACAAAACAGTTTTAAATATCTTATTACCTTACAAGTGATTTAATGTGTTAAGTACGAGGAGCATTCAATAGCCAATGCAACACATTTCTATCAGAAAGCAGGTTGGTTTTTTTTTCAGGAATCCAATACATCATATTGCACCCCTATAAGAAACTATTTTTCAACATAATCTCCGTTCAGAATTATAGCCTTACGCCACATTACTGAGAGGGTTTGTGTGCCCACGTGGTACCACTCTACTGGTCGACGTCGGAGGCAACGTCTGGCTGCGTCAGTAACCTCCCCATCATCCACGTACTGATTCCCGTGTTCGTCCTTCATTGACCCAAACGGATGGACACTCCTTATAGTCTTTGTTGGGCAGAGTTTGTCCGCACGTTCCAACAGTGCAGGAGGCACAGCTGGCCAGCTGGGCGACCGGCGCGCGACTGGACGGACATGTTTGTGCAAGCCTGTTGCGAAGATGACAGACACCTCGCCCAGCGACTCACACTGCTTTTCCTCACTGCCAGGCCTCCGTAGATGTTGCGCAAGGAGCGATGAATTTCTGCGATGCTCTGGTTTTCCGCGAAAAACAAACTCAATAACAGCTCTTTGCTTGGAAGGCCCGTCTCTTACACCGAGCGAGGTGGTGCAGTGGTTAGACACTGGACTCGCATTCGGGAGGACAACGGTTCAATCCGGCGTCCGGCCCTACTGATTTAGGTTTTCTGTGATTTCCCTAAATCGCTCCAGGCAAATGCCGGGATGGTTCCTTTGAAAGGGCACGGCCAACTTCCTTCCCCGTCCTTCCCAAATCCAATGAGACCGATGACCTCGCTGTCTGGTCTCCTTCCCCAAAACAACCCAACCCCACCTCCGTTACAGAACGCCATTTTAGAAGTTACGTATAGCCCCTCCAACTTTCCGAACTTCATGAAACTGTAGGAGCGGAAGCGGGAGTATTCCATGGCGACTCAAAACAATTTCCGAATTTTTTCAACCGAAACTGCCAGAGAAAAAATATGTTACATTTACTTATTGAATGCCCCCCTATTTGGTGTTCAACATGTAAATGAGAAAAAGTTTGGGGAAAATTTGAAATTGTGTTTGAACTTTTTTGCAAGTCACAAAGTGCTCGCATTCTGAAATACTGGATGAATGCAATCTGAGTTTTCTTGCGCGGTGCATTATGCTCTATTGTTCACCACCACACTCACACCCACCCCTACGAGAAGTAGGTGGTTCACAACCCCACAGTTTCAGAAAGTAAGCGACACGAGACTTAGTTTAGCTGAAATCGATGCAGTAGTTTAGGAGGAGAAGTTCAACATACACACATAGGTAATACTTCTTGTTACACACGTACACAGGCACACACACATCAGTCAGAACATTATGACCACCTACCTGCCTCTGATATAAAACCGCCCAAATCTGTCGAGGAATGACTCCTATTCAAAAAATGGTTCAAATGGCACTGAGCACTATGGCACTTAACATCTGAGGTCATCAGTCCCCTAGAACTTAGAACTACTTAAACCTAACTAACCTAAGGACATCACACACATGCCGGCCCAAGTGGCCGTGCGGTTAAAGGCGCTGCAGTCTGGAACCGCAAGACCGCTACGGTCGCAGGTTCGAATCCTGCCTCGGGCATGGATGTTTGTGATGTCCTTAGGTTAGTTAGGTTTAACTGGTTCTAAGTTCTAGGGGACTAATGACCTCAGTAGTTGAGTCCCATAGTGCTCAGAGCCATTTGAACCATTTGAACCATCACACACATCCATGCACGAGGCAGGTCGTGCGGTTCCAGACTGAAGCACTTAGAACCGCTCGGCCACACCGGCCGGCGACTCCTATTCAGCCACAAGCATGGGGCATGTATTATCAATGAACGTGCAGTCTAGGTGTAGAATAGGGAAGGCGCGCGATCTTTCTGATGGCAGATTTTGTTCTGACAGTAGGCTCATCCAGAGCATTTCGGAAACTGCACGACTTGTTGGATGTTCGAGGAGTGCTTTGATTAGTGTATTCAGTACATGACGATACCTAGGTGCAATGTGGATTTGGGCGATCACGACATGGGGTGGGCAGTTAGCTAAAACAGTACAGGAGGCGAACTGTGTTGGAACTAATATCAGATATTAGTGCTGGGCTGAGTACAAGTCTGTCTGAACACACAGTGCACACTCCTAACAATTTACCTCCGCAGCCGCCGACCCATGCATGTGCCAACGACATTGGCAGCTACGACTGAAATGGGCATGTGACCATTAATACTGGAGGTTGGCACTGTGTCAGAGCGTTGCATAGTCTGATGAATACCGGTATTTTCTTCACCACGCCGATGGGATGGCGCAATTCCGTCATCTTCCAGGGGAACAGCTTCTTCACAGCTGTACTGCGGGACGGGGACAAGCTAGTGGGGTCTCCATTATGTTCTTGGGAACATTTATGTGGGCATACATGGGGCGAGTGGAGATTGTGCGAGGCACCTTGACGGCCATGCAGTACCGTACACTGTTTGATGACCACATATAGCCCTCCATGACGATAATGATCCCCGACAGCAAAGGCATTTTCCAAAAAAGTAATGCGCCATGTCACAAGGCTGGGAGTGTGATGGAGTTGCTCGAGGTATACATTGGCGACTTCCAGATGATGTGCTGAACCCGATCGAACATATCTGGCATGTGATTGAACGTGGGGTCAGAGCTCAACGCCCCCCTCCCCACAATTTGCGGGAATTAGGCTATTTGTGTGCGCATACGTGGTACCAACTGTATCTGGCGACATACCAACGGCTCATTGCTTCCATGCCACGATGTGTCATTGCTGTTGTCAGTATCAGACACGGACTAGCGACTAGGTAGGTGGTAATAATGTTGTGGCTGATCATAATACAAGGAAACTGGATTTGGAAATAACAACACTCAATGCAAGCATGCGTCTGAATGCAGAGGAAAATCGCAGGAACTATTGTAAAATTTTTCTAAGGTTTTTACTAAGGCATAAACTGATTCACGAGGGAAGCTTGTACATATCATGTACTGTTTTCAGCAATGATGAATTTGTAATATATGTATTCTTGTTCTATATTTAATTGGTCCTTGGATGAAATCTCGTGCCATTGATGTGAGGCACGAGTGTCAGCTAGAGAGGAAGCAGTGTCTGGCGGAAAATGCAGTAATCAGCCACTGCAGCTCCAGATAACAGCGGAGCTTGACCAGAATCTGTACGTATTATAAAGTCTACCTCACCATTTATCTGTTTGTAGGTAAAGGCTAGTTCAGAACAACTGCAGGGAATGGAACACGGTTGAGGACTGAGTGACGAAACAGTTTTGTGTAAGTCACTGCACATTACAAACAGCTCGTCTAGCCGTAGATACTTATTGCAGCCCATGCAAAGTTGGGCCGGATCGCTAGTACAACATAAAATTTGAAGTGTGCACTCACAGTTATACGGATTTCAGTAAGCGCAGCGACTACAAACAGTGTTTGGCAGATTATGTGCTTATGGCTGTGAAAATGGTTGGAATGATATTACTCGATTCCCCCAAGTCCCTTTGCTCTTTTTTGTGCGCAGTCTATGGCTTTCGTTACTGGGCTTCCTGCCATTTGCCAGTTCTGTGGATTATCGAACTATGTCGTGTTTGCTGCTGACAGCGGGAATGTCTGCCTGTTAAAGTACACATTTACGTGGCCGTAATGTTTGTAGTCAGTCCTAAAGACCACCAATGCGAACAGGCCCTCACGTAAGCAGCAGAAATGTATCCCGTTTCGAAAGTGCATTGTAAGTTCTAGTTCGAGAGTTTTTGTTTTTACTCTACTTTATTCCCTGGAAGCTAGCAACGAAATTTGATAACTTTTGTACAGAGTGGACAAAACAAAAATGGCTGGCAAAATGTTCCAAGCACCTCAAGATAGGAAACACAACTTACATAATCTGATGTACTGCTTCTTCTGGGTGGACTTGGGTTTAAAAAAATGTAAACTAAATATTACGATAAATTTTATAAATAATCGATAAGTACGCCAAAGAAGAAGACATAAAACTACAATGGACATGTTATTCCATGGACTCTTGCGCTTATATGCATGAACTATCTTTCCTCTGTGTTTCACTTATCATATTTGCTTGGATTCGGACCTAAGAGGACGTTCGTGTGTAAAGCTTATCTTGTTGTACCAACTGATAATGTAAACTAACTAAAAACCCGAAAAATATAATGGTTATTTTGTCAAAAGAATTTGTGTATGTGGTCAACCAATTGATAGTCTGATACCTGGATTGTCTTAAGTATATATGGGCCGTAACACAGAATTTTGATTGTTAGGCGCCCTCTTAGAAAAATCGTTAACATTTTTCTTTAGGCTCATCTACGAGACGTGCCGTTGGTTAGGACAATTAACCTTATTTCAGATCCCACGAGACCGGAGGCAGCTACTAATAATTTAACAATTTCACTTACAGATTTTCTTTATATAACGAGATAACATCCCAGGCAGAAATGGTCTGGTCGCAGGATTCCAGTTCCATTATACGGTTTCATTTGTAGATGCTACTCTTGTTATCTTATACTGGGGAATCGAGACGTAACCACAATGTTAAGTTACGTATTGCAGTAGTGTACATCGAACAGACTTGGCAAATATTCTCTGGCGCAATAAGCACACAACTTGTCAAGAGCCTGGAATAACATCTGTAGTGTTGAGAAAATAAGAAAAGGACAATTAATTATCGACAATTACGTAACTACCCTGAGAACTGAGCTAGTTTACTGAGTGCCTATACACGTCGGGCTAAATTAAACAACATATTACACTGTTATAGTATTCCTACATTAGTTACTTCTCTTTTATGCTGAGCCATTGCAATAATGTGTGTTTCTTTTTTATATAAGTCACGGATCATATTCATTCTATTACATTACACTGATAGCAAAGAAAAAGAGTCACAAATAATTTCTATTTTATTACATTACACTGGCCAAGTTGTGGGTGGTTTAAACTGGGTTGCCTATATTAAGATAGATGAAATTTTTTGCTTGACCAATTTTATATCATCCACCATGTATACAAAAATACAAACGCTTCTGCTAAACGTGACTTCCATGATACCCCTCCCATTCATACTCTTTGATCCACACCTCTCTGCTTTATGAGTTCTCTTCAAAGACACAAACAGTGCCGCAATACTACGAACAATTTTGCGCAAGCATTGGTGATAGAAATACGTGACAAAAGAGCCAACCTGCGAGAGGGGTTGTCACAAGTCAATAACGCTGTGTAAAATCATAATAGTCTACACTGGAGACGTAATAGAATTGTGGAAAGGACGTTTCCGTTTCTCTTTTGCGAAGGAACGAAGCGAAAGAAAAGATGTGCCACAGTGGGAACAGCCGAAAGGAAAGACATTGAGCAGCCATTCTGTGACGGGGAGTCGGCGGCAGTCGAGAGGCGCGGACAAAAGAGAAAGGTGGGGAAGCCGGCCCTGAGGGGTTGCAGACGAGTGGGCGTTAGCAAGGGGCGGCAGATCGTGACAAAGTAGCACCTGGCTGTCTGCCACTCTGCCGGTGGTGGGTTGAGAGGCTCCACGAACAGGCAAGCCACGTCTTGTCTCTGCTGTTACTATGTTAAATAATGACAGAATTGGAGAAAAGTGATGCAGGATGTTGATAGCCAACAGAAGAACAAGCCCGATTTTGTTTCGGTTTATGTTATTCAAAAAGGTCTGTTACCAGTTTGGAAATATTTTTTTCTTTACTGCGCCGGCCGCGGTGGTCTAGCGGTTCTAGGCGCTCAGTCCGGAACCGCGCGACTGCTACGGTCGCAGGTTCGAATCTTGCCACGGGCATGGATGTGTGTGATGTCCTTAGGTTAGTTAGGTTTAAGTAGTTCTAAGTTCTAGGGGACTGATGACCACAGATGTTAAGTCCCATAGTGCTCAGAGCCATTTTTTTTTCTTTAGTGCGCCACAACTGCACAAAACATGTGCGTAGTTTTCGTGCCATATAAAATGGCCTTAAGAATGACAAGTAAGGATGATAATCGTGCTCATAGTAAACATCTGTTCAAAACATTAGGGGTCCTAAATACACCTTGTTAGTACATTTACCAAAGCTTTGCACGCACCAGAGGCCGGCCGAGGTGGCCGAGCGGTTCTAGGCGCTACAGTCTGGAACCGCGCGACCGCTACGGTCGCAGGTTGGAATCCTGCCTCAGGCATGGATGTGTGTGATGTCCTTAGGTTAGTTAGGTTTAAGTAGTTCTAAATTCTAGGGGACTGATGACCTCAGCAGTTAAGTCCCATATTGCTCAGAGCCATTTGAACCATTTTGAACACGCACCAGAAATATCAGCGACAACTACGGCTCAAGCAGCTCTGTCCATCACCATGGGATCAGATACAGTCTAAACTTGAAATTTCTGGAAAATTAAAACTATGTGATGGACTGTAACTAATACCGGTGTCCTTTGCTTTTCGGAGGCAATTGCTCTAGAAACTGAGCTACCCGAGCACGACTCACGACCCGCTCTCAAAACTTCTTTTTCACCAGTACCAAATCTTCTACCTTTCATTCTGGAAACCATACCCCAAGCTGCAGGTAAGTCATATCTTCATAATATCCTTTCTTCCAGTAGTTTTAGAAAAAAAAATTTCAAAAGGCTTGGAACACTATGAGACTTTATATCAGAGGTCATCAGTACCCTAGACTTAGAACTACTTAAACCTAAGGACATCACACACATCCATAACCGAGGCAGGATCCGAAACTGCGACCGTAGCATCAGCGCGGTTCCGGACTGAAGCGCCTAGAACCACTCGGTCATAGCGGGCGGCAGGAGTTTTAGAACTGCTAGTTATGCATGAGAACTTTTATGACGTATGGAAGGTAGGAAATAGCCTAGTGGCGGAAGTAATTCTGTGAGGGTGGGTCGTGGGTCGTGGTCGGATACTCAGCTGGAAGATCACTTGTCCGCGAAAGGCAAAGGTCCTAGTGGCTGGTCCCGCTCCAACACACAGTTTTAACCTGCCTGGAAGTTTCATATCAGTGTATACCCGGCTGCAAAGTGAAAGATGTATTCTAGACTAAACTTGAATTCACCAGGGGACACTAAGGAAAATTTCAAAGACTAACGTTCTGTCAACAAATAAGACTGTAGAATAAATTTCCCTACTTTGCCAAGGAGATTACGAAACCAGATTTATTTCCAACAACAACTGAAAAGCAGTACATACTATAAAGTGAACGATTAGTTAGATAACATAGAGCAAACATTTCTCAAAAAGTCTAAACGATAAAATAATAACAATGACAATAATAATAATAATTATTATTCTAAAACATCTATCACTCTACACAAACAACCACAGTACAACGCTTTAATTTCTTTTCTAGAAAAGCATACTCCAAAAGGTTTGCAATATTAAAACATCCTCTTACGCACTGAGCTCTACCTCTCACTCATTGTGGAAGGATGCAGACTCAGTTTCTTCAAGTGAACAAATGGGTAGTGGCAGTACACACTATGGAAACCAACACCGTCGCTATGGTCGTGATTTCAGACCACAGTGCGAAATAATATAGTGTACAGTGTGTTTAGTGTGCAGTGACTAATGGATCGAAATAAACAGACAGTGTAACACTGTCCTTTTACACTATTACGTAAATTCTTTGCAGAACGGTATTGTACAAAGGGGATAAATCGAATGAGTTTCCACTGCTTTAAACATACTGCCCTTGCATTGGGAAAGATGGACACTTCAGTTTACATCCGGCCATCCCGGTTGAGGTATTACGTGGTTTCTCTGAATAACTTCAGACCAATGCCACGGTAGCTCCCACCGAAAGGGTACGGCCGACGACGAGGCCCATCCCTCTTAACCCAGACCAGTAAATACGTAAATTCCTGTATAGATGAATCAGGTTTCTATACCATATTACTAAGCCAGGTCCAATATCCTTGTAAAAGTCATCCGCAGAGGAATGAACTACTTATGTTAGTACATTAATCGTAAGAATGTTTGCATCTTCTTGTGAAAATCTGGTACATTGTGTTAGAGGCGAGTTTCCCTAAAATAAGAAAAAATTCAAAATTTCAGAAGCACGACAATGACGGTTGCGCTACGACCTCGTGCTTGCAGGGTACTTACCTGAAATGACCACCGGGAACCCTTGTTGCCATCGTCTTTCTCAACGACACTTACAGTGATGATTACATGTTGACTGGGCAACTACATAAATTATCTAGACGCACTATGTTTCTTGAATCACTTATATCAGATGTAAAAAAGGTACAGAGTACTTACAGGGTAACTTGGAGTAAATATGGAGCTGTAATTCAAAATGCCTATGTGTGCGAACATTAACGAATACTCCCATGAGAGTTGACTAAGTAGAAACATCAAGAAAAGCATGGTCCTTATTCAAGGAGAAAAACAATGAAACAAATGTTGCAGACGATCATTTCACATAAATTCCGTTCCAACATCAGTTTCTGCTACAACTGCCTTTGTCACACTTTTGAAACTGATTTTTGCCCATCCTAGGGCAACTCGCCACGTGTTTTGATAGAAGCACTGAAGCCATGTGGCGGTGAATGTATAAATTCGGAAACGGTAAAGGAAACCAAATCCAAATTATAGCTGGTTGCCACTTTATTCTGTCAACATTCTAAACTTATCTTTGCTGCATTAAGACCATAATGGTCTTCTTTGTTTTTAATTAGGGCAGCGGATTCCTAACGGAAAACATTTCGTGTAGTGAATTACAATTCGTTCATGGTCTTACCACAAAGAAAAAGCTGCTGAAAGTAAACTACCGACTACAATATACGAATCAGAAAAACATTTGATACTTAAAACCTGTGCAAGGATCCGGGACGGGAAGCTAGTTTCGACAACAGGACGTAATTGTAACATAACTTTTGTATTTCAAGGAGAAGAAATGAATGCTGAAAATTTACTGATATCACTGAGATTGTGTCAAAGATGGCTAAAACATATTACAGGATGAAAATTAACAAAAGTAAAACAAAGGAATGTAATGCAAATGAAGCAGCTGGTGCTGAGGGGATTACGTTGGGAAATGAGACGTTTAAACTGATTGGCGTGTTTTTCTATTTTTCCGACGAAAGAACTACGACAGCCGAAGTGTGGAAGATATAAAATACAGACTGGAAGATAACTGTTACTGACAAAGAGAAAATTTTATTTAAAGTATGTACCGGGTAGTAATAATTAAACTCTCTCTATTTAACATGTTATAACACGGTAAACAACTATCGTACGTGTACAAAAATTGGTAGAATTATTGTCAAGGACATGGGGATGAGAAATATTGCAGAATCAGTTCAATTGAAACACTTTTAATGTGCTGCTACGGTACACAGTCCATAACATGCCGGTACCATTACTGCTACAAAAGGGGCTCAATATGGCGTCAACCATTGTCCAGAAGAATCTGAAAGCGAAGGATTGCATTCTGCACAGCAGAACGAAGCATGTCCATAGGCATGCTGGCTATCTGTCTTATACGCTGCGCTTCAGACTAGCTCATGTGTGAATGTTCCCCTGGTAAACCCTTTCCCTCATGGTAGCTCCACAACCAGATATCACAGGGAGTGAGATCAGGTGATCGTGCCGGTCAAGTGTTTTGAAACGATCGGCTGATAACTCGATCGCTTCAAAACGTGTTTCGGAGAAGATGCTGAGCTTCACGAACGATGTGCGGTGGAGCCCCATCTTGCATGAAAACTGCTGAGTTCAAGGCGTCTCTCTCCTAGAGGGCGAGTATGACAAGCTGGCGAAGCATATCGCAGTAACGCTGGCCAGTCACTCTGCACGTTTTTGGTCCTTTAGCGTCAACCTGTTCAAAAACGAATGGGCCAATGATGAACGTAGCCTGACACGCTCACTGTACAGAGTAATTTCATGCATAGTCACTGGAGGTGAAGATCCCCACACTCGACAATTCTGTGTGTTCACCTCATCCATCAGAGAAAAATGGACTTTGTCTGTCAACACGCTGGTGCAGGGCCAGCCCTTGTCAACTTCAGTCCTTACGAGAAAGTGGCGGAGAGCGAAGTCAGTACGTCGCTGATTGTCATATGGTGCCAGCTGCTGTACGATATGGATTTTGTACGAATACCATTTGAGAATGGTTCGAAGCACCTTCCGTACAGTGGACCACGGGATGTTCAACTGTCGTGACACAGCACGCGCACTGCCAGACTATCGGGAATTGCGTGCAGCGTTGTCTGCCACAGCAACAGCGATTTCAACGACCACCTGTGGTAATCGGTCGTCGGCCTCTTCCCGGAGCGGCGCCAAGTTCTCCGCACCGCAAATGGGGAAATAGGTCTCTTCCATAATGCTTTCAGCAGGCGAAATTCTCGAAGTGCAGCGGCAGCATTATTGTTGTTTTGATAATACAGCCCTGCTCCTATTGTCCACGCTCATGTTGACACGTCAACAAGTACACTGCGACTGGTGAGACGTGTGAGACTATGAATCACCTCGACTGGTCACGGCACCTGGTGGCCATAGTTGGAAGTGGGGCATTGCCGCTGTGATGCATGGACACAATGCACCCCATAATGTGGACATTAATTTTACGAAGTTCGGCACTCGTACGGTACTTGGGTGCCGTGTTATGAACTGTTAAACAGCGGAAGTTTGATTACAACTACCCGGTACTTCTGTAGTGTGATTCTGTACATTGAGGTGAAAAGAATATGTCAAACAGTACGGACAAGAAGAGAACAGAAGGTGTTGAAATGTTGTGCTACAGAAAAATGTTGAAGCTCACATAGACTGATCGGTTACCTACTGACGCGGCCCTGAACAGAAACTGGAAGAAAACATACGACGTAAGAAAAAAAATGGTTCAAATGGCTCTGCGTAGCAGCCGCGCGGTTCCAGACTGCGCGCCTAGAACCGCGAGACCACCGCGGCCGGCTACGACGTAAGAGCGTGAGGTGACATTTGCGGAGCGAGGACAGTGCTACTCTTCAGTAAGCAGTGTCAAGTCGATGTAGCTTGCAACAGTTAAGGGTAGATAAAGTGTGAAGTGAAACAGCCTTTCGCGGACAATTATGAAGGACGACAAGAACGGAAGACGAAGATGGTACGTATTTCAGTGGTTACCGAATTTTGTAGTTAACCACCGTTAAACGAGTGTATCGTACGTAGACTCTGCTCCACGATCTCGGGAACAAAAGGGGCGAGGTTATTTAAATGGCCAGAAAGGAAGATTAGATGAAGACCATATAATGAATAAAAGTTATTTGTACTGTTGATGCTGTGCAAAGGAGGAAACCTTTGGCGCTTTATAACTGGTGGCGGTGTCTAAACGGCAGACAAAAGAGAGATATTTCTGGGATACGAAATAAAGATCTAATTCAGCTTCATCGTTGACCAGAGAAGCTAACAGCAAAAACTTCGTAAATGGCAAAAATCTTTCTTTGAAGCTATTTTTCTCAAATCCTTTAAACACAGGGATTAGCTACCAATAGCCAAATGTATAATGGAACTAAAAACAAACCTACTGGCTTAGTACAGTTGAACACAGTTCGCTGTGTCTCCGATCGTGAACGGAAGACTGACGCTTGTACGCGTCGGTCAGTCTATCGTCGTGCCTCGAATGGCAAGTTACGACTTAGACAGCACTTACATTGATACGCTGCGGGAGGTTCGCCGAGACCACGTGAAGGAGCTCTTAAGTTCTGCGCACAGCACAGCAACGTCATTAGAAGTTGTAGTGAGACGCGAATCTTTGAACATTCGTCCTTTAATGGTGGTCAAAAAACAAGTAAATTTTTGTAGTAACACAAGCAATTGCTACTCAATTTAATCTCACTACTTAGTTTAAACTCACTCTTTCACTTTATTTTCTTTTATTTGTTTTTATATAAAATGGCACATTTAAGGAAACATACCGTTCAAAATTGCAATCACTGTAACTTTGCCTCTAAACTATAGCCACATTAACAGCGTCCCAATGTACTCTTAATAAAGACCTCAGCATGAGGTAGCTGCGCAGAATGAGACTAATACATCTTACAAGAAATGGTTCAAATGGCTCTGAGCACAATGGGAGTTAGCATCTGAGGTCACCAGTCCCAAAGAACTTAGAACTACTTCAACCTAACTAACCTAAGGACATCACACACATCCATGCCCGAGGCAGGATTCGAACCTGCGACCGTAGCGGTCAGCGCCGTTCCAGATTGAAGCGCCTAGAACCGCACGGCTACAGAGGCCGGCAATACATCTTACAATTGTATAGCGCTGAAAAGATTAAGGAAAAGCATAAAAAATTTTATGAGTAGTTTCTTCTGGTATGTCTGAGTGATATAGTAAGATTTCAGTCGTCTAAAGACTGGAAATTGCAAGACTGTAGAATAGAACGCAGGGGAAGACTGTAGTCTGTGCCAACTATGGAAATTGACCTTGGTTTCATGATGTAATCATGGCCCTCTGATCACTCTCGCGCTTCCCCAGCCTCCCAAGCCAATCAAAAGTGCAAGATAGTGGTTCAAATGGCTCTGAGCACTATGGAACTTAACATCTGTAGTCATCAGTCCCCTAGAACCTAGAACTACATAAACCTAACTAACCTAAGGACAGCACGCAACACCCAGTCATCACGAGCCAGAGAAAATCCCTGACCCCGCCGGGAATCGAACCCGGTAACCCGGGGGTGGGAAGCGAGAACGCTACCGCACGACCACGAGCTGCGGACTGCAAGATAGTGGTTTGTGGGAAATTTGAAGATTGGTGATAAAGTAAAAACAAATATTTTTTCAGCTAATCATAATACACACAGACACACGCACACATTTATCTCAGGAACTCCTACTGCATCAGTTAATTTTATTGCTTTCGTGCTTTGCTCTTTTTCATACTACATGTTTGTGTCAAATACTGTAGTATACAGCCAGTCGATCTCATCTCTCTCTCTGTTTCATTCTCTGTTTTCAAACTCTGCTAATGTTTATGTCAGCTAATGCACTACCTCATCACCAGTATGTTTCTTGTCCACTCATGGCAAATACTGCGTCACATAAATTATCAATAAATTACATCCCTGTGTTTGTAATATATTGCAGAGGAATGGGAATAGATGAGGGGGATATGAGAGAAAGAAGAAACCCAACGAAAATTCTTTGGGTATTAACTTCCTTTATAGTTTGAAACATATATCCACTCATACACTAAAATCACAGTTGACTTGTCAGCACACATTTCTAATTGGAGCAGAGATAAATTTCTATTAAACATTAAAATATTTTACACTATTCAGCAGCAGGGTCCACTGCACTCACTAAAGCCATCTAACGCACCTCGTAAGTGACAATCTCGCCAGCACTGTTCTAAGAACTTCATAATTAAGTCATCAGTCACTAGTTCGTATCAACCAGTACATATTTTCGATCAGAGCGCAGGATGTGAGTCCTCAACATTATGCATGCCGTTAACAAGAGATGCAACTCAGGTGGAACTACTGAGGGTATACCATTCAGCACTGTCTTCAGTAGCGCACCAGATGAGCCCATACGAGGAGGGTGGTCATTTTCCGGTTAACATTTCTGCTGAAATTATGCCCAACTCATAGTCGAGTGTTGTCCACTGTAGAACAAACCCACAAGAAGCAATGCAGCTACTTCAAGAACCACTCAAAATCCAAAACTGAATATCCTTTATAAAATCGTTTGTTTGAAGATTGTAATCCATGATAATGGAGGAGGAATTTGTGCATGGTCCTGAAAAATAATCATAGCAGTTACGACTGTCATTCTATAGACGAACTATGCGGTTTTCTTGAATTAAACAAGTAACTCAAGAGCTAAAGTAGAAATTTTATTATATGTCATTGAAGTGTCAGTGGACGCTTCAGGATAAAGCAACAACTAAACTGGAATTGGAAGGTGCAGGTCATTTATCACAAGTCACTTGTTACTTCATAAAAGTTCAACAGTATTTTACTGCACACATAAATCAATCTAACCACCGTAAATATGGAGCAGTGTTCAAACATACATCAGAAAAGGAAACTTTTCACTTGTGATTTACAGATAAACAGAACACCAATAGGTTCATATAAATAAGAAAACAAATTGTTAATAACACTGGTCAAAGCTAACTCACAATCGTGAAAACGTATTTGATCAATCAGTGAAGGCTACCAGGCAAAACACATTTTCTCTGAATTCCTTTCCTCCATCTTGCCACCATAGATGTAGATCATTTCACAGACATGCATTAAAAAAGGAATCCGCTCAATTCAAATTTACAGATAATCGACACACAATAGGTTCAATATAAATAAATGAAAGATGAATTTCTTACAGTCCTGGCAAAGGTGAGTTACACAATTTTGACAACGTATATAATCAGTCATGGAAGGCACTTAGGCATTTTTAAGTAAAATACCATTTAACAACTGACCATTACAAGAATATTAAGGCTACTATGTTAAAACACTAAACTTCACACAGGAAAACTACGAAAGGGGCAAATGCGGCAGGACAGGAGTGAACAAGACGGAAAAATAACAGTCACTACTTGTTACATTACAGCACGATTCCTACGAGATAGAAACTCAGCTTATAAGGGATGCCGCAGCAAACAAGGAGGCCATAACGTCTCACAAGGGAACCTCCCCATCGCACCCCTCTCAGATTTAGTTATAAGTTGGCACAGTGGATAGGCCTTGAAAAACTGAACACAGATCAATTGAGAAAACAGGAAGAAGTTGTGTGGAACTGTGAAAAAATAAGCAAAAATATACAAACTAAGTAGTTCATGCGAAGATATGCAACATCAAGGACAATAAGGACGCAGGGGCGCCGTGATCTCGTGGTAACGTCAGCAGCTGCGGAACGAAAGGTCCTTGGTTCGAATCTCCCATCGAGTGAAAACTTTAATTTTTTATTTTCAGTTTATGTGACAAACTCTTATGTTTTCATCACTTTTTTGGGAGTGATTATCACATCCACAAGAAAACCTAAATCGGGCAAGGGAGAAGAATCTTTTTACCCATTCGCCGAGTGTACAAGTTAGTTGGGTCGACATCATATTCCTGTCATGTGACGCACATGTCGTCACCAGTGTCGTATAGAATACATCAGATGTGTTTTCCTGTGGAGGAATCGGTTGACCTATGACCTTGCGATCAAATGTTTTCGGCTCCCATTGGAGAGGCACGTCCTTTCGTCTACTAATCGCACGGTTTTGCGATGCGATCGTAAAACACGGATACTAAACTTATTGCAGTGAACGGAGACGTCAATGAACGAACGGACAGATAATAACTATGCAAAAATAAAGAAAGTAAAATTTTCACTCGAGGGAAGACTTGAACCAAGGAGCTCTCTTTCTGCAGCTACTCATGCTACCACAGGACCACGGAGCACCTGAGCTTACGGTCTTCTTGATGTTGCTTATATGGCCCATGCACTACTCAGTTTGTTTATTTTGCTTATTTTTTCACAGTTCCACACAACTTCTTCCTGTTTTCTCAATTGATCTGTGTTCAGTTTTTCAAGGCCTATCCACTGTGCCAACTTATAACTAAATCTGAGAGGGGTGCGATGGGGAGGTTCCCTTGTCAGAGGCTACGGTTGAGACGGGAAGTGGCGGGGCGCCCGCACTCACGCACATGTCCGACGCGGACAGGCTACGCCCGAATGACCTGCGGGTAGCGAATATACTATATGATCAGAAGTATCCGAACACCTGGCTGGAAATAGCTTACAAGTTCGTGGCGCCCTCCATCGGTAATGCCGGCACTGAGTGTGGTGTTGGCCCATCCTTAGCCTTGACGACAGCTTCCACTCTCACCGCAATAGGTTCAATCAGGTGCTGGAAGGTTTCTTGTGGAATGGCAGCCCATTCTTCACGGAGCGCTGCACTGAGAAGAGGTATCGATGTCGGTCGGTGAGGCCTGGCACGAATCTGGCGTTTCAAAACATCCCAGAGGTCTTACATAGAATTCACGTAAGGACTCTGTGTAGGCCAGTCCATTACAGGGATGTAGTTGTCGTGTAACCACTTAGCCATAGACCGTGCATTATGAACAGGTGCTCCATCGTGTTGAAAGAAGCAATTGCCATCCCTTAATTACTCTTCAACAGTGGGAAGCAAAAAGAAAGATCTGTTTCATGAAGTAGACATGAGAAACGTGGAAGATATAAAGTTTTTGTGAAAGAAGTGTCAAGTTTCTAAACCAGGTCTGGGATCAAGACACGCAAGGCGGAATAAATCTGCTCCACATTGACCGTTAATGCAACTAATTTCTGATAGTCATTGATAACAATGCCTAAGCAAAATCATAAAATGGAGGTAGCCTACGCATTACCTCGTATTCTGGTGTCGGTGTATAGAAAATTTGATTTTCTGCTTCTCACTACCACTGCATGACTATAAATCATCAACGTCTTTTAATTATCCCTCTCCATCAATGCAATGCAGTCTCATTTAAAAGCACATCATAACACACACGAGCAAAACACAGCTTTACTTCAGAGCAGCTAAAACGGAACAGACACAGAACGCCTTGTTTTCCCTCCAAACGAGCAAGCCATATGTGGCGACCACCAACTCTCTAGCCATTGGCCAATGCCTTTCTTGCGTCAAAAAACTCAGGCAAAGAAACTAGTGTAACTGAAGCAGCCACGAAGATGCGGGAATCGTTTAATGTACCGCAGATGTAACAGCAAAGAAAATTGCTCGCGAGAAAACTACGTAAAACAGACCAGATGGAAGATGGGAAACAACACTGTGTGATCAAAAGTATCTGGACACCCCCAAAACATACGTTTCTCACGTTACATGCACTGTGCTGCCATCTACTGCCAGGTACTCCATATCAGTCATTAGACATCGCAAGAGAGCAGAATGGGGCACTCCGCGGAACTCACGGACTTTGAACGTGGCCAGGTGACTGGGCGTCACTTGTGTCATACGTCTGTACGCGAAACCTCCATACTGGTAAACATCCCTAGGTCCACTGTTTCCGATGTGATAGTGAAGTGGAAACGTGATGGGACACGTACAACACAAAAGCTACGGGCCGACCTCGTCTGTTGACTAACAGAGACCGCCGACAGTAGAAGAGGTTCGTAATTTGTTATAGGCAGACATCCATCAAGATCTTCTCATAGGAAGTCCAAACTGCATCAGGATCCACTGCAAGTAATATGACGGGTAGGTGGGAGGTGAGAAAACTTTGATTTTATGGTCGAGAGGCTGCTCATAAGTTACACATAAAGCCGGGAAATGTCAAACGACGCCTCGCTTAGAATATGGAGCGTAAACATTGGACGATTGAACAGTGGAAAAAGTAGTGTGGAATGACGAATCACGGAATACACAATGTGGCGATCCGATGGCAGGGTGTGGGTATGGCGAAAGCCCTGTGAACGTCATCTACCAGCGTGTGTAGTGCCAACAGAAAAATTCGGTGGTGATAGTCATACGTTGTTGCCATATTTTTCATGGAGGTGGTTTGCACTCCTTGTTGTTTTGCTGTTGTGTACAGGATGATCACAAAAGGACTTGGACTTGTTGCAAAAGTGGAACACCGTACTATTACGCCCAATATCATCAGCTTGTGATGTAGGTAATCAGCGAGATGTAATATACAAAACTGGTAATATATTTTGTGATTCGTATTGATTAACATAGCCGCGCATAAGTTACATTAAATAGTGTGTAGGCTTAGGGACCGATGGCCACAGTAGTTTGGTCCCATGAGACCTTACCACAAATTTCCTTATTGATGAACATAATAGATACAGGGTGTTTCAAAAATGACCGGTATATTTGAAACGGCAATAAAAACTAAACGAGCAGCGATAGAAATACACCGTTTGTTGCAATATGCTTGGGACAACAGTACATTTTCAGGCAGACAAACTTTCGAAATTACAGTAGTTACAATTTTCAACAACAGATGGCGCTGCAGTCTGGGAAACTCTATAGTACGATATTTTCCACATATCCACCATGCGTAGCAATAATATGGCGTAGTCTCTGAATGAAATTACCCGAAACCGTTGACAACGTGTCTGGCGGAATGGCTTCACATGCAGATAGATGTACTGCTTCAGCTGTTCAATTGTTTCTGGATTCTGGCGGTACACCTGGTCTTTCAAGTGTCCCCACAGAAAGAAGTCACAGGGGTCCATGTCTGGCGAATAGGGAGGCCAATCCACGCCGCCTCCTGTATGTTTCGGATAGCCCAAAGCAATCACACGATCATCGAAATATTCATTCAGGAAATTAAAGACGTCGGCCGTGCGATGTGGCCGGGCACCATCTTGAATAAACCACGAGGTGTTCGCAGTGTCGTCTAAGGCAGTTTGTACCGCCACAAATTCACGAAGAATGTCCAGATAGCGTGATGCAGTAATCGTTCCGGATCTGAAAAATGGGCCAATGATTCCTTTGGAAGAAATGGCGGCCCAGACCAGTACTTTTTGAGGATGCAGGGACGATGGGACTGCAACATGGGGCATTTCGGTTCCCCATATGCGCCAGTTCTGTTTATTGACGAAGCCGTCCAGGTAAAAATAAGCTTCGTCCGTAAACCAAATGCTGCCCACATGCATGTCGCTGTCATCAATCCTGTGCACTATATCGTTAGCGAATGTCTCTCGTGCAGCAATGGTAGCGGCGCTGAGGGGTTGCTGCATTTGAATTTTGTATGAATAGAGGTGTAAACTCTGGCACATGAGACGATACGTGGACGTTGGCGTCATTTGGACTGCAGCTGCAACACGGCGAACGGAAACCCGAGGCCGCTGTTGGATCACCTGCTGCACTAGCTGCGCGTTGCCCTCTGTGGTTGCCGTACGCGGTCGCCCTACCTTTCCAGCACGTTCATCCGTCACGTTCCCAGTCCGTTGAAATTTTTCAAACAGATCCTTTATTGTATCGCTTTTCGGTCCTTTGGTTACATTAAACCTCCGTTGAAAACTTCGTCTTGTTGCAACAACACTGTGTTCTAGGCGGTGGAATTCCAACACCAGAAAAATCCTCTGTTCTAAGGAATAAACCATGTTGTCTACAGCACACTTGCACGTTGTGAACAGCACACGCTTACAGCAGAAAGACGACGTACAGAATGGCGCACCCACAGACTGTGTTGTCTTCTATATCTTTCACATCACTTGCAGCGCCATCTGTTGTTGATAATTGTAACTACTGTAATTTCGAAAGTTTGTCCGCCTGAAAATGTACTGTTGTCCCAAGCATCTTGCAACAAACGGTGTATTTCTATCGCTGCTCGTTTAGTTTTTATTGCCGTTTCAAATATACCGGTCATTTTTGAAACACCCTGTATTAACAGCCATTTTACCGTATAACCTCCTCCGTTTCTCCATTCACCATTCACGATTTTCAAATATGTGTGTGTGTGTGTGTGTGTGTGTTATGATGGGTTGAAAAATGTGCATTTTTAAAAAACTGAACATTTCAATATCTGTTGCGACTGGTTGACAAAAAATATATGGAATTTTTTAAAAATTTACAGCCAGTTTTGGAATGTGTGTGTGTGTGTGTGTGTGTGTGTGTTTGTGTGTGTTTGTGAAGGTAGGTAAGTGTGTAACACCTTTTTAAATTAACCACCCACAAGTCATCTTTAATTGTCCAAAAATATCAAAATTTCTCACGAACCACTATGTTGGATTTTGATTCGCTGGGGAGACTGGGATGGGATGAGGTAGAAGAATCACTACTACATTCTTAGGTCAACGTCACGGTCATGGTCACAGTCACACGCAAACATCTATGGTCAAAGGTCATTGACACCTCACCCTGAATGTAAGCAACCCATATGTTAATGGTCAAATGTCAAATTTATACCAGGATCTGCATAGCCCACGCACCTGCTAGAGACATTAGACCAAATAAATTTTCCGAACACAACCCATAGGCGAGCAGAGGTTATTGAAATGGTGGTAATCAACAGGTCCTAAAACATCGGTTCAGTAAAACATTTGTGTATGAATCATGGGATCCAATGTGGGACGAGTCACTTGTAGCTACTATAGAAGGAGGAAAGATTGTCTGGCTCTCCTGGAAATAAACGATATAGACTTCATACTGTTCCGAATTCAATGTGATATTACGTTGCAGAATGACGTTACAGTGTGACTGTAACTGAAGCGACGAAAGGAACGATTTACTGGAGCTTAGGAATTCCTGTGTATATTGTTTTAAAGACAAAAGTTACTTCCCTTGTTCTTTTTATTTCAGTCTCTAAATGTACGTATTGTTGTCCTCTGACATTATGATGCACTTTTTTTTTAATGTCATATGGAGAGAAAGATAGAGGAAAGGAGTTAAATAAATCAGTAGCTTGAATAGATACTAAGGCTGGACGCCGGTACGCCGCAGATATAACAATCCCCGGTGACAGCTGTTCCTAGAAAGATGTCATGACTCACAGAAAGGGAGGCGGCTCTAAATACAGCGGAGAAATGATTTTCTTCCTCTCACACACACTCCGAGCTATAATCATGGCTGTAAAATTAACGAAAATGTAACTTATGCAGTTGCATTCCCGCAGCCGATCTTAAAACGCCGCATTGGCGGAATGGATAGGGTTTATGTGTAGATCTTCTGGCACACAGGGTGCGATGCTCTGCTGGTTCAGATGTAAGTACAAAGGGTTACCTAAACCTCCTCAACTTTATGACTTTACGCTGTGGCTGAGCCATTTTATGCATGAGTTTCCCACATTCAAATGTGGCACATGCAGCATCGTGGGGGAAGTCTCTGAGTACTGCGGAGTTGCAGAAAAATGTTACACCAGAACTGGCAATTGCGATCAGTTAGTGGGAATCGGTCACGAACAGCTACATCTGCGGGGTGAATAAAATAAAATTATCTCAGAAAATATTGCAGGCACCTTAAGACAGGCGTTTCACCGTACATTACCACACCGGTTGGGGCTGATGAATATACCTGTCTCCAGGCACGTGAAATATTTTCCGTGATAATTTTATTTTGCCCACGCTGTGAAAATTAAATGTGTAAACGCATGTCAAATATTACTATCATCAGAGCTTCGCTGATGGTCTGTAGAAGGTTACCTTCAAATCCCGAGGCGACAGGAACCCCGCCGCAGAGAGAAGTCTAAAAGAATCCCTTCGATATCTCTCGTTCTCTCATCGGCAATTGTGATGACCCTCTTTGGCGAGTCCTTAATTTCATATTGGTGTCTATTCCAATCAGCGGAACGATATAACGTATAAGGGAATTATCAAATACAAGCTCCATATTCTGAAGTAAGTTGGATTAGAATACCAGTTTTTTTCGTTTTTCTGCTAGTGCAAAGTTTCTGCTGCCTAGTCATTTTCATGTGTCTGAAGTACGTACAAGATGTAGTAAAGATGAATTACAAATATAAAAGAAACATTCTCTGTTTTTACGACAGAATAATAATTAACATAAATCAAAAGCACTTACATGTAAGGTGCGTCAAACGGAGACATCGATCGTGCGTTACTAAAATACAGTTGCATGACATGGTACGGAATAAAATACAGATAAATTTGTGAAGTGATCAGGATACAATAGGGAATGAGCTGTATCTGTAATTAGCCCAGTGTACTACCCAACTTGCAGGTGGTGTATTATCCTGTATTGTACGCTGACCTCGTTTCAGTTCCAATTGCACTTCTAATTTGATCCATTATAAATAGTTTTTGAAAGCCTGCGGCTGTGAAAACAATAGGTTTGTTTATAAATAAATATTCTGCTACCCTTCGCGGTTACTTTTATTTACTTCTCGCATGACGCGTTTCGGGAAATGATTTCCACTTTAAGTGCGTTTTTTGTGTGTATTAAGTCATTTCTATTGATGATGTCAATGTGTGAGAGTCTGCACCATTTCGTCAACTTTTACCGCAATATATAAGAAACACGCGATTTTCTAGTTAGTCTCGATTCTTTTGGTGAAGTTAGTGGCGAAATTTAGAAGTTTTCTAATGGTCCATTTGTGCAGAGTCTCACACACACTAAACATCACACATAACTTGCTGTACACTTTAAACATCGAAAATATCTTATATAAACAAAACAGTTACAAAGGCATTCTTGCAAGTAGTCCACAGAGATAACATTATAGGTCTTCCACAGATTATGATATGCTTTTGTACAGAGGTTATTTATCTTAACAGTTTGGCTCATAATTAACTTATATCGATTTTACAACAGTGCTTATTTCTACTTTTTACTATTTTTATTTAAGTACGCTATCGATACATCTGAGGAAATTCACTGATACCTGTCAGCTGACTTCAATCTAAAAAAAGGTGCAGCTCTAACACCAGGTACTACAGGAATTTTTCCATGAGTAGTCCGACAACCACCACCACCACCCATTACACTGTCACCTATAAGCTTTGCCAGACTCCCATTCCCACACCTATTGAGGTGCATGCCATGCCCAGTCAATCCTGATCTACAGATAGACCCAACTGGCACCACTGAGATGTGACCTGTGCCCTCTACCATCAGCGCCTTTTCCAGCCCAATGTTAATGCTCCTAACAGCCGCATTAAGATTAGGCCGATCATGACACTGAAACAGTTGTACGAAGTGCACATTGGCGCCACCAGTTTGAGTAGCTATCTTTATCAGGTCACCACCTTCATCATATTCCCCGTCCCTATGAAGACTGTTTCCCGCTCCACCCACCCACTATCACTACCTTTGTAAAATTCCTACATAGCTCCCCCATGCTGTCAGTCACCTGAGTCAATCCTGCACTAGGGTTCACAATGCTAGTGACCTGATACTCACTCTCCAACACTTCCTGCAACTGCTGGCCCACACCTCTACCATGCAAACTACCTAGCAGCAGAACCTTCTTCTTTTTGTTAGACTTTGCAACTAGCCTAGGCCTCCTAACTGCTGAGGACTGCTGCATGTTCGTTACATCTACAGCCACACGAGGCTCCTCTCGACTCATCTCTGACAGATGGTCAAATCTACTGCATATACGCAAAATATAACTGTCTGAATACCTCCTCTTCCTATCAGCCTGCTTGCCAACTACCAGTTCCCATTCCCCACCATCCTTCACCCTCCTCAACCTATCTCGTTCCTCCTTTGCGCTTTGTAACTGCACCTGAAGGGCACAGATCTTACACTCCTGCTCCTCTATCAACTTATTTCTACTACAGATTCTGCATTCCCAAGAGAAGATCACGCTATATGCCCACTGGCTTCCCCACTGCATTCGCCCCAATGAAAATACTTTGAACAAATCCCGCAGCGTAACCCACTACTCACAAACCTACGATAGAGCCCTCACGTCTCATGTTCATCAAGTATATGACAGATGCGACTCTATTTACAGACGAACATGTCACCCAAATATCCTTAAACAGTCAGCATACAGGTGAGTGCTACATTTACAGAAAATTTGAAGATAAAATATTAAACCGAAAACTTGAAAGTGAATCAGTGAATTTCTTCAAATGTTTCGACAGTATACTTCAATAAAAATAGTAAATACATAGGAATAATCACAATTCTAAAATCGATATAAGTAAATTATCAGCAAAGTTGTTAAGATAAGTAACCTCTGTACAAAAGCATATCATAATCTGTGGAAGACCTATAATGTTACCTCTGTGGACTACTTGTAAGAACGTCTTTGTAACTGTTTTGTTTATATAAGATATTTTTGGTGTTTAAAGTGTACAGCAAGTTGTGTGTGATGTTTAGTGTGTGTGAGACTCTGCACAAATGGACCATTAGAAAACTGTAACTAGAAATTCTTCTAAATTTCGCCACTAACTTCACCAAAATAATCGATGACTAACTAAAGAATCGAGTGTTTCTTATATATTACAGTAAAATTCAACGAAATGAATCAGACTCTCACAAACTGACGACATCAATAGAAATGGCATAGTACACACAAAAAGCGCAATTGAAAATGGGAATCACTTCCCGAAACGCGGTGTGCGAAAAGTAAATAAAGAAAATCGTGACTGGTAGCAGAATATTTATTTATAAACAGACCGGTTGAACTTTTTTTTTTAAGTCGTTAGTGTTCTGACTGGTTCGATGCTGCCCGCCACGAATTCCTCTGCTGTATTTTATTCCGTGCATACCATCCAACTGCAAATTTAAGAGTGTAATTCACGTATGCCTGCACCTGGGGAAACTGATTCATGTCGGATTGCCTATTTTAAGAAGCATGAAGCATTTACAATGCCAGTTTTTTTTGGCTCACCCTATATAAGGCATCTTTTACAATACTTTAAATTTAGTTATTCTTCTGTTAATGAAACAACTAACGATTTTCTTATTTGTATTTTGACTGTGTCAACTTTCGTATGAATTTCAGGCCCTTTAAGTCATTAGCTCCCAATTTTTCTGTGTGAATTCCTTTAAATTTTTAAGAAAACGTTTAAAAGGTCTGAAATAACATATAGCTGAAGTTTAAATTTGTTCGCTCTGACATAAATAAATATAATCACTGTTCTATAAGTATGCACTAGGTGTTTACCTTTTCCTGTAAGTAAAACAATCTTCCTTCAGCTTTCTGCATTTTTTGTTCCTTTTTATCATAAAGGAGTAAATTAGAAGCAATATGGTAAATTTCAAGGCAGGAGAGATTGAATTAAATGATGAAATTGTAAAATAAATTCAGTATTATTGAAAGATTGAGAGAAAAAGTTAATGAAAGTGACAGTGTAATGGGTGGTGGTGGTGGTGGGGTACTCATGGAAAAATTCCTGTAGTAGCTGGTGTTAGAGCTGCTCGTTTTTGAGATTCAAGTCAGCTGATAGGTTTGCCTGCTTAACGGAGGTCCCTCTACATGCTCACTTTCTGAGAACGTAATGTTACCAAGTAGAGAAGGAATTAGCATATTTCATCAAAATATAAGAGGTATTAGGGATAAAGTTAGTGAGCTGCTTATAGATGTTGACTCTTAAATCATTCGTATACCGGAGCACCACTTAAATAATTTGACAATACAGAGGCTTCCTCTACAAGAATACAGATTAGCTTGCTGTTTTTCAAGGAGTTCCCTGTGGGGTGAGGGAGTGGCTATGTACGTAAAAAACGTCTAATTGTTGTTGTTTATAGGTCCCCTAACTCTTACTTTACAGAATTTCTGCTCAAGCTAGAGAGGGTTACTGATTCACTTTGTAGGAAGTACTAGAAATTAGTTATATTTGGAGACTTCAATATATATTTTGTATATGATGGTGCCAGGAAAAGGATTTTGGTAGATCTCCTAAATTCATATGATCTGATGCATTCTGTGTTTTTCCCAACGAGGATGTAGGGGAACAATGGCACAGCCATAGTCAATACTTTTATTCATTCCTCATTAATGGATGGGCATTCTGTTAGTAAAAGGCTGAATGGCCTTTCAGACCATGATGCATATATTTTGAAAAGGCTTTAGTACTCAAACAAACGACACATTTAATCACAAACTGTGTAGGAAAGTTAATTCAACAGCAGTAGAGAGTCTTCTAAACCTTGTCAAATAACAAGAGTGTCAGGATGTTTATAGCGTCGACGACATAGATGACAAATATAATGGTTTCCTTAATATATTTCTCATGCTCCTTGAGAGTTTCCTTACATTAGAATGTTCTAAACGGGGTACTAGCATTAATCGGTAGCTCGGTGGCTAACTAGTGGGATAACGATGTCTTGTAGAACAAAGCGGGAATTATATCAACATGTTAGAAGTAGTCACAGTCAAGCTTCATAAGCCCATTACAAACAGTATTGTAAGGTGCTTAACAATGTTGTTAGGAAGGCAAAGAGTATGTGGTATGCAAATAGTGTAGCTAATTCACAGGATAAAATTAAGACCATGAGGTCAGTTGTGAAGGAAGTGTCTGGTCAGCAGCACAAGGTCGACGATATAAAGTCAGTTCATAGTAACAATATTTCTGTTACTGATAAATCAGATATATGTACAGTATTTAATAATCATTTTCTGAGCATTTCGGGTGAATTGAATAAAAATTTAGTTTCTAGAGGGAATCATATGACTTTCTTGGCAACAGGTTTTCCTAGATTGATGTCTGAATACCCCTCAGTGATACAGACAAGATGGAGATTGAGTCAATAATTAAATCACTGAAGACTAACGATTCTCATTGTTATGATGGAGTGCCTAGCAGAATATTAAAGTACTGTGCTGCACATTTTAGCCCTGTATTTAGTCATATTTGTAATTTTTCCTTTATGAATGGTCAGTTTCCTGAATGATTAAAGTACTTAGTAGTAATGCCACTCTATAAAAAAAGGGGAAAGGAATAATGTAGATAATTTTAGACCTATTTCTGTGCCATCAGTGTTCGAAAAAGTTATTGAAAAGCTTGTGTTTGTGAGGATAATTGATCATTTTATATCACACGATTTGCTGTCAAATGTACACTTCGGCTTTAGAAGTCGTTTAACAACTGAAAGTGCTGTAGTCTCTATTCTCTGTTAAACAAAAGATTTCGAACGCTAGGCATAATTTTTGATTTTACTAATGCATTTGATTGTGTTGATCACAATATATTGCTCCAGAAATTGGACCATTACGGAATACAGGGAGTAGCTCACAACTGGTTCACCTCTTACTTTAACAACAAACAGAAAAAGATCATTATTCACAATATTGAGAATGGCTGTGATGCAGGGTCTGAGTGGGGTAAGGTCAAGTGGTGGGTACCCCAAGGATCAGTGTTGGGGCCACTCCTGTTCCTTATTTATATCCATAATACGATCTCTAGTCTTATGGGTAACTCTAAAATATTTCTGTTTGCTAATGACACTGGCTTAGTAGTAAAGGATGTTGTATGCAACATTGGCTCGGTTTAAAATGGTGCACTTCATGACTTAAATTCATGGCTTGTAGAAAATAAACTAACGTTAAATCACAGTAAGTCTAAGGTCTTACAATTTCTAACACACAATTCAACAAAACCCGACGTTTTAATTTCACAGAATGGGCATATAATTAGTGAAAAAGAACAGTTCAAATTTCTCGGTGTTCAGATAGATAGTAAGCTGTCGTGGAAAGCCCACATTCAGGATCTTCTTCAGAGACTTAATACTGCCATTTTTACTATTCGAACGGTATCTGAAGTGAGTAATCGTTCGACAGGAGGAATAGTTAACTTTGCTTACTTTCATTCGCTTATGTCGTATGGTTCAAATGGGTCTGAACACTATGGGATGTAATTACTGAGCCGGCCGAAGTGGCCGTGCGGTTAAAGGCGCTGCAGTCTGGAACCGCACGACCGCTACGGTCGCAGGCTCGAATCCTGCCTCGGGCATGGATGTTTGTAATGTCCTTAGGTTAGTTAGATTTAACTAGTTCTAAGTTCTAGGGGACTAATGACCTCAGCAGTTGAGTCCCATAGTGCTCAGAGCCATTTGAACCATTTTTTTGTAACTACTGAGGTCATCAGTCTATGTCGTATGGTATTATATTTTGGGGTAACTCTTCCCATTCTAAAAGGATGTTTTAGACTCAGAAATAAGTGGTTTAAGTTCACGAACCTCTTGTCAACTCCTGTTCACGAGTCTGGATATTTTGACATTGGCCACTCAATACATATATTCCTTTCTGTCATTTCTTGTTAAGAATATTAGCTTATTCCCGAAAATAAACAGCTTTCACTCAGTTAGTACTGGGCAGAAATCAGACCTTCAAAATGGTTCAAATGGCTCTGAGCACTATGGGACTTAACATCTGTGGTCATCAGTCTCCTAGAACTTTCAACTACTTAAACCTAACTAACCTAAGGACATCACACACATCCATGAACTAGGCAGGATTCGAACCAGCGAACGAAGCGGACACTAGTTCCAGACTGAAGCGCCTATAACCGCATGGCCACACCGGCCGGCTCAAAGCTGTATTTGGATCGGAATTCCTTAACTCTTCTGCAGGAAGGTGTACAGTTTACTGCTGCATCCATTTTCAATAAGCTACCACTCGAATTCAAAAAATCTTAGCAGTAATCCACTCGCTTTCAAATCGAAACTGAAGAGTTTCCTCATGGGTCACTACTATTCTGTCGAGTGGTTCCTTGAAAAATTAAGCTGATTATTGTTGCATATTCGGTTGCATTTACTTAAACTTATGGACTGACATTTTTTCGGGTTCATAAACATTTATTTTTATCTGTTGTTACTTTCATGTTGTAATTTTATGTACTGACATATTCTATGAACTTGGAGATTTTCTCCTCAGTTTGGTCCTACGGAACTTGACGTGTAAATAAATAAATAAATCTAATAAAGTTATAGATTAGAACCCACAGGCCCAGTTAGTTACACTCACTAAAAAAGTCGAATCAAATTATTGTTGATCTGAATGTGAGAACATAAGTATCCATTGAAAACAATAGCTAGTTAGATTGTAAAATTTCTGACCTTTAACCCTCAATCACTTTTTGATAGCATTCGCTTCATTATTATCTACAAAAATAATTTATTACGTTGTACTGCACTTTTCACAAGTGGCACCATCAGATCATCATCCTCAGAGCAATATTGTGTCTGGTTAAACAATGTGTTGTATCCAGATAAAATTATGAAACCATAAAAATTTTCAGTTCATCCACTGAGGTAAAATGCCGTAGTTTGTTTTTCCCCTGTTTTGCATGCTTTTCAGTTTCTTCCCTAATGCTACATAGCAACTCAGAAGAAAGCAATTACTCAAAAATGTCCAGTGGCGTTTAACCTTGTAGAGCGTTAAGAATATTTCACGCTTCGTTTGTGCCGGACTACCTACATTACCGAAACTGTAATTATCAACTGCCGTTGATTCACTTTTTTTCTTTCTATCGAAGCGTTCAGTGTCAATAACCGGTATGAGAGGCAGTCTAAATGGGGAGTATAGTCACCGATTACTGCTCGACAGTTAACGCTTTAAGCATGTAAAACACTTCCTGCCAATTCATCTTTTGCGTTAATGGTGTTGCAGTCTTAATTACCAGTAAAGTAAGCAGATTTATCAGAGGATAGCTACTCCATTACCGGAAAGCACCTGCTGTGAAGAGAGGCTAGTATTTCCAGAGAATATTGTCGGAACATAGCGCTCAGATGACCCCTTCTTGCAGCCACCGAGTATTACAGGAACCCGGGGCTCATTTCTTCGCCAGCTGCACAAGGGTACTTCCATTAGTTACGGCGTTATGAACGCAAAGAAAAGTGCAGCTGAAAATATGACCGACAGAAAATGACTAGTGCGGCAAGGCAAGCAGACGGAAGGGAAGGAAATGAGAAGAGTGGGAGAAGCCGAAGGACGACGGCAAAGCTCGCACGCGCCTTTGGCGGCAGCCAGTTGACAGCTGCAGCCGTGGTTGTGGCGCGCGTCGCCGCTGTTTTATGCATAAAAAGGGCGCGGCGTGGCTTATTGCGAGACCTCGTCGCCCGACGCGGGTTTTTTCGCTTTCGCCCGGGCAGAGCTTGTCGCCTTTTTTCATAAGCAAGAACTTCGTTAAATTTTAATCTCCGTCAGGAAATTGTGACGTGCCGGGCGGCGGCTGTATGACACCAGGCTGCCACGGTGCAAGAGGAGGGTGTGGTGGAGGAGGGGGTTGCGGCAGAGAGGGGGGCGGGGTGCGGGGTGGACCTTACACCCGTGGGACAGTGTTGTTCGCCTGCGGTGGGAAGCCGCAGCGTGGTGCGGGATAAAGCAGAGTCACGGCAAACCTCGCGCACAGTAAACAACGCGCAGAGCCCAAAGAACGGCGAAACAAAAACGCACCCTGACAAGTAGGGCCCAGCAGGACACGTGATACTGGCGGCAGACCAGTCATTTGCGCTATAATTTTCATTTACATCATTATAATTAACCGAACCGTTAAACGTGCAAGCAAGTCATTCATAGAGAGAATCCTAAACTTCGTGACTACGATTTGGTCAAGAGATAATATACCTAAGAGCTAGCCTATGTCAGTTACCTGTCCTGTGTTCAGAAAAGGAGATCTGAACAACTGTAACAAATACTGCCTACAATTCTGGTTAATTAGGAATTACATGAACCGGTACCTAAAGTTCCCTGCTGCGCAGAATACACATCTACTCCAATGAATGAATGAAATCCTTGAAATTTAGGTACAGGTATATCCGAATCGCTAATACTTCGTACTTTCAGAAATGACGACTAGAAGTATAAACTCGTTTAAGGTTAAAGGAATGTAAAATCTGGGTGCATGGAAATGAATTAGTTAGTCAGATTTGGAAAATGTTATGAACCTAGTTAATGAATTGAAAAAAGTCCGGCCGGAGTGGCCGTGCGGTTCTAGGCGCTACTGTCTGGAACCGAGCGACCGCTACGGTCGCAGGTTCGAATCCTGCCTCGGTCATGGATGTGTGTGATGTCCTTAGGTTAGTTAGGTTTAATTAGTTCTAAGTTCTAGGCGACTGATGACCTCAGAAGTCGCATAGTGCTCAGAGCCATTTGAAACATTTTGAGCCAATTAAAAAAATTAACGGTCGGCAACTCACTACGTGTGCAAAGTTACTGTCTCCTCAATTACTGCCTGTTAATACTGACAAACTTATGTACCGTTTTGTTGCAAGGTTAAATGAGCACAAAAGTGGTAAATATGGCTCTGGCGTAATTTCATATGGATATAAATGATAATTAATTGAAATCCCCAGCTGCTGACATGTGTTGTTACTATACCGCGATGGGGACAGCTGAAATATGTGCCCCAAACGGGACTCGAACCTGGGATCTCCAGCCTATTTGGCAGATGCTCTATTCATCTGAGCCACAGAGGACACAGATATATAACGCGACTGCAGCGACTTATCCCTTGCACCCCTCCCGTGAGACCCGCGTTCCCAAGTGTCCACAATGTACATACGTAATGTTCCTAATAGATATTTGCCCATCCACTCATTACTAAGGTGACGGTTTCCGTAAGAGTTCGGGCAAGCTGTGCGCATTCGCAGCATAGACGAAGATCAATGGCCGGGTAGTCTTTAACTATATATATGAAGATAGTAACTGTTCTCGAAAGAACAATGGTATCTGTTCTTTCGAGAACAGTTACCATGTTCATATATAGTTAAAGGCTACCTGGCCATTATTCTGTGGCTCATATGGATAGAGCGTCTGCCGTGTAAGCAGGAGATCCCGGGTTCAAGTCCCGGTTGGGGCACACATTTTCAGCTGTCCCCATCGAGGTATATCTACAACACCTGTCTGTAGCTGAGGGTTTCAATTAACTATCATTTCTTCTAGAGAAGCTGCACGGTCATGAATGGTATCTGTTCTGTCTTCATATTCAGATGGATATGTCACACAGAAAAAGTAACTTCTTGTTAAGTAGTAACTGAACGAAATCCATTATTTTTCCATCACTATAACGCGATATTATTCAAACACAAAACGAACTACGACCCTGGCTAGTCGTACAGAAGTCTGACCAAGTAATTAGGTGGAGCTTACTTCAGGTTGAGAGGTCACTGGTCCCGTGTAAGGCATTGTTCGTTGACAATGTGTGGCACAGGCTCTTCTTCTTGCAACTCCGCAACAAATGAAATTGGTCCCACAGCTTTCTTCATCTTGATTTATCCTCTTGCGGTAATTATACTGCGCCCATTTAGTGCCATATACTTCCCTCGTCCACACAAAATTATTCATCGAGCCACTACACACTTAAACACCACTGCGTTGAGACCATTTGTCGACAAAACAAGCCGCTCCGCGACTCTACTCTTTTCCTCGACAGTTTCCTTCGTTCCCGGCTGCACTGTATTGAACAACTGACGCGCTGACAGTAACGTATCGCCATGACGAAGCAACTGTGTCTACTAACACTAGCCTACAAGTAACATTTATTTAACTTTAAATTGAGGAAACATTTCATTTCATCCTACAAACTTTACTACAATTATCTACAACCTCTGATTCATAGGAAAGTATTCAAAAAGTAAAATTGAAAGTAAATATTTTGGTAGTCCATATAAAGTGTTTGTCTTACCAAGAAAGCTCACTGAACTCCACGTATAACATTTTTTCCAAGAAAATGAAAAGAAAATTATACAGACGCTATGAACGTATTATTCCTGAGCAGAAAAGTGGCTTTCGGAAAGGACCATTGTGCAGTGATGGCTAAGTTTCATGGGCGTTGCTAATAGAGAATGTAGAGAATGGAATGTAGAAACAAATAGTGACTTCGTCGTCTTCACAAAAATGTCTTTGATACAGTCAGGAGAAGGAAAATGTTACAGATTCTTGCCAGTTATTATGTTCCCCAACAACTTTTCGGAAACGTATATAAATCTCACAGAACAAATTTAATGTATGTTAGGAAAGAGATATTGCCGGCCTGTGTGAACGAGCGGTTCTAGGCGCTACAGTCTGGAACCGCACGACCGCTGCGGTCGCAGGTTCGAATCCTACTTCGGGCATGGATATGTGTGATGTCCTTAGGTTAGTTATGTTCAGGTAGTTCTAAGTTCTAGGGGACTGATGACCTCAGCAGTTAAGTTCCATAGTGCTCAGAGCCATTTGAACCTCTCTCTCTTTTTTTTTTTTTTTTTTTTTTAAAGAAAAAGAGAAATTGTCTGAGTGGGGCAGAAGCCGCGCTATTGTACGATCGGTATGTAGCCTTTCACCACTCTTCTTTTCTGTTTATATCAATGAAGTCATCCAAGACTTGAATCAAATGCCACACGGCTGCATTAAAATAAGAAGAAGCACAAAACTAAATGCTGTAGCACTTGCAGCATATTCAAAGACTGACCTTCAGCGTCCTGTACACAATTTAACGATAAATATCCGAGAAGTGCAGCACGGACATCAACAACGAAGAAACAAAAATCATGTCCTTCCGCGGAAAATACCTAGGACAAGATTTCCTTGATTGAAAAATAAAATTCTGGAAAGCATTAACATATTTAGGCTATAAAATATCCTTCCAGGAAGGAACACCCCTAGCTGAAAAAGTCTCCAGATTTACAAAAAGATTCGGAGTCTTTCATAGTGTAGCAAATTTTCAATACTCCAGAACCGCACGACAATACTGCTTTACGAAGATCTTAGCAGGACATGTGCTGTGTTCGGGCAGCGAAACCTGCATAATAAAGGCAAATTCGGAAAAAGTAAGAGCCTTTGAAATGAAATTCTTGAGACGAACAGCTGAACGGCTGGTTACAAGAAATGACATCACAAAAGGAATGAAGATGTACTGAAGAAACTTAAAATCGATCGCATTTAGTTTTACATACAAAAAAACTAAAATAACTGGGGAAAACATAAGGAATGAACTCAAAAGGTATCCCAAAATCCATACTACACTACCAACCCAGCGGTGTAAGATCTGTAGGCCGACTAATTAAAAGATGGCAGTAAAGCTTGTCGGCGAGGCTGTAATAGGTCAAGAGACCTAACACTTGGATGTAGGACGAACAAGAAAACCTTCAATAACGGTCACAACTGCTAAGCTGACGTGCCGCGCCTCTCTTCGGTAAATTAATTCCTTTTTCCTGCTACCAGTTACATTACCTGGAAATTGGAAGTGAAGTCTCATGCTTCTTGACGGAGCGTAGGGGAACGATGCGGGAGACCCACACCGCCGTACTAGGCAGGGGCCTAATGAAGGTGATACGCCGTTGCCTTCCTCCGACCGTAATGAGGATGAATGATGATTAGCACGACACATCACCCAGTCATCTCGGGCAGGTGCAAATACCTGACCCCGTCGGGAACTGAACCCGGGACCCCGTGCTCGGGAAGCGAGAATGCTACCACTAGACCACCAGCGGCGGGCTTATATTACCTACTTTGTTTTAATTTAATTCGCTGGAATGTGTTTCGACCTACTTTGGCTCATGATGAGGTGCTCTTTGCTGGTTGATCCCAGCCAACGCTACTAACAGTCTGAAACTGTTTGCCTGTCTGGGATCTCAACTCGGAACCTTGTTTGACGAACAATACTGTTAGCAACTGAGCTATGCAGTAGGTTTGTTGTACACTACATTTATTGCTTGGTGAATAACAAACATTCCACGAGACTCTAGGTGCGGTTTCGGTGTTATCTAAAATGTTTCCTTACGCGAATGTCATTTCACCGCAAGCAAATTTGTATCCGCTTCGTTCGTATTCCACCAGACCGTCCAGCTGTCCGAGTAGCAAAAAAATGTCGACACAAAGCACTTTGTTCTTCCTGGACAGCCGAAGTCGATGGTTTTCTATGGTTTCATGGGCTAAAGAATACGTGTCCCATTTCGTTACCATTAACGCGCTCCTATACGGTACCAAATAAGTAGAAGGCACCAGTAATTCGTCCTGAATCAGGCGAAGTCCATAGTTTTCGACAACGGCGTGGTCTAACATTACTCTTGATGCGTTTCTTTTTTCTCTGCCTCGTGATGACTGGGTGTTGTGCGATGTCCTTAGGTTAGTTAGGTTTGAGTAGTTCTAAGTTCTAGGGGACTGATGACCTTAGATGTTAAGTCCCATAGTGCTCAGAGCCATTTTTTTGCTTTTCTTTATTCCTGTGAATTCGCTCTTGCCATACGCGCCCCTGACCACCAAACAGGAGGTGTCAAATATGTCATCAAAAGCATTACATATGGAAAAGAATTGTTCGAAAATTGAAGCTCATTCTTTTCCTGCATCCTTTAAATGCCAGTAGTGCTGTTACAGTAGTTATAATACGGTTCTTTTAGATTTCAGATTTAAAGCAGGTACATCTACATCTACATCCATACTCCGTAAACCGCCTAATGGTGTGTGTCGGAGGGTACCTTGAGTACCTCTATCGTATGTGCCCTCAATTCCTGTTCATGAAAAGAAAGATTGTCGGTATGCCTCTGTGTGGGCTCTAATCTCTCTGGTTTTATCCTCATGGCCTCTTCGCGAGATATACGTAGGAGGGAGCAATAAACTGCTTAACTCCTCGGTGAAGGTATGTTCTCGAAACTGCAACAAAAGCCTGTACCGAGCTATTGAGCCTCTCTCTTGCAGAGTTTTCTACTGGAGTTTATCTATCATCTCCTTGAGGCTTTCGCGATTGCTACATGATCCTGTAACAAAGCGCGCTGCTCTCCGCTGGATCTTCTCTATCTCTTCTCTCAACCCTGTCTGGTACGGATCCCACACCGGTGAACAATATTCAAGCAATCTGCAAACAAGTGTATTGTAACCTACTTCCTTTATTTTCGGATTGCATTTCCTTAGGATTCTTCCAATGAATCTCAGTCTGGCACCTGCTTTACCGACGATCAACTTTATATGATCATTCCATTTTAAATCACTCCTAATGCCTACTCCCAGATAATTTATGGAATTAACTGCTTCCAGTTGCTGACCTGCTATATTGTAGCTAAATGATAAAGGATCTTTCTTTTTATGTATTCGCAGCACATTACACTTGTCTACATTGAGACTCAATTGCCATTCCCTGCACCATGCGTCAATTCGTTGCAGATCCTCCTGCATTTCAGTACAATTTTCCATTGTTACAACCTCTCGATGTACCACAGCATCATCCGCAAAAAGCCTCAGTGAACTTCCGTTGTTATCCACAAGGTCATTTATAGATATAGTGGATAGCAACGGTCCTACGACACTCCCCTGCAGCACACCTGAAATCACTCTTACTTCAGAAGACTTCTCTCCACTGAGAATGACATGCTGCGTTCTGTTATCTAGGAACTCTTCAATCCAATCACACAGTTGGTCTGATAGTCCTTATTTTGTTGAAGTTTCGAGAATATACCTTCACCGAGGGGTCAAGCAGTATATTGCTCCCTCCTTCGTATATCTCGCGAAGTGACCATGAGGATAAAATCAGAGAGATTAGAGCCCACACAGAGGCATACCGACAATCCTTCTTTCCACGAACAATACGAGATTGGAATAGAAGGGAAAACCGATAGAGGTACTCAAGGTACCCTCCGCCACACACCGTCAGGTCGCTTGCGGAGTATGGATGTAGATGTAGATGCTCTTACTTTGTTCATTAAACGACTGTGGGGAACTGTATCAAAAGCATTTCAGAAGAAACACAGCGTCTACCTGTGAACCCGTGTCTGTGGCCCTTTGATCCTCGTGGACGAATAGCGCCAGCAGGGTTTCACACGATCGTCTTTTTCGTAACCCATCCTGATTCCTACAAAGTAGATTCCAGCCTCCAGAAAAGTCATTATTCTCGAACACAATACGTGTTCCAAAATTCCACAAATGATCGACGTTAGAGATATAGGCCTATAGTTCCGCACATCTGTTCAACGTCCATTCTTGAAAACGGAGATGACCTGTGCCCTTTTCCAATCTTTTGGAACGCTACACTCTTCTAGAGACCTACGGTACACCGCTGTACGAAGGGGAGCAAGTTCAATAAGTAATACACACAGCATAAACACTGAAGAACCAATCAAACTGATACACCTGGTGCCGCAATACGATCTGGCATAGACTCGACTAATGTCTAAAGTAGTACCGGAGGGAAATGACACTATTAATCCTGCAGAGCTGTCCATAAATCCTTCGGAGTATGGGGTAGGGGGATGGAGATCTTTTCTGAACAACACGTTGCAACGTATCCCAGATACTTGATACGTGGCGCCGTTGGCGCCTTTCGTTTCTTTGTATTCGTTTACGATCTCTGGCATCGACGATTATCGCGTGGCCACTATTTTTCTCTTTGGTCGCTTTTCGGCCATTTAAACCCACGGGGCTGGTGGGAGAGGGCTGGTTTTAGGTCAGTTGGTTGGCGCTCTGGTTGTCGGCGGTCGCTCTTTATGCATGCTCTGCCTCTTTCTGTCACGTGCCCAGTCGGGGCTACGGACGGAGACGTGCTTGCGGTCGGCGAGTGTGTACAGCGTCTAGTGAGAGGACGGTGGTCTCGTCTGCGCTGCTAAACGAAGTGAACATATGAAAATGGCAACAGGATAAGCTAGAGAATCAAACGGTGGGAATTATTCAGGTTCTGCTGTATATATGTGTATGTGCTGTGTGTATATATGTATATTGAATTTCATGCTGTTTGCAGTTAACGGCTCTCCCAATGTTTGGACGCCCATGTTATATGTTTCGTATTGACCACTGTTGCGCAACTTTTTGAGCACAGGTTACCTGTGTGAATGAGGTTTTCTGGTTTTTGACGGACTTGAGATACTGACAAGGAGTGTATGTCTCAGTGCCTGTCTGTGCACTGTGAAATAACCATGGGTTCCATTTTACGGCGGTCCGCTGGTATTTAGGTAATGTGTTCAGCGGTAAACAAGCAGGGGCTTAATGATCAAAAATTTGTGTCTTACAGTCCTGTCGTATTGTAATTGAGGCACTCGGGCGTAAAACATGGTATCTAACAATTTTTGCCGATTGGGGTTTTTGTCAACGTCGGACTCCTTACAGCCGATTTCATAGGTTGGTGAAGGAATCTGTGGGAGATGTTTTTTTTTTTTTTTTTTTTTTTTTTTTCTACTGACTGGTTTGATGCGGCCCGCCACGAATTCCTTTCCTGTGCTAACCTCTTCTTCTGAGAGTAGCACTTGCAAAATACGTCCTCTATTATTTGCTTGACGTATTCCAATCCCTGTCTTCCTCTACAGTTTTTGCCCTCTACAGCTCCCTCTACTACCATGGAAGTCATTCCCTTTTGTCTCAGCAGATGTCCTATCATCCTGTCCCTTCTCCTCATCAGTGTTTTCCACATATTCCTTTCCTCTCCGATTCTACGTAGAACCTCCTCATTCCTTACCTTATCAGTCCACTTAATGTTCAACATTCGTCTATGGCACCACATCTCATATGCTTCGATTCTCTTCTGTTCCGGTTTCACTACCATATAATGCTTTACTCCAGACGTACATCCTCAGAAATTTCTTCCTCAAATTAAAGCCGGTATTTGATATTAGTAGACTTCTCTTGGCCAGAAATGCCTTTTTTGCCATAGCGAGTCTGCGTTTGATGTCCTCCTTGCTCCGTCTGTCATTGGTTATTTTACTGAATAGGTAGCAGAATTCCTTAACTTCATTGACTTCGTGACCATCAAACCTGATGTTAAGTTTCTCGCTGTTCTCATTTCTACTACTTCTCATTACCTTCGTCTTTCTCCGATTTACTCTGAAACCATACTGTGTACTCAATAGACTGTTCATTCCGTTCCGCAGATCGTTTAATTCTTCTTCACTTTCACCCAGGATAGCAATATCATCAGCGAATCGTATCATTGATATCCTTTCACCTTGTATTTTAATTCCACTCCTGAAACTTTCTTTTATTTCCATCATTGCTTCCTCGACGTACAGATTGAAGAGTAGGGGTGAGAGGCTACAGCCTTGTCTTACACCCTTCTTAGTACGAGCACTTCGTTCTTGATCGTCCACTCTTATTATTCCCTCTTGGTTGTTGTACATATTGTATATGACCCGTCTCTCCCTATGGCTTACCCCTACTTTTTTCAGAATCTCGAACAGCTTGCACCATTTTATATTGTCGAACGCTTTTTCCAGGTCGACAAATCCTCTATGAAAGTGTCTTGATTTTTCTTTAGCCTTGCTTTCATTATTAGCCGTAACATCAGAATTGCCTCTCTCGTCCCTTTACTTTTCCTAAAGCCAAACTGATCGTCACCTAGCGCATTTGAAACGTCCCCTTTGAACAATTTATACAAGACTGTGCTTAAACTGACATACAATATTTTTAGCGCAACGCAATCTGACTTTCAGAAATCCCTACAAAAGAATGGCCCTGACTAACATTAACCTATACCTTTCAGAAATCACTTACCTCACAAAAATCTTCATTACTCGAACTACTGCAGTACAGCGAACGCCACTACTGCCAGCTAAATAAAAGATTCAAACTACGGAAGGCACTAACTACTGATAGGGATAGTTAGCAAATGAAAGATATTAATAGAGAACAAACAATGTATTTACCTTAATAGTCATAATGTATTTATAGCAGTTCATGACAAATTACAAAACTCCGCCATCTCTCTCCCCACATCCACCACTGCTGGCGGCTCACCTCCAACTGCGCAATGCTACGCGCTGTTCGCATCCAGCTGCCGCTGCCCAACACTACAATGGCAGACAACAATGCAAACTAGACACAGACTGCACACAGCACAGCCAGTGATTTTCACACAGAGGTGGCGTTACCAATAAAAAAACCTAAACAGCCTACTTACATAGCCCCCATGCTCCCCACAAAAAATTTTACAAATTGTTTTGGGCAGTGCCCAATAATGATTTGATAAAATTTTTCATAATTACAATAACAAAGATATCAAATGCACACACTTATTGATACAATGTTGGTCAAAAGCTAAAATTTTCTCACAGTCTATAAAGACAGTCCTGATTCATCACAGTAAAATTACAGTGTTTTTCTTTTTTTTTTTTTTTCAAAGTCTGAACAGTAAAAGAGAATGCACACAAAAGTAGTGGATTTCCATGCAGTTTTGAAGAAGTAGTGTTGTCCTTCCAACGAAAAGACAATGCTGACTCTTGACGTGCAGACAGGTAATGGGCCACAACAGAGCAAACCCACAGCAGAGTCAGTCGAAATTTTGAAGAGTATTGGTAGGTAGGTCATCACAGAGCAGACCCACTGTAGTCCTGGTAGAGCTAATGGTATTGGTGGGCCACCAGAGGTGAAGACCCACTGCAGTCCTTGTAGAAATAATGGTATTGGTGAGTCATCAAAGGTGTAGACTCACTGTAGTCGTTGTAGAGACGGCCAGCAGCCATCCATTGCGACTGTGCAGGTGCACAATCACCATCGAAGATTCTTGCGGAGAATATAGCAAGTCCGTAAACCACCACTTGTGCACTCAGAAAGTTTCTCTTTTAATTGTCCTTAGAACCAGCAATGCTGTTATCCAGTCCCTTGCTGAATTACCAACACACGTGCAAACACTATCAGTCCCTACTTCTCACATATTGTCCATATACTATGACCAACAGAAACGTGTGCAGTGAAATGGAACTTACAAGTTACTTAATTTGATGAACTGGTGTCAAGTACAATTTTATAACATGAGAATACAATTACAAAGATACAGAAAACATCATTAAAACATAATAATACAGATAACATTTCTAGATAATAGGGACTTTACAAAAGAATAGAAATAAACATATACATCAATGTTACAGGAATTATGAGATAAGTAGATACATAAAATATCAGAATAACTTTTGGAACATCACCTTTACACATGAGCATTAAAACAAAACAGAATAAATAATGTCTAAACACCTTTATGAAGAAAATAACATAGTATTTGAAAAATTCTACAACATAAATCTTATTAGCTAAACACATAAAGAAAGGAAAAACACAAACACATAAGGGAACACAAACACATAGTGGGATAACACAAGGAAAGGACAGGGTTTCTTTTACTGCAGTATTTTGCAAACAAAACTTTCTTTACTTCTCGGAGATCTCCCTTCATTCGTCATTATTCCCAAAAAGTCCTATCTATACCTGCTTTCTGTACTTTTCTCGTATAGCCTCTCAGTGCATGTCTTCAAATTCATCGCAACTCATTCTCTTCTATAGTCTACCCCCTCTTAAGCTAACTTAAATCTACTGAGCTCAGATGCTAAACTAAGGGACGAGGCAATGCAGCAGCACAAAACAATGAACACAAACAGCAATGAAAAAAAAATGGAAATTTGCAAACTAAGCTACAGTAAATCTAAATTACCAAGCAATTCAACATTACAACTAATATGAGGCAATGCGCAGCAAACAAGGGAAATAAATCAGTAGTAAAACTGACTTAACAGAGTAATGTAAAGTGAAATTTAGTAGCACTATGCCTGGCAAACAGCAGAAGCAAAAGCAAAAACTAAACACTATACATGACAAAACTCAAGCAGAAAAAATAGTACACTAAAGAGAACAACGCAGATAAGGGAAATGTTTATTCACATCTTAATATCTATGTCATTAAAGTGGTGCACCACAAGAAGTTATTCTACCAAAAAAGTTACCAAGCAGTTGAAAAGAAAATTCCGTATGCAATTCCTGTGAAGGGAAACGTCTTTTTACGCTCCCTCATTTTTTTGAAAAAATTATTATTTACTCGATCTGTAGACAGAAAATATTTATATTAGTACATCTATAAAATTTTATTTTAACCAATGCTGCAGTGCAGCTAGAAACTAGATATTAAACACAATGAGCAATTATGTACAAAGTAAAGCATAAGAACATCATTCAGTAGTCATGAGGCATTTCATAAGTTAGTAGAAAAATATCTCAACTAGAGAGACAGTAGTCATAATCAGGTGTATAGACATAAAAATATTTCTCGTCATTTCATTAGGCATTTCAGTAAATATCATAAATTAAGAGTTCCACAGTGTAATCATATGTTATCAAGTTTGAGAGTGTCGTATTGGCGATGCTTTCTGCAAAGGAATGTCAATAGCGAGGATCATGGCTTCCCCCTCTTTTTTTTTTTTTTTTTTTTTTTGCACCTAATGGCTTTCTTTTGTCAGACGTCTACCTCTCAGCTGGCGCCCAAAACGCATTATGTCCAGGTGGTTACTTAACTTTCTTATGGAAATATTTACGACAGGAGTTTCCGCTACAGTGGCAGTCTCATATAAAAAATTTCAGAGGTCGAGAATTTTCATTGCAAATGTGTAGATACAAAATCCTACGAATATAACAGTGTTCAAAACGTTTTCGTCGGCACTGTGATACATTCATGCATTTATACACATTTCATAACTCTTAAAGTTCGATTCTTGGTTTCCAACAACCTTTTTCACAAATCGGCGTCCCTAACCACTACTCATTATTTCTTACCTTATTCGTCGACACTTCTTCAATATTTCATCATCACAGATACGTAGCATAATAAAATAACTCATACAGCATCAGCTTATTGATCATAAACACACCGCAACAGCGTAATACACATCGTTATCATAACATCATAAAACCTCAGCCAAATCTCAAAATCGTCGTAGCTTCCTTCAATAATTTCAAAACCTAAAAAAAAATTCTCTGCTCATGTCAAAAGTGTCATCTACCTCAAACGTACCTTAAAAGTCGTGATCCCATACCAAATATATCATTCAAAGCTCTTATAGTATCACAATGGTTCCGAAAAAATATGAACAATTCACGAAGTACAGACAAAAATACAATTTCGTAAGTTTGAAGTTATCCAACTGTGTAATTACGTAAACATCTGTCACTGATGTAGTAAAAAAAAGTTTATCTCTCAGTTAAATGATCAGATAGCTGTGTAATTTGTGTGTTAGAGAAATATGGTACCGATGTGTAAAGTTGTATAAGCAAATACCATATTAGCTAGGGCTCCTTGTGCTTGCCAAACACATGGTACACAAAGTAGGCGTGTACCCCCCTGAGGATTAGTGTAATTATTCCCTCAGGTGTTACAGATTACAACAATGGAATGAAATGTATTACGGAAAACCTTTGTATCATTGTCCTTCGAAAGCTAAGTTCTGCAGAAGTCAATGTACTTAAATCATGATAAACAAAAGTGAAATGCTTTGCGTATAGATATCTTAGTTATTACGCTTATTGCCGTGATGAAGAAATTACTGTGCTGTAACGTATTGTTGCGCTATGGAAAAGGCAGTCTCATTGTAGCTATACCACAAAAGTTACAACTAAAACATGTTTTACTTTCCAGAATAAAACAGAAAAACTGTGCAGATATAAAACAGATACACCGCAAAAGCAACATTGTAAATTGTAACTCATTAGTAGTGTCGTGATATAGTCGTGTAGCTGTCAAATAAACTAACCACTGTGTCACCTGGTATCTCTCAGAAAGCACCTTGAATCCATAATGTATTTGCAAGTAAACCAAAATGTTGCATTAAAATCTCATTAGCAGTACTGGTAAATGTTCTAAGTATGTGAGCCTTATAGTCGTTACGTAAACGTGCAACTAACAAGCAAGAATGTACACACACAATAACACTGTGTCGTCGGTACACAATAACAATGCATTCGTAATTTCTGTTTAAATAAGTTCTCTTGGTTCTTGACTGGATATTTAACTTCAAACATTGTTGTATGTTAACAGATTCTAAGTCTGACAAAGCATACTAGCAATGTAAAGTGAAAAGTTATATGGCAAAGACAAAGTTAAAAGCAGATTATCTTTCAATAAACGGTTTTACATGTGAAATGTGGTGTAAACCTTTACTCTTCCTAGTACGCAGAGTTTCAACTTCAACGCAATTATCATGTGGTATACGTCGGATTCTGTAAGGTCCATTGTAAACTAGAAAGAACTTGTGACTCAAGTGTTTCTTCTTATGTGACAATGAATGAGCTTTAATGAGAACTTTCTGACCAATATACAATTTCTTTGCATTTGCTTTACCGTGTAGTTTTCTCCTTTTGTCTGCTGCAGATTTTATATTTTTAAGAGCCAAATCAATTATGTCTTTGTGTCGAAGTTTACGTGTATTTGGGAAAGGTACAAGCTCTCTGATTCTGTTCGGTGGTTCTTCATTCTTTAGTACAAGAGTAGGTGGTAAAGCAGTGGAATCATGAGGCATTTCATTCAGCACATTTTGAAATAAGTGTAAATATCTGTCCCAATGCTGATGCTTTCTGTGACAATAAAGTCTGCAAAGTTTATTGATTTCTTTCATAATCCGTTCAGACGGGTTACAATGTGGTGAGTACAAAGAAATAAAAACAGGTTTGATTTTATGATTCCGAAGCATGCGTGACCAAACAGCAGATCTGAATTGAGGTCCGTTATCTGAAATGACTTTGCTATCGTGTCCAACTTCACGTAAGAAATTTTTAACAAAGGCGTTGGATACAGATCGTCCAGTGGCTTTACGTAACGGAGTGAAAGAAACAAAAAAGTAAGTTCAACAGCGACTAGAACGTACGAAAATCCATTAGATGTTCTGACAAGCGGTCCCAAGAGATCAACAGCAGCAAATTCTTTTAATTTAGAAGGAATAATAGGAAACAACTGAGCACGATGTGAGACTGTAGATGGTTTCGCCTTTTGACAAAGTTTACAAATGGACAAGACTGTTCGAATTCTCTTTTCCATATTGTTAAAATAACAAGTCGTTCGAAGAATATGATAACATTTTCGTGGACCAAAATGTGCGTAGCTGAAATGAATGTACCAAATGAGCTTATTAACAAAATCGTCAGGAATGCAAAGTACCCATAGCTTGTCATCAATAGTGCAGCGTTTGAACAGTATGTTGTTTCTAACCAGATAATAATGCTGAATCTGTGTGTGTGTCTTTTCATACCATTTGCTCTTGATGTCTTTCCAAATCGGATCTTTATCTTGTTCATGAGCAATGTCCTTTAAAGATGTGGTGATGAAGTTTTCAAAGGCGACTTTCTGAATGTAAAGAATACTGAAGTTTTTTTCGAGGTTGCCTTCTGTGTTACTTTTCTCTAGCCCAGCCGGTGCGCGTGACAGTGCGTCCGCAACAATGTTCTCCTTGCCGGGAATGTAGACTATTGTGAAGTGGAATTCTTGCAGAAACAACGCCCAACGTTTTAACCTGTCATGATTTAATTTTGAAGACATAAGAAATTGTAATGCACGATGATCACTGTATACTTTTACGTGCTTACCAGAAAGAAAGATACGGAATTTGTTAAATGCCCAAACGTTTTAACCTGTCATGATTCAATTTTGAAGACATAAGAAATTTTAATGCACGATGATCACTGTATACTTTTACGTGCTTACCAGAAAGAAAGAAACGGAATTTGTTAAATGCCCAAACGATAGCTAAAGCTTCTAATTAAGTAACGGAATAATTTTTTTCAGATTTTGTTAGCACTCGGCTAGCAAAAGCAATGGTTTTCTGAACAGTAATGTTATTTTCTATGGCTTCTTGAAATAAATGGGCACCAAGACCGACTTTAGAAGAATCCGTGCTAAGGCAGAAATCTTGTGACAGATCTGGATGAGCTAGTATTGGCGCGTGAAGTAGCGATTCTTTCAAAGAATTGAATTCCAACTGTGCTTGTTCGTCCCAGTTCTAAATAGTATTTTTTCCAGTGAGAGAACAATGTTTTGGTGTAACAAGAATTTGCATATTCAGAAAACGACGGTAAAAATTTACGAGACCTAGAAAACTGCGGACTTGTTTTTTTGTGGATGGAACTGGAATGGCTCTGATTGCTTCTAACTTTTCAGGATCCAGCTGAATGCCTTCAGAAGAAATAATATGTCCCAAAAACTTCACTTTTGTCCTACCGAATTCAGACTTTTCCAAGTTAACTGTAATTCCAGATTCTGCAAAAATATGTTACACGCTGTTGAGAATGCGATTGTGTTGTCCAAAAGGAAGTTTCCGAAACTGATAACAAACGCCGAAACAAAGGAAAGCTGTGTATTTTCTACATTCTGGATGAAGTTCTATCTGATAAAAGCTGAATCTGAGATCAATAGAAGACAACACTTTTACACCATTAAAATTTTGAAGAAGTTCTTCCATCGTCTGCGGCCTGTCCGTTTCAGGAATGATGATAGTATTGATTTGTCTCGAATCCAAGACAAGCCTGATCGATCCATTTTTCTTCCCAACAACATGTAATGGATTGTTGTATGAGCTTACTGCAGGCTCAATAATGCCCTCATTAAGCATAGATTGTATTTCTGTTCTAACACGGTCCCTATAATGTGCTGGAATTACATATGGTCTAACACAAAATTTAGTATGCTCACGAACACGAAATTGGTATTGAAATCCCTTGATTGTTCCTGTTTTGTGAGTAAAAACTGTGGAATGTGCTTGTAAAATCTCAAAAAGGTCCTGCCTATCAGTGTCATTACAATTCTCAATTGTTTGAATTTTATTCTGAATTAACTCATTAATTTCAAATATACCGTCGATATCATCCCTGTCAGTACTTGCAGAGTGATTGTTAGTGTCTAGTTCCGTAGAAAATTCCGAACTGTTGTCTAACAGAAGGTAAAGCCGATTAATTTCCTCGTCATGGTTTGAGAGCCAATCTTCGAATTTCAAAGCTATTGACTTACCTTCCTTCTCTAAACTTATTTCAGCATCGTGAAAGTTTAAGATTGCTTTGTATTCATTCAAAAAGTCTACTCCCAATATAATTTACGTCGACAGTAATGGAACAATAAGAAAGTTCATAGAGAAGCTGTGGCTTTAACAAAAGAATTCTAAATTGGTTTGTTGGCGTACATCTACACTTTTTCCAAAGATTGCACCTTGTAATTTAATCTTACGTAACGGAAGTGTGGGACAATCGTTCGATTTGTTGCATTTGCTAAAGGCTGTTTCACTAATTACTGAAATGGGACTGCCAGAGTCAAGTACTGCCATAAATTTTACGCCATTTACAGTAATGTGAATCACAGGATATGCAATGTTGTTATGTTTTACGTCGTGTTCTTGGAGTAAGATGTCAATAATGTCTTCCATTTTTACGTAACTACTAGCTACGGTAGCTGCGTCGTTTGTGTCATACGTACGTTTTGTGGCTGCCAGCAGTATGAGTCATTGCCTATTGTCTCTTTGTTGGCGCGCGTCGTTATTGGGGTTTGGAGACCTAACTTCTACAAATTCACCGTGACGAGAGGGCCCTGCTCTGTTTGAATCCCGCCAGTTCTGATGCAATTCAGGTCTGTCGTTACGATCACATCGTCTGTCGTCATGTCGGTAGTTCCTGTAGTTTCTTTCTTGTCGGTTAAGTGGTGGAGAATTTCTCCCTGAATCGTAACTGCACGCTGGACCGTTGCGTCTAAAGTTATTCTGTCTCCCGTAATAATAATTATTTTGGTTCCCATATTGTCTGTTTCTCTGATTGTCTCTGTGATAGTCACTACCGTGGAGAGGTGATCTTTGCCTGTAATTATTACTACTCTGCCAACGGTTGTCATACGGGTGGTGTCTGTTTTGGTCACGATATGTGTTGTGAGAATAGCCTTGTCGTGTCCAGTTATTATTTCTTTCATCGCGGAATTGTGACAGATGTGACATGTAATTGTTGTGCTCCTGTTTCCGCGTTCCCCGATTGTCAGTGTCAATTTCCAGTTCTTGTAACAGTCCCTGAAAAGCCTCAATGTCTTCTTTGCAACGTCCTGATAAAATAATATGTCGTAAATGTTCAGGTAATTTGATTAAGAAAATGCGGACTAGTTCTGAGGGGCTGTATGGGTTTGACAGGTACTGATTCTTGTGCAACATGTCTTCAAAATATTTCACAAGACTGGAGAATTCAGATTGTTCGAAATGTTTCATCATTATGATGCCATGTTTTACTCGGTCTTGTGTGGCTTGAGACCAATATGCTGAGAGGAAGGCATGGTAAAATTCTTCTTCACTGTGGCAATTGAGAATGACCGATCGCATTCTTACAGCTGGTTCATTCTCTAAGTAGCCACACATAAATTCTAATCTGTGTTCTAACGACTAGTTGGGAGGAAAACAATGAGAGAATTGATGGAGCCATGCTTGTGGATGAATGTCGTTGCCAGAATTCTTAAATGTTTTGAATTTACGTGTAGTAATGAACAGCTTATAGTCAAAATCATCATGTCGGCGAGTCGCATATCGGTCATTGTTAGGTCGTGTCGGCCGTTCCATCTCAAAATTCGGTGCACGTTGCCAATTTCTTTCATAACTTCCGAAATGCCCTGTGTTATTATTTTGCGGCTATTCCGTATTTCTAAGTCCCTCTTCCCGTGTTGGAGCGCGAGTGTACTCTGAAATACGTAATTCTTGTATTACCTGTGTCAGCTGATCTTGTACTTCCCGGATTTCTCTTTGGTGTTGCGTATTAATTTGATTCAGATTTTGTTTCAGTTTCCTAATTTGTTCGCTCTCTTCTGTGTCATTAAAGACTGCCGGTTTTGCGTCATTCAGATTATCATCTACCTTCGTAGATAATTTAGTGAATTGATCCGAAAGTACGGCTACTTTCTCCGATAGTGTACTTATTTCCTCAGTGTGTTTTTCTGAACCACGTTTCAGAGTATCTACTGTGTCCTTCAAGTTTTCCTGAGTTTTTGCAAGTTGCGTAACCGAATCGGTAGATGCAACTGAGTCAAATTTAGCTTGCAAGGTCTCATGATTTTCATGAACAATAGTTTGCAGTTCTTTTATGGCTGCTTCTTGATTCTGTAATGCATTTTCATGCCGCAAAAAAATAGGTTGAAAATGCTGACAAATTTGTGTTTTTACGTCATTACAGACTTTTTGACATTTCGATTCAATGTTATGTACCTCAGTAGTTAAATCTTCACGTGTTTGTTCAAGAGTTTGTTCCAATGAGTCTAACTTTTGAAGATTTTGTTCCACTGTGTCTAACTTTTTGAGATTTTGTTCCACTGTGTCTAACTTTTTGAGCTGTTGTCCCATTTGTTGCATTAATTGTAATAACAATGCACTGGTGTCTGAAACATGTTCCTCAGTGCTTTTCGGCAGTGAAGTTGCACCGACAACATTCACATTTTGACAAGCAGAAAGTGTGTCTTGACTTATTTGAGAAAACGGTGAGGACCCAAAACCTGAATCTACAGTATTTCCGAGATTGTTTCCTGTCATTTCGGATTCCTGAGGCGAGCTGTTGCCGACCGATCGATCGATAATGCTTCCCTGTTCACTAACTGTTTCACTGCGTACACCTTTATTTGCTACCATCTCCATTTCCCTATGCGCAATTACGAAATTACTACTTTGAACATTAGGTAATTCATTACTCTGTGGCGCTAACAGACTGCTTTCGTCTTCACTGTCATTTCTCAGTTTACTTTGGTTCCTAGTATTACCTTTTTCACACGCCATAATTGTCACAATATTTCACACGATAACACAGAAAAGCACAATTTGAAGAGCAAAATAAAATAACATAGCAATGGAAATAATGTCTACTTAATTGCCAGCGCAGCTGCGAAATACTTGGTGCAAATCTACATGCATGCCACAACTGTTTTACTGTACAACAATGAAAGACTGCAACCACAAAGGAGATTCTCTCTACAATTACGCACTAGCAATAAACAATAGCTACACTAATTACACAAACTACAAGATAAAAATCAGAAGATTCCAATGAGGTATCCTAGGCTAAGGGTCGACATATGAAACGTCCCCTTTGAACAATTTACACAAGACTGTGCTTAAACTGACATACAATATTTTTAGCGCAACGCAATCTGACTTTCAGAAATCCCTACAAAAGAATGGCCCTGACTAACATTAACCTATACCTTTCAGAAATCACTTACCTCACAAAAAGCTTCATTACTCGAACTACTGCAGTACAGCGAGCGCCACTACTGCCAGCTAAATAAAAGATTCAAACTACGGAAGGCACTAACTACTGATAGGGATAGTTAGCAAATGAAAGATATTAATAGAGAACAAACAATGTATTTACCTTAATAGTCATAATATATTTATAGCAGTTCATGACAAATTACAAAACTCCGCCATCTCTCTCCCCACATCCACCACAGCTGGCGGCTCACCTCCAACTGCGCAACGCTACGCGCTGTTCGCATCCAGCTGCCGCTGCCCAACACTACGCAGACACAAAGCAGACAACAATGCAAACTAGACACAGACTGCACACAGCACAGCCAGCGATTTTCACACAGAGGTGGCGTTACCATTAAAAAAACCTAAACAGCCTACTTACACATTCTCAATTATCTTTTCCATTCTTCTGGGTATTATTCTTGTAAGCAGCTTCGATGCATGAGCTGTTAAGCTGACTGTGCGATAATTCTCGCACTTGTCAGCTCTTGCCGTCTTCGGAATTGTGTGGATGATGCTTTTCCGAAAGTCAGATGGTATATCGCCAGACTCTTATATTCTACACAGCAACGTGAATAGTCGTTTTGTTGACACTTCCTCCAATGATTTTAGAAATTCTGATGGAATGTTATCTATCCCTTCTGCCTTATTTGACCGTAAGTCCTCCAAAGCTGTTTTAAATTCCGATTCTAATACTGGATCCCCTCTCTCTTATAATTCGACTCATGTTTCTTCTTCTATCACATCAGACAAATCTTCAGCCTCATAGAGGCTTTCAATGTATTCTTTCCACCTATCTGCTCTCTCCTCTGCATTTAACAGTGGAATTCCCGTTGCACTCTTAATGTTACCACCGTGGCTTTTAATGTCATCAAAGGTTGTTTTGACTTTCCTGTATGCTGAGTCTGTCCTTCCGACAATCTTATCTTTTTCGATGTCTTCACATTTTTCCTGCAGCCGTTTCGTCTTAGCTTCCCTGCACTTCCTATTTATTTCATTCCTCAGCGGCTTGTATTTCTGTATTCTTGATTTTCCCGGAACATGCTTGTACTTCCTCCTTTCATTAATCAACTGAAGTATTTTTTCTGTTACCCATGGTTTCTTCGCAGCTACCTTCTTTGTACCTATGTTTTCCTTCCCAACTTCTGTGATGGCCCTTTTTACAGATGCTCATTCATCTTCAACTGTACTGCCTACTGCGCTATTCCTTATTGCTGTATTTATACCGTTAGAGAACTTCAAACGTATCTAGTCATTCCTTAGTACTTCCGTATCCCACTTCTTTGCGTATTGATTCTTCCTGACTAATGTCTTGAACTTCAGCCTACTCTTCATCACTACTGTATTGTGATCTGAGTCTATATCTGCTCCTGGGTACGCCTTGCAATCCAATTGAAATCTTCCCGTATCTCCCGACCTTTTCCAAGTATACCTCCTCCTCTTGTGATTCTTGAACAGGGTATTCGCTACTACTAGCTGAACTCAGTTAGTCTTTCTCCTCTTTCATTCCTTGTCCCAAGCCCATATTCTCCTGTAACCTTTTCTTCTACTCCTTCCCCTACAAGTGCATTCCAGTCGCCCACGACTACTACATTTTCGTCCCCCTTTACATACTGCATTACCCTTTCAGTATCCTCATACACTCTCTCTGTTCATCTTCAGCTTGCGACGTCGGCATGTATACCTGAACTATCGTTGTCGGTGTTGGTCTGCTGTCGATTCTGATTAGAACAACGCGGTCACTGAACTGTTCACATAACACTCCCCCTGCTCTACATTCCTATTCATAACGTTGTAAGAAATTATGTTGGTATTATGTTATGGTAAGTGACAGCTGACTGCAGGTAAAACATTGTAAGTAGTAAACATGGCGGCCCGACGTAGTCTGTTCCGTAGTGATGAGGAACTTGAATCGAAAGTTTCGAGCGCTAACAATAATTCTGACTACAGTTCTGCTTGTAACGACGAAGATGAAAGCCCCGAGTATTATCCTGTTTATAAGTGCAGACAAATCGGATGCAAATTACTCCTTAAAAAGGTAAGAACAGATGCCCGTTTGAAGTAAAAGGTGGTATGTACTGCACTTACCAAGTTTTACTGCCTGTTCCGTACTGAAACTGTTCAAAAACGGAAATTCCGAACGTTCCTTTGGTCAAATATGAACTGAGTACGTGGTAACCAAACTTCGTAAAACATAAACACAATGCATTATATAGAAATAACCGAAATAAGTTTCATTTAGACTCGCAAGTTATAAATATGTGCGAAGGTGACCACGGTATCTACTAGAGTTACGATGTTTTCCACCCACTATGTTAAATCACTCAGGATTTTTTCTATTATCATGGTGTAATTCAGCTCTTCAGAAGAAATGTCTACCTGAAACGTAAACATAACACTTTTGCCTTACGTCCTGTAGTGTAGCGACTTAAGCGCTTGACTACCAAGCAAAAGGTCACGAGATTTAATCCTGGTCGGATCACGAAGCGTTTTCAGTTAATCTTCGGACCGATCGTTTTCAATAAGATACGAATTACGCCACATACAGCCGCGGTTCGGCTTCGGCGATGAACTGCAGATCCCTTCTCTTGCAGGTTGGGGATACTGGAAACTCCCAAGTGGCTTCAAGTTGATAGACTAGCAACAGAATCGAGAGGCACACGAGATTTTTATTATTATCCCTTGCACTTTTTTTTTTTTTAGAAAGAAGGGTAATGAACTTTTCGATACAAGTATTCCTTGTTTTGTTTCAGAAATCGACCGCGCTCAATATCAACCAGGATTGTGAATCGGAACCAAGTACCAGTTGGTCTACAACCAACAGTCATGATGAAAACAAACCGGATGTAAGGTCACCTAATGCTTCTGGAAAATCTAATCCGCCTAGTAGAGTCCGTTATGCAGGATCGTCGGTAGCTCTGGAACAAAAGGATACTGTAGATGATCAGGAAAAATCAAACAAAAAAGGTAGCAAAAGGAAACGTGGGGTAAACCAACAGAAAAAAATAAAAAAATTAAGAAATTTAGGTAAAAGTATTTGTCTTATCGAGGAAAAGGAAATACACAACCACGTCGAGAAGCAGGCCCAGATTGCCTTTGTAAGAAAAAATGTTTTTCAAAGATTGATGCTGACAAACGACACTCGGTGTTTGAAGAGTTCAATAGAATGGGAAACTGCAACATCCAAAACGCTTGTCTGTTTGGTCTAACAGGTGTTAAAAAACTGTCTGAAGTACGAAAAAAGTGGAAGTCCCTCTCGAAGAAAATTTACCATTACTTACAAAATCTTGGTTGAAGAGCAAAAAGTATAAGTATGTAAAACTGCTTCCCTCAACATCCACGGACTGCAAAAAAGTAGGGGGAGAGTTGAAATATTGGTTTAAAAAAATCCATGGCCCTCATACTCCACCATCAGATAAAAGAGGTGTACATGGGCACCACAAGAAAAAGTATTCAGAAGACGATATAAAAAATGTGCATACTTTTACATCAAAACTTCCCAAATACGAAAGTCACTACACCAGGCGCAAAAATCCTTATAAGATGTTTATGTCTATGGAATACACAGTTAAACGTTGTTTTGAAAAATATTCTCAGTTCTGTTCAGAAAGTGGTAGCAGTCCTGTATCTTCAGACAAGTTCAGAAGAATATTTACGGAAGAATTTAATATAGGATTCAAGGTCCTAAGACAGACACATGTAAGGACGGCGACTCAATGAGAATTGAACTGCAACAAGCCGAAAACGATAAAAATGACGCTAAAGTCCAAGAAATTGGACACAAAATCGAGAGACACCACCTACATGCTGCTGCCGGCCAAAAATTTTTGCAAGTTGCCCCAGAGGACAAAGAAGCCCTTGTTCTAACATTTGATCTCCAGCAGGCGTTGACCATTCCAAAATTATCCACTGGACCTGCATTTTACAAAAGAAAATTGTTTTGCTACAACCTCAGCATTCATGATTGCTCCAATAACGTAGGGTACTTTTATTACTGGGACGAGGCTACTGCTAGGAGAGGAAGTGATGAAATTGCCAGTTGCATATTGAAACACTTCACCGTGAATGATATACAGTGCAAGAAACTGATAGTAATATCAGATAACTGTTGTGGTCAAAAAAACTGGACAATAGTCGCTCCCTGGCTTAAATTATTGGCAAGTGGGCGTGTCAAACGTGTTGAACATGTTTTTCCAGTAGTTGGACATACTATGTTGCCATCAGATAGAGATTTCGGCCGAGTAGGGCAGTATGTGAGGGATCTCATTAAGTATGTGCACTGCCCGGAGGAATGGAGACAGATCTTGAAAAACGCCCAATGCTCACCTCCCTTTAATGTGTACAGAATGCAGCAGGGAGATTTCTTTCAAGTTTCTTCACTGAAGGCATTGTTTAGAGCACCCAAGAATGTAATTGCTGCGTCTGTCAAACTTCTGTTGGTCCGCGAAGAACCAGATTCTCTGACTGTTTATAAATCATATTTCGGATCTGGTGAAGAAATATCATTGAAGCTGAAAGGTCGTCGTTTTACAGAAGATTTTCTGGGGAGATTTAACACACCTCTTCGACTGCTGTATAATACACCAATGCCAGTAAATAAGGAAAAATTGCGCGATGTCCTCAGCCTGTTCAAGTATATTCCAAAGGCATATCACGGATTCTGAGCATTAAATGCAAAATTATTGTACCTAAAAACTACTAATAAAACAATTGGTAATGCAACTTTTGGCTACTTTATTTTATTTCCAATGTGATTATCATGTTACACCACCGCACTGTAAACATCCTGGTAAGGTATCATCTATGTGGTAACTGCCACGTACCAGAAGCAACATTTAACGTCAGTTGTTGTGAAACATGGTATCTGGCGGATAACAAGGTAGCAATGTCTCATACGTGAATGAAAAATATGGTATCTACGGGCATCTTTCCTTTGATTTTAGTTCTTATATTCACAAACAAAATGTTATGAGGAGCAGCTAAGACGAATTTTACTTTTCAGTACACATAGAGTATCCGCGCAACATAATTATCTGAGTTTTATTAGAGCAAACTATTTGATATTTTCCTCAAAACGTAACAGCCGATTTCCCGTAAGTTTTCATGTTGTTGGTTACCATGTTTTACGACCGAACGCCTCAATTATTGATTGAGTGTTTTTGGAATATAAATCGGCTCCGGGGTTGTGTTATGAGTTAAGTTACTAGCATGTCATTTAGCCCTATGACCAGCTTCTTATATATTTCAGTACATCATCATTTTCTGCTCTGGCAGTAATAAGCCTGTCTGCACATATTATTAATGAAGAGGTACTGAAGATGTTCAAAGTGGTTAATTTTGAATGTGAATGGCTTGTGGGTCCCTTGTGGCTGTATTCCTGTTATGACATTTTTCTAATGTTTTAAGGATTGTGTTGCTCTGTCTACTGCCTACTTGCCATGTGGTTATATGTCGTTTGAGTGGTATAGTGAGCGGTGCGCGTCGTCCGTTGTAGCTGGTCGTTTAACTGGGGGCGACGCATTGGTGACGGCCAGTTTGAATTGTAACCGATAGTGCGGTCGCTGCATTTATCAGTAGATTCCCATTCTTCGGCGAATTTGAGTGTTTTATTACTTGTTCCTGGTGACGCCAAGCGTCGCACTCAATAGGAGTGTTAGTATGGTACTTTAGTTCAGCTTGTGCAAGCATGTGCAGTTGAGTTAAAGGCAGATATTGTGTTTAATTCAACTGCAGATTTATTAAAGGTAGATATTGTGTTCAAACCACATGAACCATGGACCTTGCCTTTGGTGGGGTGGCTTGCTTGCCTCAGCGATACAGATAGCCGTACCGTAGGTGGAGTCAAAACGGAGGGATATCTGTGAGAGGCCAGACAAACATGTGGTTCCTGAAGAGGGGCAGCAGCCTTTGCAGTAATTGCAGGGACAACAGTCTAGGTGATTGACTTATCTGGCATTGTAACATCATCCAAAACTGCTTTGTTGTGCTGGTACAGCGGATGGCTGAAAGCACGGGGAAACTACAGCTGTAATTTTTACCGAGGGCATGCAGCTTTACTGTATAGTTCAATGGTGGTGGTGCCCTCTTGGGTAAAATATTCTGAAAGTAAAATTGTCCCCCATTCGGACCTCCGAGTGGCGACCACTCATGAGAACGTCGTTATCGGGAGAAATAAAACTGGCGTCCTACGGATCGGAGCGTGGAATGTCAGATCCATTAATCCGGCAGTCACGTTAGAAAATTTAAAAATGGAGATGGATAGGTTAAAGTGAGCTATATCGAGAATTAATGAATTCGGTGACTGGAGGAACAATACTACTGGTCAGGTGAATACAGGAGTATAAGTACAAACTCAAATAAGGATAATGCAGGAGTAGGTTTAATAATGAATACAAAAACAGGAGCACAGGTAAACTACTACGAACAGCATACTAACCGCATTATTGTAGCCAATATAGACAGGAAGGACACGCCTGCCACAATAGTACAAGTTTATATGCCAACTAGTTCCGCAGATGACGATGACATTGAAGAAATGTATGATACGATAAAAGAAATTATTCAGATGTATATGGGAGACGAAAATTTAATAGTCATTGGGGACTGGATTTCGATAGTAGGAAAAGGAAGAGAGGAAAATGTAGTAGGTGAATATGGACTGGGGTTAAGGAATGAAAGAGGAAGCCGTCTGGTAGAATTTTGGACAGAGCATAACTTAATCATATTAACACTTAATTTAAGAATCGTGTAAGACTGTTGTAAGCGTGGAAGAGGCCTGGAGGCATTGGAAGGTTTCGGATAGATTATATAATGGCAATTTTTTTTTTAGTTACGCATTACAAGTCAAGATCCGTAGATCGAGGAGCAAATCTCCAAGGTCATGGAATGTGTCAGTACATGGAATTACAACATAATAGTAGTAACAGATAAAAATAAGCTGGGTTATGAATTGTAGATTAAAACTGAAGAAACTGCAAAAAGGTAGGAATTTCAGGAGATGGGACCTAGATACACTGAAAGAACCAAAGGTCGTAGAGAGTTTCTGAGAGAGTTTTAGAGAACGGAGGAAAGAAATGAAATAGAAGAAGAATGAATAGTTTTGAGAAATGACATAGTAAAGGCAGCAGGGGATTAAGTAGGTAAAAAGACGAGGGCTAGTAGAAATCCTTCGGTAACAGAACAAATCTTGAATTTAATTGATGAAAGGAGTAAATATAAATATGGAGTAAAAGAAGCAGCCGAAAAAGAATACAAACGTCTCGTAAATTAGATCGACAGGGAGTGCAAAATGGCTAAGCAGGGGTTGCTAGAAGACAAATGTAAATATGTACAGGGATATATAACTAGGAGTAAGATAGATACTGCCTACAGGAAAATTCAAGAGACATTTGGAGTAAAAAGAACCACCTGTACGAATATCAAGAGCTCATATGGAAAACCAGTACTAAGCAAAGAAAGGAAACCAGAAATGTGGAAGAAGTAGACAGAGGTTCTATACAAGAGCGATGTACTTGAGAGCACTATTATGGAAATGGAAGAGGACGTAGATGAAGATGAAATGGATCATACGATACTAAGTGAAGGATTTGACAGAGCACTGAAAGACCTAAGTCGAAAAAAGGCCCCGGAAGTAGCCTTGAGAGAGCCAGCCATGACAAAACTCTTCCATCTGATGAGCAAGGTGTACGAGACAGAAGAAAGACCTTCAGACTTCAAGAACCGTATAATAATTCCAATCCCAAAGAAAGCAGTTGTTGACAGATGGGAAAATTAGCGAAATATCAGTTTAATAAGTCATGGTTGTAAAATACTATCATAAAATACTAACACTAATTCTTTACAGACGAATGGAAATACTGGTGCAAGCCTACCTCGGTGAAGATGAGTTTGGATTCCGCAGAAATGTAGGAACACGTGAGGCAATGCCGACCCTACGAGTTACCTTAGAAGATAGGTTAAGGAGACCTACGTTTCTAGCATTTGTAGACTTAGAGAAAGCTTTGACAATGTTGACAGGAATAATCCCTTTCATACAGTAAGGGAAAGGCTATTTACTGTTTGTGAAGAAACCAGATGGCAGCTGTCAGAGTCCTGAGTCATGAAAGGGAAACAGTGGTTGACAATCCCCAGTGTTATTCAATCTGTATGTTGAGCAAACGGTAAAGGAAACAAAAGTTTGGAGTTGGAATTTAAATCCATGGAGAGGAAATAAGAACTCTGAGGTTCGCCGACAACATTGTAAATCTGTAAGAGGCAGCAAACGACCTAGGAAGAGCAGCGGCATGGATTGAACAGTGTCTTGAAGGGAGTATATAAGATGAACATCAACAAAAGCAAAACGAGGATAATGGAATGTAGTGAAATTAAATCAGATGATTCTGAGGGAATTAGATTAGGAAATGAGACACTTCAAGTAGTAAATGAGTTTTGCTATTTGTGGTGCAAAATAACTGATGATGGTCGAAGTAGAGAGGATATAAAATATAGACTGGTGATGGCAAGGAAAGTGTCTCTGAACAAGAGAAATTTGTTGACATCGAATATAGATTTAAGGTCAGGAAGTCTTTTCTGAAAGTATTTGTATGGAGTGTAGCAATGTATGGTAGTGAAACAAAGACTATAAATATTTTAGACAAGAAGAGAATAGAAGCTTTGTAAATATGGTGCTACAGAAGAATGCTGAAGATTAGATGGGAAGATCACGTAACTAATGTAGAGGTACTGAATAGAATGGGAGAAGAGGACTTTTTGTGTCGCAACTTGACTAGAAGAAGGGATCAATTTGTAGAATACGTTCTGAGGCATCAAGGGATCACTAATTTAGTATTGGAGGAACCGTGGAGAGTAAAAATCGTAGAGAGAGAGAGAGAGAGAGAGAGAGAGAGACCAAGAGATGAATACACTAAGCAGATTCGGAAGGATTAATGTTGCAGTAGTTTTTCGGAGATGAAGAGGCTTGCACAGGATAGAGTAACAGGGAGAGCTGCATCAAACTACACATAACAACAACATTGTGTTTCAAAAAATCTAGATGGTTTACTACAATATTTGGATATGATATTATCTACAGTGAAGTCCACGAAAGAAAAAAAATAAATTTTATTTTATTTTTTTGGTCATCAGTCTACTGACTGGTTTGATGCGGCCCGCCACGAATTCCTTTCCTGTGCTAACCTCTTCATCTCAGAGTAGCACTTGCAACATACGTCCTCAATTATTTGCTTGATGTATTACAATCTCTGTCTTCCTCTACAGTTTTTGCCCTCTACAGTTCCCTCTAGTACCATGGAAGTCATTCCCTCATGTCTTAGCAGATGTCCTATCATCCTGTCCCTTCTCCTTATCAGTGTTTTCCACATATTCCTTTCCTCTCCGATTTTGCATAGAACCTCCTCATTCCTTACCTTATCAGTCCACCTAATTTTCAACATTCGTATATAGCATAGCTTCGATTCTCTTCTGTTACGGTTTTCCCACATTCCATGTTTCACTACCATACAATGCTGCACTCCAGACGTACGTCCTCAGAAATTTCTTCCTCAAATTAAAGCCGGTATTTGATATTAGTAGACTTCTCTTGGCCAGAAATGCCTTTTCTGCCATAGCGAGTCTGCTTTTGATGTCCTCCTTGCTCCGTCCGTCATTGGTTATTTTACTGCCTAGGTAGCAGAATTCCTTAACTTCATTGACTTCGTGACCATCAAACCTGATGTTAAGTTTCTCGCTGTTCTCATTTATACTACTTCTCATTACCTTCGTCTTTCTCCGATTTACTCTGAAACCATACTGTGTACTCAATAGACTGTTCATTCCGTTCCGCAGATCGTTTAATTCTTCTTCACTTTCACTCAGGATAGCAATATCATCAGCGAATCGTATCATTGATATCCTTTCACCTTGTATTTTAATTCCACTCCTGAACCTTTCTTTTATTTCCATCATTGCTTCCTCGACGAACAGATTGAAGAGTAGGGGTGAAAGGCTACAGCCTTGTCTTACACCCTTCTTAGTACGAGCACTTCGTTCTTGATCGTCCACTCATATTATTCCCTCTTGGTTGTTGTACATATTGTATATGACCCGTCTCTCCCTATAGCTTACCCCTACTTTTTTCAGAATCTCGAACAGCTTGCACCATTTTATATTGTCGAACGCTTTTTCCAGGTCGACAAATCCTATGAGAGTGTCTTGATTTTTCTTTAGCCTTGCTTTCATTATTAGCCGTAACATCAGAATTGCCTCTCTCGTCCCTTTACTTTTCCTAAAGCGAAACTGATCGCCACCTAGCGTATTCTCAATTTTCTTTTCCATTCTTCTGTATATTATTCTTGTAAGCAGTTTCGATGCATGAGCTGTTAAGCTGATTGTGCGACAATTCTCGCACTTGTCAGCTCTTGCCGTCTTCGGAATTGTGTGGATGACGCTTTTCCGAAAGTCAGCAACGTGAATAGTCGTTTTATTGCGACTTCCCCCAAAGATTTTAGAAATTCTGATGGAATGTTATCTATCCCTTCTGCCTTATTTGACCGTAAGTCCTCCAAAGCTCTTTTAAATTCCGATTCTAATACTGGATCGCCTATCTCTTCTAAATCGACTCCTGTTTCTTTTTCTATCACATCAGACAAATTTTCACCCTCATAGAGGCTTTCAATGTATTCTTTCCACCTACCTTTTCTCTCCACTGCATTTAACAGTGGAATTCCCGTTGCGCTGTTAATGTTACCACCGTGGCTTTTAATGTCATCAAAGGTTGTTTTGACTTTCCTGTATGCTGAGTCTGTCCTTCCGACAATCATATCTTTTTCGATGTCCTCACATTTTTCCTGCAGCCGTTTTGTCTTAGCTTCCCTTCACTTCCTATTTATTTCATTCCTCAGCGACTTGTATTTCTGTATTCCTAATTTTTCCGGATCATGTTTGTACTTCCTCCTTTCATCAATCAACTGGAGTATTTCTTCTGTTACCCATGGTTTCTTCGCAGCTACCTTCTTTGTACCTATGTTTTCCTTTCCAACTTCTGTGATGGCCCTTTTTAGAGATGCCCATTTCTCTTCAGCTGTACTGCCTACTGCGCTATTCCTTATTGCTGTATCTATAGCGTTAGAGAACTTCAAACGTATCTCGTCATTCCTTAGTACTTCCGTATCCCAGTTCTTTGCGTATTGATTCTTCCTGACTAATGTCTTGAACTTCAGCCTACTCTTCATCACTACTATATTGTGATCTGATTCTATATCTGCTCCAGGGTACGCCTTGCAATCCAGTATCTGATTTCGGAATCTCTGTCTGACCATGATGTAATCTAATTGAAATCTTTCCGTATCTCCCGGCCTTTTCCAAGTATACCTCCTCCTCTTGTGATTCTTGAACAGGGTATTCGCTATTACTAGCTGAAACTTGTTACAGAACTCAATTAGTCTTTCTCCTCTTTCATTCCTTGTCCCAAGCCCATATTCTCCTGTAACCTTTTCTTCTACTCCTTCCCCTACAACTGCTATCCAGTCGCCCATGACTATTAGATTTTCGACCCCCTTTACATACTGCATTACCCTTTCAGTATCCTCATACACTCTCTCAATCTGTTCATCTTCAGCTTGCGACGTCGGCATGTATACCTGAACTATCGTTGTCGGTGTCGGTCTTCTGTCGATTCTGATTAGAACAACCCGCTCACTGAACTGTTCACAGTAACACACCCTCTGCCCTACCTTCCTATTCATAACGAATCCTACACTTGTTATACCATTTTCTGCTGCTGTTGATATTACCCGATACTCATCTGAACAGAAAACCTTGCCTTCCTTCCACTTCACTTCACTGACCCCTACTTTATCTAGATTGAGCCTTTGCATTTCCGTTTTCAGATTTTCTAGTTTCCCTACCACATTCTAGCTTCTGACATTCCACGCTCCAACTCATAGAACGTTATCCTTTCGTTGATTAGTCAATCTTTTTCTTATGGTAACCTCCCCCTTGGCAGTCCCCTCCCGTAGATCCGAATGGGGGAGAATTGCGGAATCTTTTGCCAATTGAGAGATCATCATGACACTTCTTCAATTACAGGCCACATGTCCTGGGATACACGTTACGTGGCTTTAATGCAGTGGTTTCCATTGCCTTCTGCATCCTCATGTCGTTGATCATTGCTGATTCTTCCGCCTTTAGGGGCAATTTTCCACCCCTAGGACAAGAGAGTGCCCTGAACCTCTATCCGCTCCTCGCCCTCTTTGACAAGGCCGTTGGCAGAATGAGGCTGACTTCTTATGCCGGAAGCCTTCGGCCGCCAATGCTGATTATTTATCGATATTCAGGCAGTGGCGGGGATCGAACCCGGAACCAAAGACCTTTTGATTATGAATCAAAGACGCTACCCCTAGACCACGGGTTTATATTTTGATGTAAGGCTACGAGCAGGAGAGAAGTGTAGCATGAGAAGTTGAATTAAAGGTAGGTACCATGTTTCAATGACGTCAAGAGGTTCTACAACAAGAAACAGATATGATATGATGTACAGTAAAGTTCATCAAAAAGAAAGAGCCAGTACTGCAAGGTGAATAGGCGGAAAGAAGAATAAGATGAACTGTGACTTCACTGTGCAACGACTTCCGTCAAGGAACCCTCGGTTTCCGCATTTAGTTGCAGCTTACTGGCTGGATTATATTTCTTGCAGACTATGACCGATACAAATGTGTCCCTGAAAGTATAGATCCCCTTCCTGGGCTTTGATTAACTTAGTTAACTAGTGAAATTCTTCCACACCAATACCTTGGAAAAAACTCGTTCCTCGCTCTTCCTGTCTCTTTCCTCAGCCAATAAAGTAGGTTCCTTTTTGGCATTGCTGTGCTATCAGTCACTCTGGGAGAAGTTACAGATGAACCAGCTTGCGTCTCTCTTGCGTCCTGAAAGTGTTTTGCTGCAGAGATCTCTATATCCTTGGGACAAGGGACTTTCTTTTCACCTGCTCAGGGACTGGGGGCTTTCTTTTAACCTGCTCAGTAGCGATCTCTGTTGTACGTCCCGGAAGTCGTGGGGAAGTTCGCCTAATGTTTAGCTAAAGTTCACCCCCCCCCCTTACTCCATCTCATAAAACATCCTCGTATGAGGTCGCTACAGGAAGCTCTAACTGTTGCAAAATTCCCATGGCGGCGACACAGGGTGTCAGAGAAATGGTTCCCTCTTAGAAGAAGTGCAACGTAGCGCCTGGACATCCTGGCGTCTGATTCACTGGCTGAGTCATCCAGTTTGCTACCAAAACATGAAATTACTTCCCAGAAGCATGCAAGCCTGATTTTATTCTACTGCAACTAACGATCACCAATCAGTTAATTGTGCAAGTCGAGGTTGGGTCTCTAATATGAGTGGTGTGAATTTGCATATGTTGTGTGCCCCGTGTGAAGGATAGTCCTGTAGCAACACCCCTTCCCTCAGTTTAAAACTTTTGTTGACTCATTTGTGCTCAAAGCACAAGTGCATCGAGAAAATTTGACTCCCTTATGTTATTGGGTTTGCACACTTTTAAGAAACACAGTTCGGGATGTGGATGTTACCAGGGCAGGAAAATATTTATTCTTTATTCTTTCCTTGAGGACCATCGCTCACTCATTCATTAGTGCTGATGGTGCATTAAACCTTTAGTTTTCATAATTTTCGCAGCTCACACTTATTCATACTCATTCAAATACCCATAATTAGTTATTAACTTAATTTAATGTTGAAACTTCTAAAGGTGGCACTAACGTTTTATTTGATTGTCTCATACTGATATTTGATATCACACACTTGCACGTTGAATATTTTTAATAATAAATAGTTTTCTAAAATCATTCCCAAATCATTGGTCGATTACCTCACCCAGTCACTCATAATATGTGATCCTTATCATGCTTATTTAATTATGAAAGACTTGTAGAAGTCAAAATTACGTATCTCAAAATACGGCTTTACCCAACAGACACAAAAATTGCGATAACTGAAGTGATACTCATAACACACAAACACACACACACACACACACACACACACACACACACACACACACACACACACACACACACACACGCACACACTACCATCAGGAGACATAAAGAAATCTAACATCTATTCAGGAAGGAAGAGCAGTGCATCGTTATGGGCTATCAAAATGCATACATTGCAATACAGGATAACTAATGCTGAAAACGTAATTATAAAATATTTATACGTGCAACTGATGTTAAAACTCATTAATTTTTCATGGTAAGCTATATCTTAAGTGTCAGTTCATGATATCAACATCCTGTGGCTATCTTATAAGGAAAAAAAATCTGAAACATTATTTTTAATAACTATCCCTGAAAAAGCTTCAAGTAAAACACAAACAAAATTTTTACATTGTTTTGTGGCACATTAGATCGTCACACAAGGTATTAACTCTGTTCGAATTTGAGAAGGTTGCCCCTAAATTGGTGATAACTGTTTGTTCATAGGCTGTTCGTCATAACACTGTGGATGGGATTTGTGAATGTACAAGGTAACCTGATATCTATGTGTTATCATTCATAGTGTACCAGTCTTAAAGTTTATCACACACTCCCTCATTCTTCATGGTTCATATTCTCGGAAACACAAATGATCTTAAATGTTCTGCAAGTTCGCAAGTTCATGTCTCTATACCTGTCAGGACTGCGTGTATTATCTTTGTATTGGCAAGTGATCAACAAGTCATAGATTGTCTTTTAATTGACGAATGCTTAGTGACGTTATGTATTCAATATTTGCGGCAACTTAGTGGCCAGTGTTGGGTAAAATAATCTCCCAGCAAGACACGTGGTAAATATTGTTTGGGACGTAATCAGCAGGCTAGATGGGCGTCCTTTTTTAAAGTGAATAGCAAGTATGTGAGTGCCAAGGCCCAAGCGCAGCATGTTTCTGTTGGCTGCACGCTCCGACCGCTTGCAGCATCCACAGCGGTTGGAGAGTGGTCTGTGGTGTGACAGTAGCCTGTTTCATCGTGGGCCGAGCAGGCAACTTTCCGTTTCGTTCCCTTGGGCTACAGTCGTCAACAGCAGCCTAGGGTGGCGGACAGCTGCCAGATGAACTTTCTGACCCAGTTCCGAAAGGTATGTAATCCACTTTTTTCTTCAAGGCTCATTCAGAAAATTGCATCACCTCTAGTCTGCAATTTCTCTCGTCCTCTCTGTCTCTCGTGTGGCTAGTACAGCCTCCAAAAATCACAACAAGTAGTTATGGGGCTTACAGAGAACAGTTGCAAATTATAACTCTCATTCAACAGCGTAAAAATTTCATGCTAATTAATGTCTTCCAAATCCACTACTGAATTACTACTTATCTCACTGAATTGTGTGTTTCTTTCTTACATTTAATAAAATGAAACTATACATATTTATAAAATTTAATCAAAGAAATCCTCGTTTCTTGCTTTACGGTTACTTTTTAACAAAAGAAACTGCTTTGGTTCACAAAAGGTAGTAGATTACAATTATGTTTCCTGTTTAAACAGTATCTTTTGAACAAAAAAGCTCTTCCATATCATAAATTCAAAGTTCCTAACATGTAGTTAAGCTACGTCATTTAACTTCCCTATTTACAGTTCTCAGATTTAGTCCTCAGTTTAAAACTCTTCAGTTTTTTTCCCATTTAACGTCGTGTGGATCTGAGTTGATGTGGAAATTGGGATAAGGATGCATTAATATCTTTTTCAGAGTAGTTTACATTTACTACGTTACATCTGAGAGATCGACTGATACTGTGTGGTTCTCTCCCTCCATTACCCATCACAGCTGCAACAGCATCACCTTTTGTCTACTATGGCCATATGCAATACCTATCCTTTCTATTTCTACTCATTTTTTGTCCATTGGCAAACCAGTCCTCCTCCATCTCAGTTTATGGTGGATCCGTCAAGAGTGAAAAAAAGCTTCTGTAACCAAAAGCACACATATAATTTGTTCGCGACATACACAAATGCTATTCTACCTAACTGCACATTATCATCAGTAAACCTCTTTTGATTTTATCTTTTGTTTTTTCCTTTTCTCTTTCTATAGTTCTTTTACCTCTCAGCATGTACCATCGTTATTTTCGTCTGTTTTTAAATGTAACCATCCAAGGTTTCTTCATTTTTTTGTTCACGCTAGTTCCGGTTTCATGACAAAGGTTATCGTTTATGGAAATCATGTATCTGAGTATATGTAAAATTTTCAAATGTTATTTTCAATAGCACATAAAGTACTCACCTGAAATCAGTGTATTGCCCTAAACGAATTTCTCCATAAATATCAGAGTCCTTTGTGCTCGTTGGTCCTATAAAAATTCATGCCTCAGTTTTCACAACTGGGCAGCATTTCTTGAGCCTGCAAAACCTCATAAACATAATTTCCCAAAACTATTAGTTTCCAATACACATTTCCTTATTTGTGCACTTGTCAACAAGCGTCCAACGTTCATACTCTTCATATCTCTGTTCCCATATCCTTGATTTCTTCCGGTAAGCTCGATTTATCCCATAATATTTCAGTTAGGCTTCTCTTGAATTAAATTCACACTGTTGCAAATTATCGTCCTTTCATGACAAGACACAGATACGATAAATAGTGGAGTAATGTTCGTTCTGGGCCATTTTGCTTACAAAGTAATTGACTAATTAATTAAACTGGTCAATTAATTACCCCCTCTCCGCACAGTCTGTGCTAAGATGTTGGGCTGGAAAGATTTCATTACATGAAATTGATACCAAGGCCATCTACATTGGAGATGATATAGTATTTACCTATAAAACTAAATTTCCATATTCTTTATTTAATGATTTTTGGTGGACTAGTCTGTGGATCACTCTATTTAATGGGAGAAGCTCGTCATTCTATGCGGATTCTTTAACTTGGGAAGGTACAAGTGTTGGAAAATATGTCATACATATCAGGAAAAAGCACCACTGTGCTCGGGTCTGGGAGCAGATTATCAATCTGCTGGATCATGCTACCGGATCTCACGAGCATTTGTTTCCTTGGGTGCAGACGGAAGTGGCCAACTTTGTCGGCATCTTGAGGCCATAGTGCATCAGCCATCAGTCATCTCGTGTAGGCTTTTGTTTCTTCTTCACCAGAAGCGACTCCCCTTTGTCATCCTCTTCTGGCTATGATATTAGCCTCACTTCCATGCAGTCTGTGGGCTTGTCGGGGTTGCATCAAACACATACCTGGAACACCTGCAAACCGTCAAGCATTCTGGCCTGTAGCAGCTGCTTTGAAGGCCTTCCTAGACAGGCTGACAGGGTACTTCCTTTTGTCACACAGGAGCAAGTGGTTTTAAGCATTCCTCAGCTTGTCTTATTGTTCGCTGTAAGACAGGGACCACCTGTAGACTCAAAAGGTGCTGACAAAACCACAAAGAGGTTCCTGGAGGGGCTGTGGATTTCTTGTCCCACCTCCCATTCCCTCCATCCCACAGTTGCACACAAACTAGCTCCCAAGGCATCCAGAAATCTTGTATGGCAGGTAGCTGGATCCTGAACTTGGCTTTGATATACCCAATAATCATTTCTTCAGGATGAACCACTGAATGCCTACCAAGATATTACTCGAGTGTTGACCTTGTAATCAACGACTGTCCCAGAGGATTTAGTGCTGCCTTTGATGCAGCCAACGGAAGGTTTTCCGGGGAGGGCTGGTGAGCGATGACAAAGATATTCCTGGAAGGACAACAACAGGTTGCTGTTTCACCTCCATTCTGCGGTTCAGTGCCATCTAACATGCCTGAAATTGCTGACCATGATTTTCCCTTGTATAAGCTTTGCTACTAGTTCATGGCAGATTATTGGGCAGAGACTGAGTCTTTATAAACCCTACCCCACCCGCAGTCATCTTCATTCTGCTCTAGCCTGTGACCATGTGCAGTTGTCATCGCCATTATTGCATCCATCCACTTCTTTCGTCGAGTTGTCAATAGTGCATTTAACACCATAAAGTGATCAGCAGCGGCAAACAACAGCATTGCCCGAGGTAGCAGCAGCAGCAGCAGCAAATGTCTCACACAGACATAGGAGGATATGTCATGTAAGTACATGCTTTCATAATTTAGTAGCATGTATCTATGTGTTCGAATTTCATAGCTCATTTTCGTAAATAAACGAATTTGTAACTCGGTATGTTCACATTTCATGTTATATTTTCATTAAAACGAACTTTGGAGTACATATTCATAGGATATCTTTCTAAATTATTTTATTCGTTGCTCACTATGTTCAGATTTCGCATTATATTTTCGTTAGAAAATGTGTCCATTTCTAGTAGGTATTCCAATATACATGCTGGCTGAGCTTGACCATCACCTGATTTCTGAAAGACAGCAAGCCAACGACTCTGGAGGCTGGAGCTGTACAGCCTCCAGAGCAGCCTGTAATGGCGATTCCGGCATGTGAGTACATTTAATCGTTAATTCTTTTTTTCAAAATGTTGTAATTTGTATGTCTGTATACGATTTTAAACTGATATATACTTGCTGCTGTAGGTGATTTCCAGGAGGTCGATAGCTCTGTTACACCATCCCCAAAGCATCTGTCACAGATGTCGTGTAAGTACATATCCTTTTCGTTGAATATTTTGTTGTCATAGTGAATCCATGCTGGTCCGTGTGAGGTGCTGCAGTGAGACCTGATGCTTTTGGAAATTGAGCCAGAGGTATGGGAGCATTCAGAGGACTATATAGGTAATTTTTTTTTTGGCATATATGATCAGCGTTCCTTCCTCCGTTCTTTACAGCAAGAGGTGAATTTATAACATTTTTATTTATTTTCCGTTATTCTTTCTCCTTACCTGGTGAGCCAACATTGCAGGTGGTGTGATACCCTCTGCCATCCTCACAGTATGCTGTGGTATGGGTGTCAGGGCACGTGAAGACGACATCACCTAAATGCAGTACTGTGCATTATGGCTCACACACCAGGCTGAGACATGCAGCCACAGAAGCCATTGTTGTCTTTACTGGCGTCATCACCACCACTGTCTCCACTGCCGCCAATGGCCCTGCTACTCCCACCACTTTTGCACTGCTCTGTTGATCAGGGGCTCCCACACCACTGGCTGCTAAGTCACAGCCATTGCTGGTCACTAGTTCAGCCTGAGAGTTGTGGACAACTCACAGCAGAAATCCCTGCAGCACAGATGCTCACACTTGTTTGACATGGCCGCACCACACCATCAAAACTTGTAAGGCTCCTGTATTGTGCCACACACTTCTTGCTGCACCCTACAGCTGGCTTTGCTTAGAGGATGCTCGCAGTCCTGGACTGCTAGTCATAATGGAAGTAGTAGTGATCTTGTTGCTAGTAGCAGTTCCCTCCCCCATCCTATTATAGATGGACACCAGGTTAATAATGTAATGGTTCAGCTAAACTATGAGGTGACTGAGGATGCATTTGAGGAACACATCTCGTCCCTCATGCAGAGGACCCAGATGGAGGGCATGGAGACCCGAGACCCGACTGGTTTTCTGAAAACTTGTCTTCCTGTTCCGGAGACAGAGCTCCTAAAAATCATTTCTTATTCACATTACCCTGCCATTACATCCTGCATTGTGGTGTTTTGTAAACTCATGCATCCCCTCCAAACAGGACGCAAGTATTGAGGAGGTGAGAACTGTGTACATTAGGGGACAAAATGGAGCACTATTTCAGAGCTCCTCAATCACTAACTGGTTTCACTGTTTCACCTTGTGTGCTATACAGGCTATGTATCCGAAAATGTTACTTAGATGCTCAGGTAAAGTGCTTAGCCAAGTACTAGACCTCGCCAGCCATACACATGTCCACAATCCAATAAATAGGGTTTCAGATATATCTATTTTTATAAGGATACAACTGTTTCCGCAAGAGTGTTCTGACCCGTTTTGTGTACCAAGGGGGATCAGTTCAGTCGTTTGTTGTTTAATTTGGTATAAATCGCTCAATTGTTGTAGATATTATTTCTTTTTATTCAGGCCACATCTGGATTATACTTACATGCCAATTTCGAAGGAGTGGAGATTGTCTCTTAGGAAGGCTTCAAGTGAATTTTAATCTACATTCTACCTGTTATGCCAATAAAGCTCAGTCTGTTACGGTATTCAGTCTCGCTAAGACAACTGAGCATCCACTAATTCCTGTCAGTTTTGACGTTTGTTATTAGCTGAGAATTATTTGTTTGAGAGAGGTCAAATGCGTTTTTGCAACCGTTTACTTCACGAGTAGGCTCATGAACAAACTGCTAGAAATATTTTAGAGAGAACACTTTTAGAACAATGTCGGATGATGTTTGAGGCGTTCATCCGGATTTAGACATGTAGTTTTGTCAACATATCGAGGGTAAGTCGAAGTCACTACCGACTACAGTTCCATGAATCAGGTATATATTTGAAATTAGACTCAGGCTGTCTTTTAACTTTTCCCCAATTGTATCATCTGGGTTCAGAGGATGGTAAAAGGATTCAATTATTATTTTATTCCGGTTGCCAAGAATGACCTCTACCAATACCAACTCACAGGAACTATCTACTCTTATTTAGCTACAAGAGAACCTACTTCTAACAGTAACAAACACGCCACCGCCAACTGTGTTTATCCTGTCCTTTCTGAACACACTTAGGTCCTTCGCAAAAATTTCGGCTAAACTTGTCCCCGGCTTTAGCCAGGTTTCAGTGCCTATAACGATTTTAGCATCAGTGCTTTCTATTAGCGCTTGGAGTTCTGGTATTTTGCCAACTCACCTACGACAATTTATAACTGTTATATCGATGGTTCCTAGATCTAAGTTCTTCCTGTGTCCGACCTACACGTTTTGCTACTGACGCCCTTTCTGAGTTTCCTTGAGATCCTCTAAACTAGAAAACAGACAAGTCCACACCACACAGCCCCCTCTACCCATAGCCACTTCCTATACGTAATGGACTACTGACCGTTTAGCGTGACACGAAACCCCAACTCACTATGGCACAAGACGAAGAATCTCCAGCTACACAATAGCAGATTCATCTGAGCTTCTGATTCAGATCCTCCACTCAGCTCTGTACCAGAGATCCACAATCAGTACTGCCGATTACTATGCAAATGGCAAGCTCTGCTTTCATCTCACAAGCTGGACTGGCACTTCTGATAGCCGCTCGAAACCAGGGAGAATCGTTTCAGTTCCAAGATGCTACTACAGGCGGGTGTAAAATGAATGTGCGCAACGGAAAATAATAAACGCTAAATGAAGATTTGGCCCTGTCTGACAACCCATTGAAGTAGATCTTACAATCTCTTAATTCTATAAATTACAATCTAAACATAAATGAATAATAAAGGCAACTAATCCTACTAAATGATAAACGTTGTTCCTCCTTATATATTTATTGTAGATTTAAAAAAAAACCTTTAGATTACAAAGTTTACATATCCTAAGTAAAATTACTAATCAATTGCCCAACTCTTCCCCTTATTATGGCTGCCATCAGCTACATACCAAACACCAGAAGACACTACTTTCAAAGACGAGCTACGGCACTGTGGAACCTCAGTGTAAATAAACGTGATCACAGCTTTTATAGCCGTAATAAGCCGAAGCAATCTGCGAAATCACCGTATGTACTGCGTCCGGTGCGTCGAAGTTATGGTTCTCGTACTCGTCTGCGACGATGGAAGAACTCCAGCCACAAATAAACTCTTTCAAACACTAAGACGGCAGAAGGCGGTCCTCTGACTAATATAATGTACTACTGTCTTCTCCTCTCTGTGTTCTACAGACGAGAAACGCGAACTCACAGCCACAAGGATGGAGTTCAGATAACCTTTCAACGTAAGTATAGGTAGAGGAAGTGCTCCCAATTACTGACCTCTGCGTACTCAACGACGACTTCCATCCATGGGGTGAAGTCCAGAATCGTAAAGGTTGGCAACAGTACAATGCCTAACTTTTCTACATCTACATCTTCATATATACTCCGCAATCCACCATATGGTGCGTGGCGGAGGGTACCTCGTACCACAACTAGCATCATCTCTCCCTGTTCCACTCCCAAACATAACGAGGGAAAAATGACTGGCTATATGCCTCTGTACGAGCCCTTATCTCTCTTATCTTATCTTTGTGATCTTTGCGCGAAATGTAAGTTGGCAGCAGTAAAATTGTACTGCAGTCAGCCTCAAATGCTGGTTCTCTAAATTTCCTCAGTAGCGATTCACGAAAAGAACGCCTCCTTTCCTGTAGAGACTCCCACCAAAGTTCCTGAAGCATTTCCGTAACACTCGCGTGGTGATCAAACGTACCAGTAACAAATCTAGCAGTCCGACTCTGAATTGCTTCTATGTCCTCCCTCAATCCGACCTGATAGGGATCCGAAACGCTCGAGAAGTACTCAAAAATAGGTCGTATTAGTGTTTTATAAGCGGTCTCCTTTACAGATGAACCACATCTTCCCAAGATTCTACCAATAAACCGAAGACGACTATCCGCCTTCCCCACAACTTCCATTACATGCTTATCCCACTTCATATCGCTCTGCAATGTTACGCCCAAATACTTAATAGACGTGACTGTGCCAAGCGCTACACTACTAATGGAGTATTCAGATATTACAGGATTCTTTTTCCTATTCATCTGCATTAATTTCCATTTATCTATATTTAGAGTTAGCTGCCATTCTTTACACCAATCAAAAATCCTGTCCAAGTCATCTTGTATCCTCCTACAGTCACTCAAAGACGACACCTTCCCGTACACCACAACATCATCAGCAAACAGCTGCACATTGCTATCCACCATATCCAAAACTTCATTTATGTAGATAGAAAACAACAGCGGACCTACCACACTTCCCTGGGGCACTCCAGATGATACCCTCACCTCCGATCAGCAGTCACCATCGAGGACAACATACTGGGTTCTATTACTTAAGAAGTCTTCGAGCCACTCACATACTTGGGAACCAATCTCATATGCTCGTACCTTGGTTAGGAGTCTGCAGTGGGGCACCGAGTCAAACGCGTTCCGGAAGTCAAGGAATATGGCATCCGTCTGATACCCTTCATCCATGGTTCACAAGATATCATGTGCAAAAAGGGCGAGTTGCGTTTTGCAGGAGCGATGCTTTCTAAAGCCGTGCTGATGCGTGGACAGCAACTTCTCTGTCTCAAGGAAATTCATTATGTTCGAACTGAGAATATGTTCCTGCAACAAACCGATGTTAAGGATATTGGTCTGTAATTTTGAGGATCCGTCCTCCTACCCTGCTTATATACAGGCGTCACCGGCGCTTTTTTCCAGTCGCTCGGGACTCTACGTTGGGCAAGGGATTCACGACAAATGCAACCTAAGTAAGGTATCAATGCAGTAGAGTACTCTCTGTAAAACCGAATTGGAATCCCATCAGGACCTGGCGATTGATTTATTTTCAACCAATTCAGCTGCTTCACAACCCCAGGGACGTCTATCACTATGTCCTCCATACGGGAATCTGTACGAGACTCAAACGGCGGTATGTTTGTACGATCGTCCTTCGTGAAAGATTTCTCAAATGCTAAATTTAAAATTTCAGCTTTCGTTTTGCTGTCTTCCGTTGCCAGGCCAGACTGATCAGTGAGTGACTGGATGGAAGCCTTCGACCCGCTTACCAATCTTACGTAAGACCACAATTTCCTTGGGTTTCCAGCAAGATCTTTTGCTAAGGTATGACGGTGGTAGTGGTTGAATGCTTCGCGCATCGCTCTTTTTACAGCAGTACGAATCTCTACTAACTTTTGCCTGTCCTCATTCTCCCAATCTTTCTTGTACCGCGAATGTAACTGCCTTTGCTTCCTAAGCATTCTCCGAATTGCGCTGTTAAACCACGGTGGCTCTTTTCCGTCCGTAACCCACTTTTTCGGCACATACTTGTCCAATGTGTGATTTACAATGTGTTTAAAATTTGCGCATAATGCTTCCACGTCCATCGTACCGGAAGTAAATGGAGTCGATTCATTTACTAAGTGGGATGCTAACAACTGCTTATCTGCTCTTTGTAATAAGAATACTCTCCAAGCCTTCTTGACCGACTTTTTAACTTTTCTAACCATAGTCGTAATGACAACATCATGATCACTAATCCCTGTCTCAACACTGACACCGTCGATGAGGTTTGGTCTAAAATATTTCCATTACGCGTTGGCTGTCGATTTAGCTGCTCAAGACTGTTTTCAGATAATGTGTTCAAAAGTAATTCACACGACGGCTTGTCTGTATCACCTGCAATGTTCTAACTATAAACTCACCTCAGAGAAAAGGCAGCAAGTCCGTCTGTACGAACTAAGCTGATATCGAGCGACGGTCAGACACAGGCGCTCACAACAGAAGACCTCTCCTCTCTACCGCTGGCTTCCCAGCAAGGCTCGGCTCCCCACCATCGTAATTCAAAAAACGAATCATATTCCCGAAACCACGGAATATTCTCCCTCTTTACAGATACTTCTGAACGCCGGCCAACCATATTTTAGTCTTTTGCCGCCCAGTGCGGAAAGTTTGTGAGGAAAAACCTATACTCGTACAATGGTATGCTTCTGAATAAAAATCCTTAGCCCAGCCTGCGTGGTTTCCGAGGTGCTGCTACTTCGTTCCTCGCACCTGCGACAAAAATTTGCAGTGTTCGGATGTATTGTCCGGTTATCCTTCGGGCCCTACTACAATAGCGGCCGATAGCGGCCTGTATTGTGTCTTCGCGCTCAGGTGTCATGACGTCTGTCTAGCTACTTCCCGTGTTTAAGCAGGACCAACACAACTGTATGGGCCTTCCATCCAGGACTTGAGTTCCGCCTCCCAATTCATCTCCACTGGCGTTCCAACCTCTACTAGTATAAGCAATGATTCATTACGCCGTTCTGACAATAAAGACACTCCGTCACCTTTCATGCAATAAGTGTTAGCATTATTTACAAGGTGTACGTGACAATGTCAGTCTCCTTCATGTATTCATATATACGATGTACAACCTAACAAATGATATCTAATTGTGTTTGTAGATCAAGGCAAAGTATGTGGATGGATACTTGTAAGGTGCGAAATAATAGCCACCTTACACAGTTCCTAAGCAACACAAATCATTGGTATCAATATGACCACCATTTACTGTTGGCTGCACCCTCTGCATTTCATGACACCAGGAAGGACCCGTTCCACGTCTGGAATGACTACCCAGTATGCACACAGAGTGCACATTCGATTTCTTCCGCTCCTTTAGTCAAACAATATTTGAAATAGAATGATTGAAGCCCTTCTGACCTGTTGTTTATTTTATACATGACATGTAAGTACTGTCTCTGTCTTCTATTGTTAGTCAGTACTTACACTTTTATATAAAAAATTTCTTTCCCATAAATTTGTAATTATGTTAAAGGCCACTTTAAACGTTTACATTCTGATGAAGGCACTCTTAGAATCCTTGAAACCTGGTTAATAAGACTAAAAATTGTGACCGAGAGCTCATTTTTTTTTCAATTTTAATTTGTAAATAGTCACTGAACCAAGCAGTCATGTTTAAAACTTTGTTAAACCGATCTGTATTTTTAAGCTCTCTATCCGGTAGGATGGCTAACGGACCTTTTTTTTTATTTATGAAGAGACCCATTCCTCTCTTCTAGGGTTTCAGGTATACTCCTTTCGAGATGGCTACTGCTTCCATTAGGCAGTTATGTCTTCTAGCTTCCCCGAGTTGCTGGCAACGGCCTTGCCGCAGTGAACACAGTAGTTCCCGTCAGATCACCGATGTTAAGTGCTGTAGGCCGTGGCCGGCACTTGGATGGGTGACCATCTGGGCCGCCATGCTCTGTTGCCATTTTCCGGGGTGATAACAACTGAGGAGCTACTCGACCGACTAGTAGTGGCTCTGGTCAAAGAAAACCATTACGGCGGCGGGAGAGCGGTGTGCTGACCACAAACCCCTCCAATCCGCATCCTCATCTGAGGATGACACGGCGGTCGGATGGTCCCGATAGGCCACTTGTAGCCTGAAGATGGAGTGAGTGCTTTCCCCGAGTTCTGCACGTTCTTCACTGTCTTGGCAATAGCTACAGCACGGCCAGCCACTGAACCCACTGCTAAGAGCCCTATAAGGAAGGTTGTAATTCCAGCTGATGTCTTTGGTATCGGCGATACCCTGGGTGTTTTATTCAGTCTTCTCGCTCCTTTATGCTCCAGAGCGCTTTTAGATGCAAACATCGCTGTCAGAATAGTTTTTGAAAACGTCTGCTCAGTCCTCCTCTTCTTCTTTTTCATTGTCACCATCTACTTGTTCTTCCTTAGTTCACGACGTGCTATGTTCATAAACATCTTGGAATTTGTACCCGAACCTAACTTCATTTTAGCATGGTTTTATTAGCTGCGAATGCTGAAATGCACTGCTTTCCTTGTATTTATCAGCTAAACTTCGATCTGCGGTGTGACATCCTGGTATATTTTTATTTACTACATATGAAATGTACAAACGCACTTTGTCAAGCAGATTAATCCCCTTCTCACTGCATGCCAACTTTTTTTAAGTTTTGTTCCAGGTCCACAGTAGTTATATCGCAGAATGTTTAATGTAGTGGCTGTTTGTCGATCATACCGCCTCTCCTAATGCATTTCATGTCGTGCATGCTACACAACTGTGATGGTTGAGGTCTGTGCACCCCACTGCATTTCAAATCGTCTGTATCAGTCCAATTGCTTTGTGTTGTAGGGAAACCAAGCCATTTAACTAGAGCACTGTTCCCTCAACGTTCTAGAACACGTTATATGAGAAACACATATGGTTCCAAGTTCTTTTGCGCTTCCTCTGCTTAAAAACTGTCTGAAATTTCAGTACCACGTCTATCCTTTAAGATGTAGGTTCTGAGATTTGTTCTTTGTGCTTTCGAAACCGTAAATATCGCACATGACCAGTTTTGCTGCCTTGAGTTTTGAAATACGCACTAAATCACCTACATTAAATCTACGTTCGCATATTCCACCACTGTAATACGATTTTATACGTTTCTAGGAGTCCATTATCATGAACATAGATTTATCTCATTTCTATTGCGCGGCGTTTGGCTCGGTTATATTGTGCAGCTATTTGCGAGAGGATATCTATCCATTTGTATCAGCCGCGAAGATCAAAGCCCATACTCATTTCAGCTTCAGATGTTCCACGATTCTTGCCTTCACGTGTGTGAGTGTTGATTAGTGGCGTATTCCACACCACACCATCACAGTCTACAAATATCTGTTGCAAAATTCTCCACTCTGATCCGTTAGAAGGCAGCAATTCATCTCCATCTGCAGCAATCGCTTTCCCGGTTTGTGTTTCTACGGGTAGTGGCCAAGCAAATTTAGTGCAGGTGTCAATGACCATTAAAATATACTTGAAACCGTTATCCACCCATGAATTTTCCCTCAGATCTACAAGATCTGCTCGCCACAACTCATCCAAACCTTTAATTATGGCTTGTCTATGGGGTATGTTTTGCGTGTAGGATTCGTGTATTTCCCTAACTACTGTCTCCATACCTATTCGAAGACACCTTTCTCTCTAAGATCGGAAATTACTGAAACGACCTCACTCGAACGAGGTTTATTACCCCCTGTAGTTAATACCATGTCCACTTGTAGCCGGGCTATTAGTTCAGTGGAATCGTCGTATTGTGTATACTGCGAGAACTGATTGTTTACTCTTTTATGCTGAATGTCAATATTTTCACCATTACTATGTTCATCATCTAAAATCGGCTTTATAATGGTTTTATATTTCATGCTACTTGACTTTTTGATACTCCTTTTGCTTTCTTACTTACATGTATCAAATTAATATTCCACCATATATTTCTAGATCTTTCAGTGAAGAATTTACAGTTTTAGATGGCCTTAGGAAAATAAAGTTCAGTAAGCCTCATTCTTTGAAATTCCTTATCACTGACCTGTATTGCCTGTATTGTGTTATTTGTTAAACTTATAGAATGCATGTTCAGCATCGATGGTTTTACCATACTGACGCCAATATTCTGTCTGTCCTGGCAACATTGTTAAAGTTAATGAAATCAGCAATGGCATTGTCATCATCACGTAATTTTGCTGAGAGCAGCCCAAGAGATTTTGTAAAAGGTTTAAAGGCTTTTGTTAGTGTCTGGTCCCACTCCATATGTCCTAACTTTAACACCCATAATTTCTCTCCAACGGCCTTCCCTGTGTCGATGAGTTCATGCTTAGTCGACATCTTGTTATGTATTAAGCAGAGTTCTGTGTGGGGTATATCTAATACAAATTCTCTTCAATTGCATCAGTCTTTACAGTTAAGCCATTTACTTTCTGTTCAAATACATTAACCTATTCGTTTAATGCACTAATGGATGTAATAATGGTCTGACAATACATCAGTAGTTCCTTGCGTACATTCCCAACTTTACATTAGAGAGGCTGAAATTTGTTACCGATGTTGAGACGAATGTCCCACTGGTGTATACTCATTCTCTTAGGTTGGGTGCTCGTCATGCATGATAACTTGCCCATGGTGTCATATGTAGTGATGTAGTCACCTCTAGCTGTAGCTTTATACACACAAAGACTTGGAAGTTTAGTCTATATCTGCCAGCATCCAGTTATATTGTTTTATCGGTAACTAGAAACCAACACAATGTATGATCCCAGAAATCTCTGTGTTTCTTTACAAATTCTGTGACTGAAATATCAGTTCCTACACGTGCTCAGTAAATGTGCTTTAAATTCAAATTATCTTCTTTGCATTATGTTGTGGACTGGCGAGACAGCCAATCCACAATGCCGGGTAGCCGAAAGGCATGCGTTTAAGCTCACGCAGGCTGGCGTGAGGTCTGGAACAGTTAAAGGAGTTGAGTCTAGTAAAAACGGTACATAGCTGCTGGAATACTTAACTTTAATCCATAATTGGTGAACATCGGCCGGACGGTACATGCATCACAAGATAAATAGCAAATGATAATGGCGCCTTGCTAGGTCGTAGAAAATGACGTAGCTGAAGGCTATGCTAACTATCGTCTCGGCAAATGAAAGCGTAATTTGTCAGTGAACATCGCTAGCAAAGTCGGCTGTACAACTGGGGCGGGTGCTAGGGAGTCTCTCTAGACATGACGTGTGGCGGCGCTCGGTCTGCAATCACTGATAGTGGCGACACGCGGGTCCGACGTATACTGCCGGACCGCGGCCGATTTAAAGGCTACCACCTAGCAAGTGTGGTGTCTGGCGGTGACACCACATTATCCCTCACCAAATCTTTTGGGATTCTAGAATATATCTGACTCAAATAAAACACAGTGCTTTGGATTACTTTTTCTGGTGGAGGGATATCACTGCTATCACTGAAAGTCGTGTATGTGAAACCATCAACACCTTGTAATTGGTCTTGTAATAGTTGGTATTTCTGCTGAAACAGCGTTTTTGAAAATACACATACATGCTGAAACTGGACTCCACCCGAGTGAGTTACCATTTACACAAGAATATTTGTCTCGCTTTAGTTGGTTTATTATCAGGAAGGGGTATCCCGTCCTTCTCCTTCTTCTTCTGATCTTCCACGGCATCACAGGTCAGTAGTTTACAACAAAGTCCTTGCGACGAGGATGCTTCACCCACCATGTCAAGGTACCACCCACATCAGGCGCTGGTGTGCAACAGATTTTTGTAGGAAAGAGACGTTTTGCAATAATAATAATAATAATTTGATGATAATAATAATAATAATAATAATACTGTTTGCAGCCGCAATAGCCCAGTCACTTTACCAACTGAGATATAGTTAGCCTCAAACAGCACGCATGAGACATGAGATACAGTAGTTGCATTCTGATTAGAGACAATTTTTCTACAGACATCTTCTCATAGCTACATATAGAAACACCGGAAAGTTCCGTCTACAATTCGGTTTGACGATGACTGAAGAAGTAGAAATTGGCTGGAATTAAAAGAAGCTAACGATCTTATGCTAAGGATCTAAATCCAGTCTACATTTACTTATTTTAGTTCCACAGTACAACAAGAGGATGAAGTAATTGAATATGACTATCTGTTGTTGTGGCATTCTAGAAATCTCTCTAACAAAAGAGGTATCACCATCCAGATGGTTCACTACAGTGAGAGTTGTAAATAAATGGGTTGGTCTCCAGATTTAACCCAGAGTGCTCTGTCATTATATATTGTTGTGATAGTGACAGGCCAGCATAATAAATGTCTGGGAGAGACAGACACGGGTTAGAGTCCATAGTCATTTGCGGACTGATGTAATACTGCACAACATAGTTCCTCCAGTTTGAGCTCTGTAAACCGCACTTTAACACCCTTCATTGTATTGTCACTCTCCATCGTCACAGGGCAGTCAAGTTCTGCTGCTTCTATGCCAATATTCAGACGCTTTGAACATGTAGCAGTTAAATTACACGTGGAAGTGAATAATGGTAGTGCACAGCAAGGAACTGACGTCCTCTAATCCACAACATTCACACTCTGTCCTTGCAGAAACACTGGAACGTTCCATGGGTCAGTGGATGGCATATATATCAGAGTCCAGAACTAATCTGCACCATGCTGCATGAGACCCCCAGTGCACTAATGTGAGTTGGAGACATGCTGTGTGTCTTCATTGATGAGTCACGTGAAAATAGCAGCTCCTTCTCCTGCTCCAACGTGCTGACCAGATGGACTACAAGATCCCATTTGCTGGAGGTCGCCACGTCTGCTGCAGGTGCAGACCCTTTGGAGGCCACTAACACTGGTGCAGTTCCTGATAAACCGGAGGCAATTACTGCTGCTGGTTCCGATATGCTGGAGGTCACCTCAGCTTTTAAGGTAAAGGAGAAGAAACGGTACATGTAGGACAAATAAATGGAGCTGGATAAAAAGAAGAAGCGACGACACAGACAAGTAATTAGTTCTTACCCTTCCGCTTCTTCCTATTCTGCTGGAGGTTGGAGCACTGGATGATCTTGCCTGCTGCTGCTGTTGATATCTCACTGACTGAGGCTGGTCAGCTGCCACACTTCCCTTATATCCTCGATGTCTCGATCACATGACTCGACGCAGTATTGGGCTGCCACCAATTTTTCGCCTATGACATCACAAGTTTGTGTGCCCTCTGGTGGCCGAATTGTGAAGTAGGTCTGTCCGCCCCTGTACATCAAGGTGAAAGCGCACACACGTCACACAGAACATTTCCAGGTAATTTCCAGGTGGAGTAGTGGGGGGAGGGGGGAGGAGGAGGGGGAGCCCTGTCTCTGGCAAATTGATTATTAAAGAATATGAAAACTGAATTTTATAAATAAGTAATACATCCTCTGCACTGTAATTGTCACTGATTTCTATTTCGTGCAGTGGGATTCTTCTAGTGCAACAGCTCAGCAGACACTGAGCAAGATTTCCCGACAATTTGTTTTCAGAGGCGGTATCGGGATTGGAGGGAAGGGGGAGTGTTGAGTGATGGGGAGTATTGGGGATATTCCAGAGTGGGAAGGGGCAATTAATTGATCAGTTTCATTAAGATGCCAGTTAATTTCATATGGAAATGGCGCAGAGCGAACATTACCACTACTTCGATGATACAGTAATCCTCTCTTATTCCCTAAATATTCTGACTTGGGAGATGTGATTATTCCCTACTGATTCGTGACTTTTGAAGGTTTCCATCTCTACAACATCGTCGTGTAGAGTTCTTCCCACTGTAGGGTCCAGTAAATAAGTAGAAAAGGAGCTTATTCAGCTAGAACAATTGCCTATTAATATTCACTGAATTCATTTCTAAAATTCTTCCTAATCCAGCTGTCTGCCATCACACTCCATTTTTCGCGCCTCTGACATTCGGCAAATAATGGAGAAGTGTTACGAGTGGAACAGGGAATTGCATCTATGCTTTATAGATCTAGAAAAGGCATATGACCGGGTTCCTAGGAGGAAGTTATTGTCTGTTCTACGAGATTATGGAATAGGAGGCAAACTTTTGCAAGCAATTAAAGATCTTTACATAGATAGTCAGGCAGCAGTTAGAGTTGACGGTATATTGAGTTCATGGTTCAGAGTAGTTTCAGGGGTAAGATATGGCTGCAACCTGTCTCCACTGTTGTTCATAGTATTTATGGATCATATGTTGAAAACAATATGCTGGCTGGGTGGGATTAAGATATGTGAACACAAAATAAGCAGTCTCGCACATGCGGATGACTTAGGTGTGATGGCTGATTCGATTGAAAGTTCGGAAACTAATATTCAAGACCTAGATCAGAAATGTAAGGATTATGGTATGAAGATTAGCGTCTCTAAAACGAAAGTAATGTCAGTGAGTGCCAAGTAGGAGGAACAAAGATAGAACAAGTGGACGGTTTCAAGTACTTAGGATGCATATTCTCACAGGATGGCAACATAGTGAAAGAACTGGAAGCGAGGTGTAGCAAAGCTAATGCAGTGAGCGCTCAGCTACGATCTACTCTCTTCTGCAAGAAGGAAGTCAGTACCAAGACTAAGTTATCTGTGCACCGTTCAATCTTTCGACCAACTCTGTTGTATGGGAGCGAAAGCTGGGTGGATTCAGGTTATTGATAAGGTTGAGGTTACGGATTTGAAAGTAGCGAGGATGATTGCAGGTACTAGTAGATGGGAACAATGGCAGGAGGGTGTTCACAATGAGGAAATCAAAGAAAAACTGGGAATGAACTCTATAGATGTAGCAGTCAGGGCGAAAAGGCTTGCATGTTGGGGTCATGTTACACGCATGGGAGAAGCAAGGTTACCCAAGAGACTCATGGGTTCAGTAGTAGAGGGTAGGACGAGTCGGGGTAGACCAAGGAGAAGGTACATGGATTCGGTTAAGATTGATTTTGAAGTAATAGGCTTAACATCAGAAGAGGCACCAATGTTAGCACTGAATAGGGGATCGTGGAGGAATTGCTGAACTGGGGTTAGCTTTACTCGTAATTACTTCTTCTTTGTCCGCATTTCTTTAGCACCTCAAATATTCAAATATATCAGATCCGACAAATAGCTTTCCTTATCGTTTGTTTCCGAGTCTTACACAAATGGTAAGGTCACTTACTCGTCGGTTAATTTTAGCTTTATTAATTCCTTCTTTAGATCCAGTGTAGCAGGATATTTCTTCGGAAAATGAACCTTCGGCTGGCATTCAAATTCTTCTTGTACCTGCTCCCTGATTTCGCCTCACTTAACATACGAAGCACCCTGAATCCCCATTCCTTGCAACTTAACAGACAGCGACCGCATCTCGCCATCACACAAAGCATGTGATTGCTGGTGCAACACCGAGCCTGCCTCTCAGGGTCGAGTACACATTTTGCTTCTTTTTAACCCATTCGTATATTCAAAGTCAGTTATGTCATTGTTTCTGTTTTGTTCTCCTTTTATCCACTCTGATAACGCACTTCTCACCTCCATGGAATCCATAAACACGTCCGTTGGTTGTCCAGCCATTTTTTTTTAATTTCGGTATTCCACAGCGCTCCCTGTCTGTCAGTTCCGTCCTTCACGTTGCGGGTCCTCAATCATGGGTTTCACCGTGGACCAGATCTTCAAAATGGTTCAAATGGCTCTGAGCACTATGAGACTTCACATCTGAAGTCATCAGTCCCCTATAAATTAGAACTATTTAAACCTAACTAACATAAATACATCACACACATCTATGCCAGAGGTAGGATTCGAATCGGCGACCGTAGCAGTGGCGCGGTTCCGGACTGAAGTGCCTAGAACCGCCCGGCCACCGAGGACGGCGCCGGCCAGGGCTTCTAACTGCAAGTATTTCCACTTGTACTGCTGCTCTGTAATCTCTCATCTTCCCTGTCTTCTTTTCCTCTTGATTCACGTCTCCTATTATCGCGTCGGTCAAGTCTCCTATCTTCTCTTTCATCGTCATGCGTTTTATTAGCCCTCCTGTCATGTTTTCGGTCACTGAACTTTCTGCGTCGGTAGTGGATCTTGCTCTCCCCCCCCCCCCCCCTATTTCAGTTTCTTTTTGGTGGAGTGGAGGCATCGCTCCCCAATGTGCGTTATTTTCTTGCAGGTGCACGGACTGAAAAGTCCTTTATACAAAGTGAACTGGTGCTTTTACTTCCCCACTCTTGTCATACCCCAATTCTAGTAGTAATTTCCGGCCGAAGTGGCCGAGCGGTTCTACGCGCTTCAGTCTGGAACCGCGCGACCGCTGCGGTCGCAGGTTCGAATCTTGCCTCGGGCATGGATGTGTGTGATGTCCTTAGGTTAGTTAGGTTTAAGTAGTTCTAAGCTCTAGGGGACTGATGACCTCAGATGTTAAGTCCCATAGTGCTCAGAGACATTTTTTTTAGTAGTAATTTCCGGAAGCTTTGTTTATCATCTAGATGTCTACCAGCTAACTGCAATTCGTCTTGTAATTTTGTAAGTCAAATCTGTTTGAGGTCGGAAGGCACATATGGCAAATCCAGGAAATTATTTCTCTCTACCATGTATTTGAAGTATTGGAACGCGTCTGGCCATCGCGGTCCCGCGTAGTAATTATTATGCCTGTTTTCACATTGTTCTTGTTTCCTCCTTGACAAACACCCTTCTAGGAGGGCATGCTAAACTCTCAGAACCTTCTGCATTGTATCACGATTACTGCGATACTTGTGGCGGCTTCTCCTCAGAAATGTTTGCTCACAAAACTGATTTTTATGGCGTCTTGCGAAGACCTCTGCATCTTTTCACGGAAGTCTTATATCCATAATTAGGGATGTAAATGATTCTCTTTATCTGATGACAGCGGACATTCCTGAAGCGTCATAAACTGTTTCCGGAGCTCTTCCCTGTCTGCATTAGATGACGTGGTATCAGTTGGTACAGTGGCAATCACTGGCGGAAATGAAGATGGCGGTTCTCCTCATATTAGACAGAATCTTCGATTTCGCTCGCGTAACTGGTGTTCCTCTCTGTTACAGTGAACAATTCTCTGTTATTTCCAACTATCCTCTGCAAAATATCGGCTGTTCTCCTTTTCTTGTACTAACGCATCCAACTGTTCACTGTTCTTGCTATTGATCGTTTCTAGTCTGTTTTTAAGCTATACACGGTCTTGGACCTTAGAATGCACCGCTCGTAAGAAACTCAGCTTGCCATTTTCTCACAGGATATACTGAGAGTTATGGATGAAGAGTAACTGGCAGATTACATATTTCTAGACTCCAGAAAGCGTTTGTCACGGTGCCCCATTTCAGGCTGTTAAAGAAGGTACGAGGCGATAGAATAGACAAGTGAATGGCTCGAAGTCTTCTTAAGTTGTAGAACACAGTATGGCGAGCGTTTGCACAAGGGTAACCTCACGAGTACCCCAGGGAAATTTGATATGATCACAGTTGTTCGCTATATACATAAATGATTTGACAGACAGGGAAGGCAGCAACCGGCAGTGGTTTGCTGATGATGCTGTAGTGTACTGTAAAGTGTCGACGTTGAGTGACTGTAGGAGGATACAAGATGAGTTTTAGACAAAATTTGTAGTTGGTGTGATGAATGGGTGGTAGTTCTAGACGTAGAAAAATAATTAAATCATTTGGGATGAGCAGGAAAAACAAACCTATAATTTTCGGATACAACATTAGTAGTTCCTGCTTGACACTGTCTTGTTGTTTAAATATCTGCACGTAACGTTGCAAAAGTGATATGAGATCGAACGAGCACGTGAGCATTGTGGTAGGGAAGGCGAATGGTCGACTTCGGATTTTTGGGAAAATTCAGGGAAATGTCGTTCATCTGTAAAGTAAAACGCATGTTGGACGCTAGTGCGACCTATTGTTGGGTATTATTTGAGTGTTTCGCATTCCTACCAGGTCTAACTAAACGGAGAAATCGAAGCAATTTGGAGGAGGGCTGCTGTATTTGTTACTGGTGGGTTCGGACGCCACGTAAATCGACACGCAGATGCTTCGGGAATTCAAGTGGGAGTCCCTAGATGGGAGGTGATGTTCTTTTCGAGGAACACTACTAACACAATTTCGAGCATCGGCATTAGAATCTGGCTGCAGATCGACTCTACTGACACCCACATACACTGCGCGTAAGTGCCACGAAGGTAAGAAACGAGAAATAAGGGCACTTACGGAGACATCTAGAAAGTCGTTTTTCCCTTGCTCTATTGCAAGTGGAACAGATAAAGAAATGACTAGTAATGGTACTGGGTACCCTTTGCTATAGGGCAGATTGCAGAGTGTCGATGCAGATGTCGATCTCCGCGTATTCGCTAATTTCGATCAGTATTGTCAGGCCACATGTGGTGTTGTGGTTATTTTGTAGTTGTTCCAAGACAACCTTTATCTACTACCTCGTACACAATCTTTGATACCGTTGCTACTCCTCTTTGCGAACTTGCATGTTCTTGTCTCCAGTAATTAATCTTTTCAAGCCGGCCGGAGTGGCCGTTCGGTTCTAGGCGCTACAGTCTGGAACCGAGCGACCGCCACGGTCGCAGGTTCGAATCCTGCCTCGGGCATGGATGTGTGTGATGTCCTTAGGTTAGTTAGGCTTAATTAATTATAACTTCTAGGTGACTGATGATCACAGACGTTAACCATTTGAACCATTTGAACCAATCTTTTCAAATTCCTTGGCGTTCACGTTGACTCTCGAATTTATTTCTTGTATTTTATCATTGGTTACATTTCTGGCCTCATCGCTTTATGTAACATGGTCATTAAATCTCTTATTTAAGGCTCCTATCTTATCATCTATGTTTTTGTTTAAGTTCAAAAATGGTTCAAATGGCTCTAAACACTATGGGACTTAACATCTGAGGTCATCAGTCCCCTAGAACGTATAACTACTTAAACCTAACTAACCTAAGGACATTACGCACATCCATGCCCGATGGAATCGCGCAGTTCCGGACTGAAGCCCCTAGAACCGCTCATCCACCGCGGCCGGCTTTGTTTAAGTGATGAAAATCCTTCTTTGTGTTCTTCCCTTAATTTTTAAATGGTCATCATTCTTTTCGTCTATACGTTTAAATTGTGCATCATCCTTGTCTTGACTTTTCCTTAAGTGTTCAAGTGACAAGATACACTAATAAAATGCTGCAGGTGGCAGCGGAGTTGTCTCACTATTGGTAAAAATATGATCTACTTTTTCTAGTCCCATGACATCTAAGTTTCCCATATCAGATGAAAATTCACACTCCTCGTTTTCCCGATTTCTATTTCTAATACTGAGTTATCGCTTGTCGCCTGATAGCGTTCTCCCAACATATTACGTTCTTCCTTATTCATCTCTTCTGTCAATTCGCTTTTCTCTACTACCCACATGATTTCTGATGGTAGTTCCTCTTCCAAATTTTCGTTGTGCTAATCTGAATTATCCACAGTTACACTCCTGGATATGGAAAAAAGAACACATTGACACCGCTGTGTCAGACCCACCATACTTGCTCCGGACACTGCGAGAGGGCTGTACAAGCAATGACCACACGCACGGCACAGCGGACACACCAGGAACCGCGGTGTTGGCCGTCGAATGGCGCTAGCTGCGCAGCATTTGTGCACCGCCGCCGACAGTGTCAGCCAGTTTGCCGTGGCATAAGGAGCTCCATCGCAGTCTTTAACACTGGTAGCATGCCGCGACAGCGTGGACGTGAACCGTATGTGCAGTTGACGGACTTTGAGTGAGGGCGTATAGTGGGCATGCGGGAGGTCGGGTGGACGTACCGCCGAATTGCTCAACACGTGGGGCGTGAGGTCTCCACAGTACATCGATGTTGTCGCCAGTGGTCGGCGGAAGGTGCACGTGCCCGTCGACCAGGGATCGGACCGCAGCGACGCACGGATGCACGCCAAGACCGTAGGATCCTACGCAGTGCCGTAGAGGACCGCACCGCCACTTTCAGAAAATTAGGGACACTGTTGCTCCTGGGGTATCGGCGAGGACCATTCGCAACCGTCTCCATGAAGCTGGGCTACGGTCCCGCACACCGTTAGGCCGTCTTCCGCTCACGCCCCAACATCGTGCAGCCCGCCTCCAGTGGTGTCGCGACAGGCGTGAATGGAGGGACGAATGGAGACGTGTCGTCTTCAGCGATGAGAGTCGCTTCTGCCTTGGTGCCAATGATGGTCGTATGCGTGTTTGGCGTCGTGCAGGTGAGCGCCACAATCAGGACTCCATACGACCGAGGCACACAGGGCCAACACCCGGCATCATGGTGTGGGGAGCGATCTCCTACACTGGCCGTACACCACTGGTGATTGTCGAGGGGACACTGAATAGTGGACGCTACATCCAAACCGTCACCGAACCCATCGTTCTACCATTCCTAGACCGGCAAGGGAACTTGCTGTTCCAACAGGACAATGCACGTCCGCATGTATCCCGTGCCACCCAACGTGCTCTAGAAGGTGTAAGTCAACTCCCCTGGCCAGCAAGATCTCCGGATCTGTCCCCCATTGAGCATGTTTGGGACTGGATGAAGCGTCGTCTCACGCGGTCTGCACGTCCAGCACGAACGCTGGTCCAACTGAGGCGCCAGGTGGAAATGGCATGGCAAGCCGTTCCACAGGACTACATCCAGCATCTCTACGATCGTCTCCATGGGAGAATAGCAGCCTGCATTGCTGCGAAAGGTGGATATACACTGTACTAGTGCCGACATTGTGCATGCTCTGTTGCCTGTGTCTATATGCCTGTGGTTCTGTCAGTGTGATCATGTGATGTATCTGACCCCAGGAATATGTCAATAAAGTTTCCCCTTCCTGGGACAATGAATTCACGGTGTTCTTATTTCAACTTCCAGGAGTGTATTTGAACTACACTTCATACACAAAAATCGAGCTAAGACGTTCTCGCAGAGTGGCTGCTTTCAATACCCGACCTTATGCACGGCCCAGATGATTATTAATCCTTTTTACGACCAGAGTCTTGATCTGGTATCTAAATCTCGTCATCTCATCATAACAGATATGTCCTTCTTTTCACCGAAGAATTCAGCACAGATTACCATACCGAATACTTACTACACTCCTGGAAATTGAAATAAGAACACCGTGAATTCATTGTCCCAGGAAGGGGAAACTTTATTGACACATTCCTGGGGTCAGATACATCACATGATCACACTGACAGAACCACAGGCACATAGACACAGGCAACAGAGCATGCACAATGTCGGCACTAGTACAGTGTATATCCACCTTTCGCAGCAATGCAGGCTGCTATTCTCCCATGGAGACGATCGTAGAGATGCTGGATGTAGTCCTGTGGAACGGCTTGCCATGCCATTTCCACCTGGCGCCTCAGTTGGACCAGCGTTCGTGCTGGACGTGCAGACCGCGTGAGACGACGCTTCATCCAGTCCCAAACATGCTCAATGGGGGACAGATCCGGAGATCTTGCTGGCCAGGGTAGTTGACTTACACCTTCTAGAGCACGTTGGGTGGCACGGGATACATGCGGACGTGCATTGTCCTGTTGGAACAGCAAGTTCCCTTGCCGGTCTAGGAATGGTAGAACGATGGGTTCGATGACGGTTTGGATGTACCGTGCACTGTTCAGTGTCCCCTCGACGACCACCAGTGGTGTACGGCCAGTGTAGGAGATCGTTCCCCACACCACGATGCCGGGTGTTGGCCCTGTGTGCCTCAGTCGTATGCAGTCCTGATTGTGGCGCTCACCTGCACGGCGCCAAACACGCATACGACCATCATTGGCACCAAGGCAGAAGCGACTCTCATCGCTGAAGACGACACGTCTCCATTCGTCCCTCCATTCACGCCTGTCGCGACACCACTGGAGGCGGGCTGCACGATGTTGGGGCGTGAGCGGAAGACGGCCTAACGGTGTGCGGGACCGTAGCCCAGCTTCATGGAGACGGTTGCGAATGGTCCTCGCCGATACCCCAGGAGCAACAGTGTCCCTAATTTGCTGGGAAGTGGCGGTGCGGTCCCCTACGGCACTGCGTAGGATCCTACGGTCTTGGCGTGCATCCGTGCGTCGCTGCGGTCCGGTCCCAGGTCGACGGGCACGTGCACCTTCCGCCGACCACTGGCGACAACATCGATGTACTGTGGAGACCTCACGCCCCACGTGTTGAGCAATTCGGCGGTACGTCCACCCGGCCTCCCGCATGCCCACTATACACCCTCGCTGAAAGTCCGTCAACTGCACATACGGTTCACGTCCACGCTGTCGCGGCATGCTACCAGTGTTAAAGACTGCGATGGAGCTCCGTATGCCACGGCAAACTGGCTGACACTGACGGCGGCGGTGCACAAATGCTGCGCAGCTAGCGCCATTCGACGGCCAACACCGCGGTTCCTCGTGTGTCCGCTGTGCCGTGCGTGTGATCATTGCTTGTACAGCCCTCTCGCAGTGTCCGGAGAAAGTATGGTGGGTCTGACACACCGGTGTCAATGTGTTCTTTTTTCCATTTCCAGGAGTGTATATATGGCCACAGGTGCCATTCTATTCGTTGGGCTACCATACCAACTAGAAGAGTAACAATTGCCCTTACAGTATAGAACTTCATCTATGAACTTTCATTTATGATTCCTTAATCCATCCATCTTGTTCCTCCATAATAGGCCAGGAAAGATCTTTGAATATCACAATGTTAATACAGTACTAGAGCTCAAGTGAGTAATTTATCGAGGCTGTCCTAGAGAATAGAACACCCATTAACCATCAGAAATCTGCTCCCTTGTGCTCCTATCTACTCTACCCCCTATAACGCCTAGTCATCATCATCATTTTATTGAAGGCACATTGTTCCTACCTCCTTTTTCCACACTGGTATTATTCATTGGGATACTGAACATGTCTCATTACCTTCACCACGTCGGTCAGCATTTGAGTAACAGTAGTTCATTACCAAGGTGGCAATCCACGTCAGCAGAATGACAGTTTAGATCAAACATGTCTGACTGCTAAAATAACACACTGGCACTAAAGAAGGACTAAAATACGAAAACAGTGCCATATGGAAGCATTTCATTTCGGTTCCACTAAGCACAGTGCTTCGTCCTTGTTGCCTCTTACCTCACTGCTCTCCAGCTTGGTGCACATGCCTTGTTTAAGCTTTGGTCAAAGAGGCTGCTTATCGATCACAGTGCTAGCCGCAAGTTGTCTTTGAGTCGATAACCGTAGCAGACACAAACTAAACAAGCTTACAGGACATATGTGTTCTATGTTCTCAGGGAAAGTAGCGAGCAAAATCAGTGGAACGTAGGCAGAACATGCAGGCCAAATCCTACGAAGACGGCCCAGCAGAGTTTGCGCAGAGCCAAAGGAACAGACATAGCGGGTCAGAGATCAGAGAAAAAGGCTATAATCAATGGCAAAATCCCAAACTAAAATGATATATAAAAGCGGATAAGCATTGAAAAATAGAGAAACCTGCGCACAAAACAAGAATACAAGGTTTCAGCTCAAAACAGTACTACATTCACAACAACGTATTAGTGGAACGTACACGGTACCAGGATAATGAGCCACAGAAAGAGGAAAAAAATATACCAAAAAAGGCATATGGAGAGGCTAACATACTTATTGCGTCTCATGCTCCAGCCCCTTCCCCCCTGCCCCCCCTCCCACAACATCCATCGTCTCTGTGTGTTTTATGTGCTAAATTAGAACTTGCCAGATACGAATGGTGTCGTAATTCTACCTACCATTGGGAGTAAACTCAGAAATAGCTTTAAGGCATGTCATTACTTGTACCTTATCTAAAATGTTAAGCAAACGGCCTTTCACATCCTTATGTAAATTTTTTAGAATTTTAGACGCTAACATTAAAAATGGAGTGTCCTGCTTCACGCACGTATATACTGAGTGACGTATCCTTTCACCTTGTCTGTGGGTTCTTTAAACCTAACATTAAAACTTGTCCCCACTCGAGCAATATATTTTAGTGGGCGACCGAAGCAAGGACACTATAAACATTCATATTACTGAAGGTGTCAGATCGGGACGTCTCTTTGTCTCTGACGTGGGAATCGAAATTGTTAGGCGTAAAAAGAGAAACGGATATAACATTTTTTTGCTACTTCGATATTCTACCAAGATAGGATATCCTATTGTTTCTAATTATCCTGTTCCGAAGTTAAAGTAACTGATCCGAGATAGTAACAGGGGTCCCATTTCCAGACTTATTCATTGTTTTATAATGATTCATTTATTAATAGTGTTAACAAACTCTTCGTTCTAACCTTGGTAGAGGCGATTGTACGAATGACTTAATTCCCTGTCAGTAGTTTAATGGCTAAGTGTTACACTGTGAAGCCTGTGGAATAAAGACCTGAAGGCATCGTTTTACAAGAGCAAAGATGGGTCGAATCATTGTGGATGACCAAGCCAGCATCGTCTCCTTTCTATATACATACATCAAAAAAAGTTTTGCATCATCCCGGTTCCCAGAACTCCTGAAGATAGACGTTGACTGTGGTTACTGTATCACAGACAGTCCCTTTCACTGTTCAGAGATGTCACTTAAATCGCCCAAAGATATAAACAATCATACATGAGCAACGTCTATTAGACGGAGGGGTTCCGACAGCCGATCAATTCCAGACATTCCACCAGAAAGGAGGTACACGGTTTGTGTTATCTGTAGTTCAACCATGCCTAGACGGTCAATACCGCGGTTCGGTCGCGTCCTCATTATTACTTTGTGCCAGGAAGGGCTCTCAAAAAGGGATGTATCCAGGCGTCTAGGAGTGAACGAAAGCGATGTCGTCTGGACATGGAGGAGATACAGAGAGACAGGAACTGTCGATGACATGTTTCGCTCAGGCCGCCCAAGGGCTACTACTGCAGTGGATGACCGCTACATACGGATTATGGCTCGGAGGAACCCTGACAGCAACGCCACCATTTTTAATAATGCTTTTCGTGCAGCCACAGGACGTCGTGTTACGATTCATACTGTGCGCAATAAGTTGTGTGATGCGCATGTTTACTGCCGACGTCCATGGCGAGGTCGATCTTTGCAACCACGACACAATGCAGTGCGGTACAGATGGGCCCAAAAACATGCCGAATGGACCACGCAGGATTAGTATGAAGTTCTCTTCACCGATGAGTGTCGCATATGACTTCAACCAGACAATCTTCTGAGAAACGTTTGCAGGCAACCCGGTCATGCTTAACGCCTTAGACACACTGTCCAGATAGTACAGCAAGGTGCAGGTTCCCTGCTTTTTTGGGGTGGCATTATGTGGGGCCGACGTAAACTGCTGGTGGTCATGGAAGGCGCAGTAACAGCTGTACGATACGTGAATGCCATCCTCCGACCGATGTGCAGCCACATCGGCAGCATATTGGCAAGGCATTCGTCTTCATGGACGACAATTCGCTCCCCCATCTTGCACATCTTGTGAATGACTTCTTTTAGGATAACGACATCGCTCGACTGGAGTGTCCAGCATGTTCTCCAGAGGTGAACCCTGTCAAACATGCCTGGGATAGATTGAAAAGGGCTGACGACTTGACCCATCAGCCACTCTGAGGGAACTGCGCCGAATCGCTGTTCAGGAATGGAACAATCTGGATCAGCAGTGCGTTGATGAACTTGTGGATACTATGCCACGACGAATACAGGCATGCATCAATGCAGAGGACGATGCGTACAGCAATCTGGACCAGCATCTCTGAAGGTCTCACTGTATGGTTGTACAACATGCAATGTGTGTGCTTCATGAGGCATAAAAAGGGCTGAAATGGTCTTTATGTTGATCTCTATTCCCATTTTCTGTACAGGTTCCGGAACTCTCGGGACCGAGGTGATGCAAATTTTTTTTTTTTTTATGTGTGTATGTCATACCTAATTTTGATCCCTTCTAAATTAACCAGCAAATCATGCTAAGGGATTTTTCACTTGTCTGTTACATCAGTCACATTAACGTGACCAAGTGTCTAAAGCCACAAAATCTCTTTTCGTCGCCTAGACTGCAGCAAGAAGAGCAGGATGAGAATGGTTCAAATGGCTCTGAGCACTATGGGACTTAACTTCTGAGGTCATCAGTCCCCTAGAACTTAGAACTACTTAAACCCAACTAACCCAAGGACATCACACACACCCACGCCCGAGCCAGGATTTGAACCTGCGACCGTAGCGGTCGCACGGTTCCAGACTGCAGCGCCTAGAATCGCTCGGCCACCTCGTCCGGTTGCAGGATGAGGCTCAGTGGGGTCCTGGAAGGTACTGACAATGATATGGAGCCATGACGACTCATATTTCGGTTGACGATCCATGGCGCTGAGAGCCAGATAGAGGCGTTGCGCTGATTCACGTTTGCGTTTAAATCCCGGGAGTTTGGTAGCAAGTGGAATAAGTTAAACTCAACTTAGGGCTGTTCAGGCCAAGCACGTACACTGCGAGCTGTGTGACACGTTGCGCTGTGCTCCCGGTAGATGTGATAGTGCCGAGGAGAAACGAAGTGCATGTAGAGGTCGACAACGCAGAGAGGGACGCATTTCAGTGTTGATCCACTGCGCCTTCAAGAACGACGACCATTCAGACACTTGTTACCGGGTGTTTGCTTTCAGATGATGCAGACCGTACACGCCAACGTCCATTTGTGCGATGGAGCATGAAACGTGATTCACGTGGACGTCCACTTTCGGTGCCGGCATGCAAATTCAAGTCTTCGCCACCGATAAACAACAGTCAGCATGGGAGCGGGAACCAGGTGTCTGCTCTAGAGGTCCATACGCAACAATTTTCAATGAACGGACGTCGAGGAGATAGTGTTGGTAGCCTCTCGGTTCATATGGACCGTCAATTACTCAACAGTTGCACGCCTGTTCAGCCGTTCCCATTTTCTTAGCCGTCGTTCATTACTGACATCTATGGCCCATGGTGCACCATTTACATCTACATCTACAACCATACTCCGCAAGCCAGCTGACGGTGTGTGGCGGAGGGTACCTAGAGTACCTCTATCGGTTCTCCCTTCTATTCGAGTCTCGTATTGTTCGTGGAAAGAAAGATTGTCGGTATGCCTCTGTGTGGGCTCTAATCTCTCTGATTTTATCCTCATGGTCTCTTCGCGAAGTATACGTAGGAGGAAGCAATATACTGCTTGACTCCTCGGTGAAGGGATTTTCTCGAAATTTCAACCAAAGCCCGTACCGAGCTACTGAGCGTCTCTCTTGCAGAGTCTTCCACTGGAGTTTATCCATCTTCTGCGTAACGCTTTCGCGATTACTAAATGATCTTGTAACAAAGAGTGCTGCTCTCCGTTGGATCTTCTCTATCTCTTCTCTCAACCCTATTTGGTATTGATCCCACACCGGTGAGCAGTATTCAAGCAGTGGGCGAACAAGTGTACTATAACCTACAGTTGCCTAGGCGTCAGATTTGCATAGCGCTATGGTTTACTTTGACTACGACCTGACGCGAACAAATTTAGCCGTTTCGGAAATCCTTCCTCCCTTAGCCCGAAAGCCAATGATCAAACGCTTTTTGGACGTCAGGTAAATCATTCCGTTTCCGCATTACGACAACAACAGCACTGTTTTCCGCGTCCCCCGACAGTCGTCTTATACCCTCCACTGCTAGTGCTGCCACTTGTCGTCTATGAGCGGATATTGCACATTGACTGTACCATGTCCCTTGCATAGAGAAACGAATACAGGAGTGGTGCGTAGTTAGAGCATCTATAAAAGATGTACATTCTTTCCTGGCACTCTGGTAAAGCAACATTACGTCATCCTCGTAGCGGTTGCCGCACACTATTCGTGCGTGTGGCCAGCGCTTCCCGTTGGGTAGACCGGTTGTCTGGTGCAATTCATTTTGGTTGACGCCACATGGGCGACTGGCATGTGGATGAGAATGAAATGTCAATGAACATAACACAATACCACCTCCCCTAGCGGAGTAAATCTCCGACCCGGCTGTGAATCCATCCCGGATCCCTCGAATGGCATACTGACCACTCAGTTATGGAAGCGAACTATTTGACAATATGTTTGTTTGAACTGTGGCATAGAACTGAAGCAGCATGAATTTACACACCCGTATTTCAGCTCAGTTGGCCTCGGTGCCCCATCTTAATAGACCTGTTGCCAATTACTGAGGTGGTGTCAGCACTGTGTACCAAATTTCACGCCCTGTCCACCCCCAAAAGGCTTACACACTTAATAATGTACATTTCTTAGTGCAATGTAGACTTACAGTAAGTAAATTTTCGTTGCTTACTTCTCTTCTTCGCGTTGCTAGTTTTAATGGACAGCAGTATAGAAAATATGATTGTGATTAACTGCTTCTTGGTCATCTAAGAAAAAGATTTGTCCGGCATTCAGTGAAACAGAGGAAGTTAAACAAAAAACTTAAGGTTATCAGTTACCAAACATGTCAGACATAATAAGGCTCGCCGGCCGTAGTGGCCGAGCGGTTTTAGGCGCTACAGTCTGGAACCGCGTGACCGCTACAGTCGCAGGTTCGAATCATGCCTCGCGCATGGATGTGTGATGTCCTTAGGTTAGTTAGTTTTAAGTAGTTCTAAATCTAGGGGACTCATGACCTCAGATGTTAAGTCCCATAGTGCTCAGAGCCATTTGAACGGCCTGAATATATCGAGGTTCACAACTATAAAGCTAGAATTTCGTAAGATGTTAATACATGAAATACAGTTATGTTGATGAAATAATAGCTGTGGAATAATTCTGCCGTTTGTTTTTGCTGATACGTTCACAGACTGATTTGTTACTCAAGTGAGATTTGTGGCTACAAATTACTAGCGGGTTTAGTACGATGTTCAGAATGGAGCTTTTTCTACTCAAAGTCGACGTCGAGTGACCTTCAGTTTTTAAATGAACCTGAGCTGAAGAATTTCTGTATTCACGGAAGCTATTTCTTTTGTACTGTTAAGTAGTTTGAAATGTGATTCCTTACTTGTTAAGCGTTTTCTCTGTAAATATGAATGCTAGAATTGCCACGAACCTCATTTAGAGGGAAATACTGGAGCACATCGTTATTTTACTCTTGAAAGTCCCACGGAGAAAGTACATTAGAAATTCCTTTGCAAATTGCTATTCACTTTCGTCGCTAGATTAAAACACTGCTTTCTCCCTAGTGTCAATCCATCCAAATGTCTATTTAAAGGTCGGTATACGCTGGAGCAGCCCTTTAATACCTCAGTCGCGTAACTCACATTTTAATTTCATACCTTCTTTCTCTCCATGGGTGCATGGTTGCACACGTTTTGTTCATCACAACCGTAACACCGCTTCAAGCCTTGTCTTCAAGCATCCGTTCGCCAAGAACAGGTTTACACACATTTCTTACAACGTGATTGGCGTTAATGTGACGAATCGACAAGACACGAAAAAGTAACAAATAGTGCAGATTGGTTGATTAGTTGTTTATGTAGCAGAAAATATTTTTACAGCCGCCAAAGCCGTGTTAATGCATTAAGAATGAAAAGAAAAATTTCAGTAGTGCATCTTCAGTATTGTCTTTCTCCCTACCATATGTCCTTCAGATAATTAAGTAATTCTCTTACTGGTGTACAAGACTGGCTCCAGGAGTTATCCCACCCCGTGCGGAATTTTCAATTGCTGCAACCCCGTCCCGTCGCCACCCTCTGTCCAGGCCCCCTTATCTTTTATGTGTCACACTTCTTCATACGCCTTTTCGACGTGAATACATCTTTAAGACGAGAGCTGGAAAACGTATGTGGCACCAGTCAATGAAACAGCTGCGAAACATTTACAGTGTAAGACGTTTTGATTTATAACCCCAAAATTAATTACGTAACTAAAACTATGTTATGTCACTCGAGTGGTGTATAACTAAAATCTTTCGACTTTTCCTCGTTCCCTAGAAAGAGGTAAGCGTGCGGCGCAATACTTGTAGCAACAAGCATGGCTGAGTGCTGCGTTGTCGACGGTATCGTCATCGTTCTTGCTGTACAAGGTGGATCGTCTGGCAGTGTTGTCTTCAGGTCAAAAATCAAAATAAATAAATAAAAAGGTGGAAGATCACAGGACAGCGAGTTACTTAAATAAAAATTTCTTATTTGTTGGAGGAAGAGTGTACAGACCGCCACTGCCTATTTAGAGTGTCCACAGAACACAATGAAAAGCGGCTATGGTCGAATATCCAGAAGGTGTGCTTCATGACAAGCCACGACATTGATTTATTGCTCAAAAGTAGTTTTGTAAGCGCGTTGATGTATTGTCGCGAAAACTATTACACTCACTCCTGGAAATTGAAATAAGAACACCGTGAATTCATTGTCCCAGGAAGGGGAAACTTTATTGACACATTCCTGGGGTCAGATACATCACATGATCACACTGACAGAACCACAGGCACATAGACACAGGCAACAGAGCATGCACTATGTCGGCACTAGTACAGTGTATATCCACCTTTCGCAGCAATGCAGGCTGCTATTCTCCCTTGGAGACGATCGTAGAGATGCTGGATGTAGTCCTGTGGAACGGCTTGCCATGCCATTTCCACCTGGCGCCTCAGTTGGACCAGCGTTCGTGCTGGACGTGCAGACCTCATGAGACGACGCTTCATCCAGTCCCAAACATGCTCAATGGGGGACAGATCCGGAGATCTTGCTGGCCAGGGTAGTTGACTTACACCTTCTAGAGCACGTTGGGTGGCACGGGATACATGCGGACGTGCATTGTCCTGTTGGAACAGCAAGTTCCCTTGCCGGTCTAGGAATGGTAGAACGATGGGTTCGATGACGGTTTGGATGTACCGTGCAGTATTCAGTGTCCCCTCGACGATCACCAGTGGTGTACGGCCAGTGTAGGAGATCGCTCCCCACACCATGATGCCGGGTGTTGGCCCTGTGTGCCTCGGTCGTATGCAGTCCTGATTGTGGCGCTCACCTGCACGGCGCCAAACACGCATACGACCATCATTGGCACCAAGGCAGAAGCGACTCTCATCGCTGAAGACGACACGTCTCCATTCGTCCCTCCATTCACGCCTGTCACGACACCACTGGAGGCGGGCTGCACGATGTTGGGGCGTGAGCGGAAGACGGCCTAACGGTGTGCGGGACCGTAGCCCAGCTTCATGGAGACGGTTGCGAATGGTCCTCGGCGATACCCCATGAGCAACAGTGTCCCTAATTTGCTGGGAACTGGCGGTGCGGTCCCCTACGGCACTGCGTAGGATCCTACGGTCTTGGCGTGCATCCGTGCGTCGCTGCGGTCCGGTCCAGGTCGACGGGCACGTGGACCTTCCGCCGACCACTGGCGACAACATCGATGTACTGTGGAGGCCTCACGCCCCACGTGTTGAGCAATTCGGCGGTACGTCCACCCGGCCTCCCGCATGCCCACTATACGCCCTCGCTCAAAGTCCGTCAACTGCACATATGGTTCACGTCCACGTTGTCGCGGCATGCTACCAGTGTTAAAGACTGCGATGGAGCTCCGTATGCCACGGCAAACTGGCTGACACTGACGGCGGCGGTGTACAAATGCTGCGCAGCTAGCGCCATTCGATCGCCAACACCGCGGCTCCTGGTGTGTCCGCTGTGCCGTGCGTGTGATCATTGCTTGTACAGCCCTCTCGCAGTGTCCGGAGCAAGTATGGTGGGTCTGACACACCGGTGTCAATGTGTTCTTTTTTCCATTTCCAGGAGTGTATAAAATAAAGCCGGCCGGAGTGGCCGTGCGGTTCTAGGCGGTACAGTCTGGAGACGAGCGACCGCTACGGTCGCAGGTTCGAATCCTGCCTCGGGCATGGATATGTGTGATGTCCTTAGGTTAGTTAGGTTTAATTAGTTCTAAGTTCTAGGCGACTGATGGCCTCAGAAGTTAAGTCGCATAGTGCTCAGAGCCATTTGAACCATTTGCTAAATAAATTTGTTGGAAAACACAGAGCGTGAAACATGACGAATACCGATAAATAAATCGTGCATGTTAGTTGCTTCTTGTTTTTACAGGCTTCTTTCCGTATTATCATAAGTACGAGGGTAATCCCAAAAGAACTGTCTCCTATTTTTGTATAAGTACATAGACCTGTTCATTTCTACAATGGTTTACATCAGTTTACAGCTATTTTTCGACAGAATCACCATTTATGTGGATACATTTTTGTAGACACTGTGGCAGTTTTTGTATGCTTATGTCATACCAGCTCGCCGCCATGCTGTTCAGAAAGTTGTGAACCTCTTCTTTCGCCTCGTCGTCGGAGCTGAATCACTTTCCGGCCAAATGTTCTTTTAACCTAGGGAACAGGTGATAATCGCTGGGCGCCTAGTCAGGACTATAGGGTGAGTAGGTGACTGTAATCCACTGAAACTGTTGCAGGAGGGCAACGGTTTGCCGAGCGACGTGTGGGCGAGCGTTGTCCTCGAGAATGTGTACGCTCTTGCTCAACATTTCTCTTCTCCGGTTCTGAATTGCCCGTTTGAGTATTTCCAGAATCTCACAGTACCTGTCAGCGTTAATTGCGGTCCCAGCTACGACGACGAGGTGAAAGAAGAGGTTCATAACTTTCTGAACAGCATGGCGCCGAGCTGGTATGACATGGGCATACAAAAACTGCCACAGCGTCTACAAAAATGGATCGACAGAAATGGTGATTATGTCGGAAAATAGCTAAATGTTCAAGCTGTAAACTGATGTAAACCATTGTAGAAATAAAGAGGTCTGTGTAGTTATAAAAAAATAGGAGTCCTTACTTTTGGGATTGCCCTCGTATTAATATGTATTGATTATGAGTTCAAAACCGAGAAAAAATAAGAATGAGGGAAAAGTTAAAGTTACAGGAAAAAGAGAAAAAAATATATTTTAGAAGACATTGGGAAGAAGAAGAGTAATGTAAATGGTATTTATGGTAGATGCCAAATGAGGGGGACTAGTGGCGAAGGAGGGCATAAATCTTTCCACGTGTCAACACTCCTTAATCACAACTACTGGGTGTAAAAGACTGAGTCATGTGACGGGCAGTACATAGGTCACTTATTCCTTCTCTATTACAAAGCGTTTTTCTGAGTGATGTCCATGTAGATACTTAAGGATAGTTTGGTCATCATACGACATCATATGTTGACATTAATCTTTATTTCTTAATTATGAAGGCTTTCAAGCTGCCATATGGTATGTTTCAAATGTTGTGCAAGTGCAGGGTGGGAACAGAGTTGCCAACAATATGAACTGTGAGCTTTGCAATTTTGAAAGACACAACCAAGGCGACCAACTCCAGCTGTTGCTTTGTCATCTGTTTCGCAATACGGTACTTAATTTCCAGTAAGATACTAGATTTTATGAATTATTTGTACTTATGTCTAAATTCCACACTTCTTCACCTATTTACTACTTCCATTGGCTTGTTTAATTCGTTCTTTTGGAAGCAACTGGCTGGCCGGTGGGTGAACGGTTCTAGGCGCTTCAGTCTGGAACCGCGCGAACGCTACGGCCGCAGGTTCGAATCCTGCCTCGGGTATGGATGAGTGTGATGCCCTTAGATAGTTAGGTTTAAGTAGTTCTAATTTCTAGGGGACTGATGACCTCAGATGTTAAGTCCCATAGTGCTCAGAGCCATTTGTACCATTTGGAACCAACCACATCAAAGTGCTGTCCTGGATGGTGGCACAGCTCCCCCTCCCACACCCCACCCCCGCCTCACCCACCTCTCATCTCCTTAGAGCCGGACTTGCTACCGCATTACGGAAGTAGTTGAGGTGTAACAACAACTGAAAGCAATTTAAATTGGCCCTTACATGACGCAATTTAATGGTTCATGGGATTTCCTTGATACAGAATCAAAACAGAGTATAAACCGTGTGATTGAGAAGTAAACTACTGTTAGAATATCTCATGAGACGTAGTTCTAGCCAGCCGGGGTGGCCGAGAGGTTCTAGAGGCGCTACAAACGGGAACCGCGCGACCGCTACGGTCGTAGGTTCTTATCCTGCAACGGGCATGGTTGGGTGTGATGTCCTTAAGTTAGTTTGGTTTAAGTAGTTCTAAGTTCTTGGGGACTGATGCCCTCAGACGTTAAGTCCCATAGTGCTCAGAGCCATTTGAGCCATTTGGAACCACGCAGTTCTACATGGATGCATTGCTAATCACATTTAAGTGCCTGGCAAAGGCAGACATATGAAACTCCTATACGAGAATCTAAGCGCAAGTTCGTGTAGTATGCGTGAGAGCACTACAGGGGTGCTGAAGAAACTGTAGTGGCAGACACTGCTAGAAGTGGTTGTGCAAAACTAGTAGCTTTAGCGTTAAAATATAAAGAGCACGTATTCGAAGAAGTGTCGTTCAACGTGTGACATATGTGTCGCGGAATAATCACGATGATTTTGGAGCTGGGCGAATTACTTGGCCAAACGGTTCAAATGTCTCTGAGCACTATGGGACTCAACTGCTGAGGTCATAAGTCTCCTAGAACTTAGAACTACTTCAAGCTAACTAACCTAAGGACATCACACACATCCATGCCCGAGGCAGGATTCGAACCGGCGACCGTAGCGGTCGCGCGGTTCCAGACTGTGGCGCCTAGAACCGCTCGGAGACTCCGGCCGGCAGTTACTTTGTCACATTGCTCTCTGGACGTAAAACCAACAAACTTTCACTCGTGGGGTTAGTTGAGAGCTCTTGAGTACGGAACCCGGCTAAAAGATGTACAGGGTCTTCGTAACTGTTGTGGAGGGCTTTGAAACGATGCGTAATACGCTTCAGCTCGTCAGGGATTCATGCGGCGGAAGATTGAAGAATGTATCCTTGTTAATGGGGGGCATTTTGAACATTTCACTTAGGAAAGTGTACGTATAGGGATATTTCCTGGGTGTTTCCCACGATTAAGGTGACTATGACGAGAAGTAACATGAGCTTTAACGTGGAAGTAAAGTGCATCCAGTCAAACTGTAGTGGTAAATTAAACCTTCGGATTGAAGAAAGTTTTACGAAGCGGAAACGAAATCCTTTCAGAAATCGAATCTGTGCCTGTTTTCGTTGGTGGATGTCTAGACGGTGATGAGAATTCGATTGCTGACGGAGCAAATAAGATTCCTCAGCTCAGTTGGAAGGGGTGGGAGACAAACTGGAATTGAGGCACAGTCGACGGGGTTGTAAAACACTGGTGCGCGGTATGGCTATAAATCGAGAGCCAGAGGAACGGCGCAGAGTGTTGGGTTCGCTAAAGACCTGGGCTGCGAGACGAGGCGTGGCGAGGCCAGGCCAGGCGGCCATCACGCCGGCAGGAGTGTTTAGCGCCCGGCACGGAACTCATCATCCCTCCCGCACGGCCGAGTCGGCCAGAAGCTGATCGATGGCGCCGCCTGCCAGCCACTGGCCGTATTAAAGTTTTAGGGCGGGCGGCTGATGGCGGGCTGCAGGCCCAATCGCGTTTTACGAGCCGACCCGCTCGTCCCAGTAGCCCGTTCAGCTTTTGCTGCTGCTGCTGCTGGCTGTTTCTTCAGCCTCTCCATTACAACTAGGACTTCAGCCTTTGCTCATAACCTCAGACGGACCTCCGCAACGCAGCAGAATACCTTCTGCTTAACATGTCTACAGGCTCCTGTCGCTTGAGGTTCTCGGCATGGTGCTCCACAAGCTAATGTTTGGGTGATCAAAAAGTCAGTATAAATTTGAAAACTTAATAAACCACGGAATAATGTAGACAGAGAGGTAATAATTGACATACATGCCTGGAATGACACGATGTTTTATTAGAACCGAAAAAAAGGAAAACACCCTTATTGCTAGACGCGTGAAAGATCTCTTGCGCGCGTCGTTTGGTGATGATCGTGTGCTCAGCCGCCACTTTCGTCATGCTTGGCCTCCCAGGTCCCCAGACCTCAGTCCGTGCGATTATGGGCTTTGGGCTTACCTGAAGTCGCAAGTGTATCGTGATCGACCGACATCTCTACGGATCCTGAAAGACAACATCCGACGCCAATGCCTCACCATAGCTCCGGACATGCTTCACAGTGCTTTTCACAACATAATTCCTCGACTACAGCTATTGTTGAGCAATGATGGTGGACATATTGAGCTCCGGACATGCTTTACAGTGCTGTTCACAACATAATTCCTCGACTACAGCTATTGTTGAGGAATGATGGTGGACATATTGAGCATTTCCTGTAAAGAACATCATCTTTGCTTTGTCTTACTTTGTTATGCTAATTATTGCTATTCTGATCAGATGAAGCGCCATCCGTCGGAAATTTTTTGAACTTTCGTGTTTTTTTAGTTCTAATAAAACCCCATGTCATTCCAAGCATGTGTGTCAATTTGTACCTCTCTATCTACATTATTCCGTGATTTATTCAGTTTTCAAATTTACACTGACTTTTTGATCACCCGGTACATGGCCAAAGGTATCGTTTATCAAGATTATTCATTCCCTATCCACTTATATTCACATATGGCACAAAGAGAATGTGCCACAAATTCGAAATTTAGGAAGGTGTTGATCGCACAATTTTAATGTCAGTTTCCGAGTCCGGAGCCGCTACTTCTCAATCAAGTGGCTCCTCAGTTTGCCTCACGAAAACTGAATTCACCCCGCTTGCCAACAGCGCTCGGCAGACCGGATGGTCACGCGTCCAAGTGCTAGCCCAGCCCAACATCGCTCAACTTCTGTGATCTGGCGGCAACCGGTGGTACCATTGCGGAAAGGCCGTAGTTTACGAGTAATTAATGATAACAAATATACATAAATGTGAATCTAAGTATTCTAATATATAGAAATTTAAGGTAGTATCGTACTTACATAAAAATCAAAATTTATTACAAAGCTCATGAAAGTGAGCACGTAGACCGAATACATTACAGATCTCTTCTCATGTAAGAATATTTGATTATGCCGTCGTCCATTCTAATAGAATCTGTGCCAAACTGAGCGTGGCGACTGAAATATCAAAGATGTAAACGAAGGCCAGTAGGTGGCGCCAGCATTGATTATAGAAAGCAAGTGAAAGATTAACTTCACTGTCTTCTGTACACCGCAATTAAGTACACGTCAGCACCTTGTGAACAAATTTGACAAAACATTTACGCTGTTTTTCCGGAAGTAAAACTCATATTAACTGCGTACTTTATGATCTTCGCTTACCTTTTTGACAGTTCAGTTGCAACACTAGTTTGGCACTCGTTCCATTCGAACAGACGACGGCACTGACAACTATGCCTGCATGAGATGAGATCTACATTGTGTTCAGTCCATGTGTTAACTTTAGTCAGTTTTGCACTACATCTTAATTTTAAGCAAGTTAGATAGCATTTGAAATTTCCATGTATTTGGATTTATAGATGCACACTTATGTTTATTTTCTATCATTAATTTCTTGTACTCTTCAGTCTGATGGTGAAATTTGGAAACGCGTAACTCTTAACAAAGAATTGTGCGGTCAAAAACTTTCTGTATTTCAAAGCTGAGCCAAATCTGAATGGTCGCCTGATCCTACCATGGAAATATTTCGACATCAAGTAATGTAAACACTGGAAGGTGGCTACACTGCGCCACAGCGCCAGAGATTGCGCCAAAGAGTATTATTCAGCCGCCTCCACTGGCAGTGCTTGGGGAGAACTCGTAGTAGTCTGTGCTGAGATGTCGTAGTGAAGAGTGCTTGTTGAGAACTCGTGGGAGTAAGTGCTTGCTGAGATGTCGTAGTGGCGAGTCGGTGTGGAGAGATTGTAATGTTAAGAGTGCTTTTCATCAATATAAACGAAGGTAAAAAAAAAATTTTCTTTTCTCTCTCATTATTTCAGTGTCCTGAATAATGCGTCATTACAGGTTCAGTCAACAAAGCATCTGGCGTGTGTTCTTATATTAGAGTGTAATTCTGGGTTTCTTGCGCAATTATAGTATTTCTAATTTTTTTTATCACGTCAGTATAAATGGTATTTGAAATTTCTTGTCTTATTGAAGAAGAACCATGCCAGATGTGTACGTTGAGTCATACTTCCACACACAGAACAGTTATACTTGTGCCTTGGTTTTGTAGGTTTTATAGTTGCTGGGGACTTATTTAATTAATTGTGTTAACGAAAGCCGGCCGAAGTGGCCGTGCGGTTAAAGGCGCTACAGCCTGGCACCGCAAGACCGCTACGGTCGCAGGTTCGAATCCTGCCTCGGGCATGGATGTTTGTGATGTCCTTAGGTTAGTTAGGTTTAACTAGTTCTAAGTTCTAGGGGACTAATGACCTCAGCAGTTGAGTCCCATAGTGCTCAGAGCCATTTGAACCATTTTGTGTTAACGAAAATTTTCTTTCATTCTTTGCTGTTGTTCTATGCAGTCAGATTGCGTACTAAGACTAGTCAGGGCCAACCGTTTACGAAACAGCGTAATCGGACATACAGCTACGAAAATAAAAAAATATTTTCAAATTTAATAATAATTAAGCTCCCATACACGTGGCGACCGCTGCTTAGGATCGTCCCTTGGAATCTTCTGATTGTAAAAATAGTAGACAGTAGTATTGTTGTAGTAATTTGTAGTCTAGTAATTGTAGTCTATATTGCATGTGTAGATTTGGTAATTGGCATTCCTCTAATGGTATTTTTCAAAATTTAATTTGTGTTGTCTTGTATACGCGTTGACAATTTAGTGCAATTATTTCAATTGTTCGTTAATCGTGTTTGAAGGAAACATTTCGTGTGAATGGTATTGTTGGAGATAAAGTGTCATTGCGTGCAATTTTCATATAGTGACGAGTTTTGTATATGTTGTAAATGATTACGCGATCAATGAAAAAGGCAAAAATGATGAATAGTGAGAATGACGAAGTTGTTGACATGGCGAACTCGCCAACACAGGAGAACAGTGTGATGAATAATGAAGTGGAAAACAATTTGATAAGTCGGGAAAATAGTCCGGAACCATTTCAAAATTTTTCTCAATCAGAAAATTCACAGAATACGAGACTTATGATAGAAGATTTTGAAATAGTATCGAACACAGATAGCTTTACAGCTATGACGAAGGAAACTGGTTTTGCGGGAAATGTTCGGGGCGAAAAGAATTTCGAATAAGTTAATATAGAGCAGTTGATGAGTGCAATATTAAATTTACGATCTGAATTAAAAACAGATAGGGGAACAATGGAGCAGTTTCGATCTGAATTTAAAACAGAGATAGGAACAATTAAAACAGAGATAGGAACAATTAAAACAGAGATGGGAACTTTACGATCTGAATTAAAAAATGATATGGGAACAATGGAAACACAGTTTAGATCTGAATTAAAAACACAGATGGGGACAATGGAAACACGGTTAGGATCTGAATTAAAAACAGTGGCAACACGTTTAGAAACAGAGATGGAAACAATGGAAACAAGGTTAGACTCACGAATAGGGACATGTTTCAAAAACCTGAAAGATGAATTAAAGAAAGAAATCAGAAAAGAATTATTCAATTACGGAACTTGAAGCCTTGGCTGTTGTATGGGCTTTCACAAAATTTCGCATATTTTTGTTTGGCAGACATACTAAGGTTTACACCGATCATCGAGTTCTTATGTAAACAAAATTAACTCACGGCAGATTGTCACGATGGGCGTTGTACCTACAGGAATTTGATTTTAGTATTGTTTACATACAGGGTTCTTCAAATATTGTTGCTGATGCCTTATCACGTGCACCTGTGGATTTGAAACAAAGTGCTGAAGAGGACTGCAAGGAAAACAATTATTGTTTGATGTATATTCAAGGTGTTGCGTTTGAGAACTTTATTTCGTCTTCGCTTCAGGACATCGCTAAGGAGCAAAATAAGGATCCAATCTGTAAGGACATTAAGGAGAAGTGGAGGAGAAAGGAAAGCGTAGCGATTAGACAGCATTATTTAGTTCGCAATGACATTCTTTTTAAACGAAAATCGCTCGACAACTCTGTTTGGTTAGTTTGTATTCCTGATGAGTGGGTTAATAAGCTAATTTGGTATACGCATTTCAGTTATGCACACTTTGGTCCCAGAAAATGCTTTCATAAATTACGGGAAAATTGCTACTTCAGTAATATGGAAAAACGTATTCAATCTGTTCTGGCCAAATGCAAATTACGTCAAAAGGCTAAGCCGCCAACAATTTCTCACAGAGCACCGTTGTTTCCTATCATTCCAGCGAAATTAAAGGATATGGCTGCAGTCGATTTGTTCGGTCCAGTGGTTCGTTCTGCTAATGGTTTTGCGTACATTTTCGTAGCAGTGGAGTTGACATCAAAATATGTGTGTTTTACACCGTTACGCAAAGCAACAGTCAAGTCTGCGCGCCGCACAAGGCAGTCGTTGACCGCGAACAATTGCTTCCTACGTCACGCGCCTGCAGCTGATCGAGCGCTCAGTGCGAATGAACTGACAGCCGTAAACAAATACACAGTTTAATTTCTCCGATTAAATTCAGTATAAAGCTATAGTGACTTGATGAATTATGTTATTAACATTCAGTATTTTTCAGGATACGGTTGTATAAAATATTTAAGAACTTCAGGTAAATTCTGTGTGTCTCCGACGTTAAGAGGACTTGCTATCGAGAAAATTTCAGAAAGAATGTAATTTCCAAGAAGAAACTAATAAACTAAAACGGTAACTATTAATTGAGTTTATTTTTCAGGTAAGATATTTCCACTTAGGTACGTACTTTAGACGTAATTTGCTGCTCGCGATTACGTGATTCATACTTTGTTCTAAATTTCATGTTCTATGAAATTACTTGTGAAGCGACGTGCTTGCGTACGTTAACTGATTTTGACAATGTATTATTAATGAACAGGGTTGTTATTTGTATATATTATGCATCGCTTGGCTTCACTGCTTTTTCACTGATGTCATATTTTTCTATTATGTGTCTGCTGTGCTTATCTATTTAAATTATAATTGTAACCTGATTAATTATGCTGACTGTGATTATGTTTGTAAGTTATACTTTGTGATTTATCTGCTTGCGCCTTCATGTTTACTTATTAAGATAACATATGAACATTTATTTGCTTATGCTGATATGATGGTAATGACCTGTTTATTATGTTAGATAGCATATTTGCTGCCTTGCTTATGGATTGCATATTTACACATTTCTGTTTGTTGTCATAACTACTCTTTAATTTGGTATTTAGAAATGCTGATATACTGTGTACAAACATAGAGTGTAGGTCACACTATTGTATTAATTACAGATTGTTCGCTTGGCAGAGCCTCGTTGTAAGAATTGTGCTGCATCCACTTGTTGACATTCTGTTCTCTACTGGTATATTTACTCGCTATTGCATGTTTTGCTTACGCTCAGTGCCTTATATTTTTAAGATAAGAAAATGAACTGCTATAATTCGACGAACGACATTAGTACAAGAAACTTTATAGAAGCCACATGAGCTGGAGGTTTTATGGAAGCTGTATAAATTTATGCTAATAGGAAGGAAGCTAACGACATGACATACCAAAATTAGGTTTAGACCATTGACAGTCATTACACTGCATTTTTCGTGAGCAATTGAAATAGTAAGTGACACTTGACACAAGAAATACTCCACATGTTTGTTTCTGTTTGCCATAATTCTTGAAGTGGTGTACACACTGTGAAATATTATGATCATTCACACTCCGTAATCGTACTTAATTACTGAGAGTTATTCGAACTAAGTCTGTTAGAGGTCATGTATGCATTTCTTTTGTTTATAATTCATAATGAGTAGAAGATTTGGGTCAGATGGATTACACAGAGGTTGTGTGTTGACAGTGTGTCTTCGGATTGTATGGGATGATGAGGTTTGCATTAGGATTTTATCTGTACTTGTTCGAGGAGACTGACTAGAGGAAAGAGTTGTTATGGAAGTGAAATGATATTGGTAATAAGGTTTATATGTATCGACGTATTGAAGAGGTATTATTGAGGTATTATTGAGATTATGTGAAGTTGATGATTATTGGAGTTTTTGTGGACAAGAGGTAAGGTAAATGATATTGATGATACGATTTATATGTATCGACGTAAGAGGTATTATTGAAGTATTGAGATTATGTGATGCTGATGATTATTGGAGTTTTGGTGTATAAGAGGTAAAGTAAGTGAGGAGCATATTTTTCTTGTTGGTCTATATGGAACAAGGAGGATGAAGATAGCAGACTAGAACACTAAAGTGGAAGGAAGATTGTCTACACACATTTTGTTAAATCACTAAGCAGTATATACTTTTTTTTGGAGAGAGGAAGTAATTGCATGTCTTGGCTCACTGACAGTTGTTCAGCAACCGTACATTTTGATTTGGCTTGGCAGACATTGGTCTTGACATGATGACTATGACGTTGACTTAACTATTATTGACTGTTATACATTGCTGCCACTACTACTTGATACACATGATAAACATCAAATTTTGACAGAATTGCATTTACACAGTTAACACTATTCAATTACACAGTAGTACTATGAAACGTCCCCTTTCAACAATTATACGTGACTGTGCTTAAACTGACACACAATATTTTGTTAGCGCAACGCAATCTGACTTTCAAAATTCCCTACAAAAAAATGGCCCTGACTAACATTAAACTATACCTTTCACAAATCACTTACCTCACAAAAATCTTCGCTGCTCAAGCTACTGCAATACAGCGAGCGCCACTACTGCCAGCTAAATAAAAGATTCAAACTATGGAAGGCACTAACTACTGATAGGGATAGTTAGCAAATGAAAGATATTAATAGAGAACAAACAATGTATTTACCTTGATATCATCATATATAAATATAGCAGTTCATGACAAATTACAAAACTCCGCCATCTCTCTCCCCACATCCACCACTGCTGGCGGCTCACCTCCAACTGCGCAACGCTACGCGCTGTTCACATCCAGCTGCCGCTGCCCAACACTACAATGGCGAGTATTACAACAATGCAAAGCAGCCACAGACTGCACACAGCACAGCCAGCGATTTTCATACAGAGTTGGCGTTACCAATAAAAAAACCTAACCAGCCTACTTACAGTACTTAATGTGGATGAAAGATGAGTGAGTGTGTTTTGTGTGTTTTCCTTTCCTAATCCTACCCACCTATCTCCTAAATATTATTTTATTTGTCGGTAGGGGCTTGCACCGACACCCATAAATATTATAGGTTTACTGATATTTGTGTATTTGTAATAGTTTATATAACAATTATCTGATATCATTTGTTTGTTTATTAGAATTTATATGTTTAGAGTGTAAAAGCATTTGTATGTGGATTCAAACTATTGTTCATGCCTGAACTGTCTGATTAGTGATGGTGAATATTATGAACTGTTACCTGCACTTGTTCAACATTGATGGGTGTCACTTAGAAATGTTTAATTTCTGCTGATGAACTGTGTGATCAGTGATAGTGAATATTATGGACTGTTACTTGTACTTTTTCTCCATGATTGGTGCCACTAGGACATGTTTAATTTCTGCTTATAAACTCTGATGAGCAGTGTGATCAGTGATAGTGAATATTATGGACTGTTACTTGTACTTTTTCTACATGATTGGTGCCACTAGGACATGTTTAATTTCTGCTTATAAACTCTGATGAACAGTGTGATCAGTGATAGTAAATATTATGGACTGCTCTCTGGACCTGCTCATCTTTGCTGGGTACCACAGATGGAACTGCTTCTACTGACATAATGTCACTTGTTGGTGTCTGCACCTGTTCAACATTGCTGGGTGCAACTGATAGAGCTACTTCTATGGAAATGATGTCACTTGTCGGTGTCTGCACCTACTCAACATTGCTGGGTGTCACTGTTGGAACTGTTTCTACTGAAATGATGTTACCAGTTGCTGTGTGCACCTGTTCAACATTGCTGGGTGCCACTAATGGACTGATTCTACTGGAATAACGTCACTTGTTGGTGTCTGCACCTGTTCAACATTACTGGGTGCCACTGATGGACTGCTTCTACTGAAATGATGTCAGTTGTTGGTGTCTGCACCTGTTCAACATTGCTGGGTGCCACTAATGGAACTGCTTCAGCTGAGAAATGTGACTTGTTGCTGTGTGTACCTGTTCAACATTGCTGGGTACCACAGATGGAACTGCTTCTACTGAAATGTTGTCACTTGTTGCTGTCTGCACCTGTTCAACGTTGCTGGGTGCCACTGATGGACTGCTTCTACTGAAAAGATGTCATCTGTTGGTGTCTGCACTTGCTCAACATTGCTGGGTGCCACTGCTGGACTGTTTTTTACTGAAATAATGTGACTTGTTGCTGTCTGCACCTGCTCAACATTGCTGGGTGCCACTGATGGAGCTACTTCTACTGAAATAATGTCACTTGTTGGTGTCTGCACCTGTTCAACATTGCTGGGTGCCACTGATGGACTGCTTCTACTGAAATGATGTCAGTTGTTGGTGTCTGCACCTGTTCAACATTGCTGGGTGTCACTAATGGAACTGTTTCTGCTGAGTGATGTCACTTGTTGCTATCTGCACCTGCTCAACATTGCTGGGTGCCACTGATGGACTGCTTCTATTGAAATGATGTCACTTGTTGGTGTCTGCACCTGTTCGACATTGCTGGGTGCCACTGATGAACTGCTTCTACTAAAATGATGTCACTTGTTGGTATTTGCACCTGTGGACCATTGCTGGGTGCTACTGCTGGAACTATCAACTACTTGTTTTTTTTTGTATAATTAAAAGCATTTTTTGTGAACATTTGTATAAACTGATTTTTTTTGTATTGTGTAAACTATTATGTAAAGTCACATGTATGAAAGAATTTGCATTGCTTACTGTATTTTATGTATTAGGTTATTGAAAGGTCAGTGCAAAGCCAAAATTTTAACTAATTATGTGATATTTAGGTATTAATATTATCTTTTATTTTTGTCTGTATTTTTGTGGACGATTTTGGTGGTATTTTCACCACCAATGCTGGCAAAAATACCATCAAATTCTGGCCCGTGGAGGAGGGGCATATGAAAGGTGGCTACACTGAGCCACAGCACCAGAGATTGCGCCAAAGAGTATTATTCAGCCGCCTCCACTGGCAGTGCTTGGGGAGAACTCGTAGTAGTCTGTGCTGAGATGTCGTAGTGAAGAGTGCTTGTTGAGAACTCGTGGGAGTAAGTGCTTGCTGAGATGTCGTAGTGGCGAGTCGGTGTGGAGAGATTGTAATGTTTACAGTGCTTTTCATCAATATAAACGAAGGTAAAAAAAAACATTTTCTTTTCTCTCTCATTATTTCAGTGTCGTGAATAATACGTCATTACAGGTTCAGTCAACAAAGCATCTGGCGTGTGTTCTTGAATTAGAGCGTAATTCTGGGTTTCTTGCGCAATTATAGTATTTCTAATTTTTTTTATCACGTCAGTATAAATGGTATTTGAAATTTCTTGTCTTATTGAAGAAGAACCATGCCAGATGTGTACGTTGAGTCATACTTCCACACACAGAACAGTTATACTTGTGCCTTGGTTTTGTAGGTTTTGTAGTTGCTGGGGACTTAATTAATTAATTGTGTTAACGAAAATTTTCTTTCATTCTTTGTTGTTGTTCTATGCAGTCAGATTGCGTACTAAGACTAGTCAGGGCCAATCGTTTACGAAACAGCGTAATCGGACACACAGCTACGAAAAAAAAAATTATTTTCAAATTAAATAATAATTAAGCCCCCATGCAACACAATGGGCCTGAAAGACTCCGTAAATTCTCTCAACTGCCTTTTTATGAGGAGATTACTGTATAAAACATAATGCATCGGAAGTAATTCTAATTAATATACAGGGTGATTATAATTAAAGTTAAACTTTCAAACTGCTGTAGAAATAACGCCACTGGTCAGAATGACGTCAAATTGCTACGGAACATTATCGGAGAAGGGGGAAAAAGTATGGCAGAAGAAAAATAGTTATAACATGTAGCAATAGATGGCGCTGTAAGCATCAAGGTAATATCACATCGGATGGGAAAAATCGATTTTTTATTGTCCTGAGGCCAAAAACCACATAAAAAGCAACAACCACATCGATTTTTAATGGTCCTGGATCCAGAAACCTTATAAAAATTATCAATCAAAATCAAATCAGATTATTAATTTCCGTGTGACTGGCACAAAACATGTTCAATATGCTGCCCACCGTTTTCTGCAACAAGTTGAAATCGAGAAACAGCATGTTCCATAACAGATCGAAAGGTTTCCGAGGTAGCGTTCAGAATGTGTTGCGCAGTACGTGACTTCAATGCAGCTAAGTTTGCAATCGGCACACTGAACACAACATCTTTCTGACATCCCCACAGACAGAAGTCACACGGATTAAGATCAAGTGATCGGGACGGCCAGGCTGTAGCGAAATGGCGGCTGATAATTTTAGCATTTCCGAAATGGCGCTTCAGCAGCTGCTTAACAGGATTTGCAATGTGCGAAGGTGCGCCATCTTGTATAAAAATGTTCCCATTTGCACATCCACGCTGTTGCAGAACTGCAATGACGTGGTTGCGCAAAGGACATTCATACCGCTTACCAGTGACGGTACAGGTAACAGGACCGGAAGCACCTGTCCCTCTGGAAAAAAGGCCTTATGATAAATGGTACCGTAAAGCCGCACAACACAGAGACCTTTGCAGGATGAAGTAGTACTGGTTGATTTGCATGTGGACTTGCAGTCATCGGACTAACGCCTTTTTTCAAACCCTTCAGTGTCCGGAACTTATACAGAGCGATGTGTGCACAATTGTCATTCTTCTAATACAGCTTTACAAGCAGAGCGCGATCCTGTATGGAGACAGTCATAGCGAACGTCGAAGACGCGAAAGGGGTAAAAGCCGTGTATCCGGCGTGTTTACACCTACTTCAAAAAAGTGGTTCAAATGGCTCTGAGCGCTATGAGACTTAACATCTGAGGCCATCAGTCCCCTAGAACTTAGAACTACTTAAACCTAACTAACCTACGGACATCACACACAGATCCATGGCCGAGGCAGGATTCGAACCAGCGAACGTAGCGGTCGCGCGGTTCCAGACTGAAGCGCCTAGAACCTCTCGGCCTCACCGGCTGGCTTACACCGACTTTAATGGCTCTTGCGCATGACAGGTGTTTTCATTTACGTATTCTGACACATACAACACCATCTATTGATCAATTTTCACACAATTTTTTTCGTTTGCCATACGTTTTCCCCCTTCTCCAATAATATTCCGTTGCAATTTGACGTCATTCTGACTAGTTGTGTTATTTCGACAGCGTTTTGAAAGTTTAGTTAAAATCACCCTGTACGACTGGCTGCAGTCGTTTAAGCTACTCTGTCGTAATGGTCCGCACAAGGGCTGAACAAAAAAACGGAAACTCTGCGAGAAATGCATGTTTGATTGTACACACAGATGCTAGCCAAACCTGCTTCACCTACACAAGGTCTTCAATATGTTACAAGTGTCAATCGTGTCCAGAACAGTGTTCTGTGTAGTGAGTGCATTACTAAGAGCTAAGTGTACTGAAACGTGGGCAAATTCTTGGTTGTCACATTGTGGGTGCTTCCGAAAACAAGGGAGCTCAAGTGTTTCATGTTGGCAGAGGCACTGTATCAAAGATTTATACTGTATTGAGGAAAAGTGGGAAAATATCATCCGGTGACTTAGAATGCCGACGAAATTGTGCGTCTAGAGACTGTGACGGATGGTCACTGTAGAGAACTGCGACTAATGATAAGAGGGCGACAGCTGCAAATATACTGCAGAACTGAATGTCGCACTCGGGAACCCTGTCAGCACCAAAACAACACGGATTTAGTTCAATAAGCAGGTAATGGCAAAGCGAGCTGGAATTCTAGAAACACTCATCAGTGATCCAAATGTCCGTAACAGGAAAACTTGGCACCGAAGCCGTAAAGCGTGGTTCAAAATGGTTGAACGGCTCTGAGCACTATGCGACTTAACTTCAGAGGTCATCAATCGCCTAGAACTTAGAACTAATTAAACCTAACTAACCTAAGGACATCACACACATCCATACCCGAGGCAGGATTCGAACCTGCGACCGTAGCGGTCGTTCGGCTCCAGACTGTAGCGCCTAGAACCGCACGGCCACTCCGGCCAGCCCGTAAAGCGTGGACTACGAAAAAATGGAAGAATGTCACTTGGTCGGATAAGTTATTTTCACACTGTTTGCAGCTTCTGCCTCAATTTACGTCCCAAGAGTCAAACTTGACGGGAGTTCGGTAATAATCTGGGCAGTCATATCGTGGTGTTTCACGCGACGCACGCTTACTCCGCTAGATCGCACTATTGCCAACGATTATGTGACAGTTTTGGCAGATGTGGAGCATACCCAATGGCAATGTTGAGTTCCGGGATTGAAGGACCCCTGTCTTACAGGTCCAATGGTTCAGGAATAGTTTTGTGGGCACCAGGATACATAGTCGCATCTTCCCTGTCTACCACAGTCACCAGATCTCAATAGTATTCAGCACTGGTGGTAGCTATCTACCTCTGTCATCGTTACTTTAACTTGACACTATTTCACAGGACGATTCTGTTGAACGCCATACGTTATCTGTATTTATCAATTGCGAGTCGACTGGAAGCTGTTGTGGATGCCAGCTGGTTTCCTATGCTATATGACGCATTGTAAAGTGTTGTGTTTTTAACTTTTCCATATTTCTGTTCAACCCCTGTATTTTGCAAGCAAATGTGAAGTGTGTGGCAGAGGGTACGTATCATCGACACTGTGCGTAACCTGGTTTACCCAATTTAAATACTGATTGAAGGAAATACCTATCTTCTGCATGACACTGTACGATCTCTCCTCTTTTTGCCATGACGGGACCTTACAAAGCTGCCGCGCTATCTTGAGTGTCTGGAACGTGAGCCATACGTGGATCGAACCGCGCGGCGCTTTATAGGCCATGGCTGGTGCACTGGCCAGCCTCAGTGTAGATTTTAGGCGATTTGATGCTCTCGTTTCGGCCTCAGAGAGTTCCATTGGCAATCAGTTAAAATACAGTCAAATATAGAAAAAATTTCAGGCACCTCGCAGACAGAGGTCGCAAACGACTTCTCTCCCTTAGGTAACTGACGACTGCTCAACTGGAAGTGAATCCGGCCCGGCAGTTAGGTAAAATAAAACTTCCAAAACTGGAGTACACTAATAAAACGAAGAAGAAATAAACCAATTGAACTGGAAGGAACGTGATGTAAAATTGATCGTACCTTAATCATTTGTTGCATATATTTGCACTTATATTTTAAGTTGTTACCGTTATATTATCGACTAGATTTTCTCCCGCTGCTTCGCTTTAGTTCACTGTATGGTTGTCACAGATTTTTTTGTTTTCTTTTCCTTTAATCGAATATTTATATTGTTCACAGATTGCTGCGTCTTATAAATTTTGCTATGGCATTAAGACCATAGAAGCATGGTCTCTTCCGAATTTACTTCCGCCCGAAAAGCGATTCTGGCGGCTAGAGTCGAAATTTTTTGTTAATCCGGCCTGTAGGGTTCTTATGATATTTTCATAGAAACTTTCACCCCGTAACACATATTTATTTACGAGCCAGATCACATTTTCATACATTTAGCTTTTAAAATGTTTTAATACAACGAAAAATTTCAGTTTCCTATTACAGCTCCTTCGCGACTGAATTTCCAAGAACACCGAAACACGTATTTTCTTTCCTAACCAAGAAGCCAATCCTCATTAGGACCTCAGTAATAATTTATTGCCGGCCGCTGTGGCCGAGCGGTTCTAGGCGCTTCAGTCCTGAACCGCACTGCTGCTTCGGTCTCAGGCTCGAATCCTGCCACGGGCATGGATGTATGTGATGTCCTTAGGTTAGTTAGGTTTAAGTAGTTCTAAGTCTAGGGGACTGATGACCACAGCAGTTAAGTCCCATAGTGTTCAGACCCATCTGAACCATTTGAATAATTTATTTTCAAAAAAAAGGTGGCACTCACTGTTGTTCCCCTTAGTGGTTGAATCGAAAAATACTGAGGCATGTAATTTAATCTTTCACAGATAATTCATGTATCATTTTTATAGTTCTAGCTTGAAAACTGACGTAACAACGAAATACTTCAAAAAATCTTTCATCTTCTTCTTCACCTTCTTAGGTGTGGAATTTCAAACAATCACTTCTGAACGATGCCTACAGTACATGATGAATACTCTCTGTAAATTTCTATCCTTAGTGCTTTGGGCTTTGATGATGAGTCAATGAATCAGTCAGGCCCTGTTTCATCCTCTTAGTGGTTGAATTTCCGAAAACACCTATCACGCATTTTTAGATCGAACCAAGAAATCAAATATCGGTTTTCATACCTGTAGCTTTAAAAATGCTTTAGTAGTGCTTTAATAATGCTTTGTTTCCTAAAAATTTCACTTGCTGTTTCGCCCCCTTGGAGGTTAAATTTAGAAAAATGGTGAAACACATGTTTCTTTATTTATGACCGAGAAACCAAATACTTATTTTCGTAGTTCTAGCTTCAAACTTTCATTAATAGCCACATATTTTCAAAAAACTTCTATCCCTGATTTCACCCCCTTAGAGGTGTAACTTCGGAAAATGCATTCCTAAACGACGGCTGCAGTATGAGAGCACCATTAACTGCAAATTTCAACATTTTATCCTTGGTGGAATGAACTGGCCGGTGACGAGTTAGTGAGTCAATCAGCCGGGACATTCCCTTTTATATATAGAGATTTCAGGACTATGCAATCCTATCTTCAGATGTTCATAATGTTATTATGATTAACCAAAGACACTACTATGGCAAAAAGAGACTGTTATCCCAGCACGTTTCAGTCTCTCGCTTGCAAGCGGTACACACCCGACTGAGTGGTAGCGAATAGTAATGAGGACAGTGCCCAAGAAGGATAACACGGAATCACCACGTGACCATACGCCGAGCACTTCTTACAGACATCTTCAATCTTCCGACAACTTACTGGTGTGCTGCAGTGTTACCTTGTTATCTTGAAAATGACAGAGCGTGCACTTGTCGAAATTTCGGCTATTTGTGAAAACTTCACCCGGTAAGTTGTATGAGCATTGTATGTGTATGGATAACCTTAAGTCACACATCGTCAATCTCTCTCTTGCTGGTGATACGTATCTTACTGAGAGGAAGGAAACCATAATCCAGTCATCACCCCAGAATGTCAACCAAAAATTACCAGGTGATTATAGGTGCATCAGTATATTACCCGCGGCATCTAAAGCTACGAAGTATATGGTTTATGGACAGCTGGTTGATTATCTTAAGACATATTACATCCATGATAAAAAATAAGGCTTCTCAAGACTCTGAAGAAGATCAACAGCATTTTATTAAAGACAACAAACCCACCAAAGCTTTTGATAATGTTTATTTGGATACAATATATATGAAAATGAAACAAATCAGTTTTTCAGTGCAACACTGTGGTTCAACAGCTAACAACTGACAGATGTTAGCGAATAAACTGCGGTTAAGAGAAGTCAGCAGCAAAACATGTGTTCTCTGGAATCCAGCTGGGTTCCATGCCTGAACCATTGCTTTTCTCGATGTATACAGTGGAAGTTTTCATCAGTGCTTTACTGTCGTAACTACCACTTATTTTCAGATGCATCCAACTGCATATAAGAAAATTATGGCTAACGTATCAGACGCAAATGACCACCATTGTTCGCAATCACAATCAGTACAAAATTTGACGTTTAAACTGAACACTAAGATAAGATATGATTACGTCAACTTGCCTTAAACAAACACTTATCTTGTTTTAGCAAGCAAAGAAGTTTTGGAGAATTCCCTCTATATTCAGTGGGTTCATTTACTCTTTTAGTAACAGCATCCATCGTCTAGGGCTTATATCTGGGCACTGTGAATAAACAGTTGTCGGGTACAGAGAATTCAGTCAGGCGACAACTCTGGGACAGTTACACGCTAGCCTCTCCCCCCCCCCCCCCCTCTACGCCCCCCCCTTCCGCCAACAGTGTTTCTTCAGGACGTGTTGCGGCTCTACGGCTCTATTTGCGCATCTGGTTGTCTTCTCCGTGGACGTTAGCTACGTACGCGCAAGCCTCCCATGCACAAACTGGAATGCAGCATAGCACAACATTCATCAGACGTACTTCCCGACATCAATCTGAGTAACATGTAATCACGTCGCCTGCGGAACATTTACCACTAACCAGCATACATGGGATTGGTTTGATGGACATTGTTTACGCTCCATGTGGCACTCGGACGCCCATCACCTGACCTGTGCCATTTCTCGTGAAGTCTGGAAGCTGGGGCAGCAAATGTTCGCCTGTTTCCTTCGTGCCACTCCATTTGTTGTCTAACTACACGCTATGACGTGTGTTTCCTGAGACTCATACTATATGAATATGGTATCTGCTCTTTCGGATATTTCCGAAAGTACGGATACCGTCTTCATATGGTTAAGGCTAACCGGCCATTGACCTTCTTCTTCTGTGCTAGATGCACACGCATTGCCCGAACTCTTACGGGACTCGGTAAGAATGTCTGCCAGGCGTAATGAGTATAATGGGCAGGTGCACTACAAATGTAGTGGGTGGACATTAAGTAGGGAAATGGGTTTCACGGGGAGCATGTAAGGGATGAATCCCTGCAGTCACACTATCCTCTGTGTCCTCGGTGGCTCAGATGGATAGAGCATCTGCCATGTAAGCAGGAGATCCCGGGTAAGAATCCCGGTCGGGGGCACACATTCTCAACTGTCTCCGTTCATGTATATCAACGCCTGTTGACAGCTTACGGACTTGATTCAATTATCATTTCACTCATACTACAGTCTCGACAAAGAATGCTCGGTCACCTTTCTCTATGGACATGGGGACAAGTACCAGCTTGGTCTTTGGTACTCAGTTTGTCAGTGAAACACTGTGGTTCAACAGAATGCACCTGAAGTGATCTAACGACGTTCATGCTACCGCACCTATTTCGCCAATTATCTCAATGGGGTTTGCGCGATTCCTCGACCAGCAGGAATGTGCCTAGCGCAGTTGGCTCGACAGCTGTCGAGGGGCACTTCCATCACTCCTCATGTTACTTCAAACGTCTGGTGGGCGCAGAGCCTGATACTGCATTGTCTTTGTTTTCCGATTATCACTCTCTCCTACCTGACACGACTGCGACGTGCAATGGTATTCCATTATTGCAAATTAGTATCTCCTTACTTGAGTGTCCCGTCTTGTCGACTTCCATTTGGTTGGTGGTCCCCCCACACGTACTCATCACACATCAGCTCTACAGGTCGTTCACTTGTGAGGAATAGTTTTGCCCATCTGCATTACCTGACATTGTCTATTGGATTTATGTACTTTTTGGGAACAAAGTTGTGATGCTCCACAGATTAAAAAAATCATGTATACACATCGATATTTTGCTGCCTTCTTAGCTGAAATTTATTTATAAGAAGGGTGGTAGAATCTTTGACTAGTAATCAAAAAGTCCTCGGTCCATGGTCCGAGGCCGGCCACTGCTTGGATTTTGATTAAAAGTATTCATCAAAGGCGACGGCATAAGAAGTCACCCTCATTCTGCGAACGGCCTTGACATTTACATTTTACATTTACATCCATACTCCGCAAGCCACCTGACGGTGTGTGGCGGAGGGTACCTTGAGTACCTCTATCGGCTCTCCCTTCTATTCCAGTCTCGTATTGTTCGTGGAAAGAAGGATTGTCGGTATGCCTCTGTGTGGGCTCTAATCTCTCTGATTTTATCGTCATGGTCTCTTCGCGGGATATACGTAGGAGGGAGCAATATACCGCTTGACTCTTCGGTGAAGGTATGTTCTAGAAACTTTGACAAAAGCCCGTACCGAGCTACTGAGCGTCTCTCCTGCAGAGTCTTCCACTGGAGTTTGTCTATCATCTCCGTAACGCTTTCGCGATTACTAAATGATCCTGTAACGAAGCGCGCTGCTCTCCGTTGGATCTTCTCCATATCTTCTATCAACCCTATCTGGTACGGATCCCACACTGCTGAGCAGTATTCAAGCAGTGGGCGAACAAGCGTACTGTAACCTACTTCCTTTGTTTTCGGATTGCATTTCCTTAGGATTCTTCCAATGAATCTCAGTCTGGCATCTGCTTTACCGACGATCAACATTATATGATCATTGCATTTTAAATCACTCCTAATGCGTACTCCCAGATAATTTATGGTATTAACTGCTTCCAGTTGCTGACCTGCTATTTTGTAGCTAAATGGTAAAGGATCTATCTTTCTGTGTATTCGCAGCACATTACACTTGTCTACATTGAGATTCAATTGCCATTCCCTGCACCATGCGTCAATTCGCTGCAGATCCTCCTGCATTTCAGTACAATTTTCCATTGTTACAACCCCCCGATACACCACAGCATCATCCGCAAAAAGCCTTAGTGAACTTCCGATGTCATCCACAAGGTCATTTATGTATATTGTGAATAGCAACGATCCTATGACACTCCCCTGCGGCACACCTGAAATCACTCTTACTTCGGAAGACTTCTCTCCATTGAGAATGACATGCTGTGTCCTGTTATCTAGGAACTCCTCAATCCAATCACACAATTGGTCTGATAGTCCATATGCTCTTACTTTGTTCATTAAACGACTGTGGGGAACTGTATCGAACGCCTTGCGGAAGTCAAGAAACACGGCATCTACCTGTGAACCCGTGTCTATGGCCCTCTGAGTCTCGTGGACGAATAGCGCGAGCTGGGTTTCACATGACCGTCTTTTTCGAAACCCATGCTGATTCCTACAGAGTAGATTTCTTGTCTTCAGAAAAGTCATTATACTCAAACACAATACGTGTTCCAAAATTCTACAACTGATCGACGTTAGAGAGATAGGTCTATAGTTCTGCACATCTGCTCGACGTCCCTTCTTGAAAACGGGGATGACCTGTGCCCTTTTCCAATCCTTTGGAACGCTACGCTCTTCTAGAGACCTACGGTACACCGCTGCAAGAAGGGGGGCAAGTTCCTTCGCGTACTGTGTGTAAAATTGAACTGGTATCCCATCAGGTCCAGAGGCCTTTCCTCTTTTGAGCGATTTTAATTGTTTCTCTATCCCTCTGTAGTCTATTTCGATATCTACCATTTTGTCATCTGTGGGACAATCTAGAGAAGGAACTACAGTGCAATCTTCCTCTGTGAAACAACTTTGGAAAAAGACATTTAGTATTTCGGCCTTTAGTCTGTCATCCTCTGTTTCAGTACCATTTTGGTCACAGAGTGTCTGGACATTTTGTTTTGACCCAACTACCGCTTTGACGTAGGACCAAAATTTCTTAGGATTTTCTGCCAAGTCAGTACATAGAACTTTACTTTCGAATTCATTGAACGCCTCTCGCACAGCCCTCCTCACACTACATTTCGCTTCGCGTAATTTTTGTTTGTCTGCAAGGCTTTGGCTATGTTTATGTTTGCTGTGAAGCTCCCTTTGCTTCCGTAGCAGTTTTCTAACTCGGTTGTTGTACCACGGTGGCTCTTTTCCATCTCTTACGATCTTGCTTGGCACATACTCATCTAACGCATTATGTACGACGGTTTTGAACTTTGTCCACTGATCCTCAACACTATCTGTACTTGAGACAAAACATTTGTGTTGAGCCAACAGGTACTCTGAAATCTGCTTTTTGTCACTTTTTCTAAACAGAAAAATCTTCCTACCCTTTTTAATATTCCTATTTACGGCTGAAATCATCGATGCCGTAACCGCTTTATGATCGCTGATTCCCTGTTCTGCGTTAACTTTTTCAAATAGTTCGGGTCTGTTTGTCACCAGAAGGTCTAATATGTTATCGCCACGAGTCGGTTCTCTGTTTAACTGTACAAGATAGTTTTCAGATAAAGCACTTAAAAAAATTTCACTGGATTCTTTGTCCCTGCCACCCGTTATGAACGTCTGAGTCTCCCAGTCTATATCCGGCAAATTAAAATCTCCACCCAGAACTATAATATGGTGGGGAAATCTACTCGAAATATTTTCCAAATTATCCTTCAGGTGCTCAGCCACAACAGCTGCTGAGCCAGGTGGCCTATAGAGACATCCAATTACCATGTCTGAGCCTGCTTTAACCGTGACCTTCACCCAAATCATTTCACATTTCGGATCTCCGTCAATTTCCTTCGATACTACTGCACTTCTTATCGCTATGAACACGCCTCCCCCTTCACTGTCCAGCCTGTCTCTGCGATATACATTCCAATCTGAGTTTAGGATTTCATTACTGTTTACGTCTGGTTTCAGCCAACTTTCTGTCCCTAGTACTATATGGGCGTTGTGACCGTTTATTAATGAGAGCAGTTCTGGGACCTTTCTGTAGACGCTCCTGCAGTTTACTATTAGCACATTAATATTGTTATTCCCTGTTGCATTTTGCCTACTCCTACCTTGCCGCGTCTCAGGAGGCGTCTTGTCGGGCCTAGGGAGAGAAGTATCTAACATAAAAACCCCCATGTGCATTCCACACGTACTGCGCTACCCTTGTAGCCGCTTCCGGTGTGTAGTGCACGCCTGACCTATTCAGGGGGACCCTACATTTCTCCACCCGATAGCGGAGGTCGAGAAACTTGCACCCCAGATCTCCGCAGAATCGTTTGAGCCTCTGGTTTAAGCCTTCCACTCGGCTCCAAACCAGAGGACCGCGATCGGTTCTGGGAACGATACTACAAATAGTTAGCTCTGATTTCACCTCGCGAGCGAGGCTTTCCGCCTTCACCAATTCTGCCAACCGCCTGTACGAACTGAGGATGACCTCTGAACCCAGACGGCAGGAGTCATTGGTGCCGACATGAGCAACAATTTGCAGTCGGGTGCACACAGTGCTCTCTATCGCCGCCGGTAGGGCCTCCTCCACATCTCGGATGAGACCCCCCGGCAAGCAGACAGAGTGAACACTGGCCTTCTTCCCCGACCTTCCCGCTATTTCCCTAAGGGGCTCCATCACCCGCCTAACAAAGTGGGTAGTGGTGCAGACAATGTTTGAGGGAACTCTCGTGCCCTTTGGGTGGCAAACTGGCCTTATAAGATGGAAGAATCAGCAATGATCAAAGGCATGAGGATGCAGAAGGCAATGGAAACCACTGTATTAAGCACACACAATTTGTACCCACAGGACATATGACCTGTGTCTGAGAAAGTGCCACGATAATCTTTCCCTTGTCTAAAGATTCCACTTTTGCCCCATTTGGGTCTCAGGGTGGGCACAGCGTAGGAGGCGGTGGCCATAAGAAAAAGATGAAATAACAAGCGAAACAATAACGTTTGACGAGACTGGGAGTGGAATATCAGAAATTTGAACGTCATAGGGAAGCTAGAAAATCTGAAAACGTAAATGCTAAGGCTTAATTTAAATATATTGAGGGCTCACTGAAATGAAATGGAAATAAGATGATTTCTGGTCACATGAATATGGGGTGATATAAACAAAAACAGAAAGTGGTATAACGTGGGTAGCATTCTTCATGAATAGGACAGTAGGGCAGGGAGTCTTTTACTGTGAACAGCTGAGTGACAGGGTTTTTCTAATTGGAACCGCCAACAAACCAACACCGACAATAATAACTCAGGTAGCGGAAGGAGTAGAAGAAATGGGTTTCGTATGGTAGGAGGAATGAAAGAGGAAAAGAAGAATTAAGTTCTGCAACAAATTTCTTCTAGTCATAGAGAACACTCAGTTTAAGAATTACAAGAGGAGGAGTCATATTTCGAATATCCAGGAGATACGGAAAAATTTAAAACTGCATCAGGGTCAGCCAAAGATACCGAAATCAGACATTGTCTTTAAGGCGTACCCTGGAGCAGATATAGAATCAGATCAAAATTTAGAAATAAGAAAGATTAGGCTTAAGGAAGAAACATTATCCAATGAATAAGAGTATGAAAATATTAAGGAATGAAGAGATATGTTTGAAGCTATCTAAGGCTACATACATTGCGACAGTGAATAGTTCAGAAGACAATTCAGTTGAAGAGGACTGGACATATCAAAAAAGGACAGTCGCCGAAGCTGGAAAGGAAAACGTAGGTACAAGGAAAAACTGAGCAACCTGTGGGTGACAGAAAAAATACATCGATTCATTGACAAAAGAAGGAATAACAAAATGGTCAAGGAAATTTGGTAGTACAGAAATGCAAGTCACTGTTGTTGTTGTTGTCTTCAGTCCTGAGACTGGTTTGATGCAGCTCTCCATGCTACTCTATCCTGTGCAAGCTTCTTCCTCTCCCAGTACTCACTGCAACCTACATCCTGAATCTGCTTAGTGTATTCATCTCTTGGTCTTCCTCTACGATTTTTACCCTCCACGCTGCCCTCCAAAACTAAATTCGTGATCCCTTGATGCCTCAGAACATGTCCTACCAACCGGTCCCTTCTTCTTGTCAAGTTGTGCCACAAAATCCTCTTCTCCCCAATTCTATTCAATACCTCCTCATTAGTTATGTGATCTATCCATCTAATCTTCAGCATTCTTCTGTAGCACCACATTTCGAAAGCTTCTATACTCTTCTTGTCCAAACTATTTACCGTCCATGTTTCACTACCATACATGGCTACACTCCATACAAAACTTTCAGAAACGACTTCCTGACACTTAAATCTATACTCAATGTTAATACATTTCTCTTCTTCAGAAACACTTTCCTTGCCATTGCCAGTCCACATTTTATATCCTCTCTACTTCGACAATCATCAGTTATTTTGCTTCCCAAATAGCAAAACTCCTATACTACTTTAAGTGTCTCTTTTCCTAATCTATTCCCTCAGCATCACCCGACTTAATTCCACTACATTCCATTATCCTCGTTTTGCTTTTGTTGATGTTCATCTTATATCCTCCTTTAAAGACACTGTCCATTCCGCTCAACTGCTCTTCCAAGTCCTTTGCTGTCTCTGACAGAATTACAATGTCATCGGCGAACCTCTAAGTTTTTATTTCTTCTCCGTGGACTTTAATACCTACTCCAAATTTTTCTTTTGTTTCCTTTACTGCTTGCTCAATATACAGATTGAATAACATCTGGGAGAGGCTACAACCCTGTCTCACTCCTTTCCCAACCACTGCTTCCCTTTCATGCCCCTCGACTCTTATAACTGCCATCTGGTTTCTGTACAAATTGTAAATAGCCTTTCGCTCCCTGTATTTTACCCCTGCCAGCTTTAGAATTTGAAAGAGAGTATTCCAGTCAACATTGTCAAAAGCTTTCTCTAAGTCTACAAATGCTAGAAATGTAGGTTTGCCTACTTTAATCTATTTTCTAAGATAAGTCGTAGGGCACAGTATTGCCTCACGTGTTCCAACATTTCTGCGGAATCCAAACTGATCCTCGCCGGGGTCGGCTTCTACCAGTTTTTCCATTCGTCTGTAGAGAATTCGCGTTAGTATTTTGCAGCTTTGACTTGCTAAACTGATAGTTCGGTAATTATCACATCTGTCAACCGCTGCTTTCTTTGGGATTGGAATTGCTATACTCTTCTTGAAGTCAGAGTTTTGTCAGGACTGGCTCTCCCAAGGCCGTCAGTAGTTCCAATGGAATGTTTTCTACTCCCGGGGCCTTGTTTTGACTCAGGTCTTTCAGTGCTGTCAAACGCTTCACGCAGTATCATATCTCCCATTTCATCTTCATCTACATCCTCTTCCATTTCCATAATATTGTCCTCAAGTACATCGCCCTTGTATAGACCCTCTATATACTCCTTCTACCTTTCTGCTTTCCCTTTTTTGCTTTGAACTGGGTTTCCATCTGAGCTCTTGATATTCATACAAGTGGATCTCTTTTCTCCAAAGCTCTCTTTAATTTTCCTGTAGGCAGTATCTATCTTACCCCTAGGGAGATAAGCCTCTACATCCTTACATTTGTCCTCTAGCCATCCCTGCTTAGAGATTTTGCACTTCCTATCAACCTCATTTTTGAGACGATTGTGTTCCTTTTTGCCTGCTTCATTTACTGCATTTTTATATTTTCCCCTTTCATCAATAAAATGCAATATATCTTCTGTTACCCAAGGATTTCTACAAGCCCTCGTCTTTTTACCTACTTGATCCTCTGCTGCCTTCACTTCTTCATCCCTCAGAGCTACCCATTCTTTTTCTACTGCATTTCTTTACCCCATTACTGTCAATTGTTCCCTTATGCTCTCCCTGAAACTCTGTACAACCTCTGGTTTAGTCAGTTTATCCAGGTCCCATCTCCTTAAATTCCCACCGTTTTGCAGTTTCTTCAGTTTTAGTTTACAGTTCATAACCAATAGATTGTGGTCAGAGTCCACATCTGCCCCTGGAAATGTCTTACAATTTAAAACCTGGTTCCTAAATCTCTGTCTTACCATTATATAATCTATCTGATACCTATCTCCAGGATTCTACCATGTTTACAACCTTCTTTCATGATTCTTGAGCCAAGTGTTAGCTATGATTAAGTTATGCTCAGTGCAAAATTCCACCAGACGGCTCCTCTTTCATTTCTCTCTCCCCAATCCTTATTCACCCACTATGTTTCCTTCTTTCCCTTTTCCTACTCTCGACTTCCAGTAACCCATGACTATTAAATTTTCGTCTCCCTTCACTACCGGAATAATTGCTTTTATCTCATCATACATTTCATCAATTTCTTCATCATCGGCAGAGCTAGCTGGCATATAAGGTTGTAATATTGTAGTAGGCATGGCCTTCGTGTCCATCTTGGCCACAATAATGCGTTCACTATGCTGTTGGTAGTAGCTTACCCGCATTCCTATAGTTTTATTCATTATGAAACCTACTCCTGAATTACCCGTATTTGATTTTGTTTTTACAACCCTGCATTTACCTGACCAAAACTCTAGTTCTTCTTGTCACCAAACTTCACTAATTCTCTCTATATCTAACTTCAACCTATCCATTTCCCTTGTTATATTTTCTAACCTACCTGCCCGATTAAGGGATCTGACATTCCACGCTCCGATCCGTAGAACGCCAGTTTTCTTTCGCCTGATAACGACGTCATGCTGAGTAGTCCACGCCCGGAGATCCGAATGGGGGACTATTTTATTTCCGGAATATTTTACCCAAGAGGACGCCATCATCATTTAACCATACACTAAAGCTGTATGCCCTCGGGAGAAATTACGGCTGTAGTTTCCCCTTGCTTTCAGCCGTTCGCAGTACCAGCACAGCAAGGCCGTTTAAGTTGGTGTTGCAAGGTCAGATCAGTCAATCATCCTGACTGTTGCCCCTGCAACTACTGAAAAGGCTGCTGCCCCTCTTCAGGAACCACACGTTTGTCTGGCCTCTCAGCAGATACCCCTCCATTGTGGTTGCACCTACGGTACGGCCATCTGTATCGCTGAGGCACGCAAGCCTCCCCACCAACAGCAAGGTCCATGGTGCATGGGGGTAGGGGAAGTCACTTAGGAATGAAATAAGAAGGAAGTGTAGGGAACCTATGGTCACATGACTGCATAAAGAACGTCGAGAAATCTAAAAAGATATGACTGTCGGCAGGTTCATCTCAGAATACAGAAAATACAAAACAATGATCGGTGAAATTAAAAGCAACGGTGATAACACTCAGAGTACAATGCGAATTCCACTGTTAAATGAAGAAGAGAGGGCAGATTCGTGGAAAGAGTACATAGAGGGCCTACTTCAGAGGGAGGAGTTACTTATGACGCGGTAGAAGGAACAGGAGTCGATAGGGAACATACTGTGTATCTGGTATTAGAATCGTAGTTTATTTGAATGACTTAAAATGAAATAAGGCAGAGGGTATAAATAATGCTACATGAGAATTTCTATAATCACTGTTGGAAGTGGCTACAAAATGACAGTTCACGATGGTGTGTAGAATGTATGAGACTGGCGATATGCCGTCAGAATTTGGGAGAAACATTATCCACATCAGTACAAAGAACGCAAGAGCCGACAAATACGAGATTTATCACAGTCTTAGCTTAACAGCTTATCCATTCAAATTGCTGACAAGAATAATATGCAGAAAAATGGAAAATAAAACTGAGGATCAGTTACATGACGATCAGTTTGACTTTCGGAAAGGTAAAGGCACCAGAGAGGCAGTTCTGATGTTGCGGTTGCTAATAGAAGCGAGACTGAAGACAAATCAGTACACGTTCACTGGACCTGGAAAATGTGTCCGGCATTGTAAAATGGTGTCATATGCTCAAACGTCTCAGAAAAATACGGATAAACTATAGGGAAAACGGGTAGTGTTCAATAGGTACAAGACAGAAGAGAAAACAGTAGGGATGGGAGATCAAGGACCAGGTGCTCGGATTAAAAAAGATTTCACACAGGAATGTAGTATTTCGTCTGCACTGTCCAACCTACAAATAGGGGAATCAATGACGGAAACAAAGGAGAGATACAAGAATAGGATTAAAATTTTGTGTTGAAATCAGTGATAAGATTCATTGATGACGTTTCTGTCCTGGGTGAAAGTGATAAGGAATTACTGGCTGTGTGGAATGTAATGAACAGTCTAGTGCATAAAGGATATCAGTTGAGAGTAAATAGAAGGAAGACAAAAGTAATGAGAAGCAGCAGAAACGAGAGTACCGGTAAACTCAACATCATAATTGCTAATCACTAAGTAGATGAAGTTAAAGATATCTCGCACTAGGCAGCAGAATAAACCATGATGGGTGGAGCAACGAGGACATAAAAAGCAGACTAACAATGGCGTAAAGGGCAAGCAGAGTCTACTAGTATCAAACATAGGCCTTTATTTGAGGGAGAAATGTATTATAATGTATTTTGGCCACAAAATTTTATGGTAGTGCAACATGGATTATGGGAAAACTAGAACAGAAGAACATCGAAGTATCTGAGACGTGACGCTACAGGAGAATGCTGAAATTTTCGTGGGGTAATCATGTAAAAAAATGAGAGGGTTCTCCACAGAATAAATGGAAAACGCTGAGGAGAAGAAGAGACAGAATGATAAGACACCCGTTAAGAAACCAGGGAATATTTCCATGGAATTAGAGGTATCTGTGAAGGATAAAAGCTATAGAGGAAGAGAGACGTTGAAATGTATCCAGCAAATATCTGAGTATATGGGTTGATAGTGCTACTCTGAGATGAAAATTTTGGCATAGGAGAGGAATTCTCGGTAGGCCACATCAAATATTCAGAGAACTAACGACTCAAAAACAATAAAAGGAGTATCATATCTATCCTCTCCACTCTTACTACCCTTCCACAACTTCCACCTCCCTCCTGCAATTCCCCCTACTCTTCCATCCCTTTGCCCATTTCCTCCTCTCCCTCTGTCTCTCCACCATCGCCCCTCTCTCCCTGTTCATCTCCTGTCCCCCCCTCTCTCTCTCTTTCTCTCTCTCTCTCTCTATCTCCCTTTCTGTCCATCCTTCCATATCCATCCCTTACTAACCCCCCTCCTACTCACCCTATTCAAGCTTTAACACAATATTTCTGTCCATTCCCTCATCTATCCATCTCAACCTTCCCCCAACCATGTCCTTCAGCACATGTAGCGCCTGCAGAACTGGTTGATAAGGGTTGCCAATTGTACTCCCACAACAAACTCCCAGACAAGGCAGTCTACATGTCAGGGGACACAAACCTTCATCACAAATCAGTCTATGCATTAGTAAAAGATGGAGCGTGATAGGCACGTGTGTGCATGCATGGTGCATGTGTGGCTGCATGGTGAGATGGTGTGTGTGTGAATGTGTGTGTGTGTGTGTGTGTGTGTGTGTGTGTGTGCCTTAAATCAAAAAGGATTCGTTTGAAAGCTAGCTCTCTTTTTGTGTGTGCCTGTCGACGACTCAACATCTGGTGAGTTGTCTATTTGAATCCAAGAGTATTAACGAAAATCATAGCATGATTCCTATACAGATAGAGAGGCTCTACAGTGCTGTTCGAGTTAACGTGGGATACAAACTGAGCTGAGATAAGAATGGAAATTTGGATTGAGGAGGGAGGTGTCCTGGGGTAGTCCATCCTGTTGTACAAAGTCAACGTGCCGGGGTGGCGCAGTGGTTACCACATCAGCCTAGTGAACGTGAATGAAAATATTTAATTGCTAGAGAACCACTAAAGTATTTTTAAACTACATCTGCGAAAATAAATATTATTCTTATCGGCTCCTAAAAAATTCGCGTCATATTTTAGGAAAATCAACCCCAATTGGCGTGAAATAGGCAATGAAATTTTTTAAAAAAATTCCTTAAAACTTTTTCAAATCTGTATCAGCGAAAACTGGTTTTTAAATTATCAGTTCGGTATAAAGATATATGTCTTAGGGGACGGAAGATTCTGTGGACATATCACCTCAAGAACTCGAAAAGCTTGATCAACAGAAACCTCAGACCTCAGCTGACGGTATCGCTTTTAGCAGAAGTACATTAGGAGTAAACCATGCTTTTATGGCCTTAATAAGCTTGAAATGTCTAAAAGACTTGAACCGCATAAAATTTTGATTAAAGAACCACAAAATAGTAGTCTGTGAAGACCATACAGTCTACAAGAGTGAAGCAAAAAAATGGTTCAAATGACTCTGAGCACTATGGGACTTAACTTCTGAGGTCATCAGCCCCGCAGAACTTAGAACTATTTAAACCTAACTAACCGAAGGACATCACACACATCCATGCCCGAAGCAGGATTCGAACGTGCTACCGTAGCGGTCGTGCGGTTCCAGACTGTAGCGCCTAGAACCGCTCGGCCACCCCAGCCGGTAGAGTGAAGCAGCAGGCACTAAAAGAAAGAGAAACAATGTTACCAAAAGTGTCGGTAAATTGTTGAACAATTTCCTTCATATTTTACATGACATTCTAATAAATGTTCTGCGTACGTAGGTTTCATATTTTTAGTATGTACGGCTGAAGCGTTGCCCGATTGACAGTTCGTGCCACGTTTCCTGGAACACAATCCTGGCTCGGCACGTTCGCCGGGAGTGGCGCTGAGGCCGTTTATCCGGCAGAGGCAGCCAGTGAATCACCAAGGACAGCGCATGTCTGCTGGCAACGGACCGGCTGTTCGTTCTACCGCTCGCGTGACATACAAGTGTGTCCGGCTGAGTATCTTCCGGACACAAGGGACGTGTACCGAAAATGGGAGTGGATACATTATTTCTTCGGTCGACCAAGTCTGCGCGTCAAGCGCTTGGTTGTCGTCTTCCGCACATCTCCTAGCGACTCCAAGCTTTACCACTGTTTGTCATCGCCCAGCCGCTTTTTATTCTCAGTGAGCTAACTCTAGTTCATTGCTTCGGTTCCGATAGTAAGTGGCATTCCTGACGACTGATTTTGCTGCCCGCTGTTAGCGTCATAGTTGTGACTGGTTCGCTTGCTGCAGCTGTTCGTGTTCTGCTGCTTCTGTATTGTACTCAGTTCAGCCTTCCATTACTGTTCTACCCTGTTCTTGTATCTGACCAGGCATTTTGAGGAGCGTGTAACTCGTATCGAAACATAAGTGTTTCCATCTGGTAATTGTCATAGAGCTATGATTTCATTGTTTGTTGAAATTTTTGGGCGTTTGTAAATTTCTTTTATGTTCAATGTGCCATAAGTCATGACGTTCAAACCACTTTGTTGCATCATTAGGGTCCCAAAACCTAATGGGCCTTGTGGACGCAAATCTTAAGTATCAGGTGTAAGTAAGTGTGTGGGGTTGCTTTAGTCATTTACCTCATTAACATTTAGCGACTTTTCACAACTGTTTCGTCTACCCTGCCAGAGTGTAATCTGATGGCGTAAGTTTTTGCGTGTTTTACTTTAAAGTTACTACTCTTTTCTGCATATTTCTTCAAATTTCTCTTCAATACACGTTCTTTAAAATATGCGTAAGTTTCTTCTAACGATACTATCGTAAATCTGTTCATCAAAGATTTACATGTATTTGAACTTTAATTGCACTTAATAATAAATTTGAAGAGAAAGTTTGTTTGTGCCTTGGGGCGTGTTCCCGTTGGTTGCTATAATACTAACGTGCCGTGAAACACACTAATCATACCCTCTGAGAGGATTTCGAAGTTTGACCGCGCGTGTGTCTAACGGACAATGGTATCGGAATATAATTTCGAATTTGGTGCAATAACATAAAAACAAAACGGGCTTTAATCTTGCGAGTTAACAAAAGTGGTAAAATCATAAATTAATGAAGAAAATGAACGGTCGCCAGCACAATGGCACATTAATTTGGAAATATTTATTTGAGAAAATGGAATATTAGTTACTGAAGTTAGTTTTGTTGAGATTTCCCTTTGAATAGCAAGCAGGATAGCAACTGACACAGTGCACTCTGTACTGTGTGTAGCAACAGTTACTAATAACACACACACCAGTAAATTGTGGAGAGTAACTTTGCACAGAGCTCATACTAATGAAAACCACACTAAAGAGCATTACTTAACAAATACTGAAATGTCACTGCATGAAGTTCGGAACTAAATTTGGACATGAGGGGATTTTATCTTCAATAACATGAAAAACACAAATAAAGATGACTAACGTCATAAATACACTGTTTAAACCTCTCTACATATAGTAGTTTTTCTTAGTAACAGTAATAGTTCAGTTTTTTATTAATAGGTTTAGAATTGATGGGGGTCCATAAACCAGTATAGTTTCACTAGTCAAAGCTCTTGGATTATTACAATAGTAAAGACTAACTGTAGAAGGTAATAATTCACTTCACTTGGAGTAGTTCATAAATTACTTTGCAAGACAATAAAATACAACAGTGGGACTAATTCGCTTCAGAAAACGAACGTTTCATGATGAGGAGCAAAATTACACGTTCCTTAAAATGTGCATAAGTTTCTTCTAACAATACTATCCTAAATCTGGTCATCAAAGATTTACATGTATTTGAACTTTAATTGCACTGAATAACAAATTTGATGTGAAAGTGTGTAAATTGCATGATTTTAAGTTAGTTATGTTTATTTTGGTATAAAATGATATAAAATCATCATCTTCATAAATATTTTGCTCTAGTTTTCTCTAAAGTAATCTATGTTTTTGTATAAATAACTCACTAACTAATATATGCATTCATGTTGCAAGATTCAATATAACATATTTTAAGTGAATAATTACTTGAATTACATTATGTGTTATGCATCGATAAATTTCAGTGCCATTCTGGAAGTACGTAAGGAAAATATTTTAAAAAATTAAGATAAAATTACATGAATGAAAAAACTTTGTAAGTCTACTTCGTATCAGAACTATGTAAAGCACAAAAGAAAATATACAAATTCATCATCATCAGTTACCTGCTATATTAGCAGGTCTTTTGCCTGTCCATTTTCTGCGATCCATTGCTTCCTTCTTAAGGCTGCTGTATGTTGTACCGTCCATCATGTCATCCAGTATCTGGAATCTCTTCCTTCCTCGCTTCCTTTTCCCTTCTACATAACCTTCTAAAACTGTTTTTATCAGTCCGTCATTCTTTCTTAATATATGCCCAATCCAATTTCTTTTTCTTCTCTTTATTACATCTAGTAACTGTCTTTTCTCTCCCACTCTTCTCAGTACCTCTTCATTTTTTACTCTGTGAATCCAACTTATTCTTCCCATCTTCCGCCATGTCCAGATCTCAAAAGCCTCTAGCCTTTCTCTGTCTTTTTTCCTCATAGTCCATGTTTCAGCTCCATATAGATGAACACTCCATACAAGACACTTTATGAGTCTCTTTCTGAGTTCTCTGTCCAGACCGCTGCAGAAGATTCTCCTTTTCTTATAAAACGCCTCTTTTGGCATTGCTATCCTTGTTTTAATTTCTGTGGTGCACTTCCAGTCGGTGTCTATCCTGCTTCCAAGATACTTAAAATTTTGCATCTGTTCTAGTGTTTCTCCATTCAGCACAATTTTTATTTCTTTATTTCCTCCTATTGCCAATACTTTTGTTTTATTTGTGTTAATTTTCATTCCATATTTTTTTCCGTTAGTTGCAGTGGTGTCCACCAAATCCTGTAATTCTTTTTCCCCTGTGGCTAGAAGGACCATGTCATAAGCAAATCTCAAACACCCCTACTCTTCTTCCTCCAATTTCTACTCCTTTGTCATCTAATGAGCATTGGTCAATCATATTTTCCAAGTACAGGTTGAAAAGAGTAGGTGATAAACAGCGTCCTTGTCTTACTCCTTTCCCTAGTCTGATCCAGTTTGTACTTTCTCCTCTCACTTTAACTGAAACTTTTTGATTGAGGTATAATGAGTTTATAAGTCATCTGGTTTTCCAGTCCACTCTCTTTTCCCTCATAATAGTCGCCAGCTTGTCCCAAACCACATTGTGAAATGCCTTTTCTGAATCGATGAAGCACGTATATATGTCTCTTCCTTTTTCAATAAACCTTTCTCCCAAGATTCGTAGGAGCCCTATTGAATCTCTGGTGCCCGTATTCCGTCTAAAGCCAAACTGCTCCTCGCCGAGATTCTCCTCTATTACTTTTTCAAGTCTTTTATTAATTATTCTTAACATCACTTTGGCTGCATGTGAAATGAGGCTGCCGCTCGTGGTCGTGCGGTAACGTTCTCGCTTCCCACGCCCGAGTTCCCGGGTTCGATTCCCGGCGGGGTCAGGGATTCTCTCTGCCTCGTGATGACTGGGTGTTGTGTGCTGTCCTTGGGTTCGTTAGGTTTAAGTAGTTCTAAGTTCTAGGGGACTGATGGCCATAGATGTTAAGTCCCATAGTGCTCAGAGCCATTTGAACCATTTGAAATGAGGCTGATTGTCCTGTGCTCGCTGCATTTCTTGGTTCCTTGTTTTTTCGGTAATGGAATCATTACTGTTGTCAAAAAAGTCCTCAGGCCATTCACCACTGTTATATATTTTATTACATGACCTCAATATTTCTCTTATTCCATTGTGGTTCAAGCATTTTAGTATTTCTCCCCGTATTGTATCTGTACCTACTGCTTTGCCATTTTTCATTGCAGCAATGGCAGACTTTACTTCTTCCATTATGATGGTCGGTCCTTTCTCTTCATCACCTACACTGTTGTGTGATTCAAGTTCCAGAGTTTCTGGTTTGCTATTTGTGTCATATAGCTCTTTTATATATTCTTCCCATCTCTGGAGGTCATCGTCACGATCTTTGTACATTGCCTCTTCGTCTTTACTCAAAATTTCCATAGTAGCACTCCCTGCTCTGTTTTGTTCCCATGTCATAGTCTTTACTCTGTTGTATAGTAAGTCGTATCTTCCCTTCCTGTCCAGTTCTTCAATTTCATCACGTTCCTCTTTTAGCCATTTTTTCCTAGCCTGCTCTGTTTCTCTTCGCAGTTCGTTATTTAACCTTCGGTATATCTTTCTTGCATCTTCAGTGTTCTTGTTTTTCAATTTTCTTCTCTCCTCCATCTTGGAAATCATTTCTTGTGTATAAAATCGATTTGGTTTCTGTATTTATCCCCTGGTGATTTCCAAGTGTAGAGCCTCCTCTTATGGTTCTTGAACCATGTGTTTGCCGCTATCAGCTGCCTTTCCCTGCAAAAGTCTATTAACCATTCACCTCTGTCATTTCTCTTTCCAAGACCATGACTGCCTACTATGTTTCCCTCTTTCCCTTCTCCCACAATGGCGTTCCAGTCTCCCATTACTATTTTGCAGCATTTTTTATTTTCGTCCATTATTCTCTCTATTACATTGTACGTTTCCTCTACAATTGGGTCATCATGTTCTGAAGTTGGCATATACACGTAGACAATCAGTAAATCTTTTTGTGCTCCTTTCAGCCTTACACCAATAACCCAGTCATTTGCATAGTCTACATATTCCACACATTTAGCCAATTCCTTTGTCATAATCATTCCTACTCCATTAATTCCTTTTACTTCTCCTCCTGAGTAGTAGAATACATATTCATTTGACTGCAACTCTCCATGGCCATTCCATCTTACCTCAGCAACTCCTAAGAGGTCCATATGATTCTTTTCCATCTCTCTTTTAAGGTTTTCTAGTTTTCCTGCTTGTAGCAGAGTTCTGACATTCCAGGTACCAATTCTCATTTTGATTTTTTGCCTCGCTTCAAGTTCCCCCCCCCCCCCCCCCCGGAGATCCGAATGGGGGACTATTTTACCTCCGGGCACTGATTTAACATCAGAGGAAGCATAAAATGGAGACTGCATTATGCAGGGGAGATAATCTGCGGTGGTATTCCGTTGGCTTCCGCAGTTCTGGAGGCCCCTAACATGGGATACAGACGCCTTTTGCAGCCGCTCTCTCCGGATCAGACGTTGGAAAATAAAAGACCCCTAGCCCTCGAAACGTAATAGCGTCAGGGGCGGAAAAAACAAGAGCTGGCCGAGGGTGGCCAGGTAGGAAAGATAAAAGTGAGGAGCCTGGCATAAGTAAGTGGAAGCAATGCCAGGACTCAGTTCGGGGCCCCGTGGTCGCCAGCCACGTATCAGTAGGTGTGACTCCCGGCCACAAATGTATATAAAGGATTAAATATGTTAAATGTCCATATGTACAGTATATACAATTACATCTTTTGATCAGAGATACATTCAGAAGATTAACGTTTTCGCTTGGCGTGACGTTCATACGCATACTCGGGAACATCCCTTATGAAAGTCCAATAGTAACCTGCTAAAATAGTAGGGCTCCACTACCCGGCAAACCTCTTCTCAAATGTGCCAATATCGTCATTAAATTGCTCCCCATGTTCGTCGCTTACTGCACCACGATCTTTGGGGAAGAAGTCAAAATGACATGTTGCAACCAATATTTTCATAACATGACAACATGTTACCTACAATCTCCTTGTAATTTATTCCTCGTTAGTTCCCTAAGAATTGTAAAGAGACTGTCTTAAAAAATATTCCAATGCATGCTTTACATCACCTTGTATGATTCCATCAAAGGTACAGTATCCAAAATGCTTTCGAATCTGTGGGTTTGCAAAGATGCCCTCCTTTACTTTGGCATCACTTCAGTAAGGGAATTTTTGCCTTAAGTACTTAAACATGTCACCATCGTTCATTCCCTGAACGAAGTTTTTCATAAGACCCAACCTGATGTGCAAGGGCGGGAGCAGAATCTTTTTAGGGCCCACTACAGGTTCACTCTTAATATTCTTTATACTGGGATGAAGAGATTTTGTGGTGGGACATTCCTGTTTTCTGTACAGAGATACACGAGCTCTGGTATCCCATTCAGAGAAAGCAGCAATATTTATTATATCCTAACTGCATACCTAATTGCAGTGCAACCACTTTCAAGTCACCACAAATCTGCCATTGAGAGTCATTATACTCGATGGCTTCTAGTACAATTTTCATGTTTTGGTATGACTCTTTCATATGCACCCTATGCCGAACAAGAAAAGAAGGAAGCTCTACTTTGACTCATCAACATTGTAATTAGTTCTGAGAGCCTTCATTAGACCGTGTAAGCCTACACATGTCACAAGACAATCTTGCATGTTAAAGAAGGAGTAAATTGTTGCTCTTTTCTGTGGTAGAGTGAAACATTCACATTGCTTGCCAGGAAATTGAGATGCTGCAATCTTGATGCTAAAATCTAAGCCTTATTTTTAGAGAGCTGCAAATCTCTAACGAGATCACTTAACTCATTTTGAGACAATTTCTGTGCATCATCAGTTGATGATATATTTGGAAGAAACTCTGGATCTTTGTGATATACATGTTTTAGGACATTTAGAATTTCTATCAGACGTAATCTCGTACTCTGTCAGTGGTTCAAGCATTGGCAATCCTTCTGCAGGTACAACAGGACGTATGGCAGATGGAATGTTAGGATGGATCACTGTCCGCTTCTTCTTCCAAGATATTCCCTTTTTGATAGGAGAAATCACACAAAAAGCAGCAGTTACTGACAGGGTTAGTTGGCTCACACTAGATCATGGGCACTGCAAAGGGCATTGAATGTCATTTCCCATACATCCAGTTCCGGAGGTTGCTGGCACAAGTGTTGCAGATCACATGTGGAGCCAAGAGTTTATCCTGATCACCTATTTAGGACCCAAAATAACAACTGTAAGCTTCTTTAATCAATGGAGTTATTTGCTTTCTTTGTGAAGCAAATGTCACTTCTCCACACACATATTAAGTGTGTCATCACTGTTAACACAAAATCGTGGCTTTCTTGTTCACTTCAATAGCAGTCAACTTGAACAATTGGTAGTTAATCTGGAAACAAATGTGCAAAAATTATTACATGGATTAATAAAGTCACTGATGTAGAAGAGGAGGGAGACAAGAAGGTCACTAAAATTGGTATCAAAATGTTTATATCCAAAATACTGCACTCAAGTAAGACCAGGGCAATAGCATAACCCATTGTTACTAGTTACTATGACTTTGACAAACCATTAAATATTTGATTTTAAACTTAATATAAAAATCTGTATATAATGATCTCACTCTAATAAATCAGTGTAAAATAAAAACTAGATCTAATTGTCAATTGTCTTTGTGATATACGCGATCAGCATATTAGAATTGATATGAATTGTTTATTTCCATGCGATTTACATTTTCATTGCTGCACAGTTTTACCTGTGAAGCAGGTGTTCTTTGCAATAATATTTACGCAATCTTGCACTCTAATCCTACAAAACTATATTTTATAATAAACTAAGGAATCTTTGGGAAAAGCCTATCCGACTTCACTTGACAAAAAATCACTTTTAAACGCATGAATGCTAGAATTGTTCATTTAAATCAGGATACCCGGTTTAAGTAGCACATAGGTGAGGACCCTACGTAGGTTCGTGATTAGGATTGAAAATATGGTTCCAGACACGAATTTATATTTTATGTGATTATTATTGAAGCAACACAAAAATTAACTCGTCCATGCCCATTACTTACTGTATGAAGTTCATGAAGCAGGGGCACAGTTTGGTGGTAGGTGCAATGGCAGCTAACTATACTCACAGCTCTTGTTCGAATGCTTTATAAATTCTATTTTGGCGTCGGATTTTCAACATATTAGAGCCATTATATAAATCTGTGAATACCAAATAATAGTGAGATGAACATCCGAGGCAAATCCCATATAATGCAGCTTCTAATTGCCTCTCTTAGCACCGTCGAGGTGTACCATGCTAAAACTAGCCACATACTGTGTGCCGTTCACACAAAGGGGCCGCTCAGTTAGACCGCCAAACCCACGTCTTACATCGCGCCATGCCACTTCCGTTGCGTAGGGACTTCCTTACAGCGATTACATGTTACAAATACGATTGCTCTAAGCATGAACCAATCTTCAACAAACATTCTTTTATAAACATAATCGTGTTATAATAATTTGCAATTTTAAGATATTCTTTTGCTTTTTACATATATACATTACAAAATTCTAATTTTGCTGCCGTGGATCAAGGAGTTAAAACAACAAAATACACAATTCATAAATTGCAGATACACAGTTACATAAAATAAACCTACTCCCAAGCGATATAAGTGATACACATACGCCATGTTTCTTAGAGGTTTCCTCACAGGGATACAAAAATGAAACATCAGTAACAGTTCTAAACAGTGTTGAACGCCAAAAAGTTTTCCATTTGGAAATGTATTACACAACAAATATATCACGTAACCTTTGTATAAAACACTGTTTCGTCAAGTGCAAAAACATAATTTTTGCTACATTCTGAAAAGATGTACTATTCTATACATATGACCATGTTGTGAAAAACGTATATAGGAATTTACATATTACTTACATTAAACAATATTTTCATTTGAATGATACGATGTGTCAATATTTTTAATGCTTTTCTTTCACATGGGTAGTCCATACCTAGCTTTTACTGTATGATCGTTAAGAAACTATGTTTTGTCTGCTTTAAACATTCATGCAAATCATCATGAAAAACATAACACTCAATACTTTTCATCACTGCCTCTTCAATATTCTATGCAGTCCACTTTTATTTTCAATTTCGGCTCTTGTCTGCTTAGGCATATTAGGCAGTACTCGTGATTATGCCGCAAGTATTCGATCAATACCGTCTTTATGTATGTCATAGTCTGGAGTTTGCATATAATTTGTAAATCCAAATATATTACACAGAATCTGAGCTTAGAGAGATGTATCAGTAGTCTCATAAGAGAATTTTTAATGTTGCCACTTAATACTCATTTCTGTGGACGTAAGGTTTTAAATCTACAATGTTATGAACACCTAATGGCTTCTTTGACTTAGGGTGAACAAGGCAAGAAGCATTAGTGTGCTGAGTTTCTTGCACCATTATAAATATATCTGAACTTAGAAATTTATTGGTTTATTTCACTAGATTTTTCATGAGTTGTTATGAGAACAAATCGCCAATTTTGAATTTGCTCACTTTAAGGCCCTTATCGTACCTTTGAAATCTGGCTTAGCTTCTTGTTTCAATCTTTTTCTTATTGAGTCTTTTTTCTACCTCAGATCGAGTTCTACACGGGGTGGAAATTGTTTGTTCAATTATATTTTTGCTATTACGATTAAGTAGAATTTCCTTGGGTTTAAATCCTATAGTTTCATGGTGGGAAGCATCGACTACAATTTCAAAGTCTGCAAAAAACCTGCCCCATGCCTTATGATTGTGGTGGCAGTAAGTTCGACACAACTCACACACATCGCGCATATAGTGCTTCACTCGATTGCTTGCAGGATGGTATGCCAAAATATATTTCTCTTGAATGGCATTCTGTTCCATCCCTTCCTTCCATATTTTTTAAATGAATTGGGGTCCACTATCTGACAGTATTTCCTTTGGTTTTCCCATCGCATTGAAAAATTCAGTCATTCTATTAAATACTAGTTTTGCAGTACCTTTCCTAACGGGAAAAAGTGTGATAAACCTCGAAAATACTTCTTATTCCACTAAAATGTAGGTACAATTTCTGGAAGTTCCACAGACAATAAGTCAAGAGTATCTTCCAGTACATTGTTTTGCATGTTACCTTGGTTGGATCGATTTGCGAACTTTGCCATCTGGCAAATATCACATGACTAAATTCGATCTGTTACTTTCTTTGTTGCACTGATGTTTATTGTTATTATGTTAGAAAGTTTTTCGCTAATTTTTCAGGCCGCAGTGTCCTACGGCGGAGGTGGAAAAAGTAAATTACTTCGTTCTAAAAATTGAGATGGCCAACACACTTTCCACTCCTCTCTACTCACATCTTTGCATTTGTGTAGAATATCTTTGAAGGTCTTATGATACTTACTAATTTAAGGATATTTGGTATTATAAAAATTTACTTTAACTGACTTCCAGACTTCTTCATTTTGGTAGTACCTCAAATTTTTGCAAATCTGTTAGATTTTCATTTTCCCATGCACTTCTTTCAGTAACCTCCTATGGAAAGCGCAGTCTTCTCCTTTGGCACAGTGTCTATCCCTTCGAGTATTCTGGATAGAGCATCTGCTACATGATTATCACTTCCTTCAACGTAGAAAATTTCGAAGTCAAATTGCGGGAGGTACAGTGCCCAACGGCTTAATCTGCCGGTAAATAAGCAGCAGTCTTAAGAAACGTCAACGCTTTGTAATCAGTATGTATAATTGCTTTATGCCCCCACAAATAATTTCGAAACTTCTGCAAACCCCATATGCCGGCTAGAGCTTCTTTTCTAAAATGGTTTAATTTCTTTCGTAGTTAGTCAGGGTTTGACTAGTAAAAGCTATTGTCCTATGTTTCAGTTCTACTGTATCTATGTTTTCTTGGATTATTTCTATGCCGATTCCATATGCGCTGCTAGCAGACTCAAAACAGGGTGATGCAAGATATTGTTCCTCATCAATTAATTTTTCAAATGTTTGAAGTCTTGTTGGCATTCCTCTGTCTAAATCAATTCACTATTTTAAGGAATCCATTTGAATGAGAGCTATTAAATGCTTGCCCCTTCGCAAATTAGCGGTAAAATCCGCAGAGACCTAGATACGCTTTTAATTGCTTTCGGTTCTTAGGTGGTGGGCATTTTTCCATGGCATTTAACATCTATGGGTCCTTCCCAGCTCCAGAAGTGGTAATAATATGTCCTAAGAATTTTATTTCCTGTTTTACAATTCGCACTTCTTCAGTTTTAGTGTCATCCCTACTGCTTGAGGAGCAGAAAAGGTTTTCTCTGATAATTCGCAGTGTTCTTTCCAATTTTCCGTGGTGATCAACAAGTCGTCCACGTATATGGCCAGTCTGGCACTTAGTTCCCTTCCTAACACGGAATCGAAAGCCGTAGTACAGACTGAGAAGGAAATATTAAGACCAAAAAGAACAACTTTGAATTGGTAACACTTGCCTGCAAATAGAAATGTGGTATACTTTCGAGACTCTTTATGCGATGGAATTTGCCAATACCTCTCCGTCAGATCAAAGCTAGACAAATACCGCACATTGTGGAACTCTTGCAACAGTTCATCAAAATATTCTTGACGATCTGCTTCTCTTTTGACCATATTGTTTAGTGTTCGTACATCGATTACTACTCGCATGTTTCCATCTTTCTTGTTTATTATAGTGAGAGGGCTATTATACTCACTATTGCTCCTGTCGATAATTCCCCATTCAATTATTTTGTCGATTCCCGTCTGCACAGTGCACAGCTTCTCTCTTAGCTAGAGGTACTGGATAAGGTTTCAAGAAAAATGGTTCATGTTCTATTGCTTCAATACAGTATTCAAAATTTTTTACTACTCATGGTTTATCTGGAAACATTTCCTGGCTATTATAATGTTAAACAGACCGGCTTTCTGTTCTGATGTAAATACCTGCATCTCTTCAATAATATCTCTGAAAGTATCTAATTTGGGTCATGAATTATTACGTTTTTTAAGTGGTATATTTCGTATAAATTGGACAATCCATCATTTCCAGGGTCTAATTCTAATAGCAATTAATCAACTTCGGTGTCTTGTGAAATTCCGTTTTCCTCAAATCTAACTTCCAGAATACCAAATTTGATATTAATTTAGACAGTCCCACTACTGCAGTCAATGAATAACTTCTCGTCATCTAACCAGTCGATACCTAAAATCATCTCAGTATTCAATTCAGGCGTGCCCAGGAAGTCTGTTCAAATTGTGGCCCATTAATTTCAAATTCCACCAACACTTGTGTTCTAATAGGCTTGCTGGATTTGTCAGCTGCCCCTACAACTTTCACGCCATTTACTGACATCATAACTAACCCAGGTTTAATGGATATGGGTTCAAAGGAAGATTGTGAAGTGGTACTGATTTGGGATCCAGTGTCTAAAAGTACTTGCAATTAAATACTGTAAATTGCGACTGGGATTGTAGTTTGTTTCATCATCCTATTTACTGAATTATCTTGTTCCTCTCGTAACAAATCTTGTTCGAACGTCCACTTGCTTCAAGATATGTTATTTACTGGCAAATCGCATATGTCTGGGGCTTCTTCGGTTTTCTGATTTCTACGTCTCTCACAGCTCTAATCATATCTTGCCCCAGTATCATATCATTTGGTGGCTATTTCTTGGTTCGGTATTTACTGCCAGATTTTGTTTGGATAAGAATTCATTTTGCTTTTCAGGGACTTTTCCATTAAACTTTGTACTCTTTCCGCAATTTCTACATATCCCTCATGTAAACTACGGTTCAATTCATGTTCAATGTCTGATTTTAACATAAACGCTACTCTTAGAAAACAAGCATGCTCCTCTTTTTAACTTTAGTCACTTTTCTTATTTTCAAACCTCGATTCTTTCCTAAAATTTCTATTTTATTTTCAGTCACAGTCATTTCTTCAATATCGGTTTTGATGACATCAACTGTAACTTCATATTTAGTACACTCGTCGTGGATTTCAGTGGTTTGCATATACTCATCTGAATCTATGGTCTCTTGACCGTCAACAACAGCTAATTGTGAAAGTCTTTCGTCAGCAGGATCACCTCATTTGCAACACCGAGGATTCATCCTTCTCTGGATTCCTATTTATACTGACCATTTTTCTGTTTCTAGCACCAGTTTGTTTAACATCAGCAGCTCGTGAGTTTTGTGTGGCACTTTCCCCTCCCCCCTTTCCACTTAATCTGAAATCGCTGCTCGCACACCTTGGACGGTGCTAACTACTTTCATCTCCTCCTCATTTTCGGACAACGCCCTCTTTTCGACGTTTCCACTTTAGTTTCTCCCATTTATTCATTCCCCGGCCATATAATGCATCTTAAAATCTTCACACGCATATTGCTTTAAAAAGTAAAACAAATCATTACAACACTCTGCGATCCCTGAAGACTCTTTTTATCACAAATTGTCTGTCTTTGCTTGGTTGTCGATGCTTTCGCTCTTACTTAACAACATGTTCGATTCCTTTCCCATTTCGGTGATATTTCCCACGAAAACAGGTCCATTGAATTCCTTTGTGCCCCTGTATTGCAAGCTTGCCCGCACTGTTGTTCTGCATACACTATCCTGTGGCACTGCTCTGCCGCTTACTTGTGTCTTAAGTTCACTTTGTTTTGGCCGGTATGATTTCTTTAGTTTGGGCCTGTAGTGTTTGTCTGCGCAAATCTGGTCCGTAAAACACGCAGACCTTGTTTTTCCACGTAATTTTGGTTTTGATAGTTTTGCGGTGCAAATCCTCTACCATGGAACGACACGTTACCGCCATCTCTCCCTCTACCTCTATGCATTATATTTATGCAGTAATGCTCCTTCTCACTCTGTTCATTACTCTTGTGATAATCCCGATTCGGGTTGTTATTATTTTGACGATAATGATGGTTCCCTCTTCAGTGCCCCTCGTCTTCCACCCTTCCCAAAAACTACAAGAAGCTTATGTGACTACTCCTCACATAATGTTTCGAATCCTCTGGGATCTTTATCCATAGTTCCCACACTATTTCAGGTTCCGTTTGTATGTTTCTCAAGTGTGTCAGTTTCCAATAACACATTTCACAAAACTCTTCATTGAGTTTCCGTCTCTGTTGTCATATAACCTGGTCATGATAAATTCCCGCCATAGGCAGTCCTGTTTATGTTCTGACCAGTATTCCTCTATACATTTCTGGTTAAATTCGCCAAATGACATTTTTTCTGTATCCAAATGTAGTCCCCATTTTTACACATCGACGGCTTATGCGCTAATGACCGCACTGACCTTTCCCTGGTCTGTTACGTGAGAGGGATAGTTCCTTACACCGTTTTTATAAAACTCTTATGGGTGCCATCCACTATGCCTTTTTGACAGATCGAATCGTTCTTCGCCCTCTAGCAATTTGCTATGCGTTATTCCATTAGTGACATTACTCAATGTTTCTTTTACTTTCTGTTCAAGGTCACTCACTTTACTTTGAATTTGGGAAGAATTCTGTTCCACTTCTTCTCGCATGTTGTCACTCGTATTCTCAGTTCCTTCTCTGAATCATTCACCTTGTGTCTCAAAAGAGAAATGTCGGTTTTAAATTTGTTTACTAATTCCATTTGAAAGTCGAAAACGTTTTCATCAACTTTTGTTACAACCAGAGGTTCTACAGTGTCTTGAATCTTCATTATTTCGGTACTGAACCAATTGCTGGCGTCATTAATCTCTCCCTGCATAGTGGTGACATTGTTATTGATAGTATATATTTCAGTTATTAAGTCCTTGATTGCATTATTCACAACACCTGTTACTGAGTCTACTGTTTCGATCTGTTTACTGATTTTTAACACCTTCTGTTTTAATTTGATTGTTAAAATTACTATCTTGTGCTGCAGTATGTGCAGATAACAGTTTTAACAAATCGTTCATGCACATTGGTTTCTTGCCATCTTGTTCTAAGGTTTCCTCATACCCACATTCTACCTCTCGTGTTTTGCTCGACTCCCTTTCGACATTAGATGAATTGAACATATCCATCGAGTCGTTAACATAACCACTTACATCATTCGTGTCGCTCTTCATACACTATGTGAGCAAAAGTATCTGGACACCTACAAAAACATACATTTTGCATATTAGGTGCATTGTGCTGACACCTACTGTCAGGTACTCCATATCAGCGACATAGACATTAGACATCGTGAGAGAGCAGAATGGGGCACTCGGCGGAACTCACGGATTTCGAACGTGGTCACGTGATAGGGTATCACTTGTGTCATACGTCTGTACGCGAGATTTCCACACTCCTAAACATCCATAGGTCCACTGTTTCCGATGTGATAGTGAAGTGAAAACGTGAAGGGACATGTACAACACAAAAACGTACAGGGCGACTTCGCCTGTTGACTGACGGAGACTGCCGACACTGGAAGAGAGTCATAATGTGTAATAGCAGACATCTATCCAGACGTGAATTTTAAAATTTTCCCGGCGAATTGACTGTTCAAACAAATTTCGGGCTTGCAGCCGGTCGTCGTTCAATACTTCGCACGATATTTCAACTGGGCACCTGCCAGTCATCTTCAGGTGAGCCGTCGCAGACTGGCGAAAACGTCCTCCGTTCCGAAATATATAGCGTACTGTAACTATTCTGCGCATGCGTCGAAAACTTGATAGTTGAACCACACTGCCCGCCGGCAGCGCCCTCGCTGGTGGATTAGCGGAACTCAGTCGCCCTCTGCGTTGCTGTTTGCCACGGCCGTCAACGCACTCCGTCGTCTTCGATTTGAGCAAATCGTGGAGATGATGCGATTCCATGTACTGTCCAGCTGGTAGCCGCTGTCACGGTTTAACAGATTTAACAGAAATAGGACTGGCGGAAAATTGCTTAGAAAAAACGGAATGTGGTGAACAGCCTGTCGGTCTTGCCCTAAGCAATTTCGGGTCCTTCCGTCTGGAAAACATTTACCGACACGTGTTGGTTTCATATCAAGCAGCTCTAATGGTTTTTTCTTTCCGTTTAATGAAATCCTTTTTCGATACATCTGAATTATTTGTTGTATTTTAGTTAAAAATATTGTAAAGGCTTTTGTGATCTGACTTTTTTGATGACTGTTTCTTAGAAACTTTGAAAAGATTATTATGTAATTTCTGTTGATGATTGTTATCGTCCTTCTCTTACTGAAATTATCTGTAATCATTTCGACAATAGTAACCAGTGACACCCAAAGTTTGTTTATTTTTGAAAAGAGAATAACATTTGTTGTAAATTTTTATTTTATGTGTCTTGTTCCCACGAATGACTTTTGGAGCGTTGAGAGATAGTGCATGAATTACTATTGTAACTCTTTTGTTGTTTGATCTCACTGAAATGTTTCATAACAGTGTTGATCGGTTATCAATAGCTGTTCTGAAATTGTTTTACCTAATTGCGTAGTTTTGTCTTAATGTGTCATGTTCCTGTTGACCTAATGGTTAAACTTACTTTTCTTGAGGATTGTTAGTAAAAATCTTGATGCGAATGATGTTCAGTCCTTATTTCGCCTGCCCTTCTCCCACGAAACCTGACGTTTGTAGTGCATGCATTCTGGTATCAAAGTGTGCCTTCGCGCGCTCAGCTGTACCGTATGCTGACATAAGTTACCCATTGGATGCGTAGAGTTGAAGACATAGCTTCCCATTTCTAACCAGAGGCTGATCAACATAATAGAGTGATAAATTTTCAGATTAGTCTGAGTGCCTTCGAGTTAGAAAGGGATTAGTACTCAGTGAACTGCAGTATATGGCGGTTACCGTAAACGAAACCGTTTCTCCAGGGCCCATAACTGGCGATACAGTGAACCCGCAGTCCCTGTTTGCTGAATTATCTAATCCGTTCTTCAATGTGTTGTGAGGAATACAATTCCTTGCTATCGATAATCAACGGGAGTAGAATTTTTTTTTTTTTTTTTTTTTTTTTGTTTTTTACTGTTGCCTTAGACGAACAAGTTTTTAAAATGTCGTGGGAAGCAGTTTCTCAGCTGATTTATCCCATGTGTTAATGGTCCTTGGCAGAAATGGTCGGTGAGGTTCCAGCGAGGAAAGGTTTTTAAGTGAATTGGGCGCCCACGTGCTAAGTAGAGCTGTAGAAACTCCCCTTGCAGCCTGCTTGCCCCTAGCTCCTCTGCAACCATTCATGCAGGTCAGCCTGCCGCGACGTAAACACAAGAGTGCGCGTGTACTGAGGCATAGTGGGTAACGCGGCCGACTTGGTCTCCCGCAAGCCCGGGCTACCTGGGTTCCCGCAGGCCTGCCAAGCTTCACGGGTCCCGCTCAGCTTGCTGCACCTGACAACAGGTTGCGCTGTCAAGCTACCGTGAGTAGAGTAGACAGGCAGTTAGCCCGCAGTTTATTTATCGCAACGGTGGGGGCAGCACAATGAATAGATCGAACTTTAGTGAGATTTAAAAAAAAAAAAAACTGGCGAATACATGCTGGTAACGAAACAGAGCACAAGTGCCGTATGGGAAACGTTTTCGTGTGTTTAAGAGGCTGCTTCAAATAAATCGGTAGGTGTGTCTCAATGCAAACTATGTAAAAAGCTCTTAAGTACTTATTCGGGAACCTCGAGTATGTTACGACATGTGTGCAAATTTGACACGCAGTTCCCTCACTTCGTAAATATCTTGAAAGAGGACAGGGATTTAGTGGCCGGAAAGTGCGTCGAAATGTGTGCTAAAGACCTGAGACCATTTATCAGTATAGAGGGAGAAGGATTTCTTAATTTAGAGCAGACACTGATCGACATTGCTAAAAAATATGGCTCAGTTGATATTAAAAATATTATGCCTTCCCGAGTGACAGTAGCTAGGAAAGTTCAAACCTTAGATGATAAAGTGGACATCAAAATGCTGCCAGATATAATGCATGCGATTCGTTCTGGTATATGTGCCAATACAATTGATCTATGGACAGACAATTACAAAGGGGTGCATTACATGTCCGTGACAATTCATTACATAAATTCGGATTGGCGTTTGAATAAATATGTACTGGTGTGCTCTGCGTTTCCTGACTGCCCAAAAACTGGCTAGAATATTTGAAACGAGTTGGAAAATCGCTTAGAAACTATGGGTGTTTCTCGTGAAGACATTGCCAAAATTACGTTTGTCGCAGACCAGGGCAGTAACATTGTCAAAGCTCTCGAAATATTACAGCGTCTTCCATGCATGGTTCGTAGTATAAACACAGTCTTGAAACATGTTCTGAGCGAACAGTTTTTGAAAGAAAATGTTCCATATATATTTGCCATTCTTAATACAGTGCGGGCTACGGTTTCCTACTTCATGAGAAGAGGTCTCTGTGTGAGACTGAACTCATCTTTAAAGCAGTGGGTTTCAACTCGTTGGAATAGTTATTTTGACACGTTTGTATCAGTCCGTTCTCAGATTGATTCAGTGAAGGCTGTCTTACATAACGAAGGTGCCTCTGATAAGATGCTGGGTTATGACCACCATATAACTGGCCAGCTTATATAATTTCTTAAGCCGTTTAAAGAAGCCACAGTTGATCTAGAAGGTGAAAAGGAGCCAACACTACATTTAGTTCTACTGTGGTTTTATGCTTTAAAGCTCACTGTACTGTACGGGATAACGATGAAGAGGTTTGTAATTTTAATCCATCTGAATATTATAGAACCACTTGTGAAATACGTATGTTGATAAAATGTATTTTCGGGACATGAAACCTTTGAAACAAGCCGCCGGTGCCTTCCTAGAACAGAAAATGTGCGTTAGTATGTTGCATAAAACTGCAACGTTTATGGTGCCTAACTACCGCACAATAAGAAAGTTAACCCAGGATGAAAATATTGATGTTTACCAAGTAGCACGACTGATGTGTGCTGAAGGTAAGCTCCTAATATAATGCATATATTCTTCATCTACATGTACATGGGTACTCTGCAAGTCACACGCAAGTGCTTGGTTGAGGGTTCATCGAACCACTTTCACTTATTTGTCTCCTATTCCCGAATTTCGCGCTGGATAAAACACCTACACCTCTCCGTCTGAGCGCTGCTTTTTTGTATTTTATTCTGATGGTCATTTCTTGTAGAAGGGACTCAACAATATATCTTCGAATTCGGAGGTGTAAGTTGGTGATCGCAATTTCATATGTAGATAGATACCATCACGTCAAAAAACGCCATTGTTGTAATAATTCCCACCCAAACTCCTGTATAATATCCGCGACCCTCTTTCCCCTGTTCCACGATAATACCAAACGAGCTGCCCTTCTTTAGACCCTTTCGACCTCCTCCATCAATCGTACCAGAAAAGGCTCTTCAACTGCGTAGCAATGCTCCAAAAGAGTGTTTTGTCATTAAAACGCCTAAAACATTTTCTGTGTGTCCATTCCTATATAAGTAGGTCGTAATTGTAATCAGAAGTATTAAGTAGAATCTACAGCCTTTAGATTTGACTGGTTGATCTTGTAAACGAAGTTTAACGGATTTAGTTTAGTACACACACGGATGACCTCGCTCTTTTCATTATTTATTGCCAACTGCTAATTTTCACACCAAAAATATATATCTTATTTAAATCGTCCTGCAGTTAGTTTTGATCTTCTGGTGACATTACTGAACGATAAATGATAGCATCCTCTAAAAACTATTATAATTTCAGCTATGTATGGTACGATCTTCACATTATTCTGCAAATATTAATTGGAACCTGTATAGTTTCAGTGCAAATGCCCAATCACAGCACCCAAGAAATAAATCCAGGACCGTACAATATGGCGAAATTTGAGGACTGGGCAGAAGAGTCTCCTCTCCTACATGATGAAGTCAGCAGATACTTGCAAGAACACTGTGTGAACGACGGAGGTATTCTACAGTGGTGGAAAAATAACTCCCAACGTCTTCCTCGACTTGCGTGTGTGGCAAGAAAAATATTAAATATACCAGCCACTAGTGCCTCTAGTGAGAGAAGTTTTAGCTGCGCTGGAAATATAATTAGTGAAAAACGATCACGTCTTAATGCAGACAGACTTAACGATCTCGTCATAATTAATTCAAAGAGTAATCAGCAGCACAGTAACAATACAGTAGAAAATTAAACAGGAAACTATGAGCTTAGTGCTAATTTACTAATTAAGAGTGCAGGTTTTCTTTCTTGTGCTTTCTGGACGTCAATTTATGAGATAGAAATTTTGTAGTGCATACAGTTCATTTTTATTTTAGACTAAACTTTTTGATACCAATCCTCCCAAGTGACATTTATTATTGTTTGTAAACCACTTTCTGTTACTTGTGTTTGCAAAAGTAGCCAAATATTTTTCGGAGTATCTGGATTGGCCTAAATAATACTTTCAGGGGAACTGAAGGAAAATTTGTAAATATTTTATATTGAAAAGTGTTCTGCAAAATAAAACATTTGTGGATTAAGGCAATACACATTATGAGTTTAAATTACAATTTATTTTGTTGAGTTCCACACACATTGCGAAATGTGTATTTCTATATTAAGGGGAATCCCACAAGCAGGGTCAAGATGCTGATGACCTAGACACTAAAAATGCTTTTAAAATGAAGAGCGTCTTTTTCCACGAATGTATTGTAGTACGAATACAACGGAAACTCTTAGTCACTCTCCACAGCGTCTAAGTCTGCGTCATGAGGGTTCAGACTCGTCGTTTAGGACTGTGTTATGAGGGTCTACAGTCGTCGTTTAGGTTTGTATCATGCAAGTAAACACTCGTCGTCTAAGTCTACATCATGACGGTCCGAACTATGGTCCCTCATGGTGCATACCTAGACTACAAGTGTGGACTCTCATGACGCAAAGGTAGACGCCGCGAAAAATGGCTCAGAATCGCCATTGTATTCCCCATACTATTGTTTTTAGACGAACTGGATACGAAACAAGTGCTTCGATTTTGTTAAAAAGCATTTTGGGATTTTAGAACGATTTTGCAACTTCGAATGAATTCACAGAACCAGTAAAATACATCCAGGAAAAGTAGTTAAATACATGTATAACTTATGTCATACTTGGCTGAAACATACTATAGTTAAAGAATGTAGACTTCCAAAATCTTAATTTGGTTCTCACTGCAGTGCAGTGGTTAACAGGGGCGTAGATAATTTATTCTTCTGGGGAGGGGACCAATCTTCTTTTTGGTCGGTGGAGGTTCACTTCTTTAGTACAAATATCCATCCGTTTCAGTGTTGAAAACTGCAACACAGACTGCATTGCGTTCCACTAAAACAAAAAACACTATGTTCATGGGCTCGGGGGGGGGGGGGAGACCCCTGCCCCCCCACCCCGTTATCTACGCCCCTGGTGGTTGTCTGTATAGCTTTTAGTGTACAAAGGAGCTCCAATTTCAGTGATTGTTCTGTGAAAATCCAGCATTGGGAGATTGTGAAGTCTCGAAGCAATCCTTTTATATTTGACAACTAGCTGAAAATCCGGCGTTGCCTGGGCATTTATTTATTCCATATCCTCCTAGTCCATCTTCCCTCCCCTATTTTCTCTCTATACATTTATTCCTCTCCCATTATCTCTCTGTTCACCTCCCCCCCCTCCCCATCCCTTGGCCCATCACCCCCCCTCCATCTATCCTTCTCGTCCTCTTTCTGTCGGACTCCGCCACCGCAGTACATCTCCTCTTCACCTATCTATAAAAACTCATATATATCTGTCAACTTTTGTGGTGATCAGTGAAGCAGTGTCAAAGTTTATTGCTAGTTAGCATTTATTGTAATACTTTTTGATACGCAACATTGAAAGTTTTGTTTTCTGGTGCGTAAACAAATGATGTTGAAGGTGTCCCGACAGGGGAATATGCGACATGCAATTGGCCATGTGAAAAACATGATTTTCAAGATTGTTGCCACAAACATATGACGACTGCCCTTGCGATTTATCTATGGACATGGCAAATGCAAGCTGCACTGGAAATTATAACCGTTTAAAGTCAAATGCACACAGTGATACGTGGAATCAAACTGTCTTCACATTTGTACTTTCCTTTAAAAATTGTCGCTTCGATTACGTTGTTCTTTAATTTCCTCACCGCAAGCCAGGTGCCATTACAAAGACGTGGCTGGTTTACCTATCGCAACATAATGATTGCCGATCCGACTTAGTTGCAGATTGGGAGGCGGTAATGCGGAAAACCCATCGAATTTAAAAATTCCGTAGGATAGTTGACTACATCATCTTGGTTAGGAACGGAATAAACCGACTTGTATGTCATCAATTGGCCAGGTATCATATTTTGAATCTGAAAATTCATTTTGTTAACATCAAGGTTTTTTGCAACCAATATAACACGTTCACTCAACCAAAAATGGTTTGCAACTGTTAAACGACATTTGCTGCGCACGAATTGTCAAACACGATGACTGTGAATGTGTCAGACATCTCTCAAATTTAAAAAATATCATAAACATTTCGTTTAAAAAAAAGTATGTATATATACATATATACACACATACATATATATACTAATGGAAACATGTGCATATGATCCATCTTTCATGGTAACCCGCAAAGGATGTAAAAATCTTTTGTAAGGTGCTCTATTCCATGTACTGTCCGAAATATTATGTAGACAGTGATGCTCCTCTTGATGGTCAAGTGCACAAAATTTCTTCAAGTTCGGAATAAAACTGTAGATTGGTGTAGAGTAGTGTAAGTAAAGTACCCTACGCCATGTACCATACAGAATTTTAAGCAGACAGCGCCCTTCATCCTGCTTTGAATATCAAGTGGGCCAAATTTCATCAAGATCGGAATAAAAAAGTACAATTTGTCGAATTCCGTTAGGTAAAGTAACCTCTGCCATTCACCCTACGAAAAATTTATGTAGACTGTACCTTTCCTCTTGGTTTCAAGGTATAGTGTGCAAAATTTCATCACGATTGTATGCAATACAAACACACGGACACAATTAAAACGCACTTTCAGTTTTTCTCAAATTTTCCAAGTTTTCGGTCGATTTTCCAAAAATATTATTTCATGTAAACCTTGTCCTGAGAATTACGAACACACCAAAATAATGAATATATAAATTGCCGAATTGGTCCAGCCGTTCTCGAGTTTTGCGCTTATCAAAACAGTTGGCAATTCATTTTTATTTATATAGACAATAAGCCCGAAATATACGCGTAAAGGAAGAATGTACAAATAAAACCCAATACTTTTTGACCTGAAATGAATATATATGATGCTGGGGTTTGTGTTTTGGTGCTCAATTAAAATAAAAACTTTTAATTATCGTTCATAATACGTCAATGACGCGGACAGACTAAACGGCTGCGTAGCGCAGCTCAGCAGTAATATGGGCAGGCAAGCAAGTTTCCCGCAGCCTGTCCGGGTTGGGCGTACTCCTACCGGTTGCTTAGAAAAGAAGTAGTGTGGTGAACAGCGTATCAGGACTGACCTAAGTAATTTGGGGTCCGTTCGTCAGGACCACGTTGCCCGACGCGTGGCGATTTCATATCAAGCAGCTTTAAGTGTTTTTCTTTCCCTTTAATGAACTCCTTTTTACGTAAACCTGATTTATTTGAGGTATTTTAGTCAAATAAATTCTAAAGAGGTTTGTGACCTGCCTGTTTTAAAGACATTCTTCTTAGAACCCTTCAACAGAGTGTTATGCAATTTCAGCTGGTGAAATATTCTCTTGCTCCTCTGACTGAAATTTGCCATAAACATTTTGACAGTAGCAACCAGTGGCACTCGAAATTTGTATATTTTTGGAAAGAGTATAACATTTATTGTAAATTTGAACTTTAATACTTCATATTCCCATGAATGACTTTTAGAGAGCTGACAGCAAGTATTTGAATTAACACTGTAACTTATTAGTTGTTTGATACCACTGAAATATATGATAACTTTGTTCATCAATTATGAGTAATTGTTCTTGAATTGTTTTATCTTATTGCATAGTTTTGTTTTAATATATCAAGGTCCTGTTGACCTAATTGTTATACTATTCATGAGAAGTGTTTATAAAAATCTTGGTACAAGTGTTGTTTAATCCTTATTTTGACCAGTCCATCAAATCCCAGGCAACATGGTGCCAATAGTATTTAAAAGTAAAAATTACGAAACCTTCTTGACTGATTTTCTTTACGATTTTATCCAATACTCTATTAAACGTTCAGACTAATAAAAATGGCATGCTCTTTCAATATTTGTTTGTGATACACCAATATCTATCTAATAATATATGAAAGAGTGACGTCTTTGGAATAAATTTCGGGAAGTTCTTCACAGACGTACTTTAAATTTTGACTCTACACTCTATGAAAAACTTGGATGCACATAGCCTATATCCTCTTTCATATATGTACAATATAAATATATATATAACAGAGAAATTGTTATTAGCAAAAACCTCTAAATTTCCTGACTGAATTATATCTAATTTTTACACTGTAGTCTAATAAATACCTGGACTGATATTGGGCTAGATACTTTTTAAGATATATGGTAAAAGTTTTTTGCAAAATTCTCAAAAACTTCTAGACCAGTTGACTTCATATTCTTACACAGAACCCTACCAGATTTTGGGTTGGCATAGGCCACATATCTGCAATATAATACGTAATATATCTGTACTTCTATAAACAGACAAGTCCTTCTTACCAAAACCCTCGAAAATTTCATGACAGATTTACCTCAAATTATTACACAACGCTCTACTAAATGATCAGACGTGCGTAGTCTATGTATTTTTAAATATATAATGTATGTAAATTGTAAGACATTTCCAGGGCAGATGTGGACTCTGACCACAGTCTATTGGTTATGAACTGTAGATTAAAACTGAAGAAACTGAAAAAAGGTGGGAATTTAAAGATATGGGACTTGTATAAACTGACTAAACCAGAGGTTGTACAGATTTCGAGGGAGAGCATAAGGAAACAATTGACAGGAATGGGGAAAAGAAATACAGTAGAAGAAGAATGGGTTGAGGATGGGATGAAGTAGTGAAGGTAGCAGAGGATAAAGTAGGTAAAAAGACGAGAGCTACTAGAAATCCTTGGGTAACAGAAGAAATAATGAACTTAACTAATGAAAGAAGAAAATATAAAAATACAGTAAATGAAGCAGGCAAAAAGGATTACAAAAGTCTCAAGAATGAGATCGACAGGAGGTGCAAAATGGCTAAGCAGGGATGGCTAGAGGACAAATGTAAGGATGTAGAGGCTTATCTCACCAGGGGTAAGATAGATACTGCCTACAGGAAAATTAAAGAGACCCTTGGAGAAAAGAGAACCACTTGTATGATTACCAAGAGCTCAGATGGAAACCCGGTTCTAAGCGAAGAAGGGAAAGCAGAAAGGTGGAAGGAGTATATAGAGGAACTATACAAGGGCGATGTACTGGAGGACACTATTTTGAAATGGAAGAGGATGTGGGGAGATATGATACTGCGTGAAGAGTTCGACAGAGCACTGAAAGACCTGAGTCGAAACAAAGCCCCGGGAGTAGACAACATTCCATTAGAACTACTGACGTCCTTGGGAGAGCCAGTCCTGACAAAACTGTACCATGTACAAGATGTATGAGACAGGCGAAATACTCTCAGACTTCAAGAAGAATATAATAATTCCAATCCCAACGAAAGCAGGTGTTGAAAGATGTGAAAATTACCGAACTATCAGTTTAATAAGTCATGGCTGCAAAATACTAACGCGAATTCTTTACAGACGAATGGAAAAACTAGTAGAAGTCAACCTCAGGGAAGATCAGTTTGGATTCCGTAGAAATATCGGAACACGTGAGGCAATACTGACTCTACGACATACCTTAGAAGAAAGATTAAGGAAAGGCAAACCTACCTTTCTAGCATTTGTAGACTTAGAGAAAGCTATTGACAATGTTGATTGGAATACTCTCTTTCTAATTCTGAAGGTGGCAGAGGTAAAATACAGCGAGCGAAAGGCTCTTTACAATTTGTACAGAAACCAGATGGCAGTTATAAGAGTCGAGTGACACGAAAGGGAAGCAGTAGTTGGGAAGGGAGTGAGACAGGGTTGTAGCCTCTCCCTGATGTTATTCAATCTGTATATTGAGCAAGCAGTGAAGGAAACAAAAGAAAAAGAGTCGGTATTAAAATCCATTGAGACGAAATAAAAACTTTGAGGTTCGTCGATGACATTGTAATTCTGTTAGAGACAGAAAAGGACTTGGAAGAACAGTTGAACGGAATGGACAGTGTCTTGAAAGGAGCATATAAGATGAACATCAACAAAAGCAAAACGCGGATAATGGAATGTAGTCGAATTAAGTCGGGTGATGCTGAGGGAATTAGATTAGGAAAGGAGACACTTAAAGCAGTAAAGGAGTTTTGCTATTTGGGGAGAAAAATAACTGATGATGGTCGAAGTAGAGAGGATATAAAATGTAAACTGGCAATGGCAAGGAAAGCGTTTCTGAAGAAGAGAAATTTGTTAACATCGAGTATAGATTTAAGTGTCAGGAAGTCGTTTCTGAAAGTATTTGTATGGAGTGTAGCCATGTATGTAAGTGAAACATGGACGATAAATAGTTTGTACAAGAAGAGAATAGAAGCTTTTGAAATGTGGTGCTACAGAAGAATGCTGAGGATTAGGTGGGTAGATCACATAACTAATGAGGAGGTATTAAACAGGTTTGGGGAGAAGAGAAGTTTGTGGCAGAACTTGACTAGAAGAAGGGATCGGTTGGTAGGACATGTTCTAAGGCAATTTAGTATTGGAGGGCAGCGTGGAAGGTACAAATCGTTGAGGGACACCCAAGAGATGAATACACTAAGCAGATTCAGAAGGATGGAGGTTGCCGTACTTACTGGGAGATGAAGAAGCTTGCACAGGATAGAGTAGCATGGAGAGCTACATCAAACCAGTCTCAGGACTGAAGACGACAACAACAACAATGTATGTAAATATATATGGAATATTGAAAGAGGAGAAGTTGTCAGCTAGTCTCGAAAAGTTATTGAGCAATTTACTTCAAATTTTTGCATAAGACTCTATTAACGATTTAGGTAGAGAAACAGAGCCTCTACATATTTTGAAATCTACTGTACGTGTTTTCTGTTAAAACAGACTGTGAGAAGAAAACTTAAGCCAATAAACAAATTTTTCTACCTTAGCATAAGGTTGAACAAATGTTTTATATGTTGTAAATGACATGCACACAATGGTGAGGAGAAGTGGACTTCAAAGTCGTGCAGCAACTGTCATTGTAGGAGAGGTGGACAGGAGCAACGATAATTATGGAACGAGTTAACATGATAGAAATGGAAAATATACTTAAATTGTATTTTCCAAGTGCATGAAGATTCATTATAAATAAAGGAGCAAGAAATATGTCCAGCTGCCACAATGTCAATAGGATGAGGCTCTCTCAAGTATGACCAAACGGTGGTGTCTGAGCTGTTACTAGATGGTGTCAGCATAGCTCCATGTAGCCAAGAGCCCCCAAGTACGAGTGTTGTGTCTGTCTGCTGCCAGACATCCTGCGTTGCGGTGGCAACATGTGCTCATAGTCTGACAGAAACTTGCAATTCTGCTGTCAGCGTTGACGCCCGTAGGGTGGAATGAGATATGCGATAGTGTGCTGGCGTACACTGGTGCCAGCACACCATGCACCACACAGACCAATGACAAGACTCGCTGGAAACGCGCCGCCAACACCCTCTCAGCCGTGTCGGACTGGAGGACCAGTTGATTCGAGTTTGCAAGTTAGTCAGTTAGCTCGAGCAGGTTACGTCAGTTAGTTTGCGTCCGTTGCGTTCCAGCATGTCACTAGGACTGAGCCATAGACTTAGTGTCTAGCACAGAGGCAGGTATTACATGGAAGCATTGCAGTGAACACAACGAACATCTACCTCAACAGCAGGCTACTTGCACTATACCTCACTGTACCTCAGCACACAGAACATTATATATCTCTTTGTTTATGAATAAAGAACCCAGTTATTAACTGCGTGCAATTTGTGTTAAAGAACGAAGATATCCGCCACAAACCAACATCCTCTCCTTGCTTCCCATGGTACTGCTCTACAGAGAGACCGAGACGACACAAAAGCGACTAAAGAGAATACAACAGAAACCACAGCACACACAACAATGTGCCACTTCGCTTTGTTTCTCGAAATCGGTTTTAACAAAATCAGGGCAGTTGAACTAATGGCTTATTGGCTTTTGATCAGAGCACTACTACAGAACCTGAATCGTCCCAACTTTCAAAATCAGATTAAAACCTTGTGAAATACTGTCATTGACGTCACTGTCCTTGCATATCAACCAGTTGGAAAGGTCTCTCTCGCACGTCACGTATACCAACGATCCCAATCGATTTAGTCACAGCGGTCAATTCTGCTTTTCCTGCTGCACTAAACCACCATCCTGCTTGTAGCGCGGTTCTGTGTTTTAAATAAAGACTGCCGCATTTAGCGTACTATTTGTTTACGATATTTGGGAGTGCATATAAGGCACTTTCGACGATGACCTGTAAAAAAGAATCTTCATCACCAGAGGATACGTCTTCCAGTGGTGTGAAACTGGTCGTGACTTAATAAAATGTTTTCTACAACCATTGCTGATTATTTCTTTCAAAATATGGAAGTTTCACTGCGGCTGCCCCAATTTAAAGTAACGTATCACTATATTGCCTTTGGAGTACTTTTTCTTTTTTCGGGCTCGATGGTTTAACCACTTGCACTCGAGGACAGACTACTCTGTACAATGAACGTGTCCACACAAAAACTGTTATAGAAAAATACTGGTATGGGTATCACAGTACTCGGACTCTTGCAGAGCACAGTTGTGATAAAACAGAGCCGAAATACTCGAACAGTTCAAAGTCGGGGTTGGAATAACAATATCGTTGAGCTCTGAAGTACTGTATAATTGTCTGACAATGTGTGGGTTTTCTGGAGGCGAACGAAAAGAGTAATAAAATTTAAGAAGCAGCTATAAATTGGCAAAAATAAAGATCACAAGACAGGGATATTTTTGATAATTCCCCGCATTTTAGAGAAAAGCACGTAATGCCAGCCGTACACAAATGTTGCGGTGTTACAGTACTCTCTGTATAGCGGCATAGACAGTGTAGAGGTACAGGCGAGAATACAGTTACCGTAAGATAAGGAAAGTATAGGGACTATATTAAGTAAATAAGTTATATTTAATTACCGTAAAAACATATCAGTGTTTTAGGCCATATTAAATAATTGAAAAATAAACAAGCACTTACTCAAAATCGAAAGAAGTAAATTACATTTAATTTCTTTAAAAATATGAATATTCTTGCGTGTTTGAAAGATAAATACCTTAATTTCTTACAGTAATATGTAAATGTACGCTTCACACTATCCTCTTTGTGGCTACATAGCATTAAGCCACACCAGACCCGTTGCGAAACACTACTCTGGCGCACAGATGGAAGTTTTAATAACTATGGAGAACTGCTCCAGTGCACAGCGCGCGTTTGCAACGATGGCATATTACAATAGATTGGGTAATTTTGTTTGAGCTGACGCACTTCACTGTACGGACTGGAGTGCCATCTTACAATCTAGATGAAGAAACATTCTTCTAGCAGGATGGTGCAACAAGCCATACTGTTGCATTAGGAACGGTTTGATTTAGAGTCATATTTCCTGATCGTTTCATCGGCATAAACATCGATATTCCATTAGCACCACGTTGACCACATTTATCGGATCCAGGGTTTTTCCTTTGGGATTACCTCAGGTATATGGATGATTTGAAGCAGCAAGAAATAAACAACATTGCGTTGGAGATACTACGCCATGTCATCGGCGGAATTATCCAAAGACTCTGACAATGTATGTGAAACCAATAACGCTATCCGAGTGATAGAGTACTGAACAAGCGATGGCATTCTCAGTAAACTATTCCAGCCCAATAACATATCTGGAATAGAGGGGACTAAATTTAGTTACATTGAAGAAATCAGTCTTGATCAGAAAATAGAAGATAATGTATTAGCGCCGGCAGGTGTATCTCTATGTGGATCATCTTCAGACCATAGGGCATCTCCTCCTGTGATCGGTGGAGGCGCTGAGCGGAGCCGAACTGTACGCCAAGAGGCAGCAGTCAGTGCATGTGTCTCTTGGCATACAATTCTGTTCCGCTCAGCGCATCCGCGCATCGCAGAAGTGGATGCCTTATTGTCTGAAGATGATCCGTATAGATTTAAAGTGGTTGCCACTAATAGGCTACCTTCAGTTTTGTGTTAAAGATAGATTTTTTCGATAAATATTAGATATTCACCTGATGTACGGGAGAGTGTTGTATTTTGGAACTTTCACCTCAACCCAGTCCTGCAGTAGAGCCCACACAAATTATATAAATTGGTGTATTTGTGTGTGTGTGTGTGTGTGTGTGTGTGTGAACCGATTTCAACAAAACGTAGTACATATATGCCTTACTGGGAGGCAACAATTGCTGTGCAGGTAAGAACTACCTACCTGTCGTAGTTCAGAAGATATGGTCTCATAAATAATGAGATGCGTGGATATCTGCCGCATCGTGCATGACATTTAAATGCGTTACATCAAATTATAAATGGTTCAAATGGCTCTGAGCACTATGGGACTTAACTTCTGAGGTCATCAGTCCCCTAGAACTTAGAACCACTTAAGCCTAACTTACCTAAGGCCATCATACACATCAATACCCGAGGCAGGATTCGAACCTGCGACCGTAGCGGTCGCGCAGTTCCGCACTGCAGCGCCTAGAACCGCTCGGCCACTAAAGCCAGCTGCGTTACATCTTTGCTACTACATGTATTCCCAACAAGTTTCGCAGACAATATCCACATGTGCCGCTAAATGCACCTACAAAATTATATTATGGTACCACATACGCGAAAGAACTTGCTCCCCTTCTAACAGCCGTGTGCCGCAAGTCTCTAGAGGAACGGAAGGTTCCAAATGATTGGAAAAGAGCACAGGTAGTCCCAGTCTTCAAGAAGGGTCGTCGAGGAGATGCGCAAAACTATAGACCTATATCTCTGACTTCGATCTGTTGTAGAATTTTAGAAGAGGTTTTTTGCTCGAGTATCATGTCGTTTTTGGAAACCCGGAATCTACTCTGTAGGAATCAACATGGATTCCGGAAACAGCGATCGTGTGAGACCCAACTCGATTTATTTGTTCATGAGTCCCAGAAAATAATAGATACAGGCTCCCAGGTAGATGCTATTTTCCTTGACTTCCGGAAGGCGTTCGATACAGTTCCGCACTGTCGCCTGATAAACAAAGTAAGAGCCTACGGAGTATCAGACAAGCTGTGTGGCTGGATTGAAGAGTTTTTAGCAAACAGAACACAGCATGTTCTTATCAATGGAGAGACGTCTACAGACGTTGAAGTAACCTCTGGCATGCCACAGGGGAGTGTTATGGGACCATTGCTTTTCACAATATATATAAATGACATAGTAGATAGTGTCGGAAGTTCCATGCGGCTTTTCGCGGATGATGCTGTAGTATACAGAGAAGTTGCGGCATTAGAAAATTGTAGCGAAATACAGGAAGATCTGCAGCGGATAGGCACTTGGTGCAGGGAGTGGCAACTGACCCTTAACATAGATAAATGTAATGTATTGCGAATACATAGGAAGATGGATTCTATATTGTATGATTGTATGATAGCGTAACAAACACTGGTAGCAGTTACTTCTGTAAAATATCTGGGAGTATGCGTGCGGAACGATTTGAAGTGGAATGATAATATAAAATTAATTGTTGGTAAGGCGGGTACCATGTTGAGATTCATTGGGAGAGTCTTTAGAAAAAGTAGTCCATCAACAAAGGAGGTGGCTTACAAAACACTCGTTCGACCTATACTTGAGTATTGCTCATCAGTGTGGGATCCGTACCAGATCGGGTTGACGGAGGAGATAGAGAAGATCCAAAGAAGAGCGGCGCGTTTCGTCACAGGGTTATTTGGTAACCGTGATAGCGTTACGGAGATGTTTAGCAAACTCAAGGGGCAGACTCTGCAAGAGAGACGCTCTGCATCGCGGTGTAGCTTGCTAGCCAGGTTTCGAGAGGGTGCGTTTCTGGATGAGGTATCGAATATATTGCTTCCCCCTACTTATACCTCCCGAGGAGATCACGAATGTACAGTTAGAGAGATTCGAGCACGCACGGAGGCTTTCAGGCAGTCGTTCTTCCCGCTAACCATACGCGACTGGAAAACAAAAGGGAGGTAATGACAGCGGCACGTAAAGTGCCCTCCGCCACACACCGTTGGGTGGCTTGCGGAGTATAAATGTAGATGTAGATGTAGATGTAGAACTGAGGATATATAACGTCATAGGCACCGAGGTACGTCAAAAACTGCCGCTTTATGCATGATGTTTAAATTTATTACCTCTATTCTACGGTCTCTATTCGCCGCACCTTTTGTAGATAGTATTGACAGGTTCTGCTAAATGTACCTACAAAATTGTATCATTTTATTATACAAAGATGAACAGATATGACGTCATAAACTCTGAGAAGCGTGAAAAGATGCCGCATCATGCATGGTGTTTTCATTCATTTGTTCTTTACGTCCATAGTCGAGTCAACTTAAATCCCAGACAGTTGGCAACGCTTTTAACATCTTTCAGTCCCGAAGCGCAAACGTAGAACTGTGCGGAGACGTTATAATAGAGATGTTTAAAAAACTGCGTTGTAGACATGTGAAGCAGCTTTGCCCGGCCTAAAGCAAGTGTCCAAGTTTACGTTTCTCAACTTGAATACTGTGCTTGTACATTTGTACATTACGTTTTTTCTTTGAACGACTGATTCATAATTTCAAAGGTATTCCCACGAATACATGGAAACGAAATTTTTACGATACTTCACTTCAAACACAGTTCGTTGTTTGTTCCGTCTCTAATAGAAAAGTAGCAAAATAAATACTTGGGTAATGCCGGGTGTGCCAACTAGTTTTATTATATATTCAGTTCCATTTTAAAGTTATGGCATTCATTTTCTGTGTACTGTAGCGTTTTTCTGACTCTACAAAAATTACTCTTTAAAAGTAAGATACTTCAAGTTGCGAAAAACCATTCCAAGGGACATCATGGTCAAGTACCTAGAAACACGTAATCTATTCAAATTTTAAAATGTTACAGTTGATAAAATCTTTGCAACACAGCCTTTAAGAGTCTATATATTACATATTAATCTACTCACATCATTAAATATTATGTGATATCAAATTAAGGGTAGGTACCATCAAAAACTAATTATAATTTAACGAAGTTTTGTAACAGTAGCTTTCAATAACGAACACAAATTTCGACGTACGTGACACGGAAAATTGACGTTAAAGGAAACTGTCGACACATGGAAGAAACTCAGTTAAATTGCAAATATTACGTGTTCCAGAAGAAGATCCTCTTCTGCTTCAAGGTACGAGTACAAGAAGATGCATTACAGACGAAGTGTGGTTCAATGGTCCACAAGTTACGTACCTAGCTTTAAGAATATACTGAAAAATTAGCCATATTCCCCATTTTGTTTAATGTATTGTACGGGACTTAAATATTTGAAACTCGTAATATTTACAAACGCAGCCTAAAACGCCTCATGTGTCACAACAAAATGCCTGAAACTCTTTATGGCGGTTTCCAGTGCGCATTTTCATCTTATTCTAAAATCAATCACTTGATTGAAACACCGATGAGACGCCCGCTAAACCCGATGGGCAGAACAGATAATAGGACTGTGGAAAGGGGTCAAAAGTTGAGGTCAGTTTCTCCTTCTAATTGTTATTTATTGTAATTTAGCAGCTCTTTCACGGCTGAAGGCCTTCAACAAGAAATCTTAACAAAATAAGAATCCAATTAAGATAGCAATAAAATAATTCAAGAAAAAACGACATACTCCAATACCATTGGCTGAGGTCCACAATTAAACTTCAAAATTTCAAAAATATATTAGCATAATCTTTACAGGAAGAAGGCCGCAGTGTTTAAGCTTGAAAGATACATTTAAAAATTAATTTTGCAACATTTTAAGAAAACAAAACAAATAATAAGCCTAAAATTTAAAGTATCTGACAACTGATGATTAAACACCGGTGGCACTCAGAAAGCCGCCAGGGAGGTCGGTCTGCCTCGTTCACTTAGGCGAGACAGGTGGTACGCCCAAATATACTTGATCCGTCGGAACCCAACCAGGGGACAGCCACTTGCTTGCCGCCAATCGGTACATGAGATTTCGAACACCAAATGTCTCCAACAGCGAACCACCGAAACGAACCACCACAAGATGAACTACTACTCAACTTTGACGTCCTGGGTCGGCGAACCACGAAGCTAGTAGCGATCGGACAGCTCCACACACGCTGCTACATTATGTAGGGCCCGGCAGCAGACCCAGGCGACTGCACCGCACGGAGATGTCTTCACTGTTTCGTACGAACCGACCGACTGCCTGCTGGTCCGTCGCGACTGCTGCCCCGTCGCCATTGCACTGCTGGTGCGCCTCCGATTCACTTGCAGACACACACGACGGCGGAAATACTGACTCGGACCCAACCATGCAGAGGAAACACCCCCACTGGCTAAACGACATCCCTGCACAGGAAAGGACCGATCCAAAGCCAAAACGCGTCGTCCGGTAGGACGACCGACTGACGATCCACCAAGACCGTGGCCCGGCTCAAGTGACGCGTGACGGCAATGGTCGGGCGAGCCATGTCGACGCAGACGTCACTGCTGATCCAACCCGACTGCACTAGCGCCGCATTGCAAATCCCGACTGGCAGGTCCGGACTGCGCTCCAGACGCGTTCCAACTGACTAGTAGACCCGAACTCACGACGCGAACTGACGACCAACTCTATTATAACAGAGTAATAGCAGTCAAGCAAAGATACTACGAGAGGGGATATAGCGATACGCGCTGCTAGCGCCGCTCACGATCAAGAAAAGCAACAACTCAGTGACAGTAGTACTTTAAATTAACGTAGTAAGGTGGAAGTACGTTAAAAACAGGGTGTAAAATAGGTGATTGCGGGAACACGAGCCACACACGGCTCAACCGACTAAGTAAAGTTATGTGCCCTGGATAGACCGCCCTCCAGGTAAAGTACTCTTTCCTTCACTAGATTCATGTAAACAGCAAAGTTATTTAAGCTTCCTGTTTGTGTGCATGCATCTAATCTTCCCTTTCGACTACCTCAGCCTTTTATTGCTCGTGTTGAAACAAATGAAAAGTAAACAGTATCACTACACGTGCCTTATGGATCCGCGGGAATGGATTAAAATGCCATGTATAGTTTTGCAGTGGACCTAATGCAGAAGATTTTTACCTCGTAGTGGAATCAGTCTCGATCAGCTCTGGAATATCCCGATAACAACTACCATATCTAGGTGTGCTGGTCACAAGTGATATTGAAATCCTGGGACACAGCGTGTATCGAAAACTAAGACACACGGACCGATACCTGCACAAATTGTCAAATCACCACCGTAGCCAGAAAAAAAGGCATTATTAATACGCCTGTAACGCGAGCAGGACGAATATATGAACCGCAAAACTTGGGAAGCGAAATCTGCATCTACATCGACATCCATACTCCGCAAGCCACGACGGTGTGTGGCGAAGTGTACCTTGAGTACCTCTATCGGTTCTCCCTTCTATTCGTCTCGCATTGTTTGCGGAATGAAAGATTGTCGGTATGCCTCAGTGTGGGCTCTTATCTCTCTGATTTTATCCTCATGGTCTCTTCGCGAGATATACGTAGGAAGGAGCAACATACTGCTTGACTCCTCGGTGAAAGTATGTTCTCGAAACTTCAACAAAAGCCCATATCGAGTTACTGAGCGTCTCTCTTGTAGAGTCTTCCACTGGAGTTTATCTATCATATCCGTAACGCTTTAACGATTACTAAATGATCCTGTAACGAAGAGCGCTGCTCTCCGTTGGACCTTCTCTATATCTTCTATCAGCCCTATCTGGTACGGATCCCACACCGGTGAGCAGTATTCAAGCAGTGGGCGAACAAGTGTACTGTAACCTACTTCCTTTGTTTTCGGTCTGCATTTCCTTAGAATTCTTCCAATGAATCTCAGTCTGGCATCTACATTACCGACGATTAATTTTATATGGTCATTCCATTTTAAATCACTCCTAAAGCCTACTCCCAGATAATTTGTGGAATTGACTGCTTCCAGCTGCTGACTTGCTATATTGTAACTAAATGATAAAGGATCTTTCTTTCTGTGTATTCGCAGCACATTACACTTGTCTACATTGAGGAACCAGGTTTTAAATTGTAAGACATTTCCAGGGGCAGATGTGGACTCTGACCACAATCTATTGGTTATGACCTGTAGATTAAAACTGAAGAAACTGCAAAAAGGTGGGAGTTTAAGGAGATGGGACCTGGATAAACTAAAAGAACCAGAGGTTGTACAGAGATTCAGGGAGAGCATAAGGGAGCAATTGACAGGAATGGGGGAAATAAATACAGTAGAAGAAGAATGGGTAGCTTTGAGGGATGAAGTAGTGAAGGCAGCAGAGGATCAAGTAGGTAAAAAGACGAGGGCTAGTAGAAATCCTTGGGTAACAGAAGAAATATTGAATTTACTTGATGAAAGGAGAAAATATAAAAATGCAGTAAGTGAAACAGGCAAAAAGGAATACAAACGTCTCAAAAATGATATCGACAGGAAGTGCAAAATGGCTAAGCAGGGATGGCTAGAGGACAAATGTAAGGATGTAGAGGCTTATCTCACTAGGGGTAAGATAGATAGAGCCTACAGGAAAATTAAAGAAACCTTTGGAGAAAAGAGAACCACTTGTATGAATATCAAGAGCTCAGATGGAAACCCAGTTCTAAGCAAAGAAGGGAAAGCAGAAAGGTGGAAGGAGTATATTGAGGGTCTATACAAGGGCGATGTACTTGAGGACAATGTTATGGAAATGGAAGAGGATGTAGATGAAGATGAAATGGGAGATACGATACTGCGTGAAGAGTTTGACAGAGCACTGAAAGACCTGAGTCGAAACAAGGCCCCCGGAGTAGACAATATTCCATTGGAACTACTGACGGCCGTGGGAGAGCCAGTCCTGACAAAACTCTACCATCTGGTGAGCAAGATGTATGAAACAGGCGAAATACCCTCAGACTTCAAGAAGAATATAATAATTCCAATCCCAAAGAAAGCAGGTGTTGACAGATGTGAAAATTACCGAACTATCAGCTTAATAAGTCACAGCTGCAAAATACTAACACGAATTCTTTACAGACGAATGGAAAAACTAGTAGAAGCCAACCTCGGGGAAGATCAGTTTGGATTCCGTAGAAACACTGGAACACGTGAGGCAATACTTACCTTACGACTTATCTTGGAAGAAAGATTAAGGAAAGGCAAACCTACGTTTCTAGCATTTGTAGACTTAGAGAAAGCTTTTGACAATGTTGACTGGAATACTCTCTTTCAAATTCTAAAGGTGGCAGGGGTAAAATACAGGGAGCGAAAGGCTATTTACAATTTGTACAGAAACCAGATGGCAGTTATAAGAGTCGAGGGACATGAAAGGGAAGCAGTGGTTGGGAAGGGAGTAAGACAGGGTTGTAGCCTGTCCCCGATGTTGTTCAATCTGTATATTGAGCAAGCAGTAAAGGAAACAAAAGAAAAATTCGGAGTAGGTATTAAAATTCATGGAGAAGAAATAAAAACTTTGAGGTTCGCCGATGACATTGTAATTCTGTCAGAGACAGCAAAGGACTTGGAAGAGCAGTTGAATGGAATGGACAGTGTCTTGAAAGGAGGATATAAGATGAACATCAACAAAAGCAAAACAAGGATAATGGAATGTAGTCTAATTAAGTCGGGTGATGCTGAGGGAATTAGATTAGGAAATGAGGCACTTAAAGTAGTAAAGGAGTTTTGCTATTTGGGGAGCAAAATAACTGATGATGGTCGAAGTAGAGAGGATATAAAATGTAGGCTGGCAACGGCGAGGAAAGCGTTTCTGAAGAAGAGAAATTTGTTAACATCCAGTATTGATTTAAGTGTCAGGAAGTCATTTCTGAAAGTATTCGTATGGAGTGTAGCCATGTATGGAAGTGAAACATGGACGATAAATAGTTTGGACAAGAAGAGAATAGAAGCTTTTGAAATGTGGTGCTACAGAAGAATGCTGAAGATTAGATGGGTAGATCACATAACTAATGAGGAAGTATTGAATAGGATTGGGGAGAAGAGAAGTTTGTGGCACAACTTGACCAGAAGAAGGGATCGGTTGGTAGGACATGTTCTGAGGCATCAAGGGATCACCAATTTAGTATTGGAGGGCAGCGTGGAGGGTAAAAATCGTAGGGGGAGACCAAGAGATGAATACACTAAGCAGATTCAGAAGGATGTAGGTTGCAGTAGGTACTGGGAGATGAAAAAGCTTGCACAGGATAGAGTAGCATGGAGAGCTGCATCAAACCAGTCTCAGGACTGAAGACCACAACAACAACAACATTGAGGTTCAATTGCCATTCCCTGCAACATGCGTCAATTCGTTGCGGATCCTCGTGCATTTCAATACAATTTTCCATTGTTACAACCTCTCGATATACCACAGCATCATCCGCAAAAAGCCTCAGTGAACTTCCGATGTTATCCACAAGGTCATTTATATATATTGTGAATACCAACGGTCCTATGACACTCCCCTGCGGCACACTTGAAATCACTCTTACTTCGGGCCGCGCGGGATTAGCCGAGCGGTCTGGGGCGCTGCAGTCATGGACTGTGCGGCTGGTCCCGGCGGAGGTTCGAGCCCTCCATCGGGCATGGGTGTGTGTGTTTGTCCTTAGGATAATTTAGGTTATGTAGTGTGTAAACTTAGGAACTGATGGCCTTACCAATTAAGTCCCATAAGATTTCACACACACATTTTCTTACTTCGGAAGACTTCTCTCCGTTGAGAATGACATGCTGCGTTCTGTTATCTAGGAACTCTTCAATCCAATCACACAATTGGTCTGATAGTCCTTATGGTCTTGCTTTGTTCGATAAACGACTGTGGGGAACTGCATCAAACGCCTTGCGCAACAACTGAGAAGTGTTCTGAGGAGCAATGGATACCCTACCAGTTATATTATAACAAAGTCAAACACTGTGTGAAGTGACACATACGGAAAAAGAAATGTCTGATACGGCCTTTCTGCCATACGTTGCCAGAGCGACGCACAGATACGGCGTCATATTGCTCAAACAAAGCGTAAAGACTATTTACACACCAACAAATAAGATCAAAGAGTGTCTCAGATCGGCATAGGAGAAAAGGGACCCACTTGCAATGTCAGGAATATACCGCATACCATGCACATACGGGAAAGCTTATGTCGGAATGACTGGACGATGTATCAACAACAGGATCACTGAACATTGCAGGTTGGGGCAGGTGTAGAAATCGGCCGTGACAGAGCACGCGCTGTGTGAGGTCGACATGGAAGTTCTGGCTGTACAGAAGATCTATTACACCCATTTCTTCAGAAAAGCTATAGACACTAACACTAGAATAGCTTCAACGAAAGAAGAAAGCCTCAAAGTAAACGGATCCAGGATTCCCGTCCTACACAGAACGTCCTTTGCAGGTAGCAAGAGGAGAACCGCACCGGAAATGACTGCGAACAAGCTCTGGGTGGTGGCGCGTCAGGTTCATTGCGGCCTCCAGCTCGGCTCCAGTCCACCACCAACAATGAAGGGTGAAACTTTGACAAAGCCGGCCACTCGTGCTGGTGAAACGTCAGCAAAGTCATTAGACAAATTTCGGCCGAAGGACACGAGACAGAAGGCACGTTGTCAACAAGTGGCCACGAAAGTCTTAATAATTTTGTAACCTAGGATATAATTGTGTCAAAAGTAAACCTATGTGTACCAACGCTGAGACCTGTACGTAACAGCGCCCGACCATCCAGTATAGCTAATTTAGACGCTTAAGTACCTAGGACTAATAGTCACAAAGAAACACCTCAAAAACTTCGCTCCCCACCTACTACCTATCCAAAACATAGATTGCAGTAGAATAGTACTACTAACTGGCTTAGCAAGTGGGCTAATTAACACGACCATAATATCCTCATTTGCGCCCACCGCACCTATGCAGTTTAAGTATGGATCTCTAATTTTTGTAAGTTCGTGAGCAACATGTTGTGCCGTCGCTACCAGCATGTGCCTTCAGGCACCTTTATCCTGTACCAGCTTTTAGGTTCACACGCCTACACAGTCACCTTGAATATCTCTGTATAGACCACATAATCACACATGCCTCAACATTATCTGTCAGCGTCTCGCCTTCAAATATGTCAATCCCCTTATTATTACAGTAAGCACTCGTTTTTCCGAATGCTTATCGGCCATAACCCTTCTTTCGTCCTTTCCCACTGTTTTTCCTCTTCTGTATCAACGTCAGAGTCAGTATCAACAACACCAGGAGCTACTGAAACAGGAACAACATCAAGTTTACCAGCATATGTTGTGTTCCTAGACACATACATTAAACAAACTCCTACCATCTAAACACCTTTTTTGAGCCAGGGTAAACGGTTTCGGTCTGCAAAACCATCCTGGTTTCACGGCTGCATCTGATGTGAGGAGAAGTGCAATTTGTTACAGGTACCAGTGGGTGTTACACCGCGACTCCGTGCATCTACTTCTCATTTCGTCTGCAGCTTTGCTCCGAGGATGTTCTTATAGGCAGAAAACCGCTACCACAACTACAAATAAAATTTATCGGCATGGGAAATGTTATTGTTAAAACATTAGGTACGATTTCTCACGTTCCAAAATTAAAAATTGTGATTCTAAGCCAGCCGGGGTGGACGAGCGTTTCTAGGCGCTACAGTCTCGAACCGCGTGACCGCTACGGTTGCAGGTTCGAATCCTGCCTCGGGCATGGATGTGTGTGATGTCCTTAGGTTAGTTAGGTTTAAGTAGTTCTGAGTTCTAGGGGACTGATTACCTTAGAAGTTAAGTCCCATAGTGCTCAGAGCCATTTGAACCATTTTTTGCGATTCTAAATATTATGAGGAGAAACTTCTATATAATCATACTCTCTGAGTATTGATCGTTGATGGAAGTACCATTCCCAGACTCAATGCTTTCATATATCTGTGTCTCGCAAGTATAAGCCAAAATCATTCCAGCAGAGACAACAACCCATAAATATAAGAGATATCTACGAATATTTTCTAATCTCACAATGGTCACTTTACAACCCTTTATCGTTTGTATTATTTTGAACTTAAGTTTTTGAGACAGCCTGCATACGTTTGTCCCCATTCGTAAGAAAACGGAACTTGGGAGGAGAAGGCGAATTCATGGCGCAGTTGTTCCTTCCGTGTTTCCAGAAACGACATGGTCTTCATAAGCAGCAGTTGGAAAATTCCTTTCTTCGCAGATATTCATGAGGTAAGAAACTTCCGTAAACGTCTGAAAGTACCTCCTGGATGTGAATTCAGTACAGAAAGTAAACCGCGCGCCGTCTCACCTAACTTTTGCGCTGCGGTCTTGCAGCGACGCAGCAAGTTTCCCCGGCGGGGACTTAATTTGGGCCCGAAAAGGGCGACAGCTTTGTGTTTACGAGTCATTACCTGCCAAAGGACGTTCTCCGGGAGCGCGCCATTCACCGGCCACAGGCGTGGGTGTTTCAGCTGCTGCGCTGCCCTCTGCACACTCATCTCTAGCAGCAGCTACACCTGAAAGCAGTGCACCTGCTGCATCGTAAGATGGAAAACTCCACGTCTCTCACGACTGTGTTTTTCTTGCATTAGATTTGTAGTTATAAATCATTTCCAAATGAGTGACTATTTAGACTTAATTACTTATGTCTTCTGCTCTATTCATCAAATATACTTGGTTTCCATCACAGTAATGTGGCACTAAGAAAACCCATTACCACTGAAAGTACAACCAAATCAAAAACACTTTCAGCCGTTTATATTTGAAATTTTCTTTTCTTTTTGCTTATGTGTAAGTAAAATAAAGTTTGAATTATACATGGCAGAATGCGTTTTTTTTTAATTCACGTTTTATATTAAACAGCCGAATTCAGTCAACCATTCTGTATAAGTATGGACTTACAAAGACTTGAATGTCTTATCAGGTGGTTTGATGGAATGTAGCAACTTTGTAGCCCCTTAACAGGATACGACAGTGCTAAGCAAGTGCTGTGGTTAACTGATGGAGACAGATTAGCAACAATTTAAAATAGTTTATTGTTGTTGTTGTTGTTGTGGTCTTCAGTCCTGAGACTGGTTTGATGCAGCTTTCCATGCTACTCTATCCTGCGCAAACTTCTTCGTCTCCCAGTACCTACTGCAACCTACATCCTTCTGAATCTGCTTAGTGCATTCATCTCTTGGTCTCCCTCTACGATTTTTACCCTCCACGCTGCCCTCCAATGCTACATTTGTGATCCCTTGATGCCTCAAAACATGTCCTACCAAACGATCCCTTCTTCTAGTCAAGTTGTGCCACAAACTTCCCTTCTCCCCAATCCTATTCAATACCTCCTCATTAGTTACGTGATCTACCCACCTTATCTTCAGCATTCTTCTGTAGCACCACATTTCGAAAGCTTCTCTTCTCTTCTTGTCGAAACTAGTTATCGTCCATGTTTCACTTCCATACATGGCTACACTCCATACAAATACTTTCCGAAACGACTTCCTGACACTTAAATCTATACTCGATGTTAACAAATTTCTCTTCTTCAGAAACGATTTCCTTGCCACTGCCAGTCTACATTTTATATCCTCTCTACTTCGACCACCATCAGTTATTTTACTCCCTAAATAGCAAAACTCCTTTACTACTTTAAGTGTCTCATTTCCTAATGTAAACCCCTCAGCATCACCCGATTTAATTTGATTACATTCCATTATCCTCGTTTTGCTTTTGTTGATGTTCATCTTATATCCCCCTTTTTAGACACTGTCCATTCCGTTCAACTGCTCTTCCAAGTCAATTGCTGTCTCTGACAGAATTACAATGTCATCGGCGAACTTCAAAGTTTTGACTTCTTCTCCACGCATTTTAATACCTACTCCGAATTTTTCTTTTGTTTCCTTTACTGCTTGCTCAATATACAGATTGAATAACATCGGGGAGAAGCTACAACCCTGTCTCACTCCTTTCCCAACCACTCCTTCCCTTTCATGTCCCTCGACTCTTATAACTGCCATCTGGTTTCTGTACAAATTGTAAATAGCCTTTCGCTCCTTGTATTTTACCCCCGCCACCTTCAGAATTTGAAAGAGAGTATTCCAGTTAACGTTGTCAAAAGCTTTCTCTAAGTCTACAAATGCTAGAAACGTAGGTTTGCCTTTTCTTAATCTTTCTTCTAAGATAAGTCGTAAGGTCAGTATTGCCTCACGTGTTCCAACATTTCTGCGGAATCCAAACTGATCTTCTCCGAGGTCCGCTTCTACCAGTTTTTCCATTCGTCTGTATAGAATTCGCGTTAGTATTTTGCAGCTGTGACTTATTAAAGTGATAGTTCGGTAATTTTCACATCTGTCAACACCTGCTTTCTTTGGGATTGGAATTATTATATTCTTCTTGAAGTCTGTGGGTATTTCGCCTGTCTCATACATCGTGCTCACCAGATCGTAGAGTTTTGTCATGACTGGCTCTCCCAAGGCCATCAGTAGCTCTAATGGAATGTTGTCTACTCCCGGGGCCTTGTTTCGACTCATGTCTTTCAGTCCTCTGTCAAGCTCTTCACGCAGTATCTTATCTCCCATTTCATCTTCATCTACATCCTCTTCCATTTCCATAATATTGTCCTCAAGTACATCGCCCTTGTATAAAACCTCTATATACTCCTTCCACCTTTCTGCCTTCCATTCTTTGCTTAGAACTGGGTTGCCATCTGAGCTCTTGATATTCATACAAGTGGTTCTCTTCTCTCCAAAGGTCTCTTTAATTTTCCTGTAGGCAGTATCTATCTTACCCCTAGTGAGACATGCCTCTACATCCTTACATTTGTCCTCTAGCCATCCCTGCTTAGCCATTTTGCACTTCCTGTCGATCTCATTTTTGAGACGTTTGTATTCCTTTTTGCCCGCTTCATTTACTGCATCTTTATATTTTCTCCTTTCATCAATTAAATTCAATATTTCTTCTGTTACTCTAGGGTTTGTATTAGCCCTCGTCTTTTTACCTACTTGATCCTCTGCTGCCTTCACTACTTCATCCCTCAGAGCTACCCATTCTTCTTCTACTGTATTTCTTTCCCCCATTCCTGTCAATTGTTCCCTTATGCTCTCCCTGAAACTCTCTAAAACCTCTGGTTCTTTCAGTTTATCCAGGTCCCATCTCCTTAAATTCCCACCTTTTAGCAGTTTCTTCAGGTTCAATCTGCAGCTCATAACCAATAGATTGTGGTCAGAATCCACATATGCCCCTGGAAATGTCTTACAATTGAAAACCTGGTTCCTAAATCTCTGTCTTACCATTATATAATCTATCTGATACCTTTTAGGATCTCCAGGATTCCTCCAGGTATACAACCTTCTTTTATGATTCTTGAACCAAGTGTTAGCTATGATTAAATTATACTCTGTGCAAAATTCTACCAGACGGCTTCCTCTTTCATTTCTTCCCCCCAATCTATATTCACCTACTATGTTTCCTTCTCTCCCTTTTCCTACAGACGAATTCCAGTCACCCATGACTATTAAATTTTCGTCTCCCTTCACTACCTGAATAATTTCTTTTATCTCGTCATACATTTCATCTATTTCTTCATCATCTGCAGAGCTAGTTGGCATATAAACTTGTACTACTGTAGTAGGCATGGGCTTCGTATCTATCTTGGCCACAATAATGCGTTCACTATGCTGTTTGTAGTAGCTAACCCGCACTCCAATTTTTTTATTCATTATTAAACCTACTCCTGCATTACCCCTATTTGATTTTGTATTTATAACCCTGTAATCACCTGACCAAAAGTCTTGTTACTCCTGCCATCGAACTTCACTAATTCCCACTATATCTAACTTTAACCTACCCATTTCCCTTTTTAAATTTCCTAACCTACCTGCCCAATTAAGGGATCTGACATTCCACGCTCCGATCCGTAGAATGCCAGTTTTCTTTCTCCTGATAACGACGTCCTCTTGAGTAGTCCCCGCCCGGAGATCCGAATGGGGGACTATTTTACCTCCGTAGTATTTTACCCAAGAGGACACCATCATCATTTACTCATACAGTAAAGCTGCATGTCCTCAGGAAAAATTACGGCTGTAGTTTCCCCTTGCTTTCAGCCGTTCGCAGTACCAGCACAGCAAGGCCGTTTTGGTTAATGTTACAAGGCCAGATCAGTCAATCATCCAGACTGTTGCCCCTGCAACTACTGAAAAGGCTGCTGCCCCTCTTCAGGAACCACATGTTTGTCTGGCCTCTCAACAGATACCCCTCCGTTGTGGTTGCACCTACGGTACGGCCATCTGTATCGCTGAGGCACGCAAGCCTCCCCACCAACGGCAAGGTCCATGGTTCATGGGGGAAGAATAGTTTATTAAAGGCTTTGTAATATTTCACTCCCCCCATGAACCATGGACCTTGCCATTGGTGGGGAGGCTTGCGTGCCTCAGCGATACAGATGGCCGTACCGCAGGTGCAACCACAACGGAGGGGTATCTGTTGAGAGGCCAGACAAACATGTGGTTCCTTTAGAGGGGCAGCAGCCTTTTCAGTAGTTGCAGGGGCAGCAGTCTGGATGACTGACTGATCTGGCCTTGTAATATTAACCAAAACGGCCTTGCTGTGCTGGTACTGCGAACGGCTGAAAGCAAGGGGAAACTACAGCCATAATTTTTCCCGAGCACATGCAACTTTAGTGTATGATTAAATGATGATGGCGTCCTCTTGGGTAAAATATTCCGGATGTAAAATAGTCCCCCATTTGGATCTCCGGGCGGGGACTACTCAAGAGGACGTCGTTATCAGGAGAAAGGAAACTGGCGTTCTATGGATCGGAGCGTGGAATGACAGATCCCTTAATCGGGCAGGTAGGTTAGAAAATTTAAAAAGGGAAATGGTTAGGTTAAAGTTAGATATAGTGGGAATTAGTGACGTTCGGTGGCAGGAGTAACAAGACTTTTGGTCAGGTGATTACAGGGTTATAAGTACAAATCAAATAGGGGTACTGCAGGAATATTTTTAATAATGAATAAAAAAATAGGAGTGCGGGTTAGCTACTACAAACAGCATAGTGAACGCATTATTGTGGCCAAGATAGACACAAAGCCCATGCCTACTACAGTAGTACAAGTTTATATGCCAACTAGCTCTGCAGATGATGAAGAATTAGATGAAATGTATGACGAGATAAAAGAAATTATTCAGGTAGTGAAGGGAGACGAAAATTTAATAGTCATGGGTGACTGGAATTCATCAGTAGGAAAAGGGAGAGAAGGAAACGTAGTAGGTGAACATGGATGGGGGGGAAGAAATGCAAGAGGAAGCCGCCTTGTAGAATTTTGCACAGAGCATAACTTAATCATAGCTGACATCTGGTTCATGAATCATAAAAGAAGGTTGTATACCTGGAGGAATCCTGGAGATACTAAAAGGTATCAGATAGATTATATAATGGTAAGACAGAGATTTAGGAACCAGGGTTTAAATTGTAAGACATTTCCAGGGGCAGATGTGGATTCTGACCACAATCTATTGGTTATGAACTGCAGATTGAAACTGAAGAAACTGCAAAAAGGTGGGAATTTAAGGAGATGGGACCTGGATAAACTGAAAGAACCAGAGGTGGTAGAGAGTTTCAGGGAGAACATAAGAGAACAATTGACAGGAATGGGGGAAGGAAATACAGTGGAAGAAGAATGGGTGGCTCTGAGGGATGAAGTTGTGAAGGCAGCAGACGATTAAGTAGTTAAAAAGACGAGGGCTAATAGAAATACTTGGGTAACAGAAGAAATATTGAATTTAATTGATGAAAGGAGAAAACATAAAAATGCAGTAAATGAAGCAGGCAAAAAGGAATACAAACGTCTCAAAAATGAGACCGACAGGAAGTGCAAAATGGCTAAGCAGGGATAGCTAGAGGACAAATGTAAGGATGTAGAGGCTTGTCTCACTAGAGGTAAGATAGATACTGTCTACAGGAAAATTAGAGAGACCTTTGGATAGAAGAGAACCACTTGTATGAATATCAAGAGCTCAGATGGCAACCCAGTTCTAAGCAAGGAAGGGAAGGCAGAAAGGTGGAAGGAGTATATAGAGGTTTTATACAAGGGCGATGCACTTGAGGACAATATTATGGAAATGGAAGAGGGTGTAGATGAAATGGGAGCTAAGATACTGCGTGAAGAGTTTGACAGAGCACCGAAAGACCTGAGTCGAAACAAGGCCCCGGGAGTAGACAACATTCCATTAGAACTACTGACGGCCTTGGGAGAGCCAGTCATGACAAAACTCTGCCATCTGGTGAGCAAGATGTATGAGACAGGCGAAATACCCACAGACTTCAAGAAGAATATAATAATTCCAATCCCAAAGAAAGCAGGTGTTGACAGATGTGAAAATTACCGAACTATCAGTTTAATAAGTCACAGCTGATAAATACTAACGCGAATTCTTTACAGGCGAATGGAAAAACTGGTAGAAGCGGACCTCGGGGAAGATCAGTTTGGATTCCGTAGAAATGTTGGAACACGTGAGGCAATACTAACCTTACGACTTATCTTAGAAGAAAGATTAAGAAAAGGCAAACCTACGTTTCTAGCATTTGTAGACTTAGAGAAAGCTTTTGACAATGTTGGTTGGGAAAGGAGTGAGACAGGGTTGTAGCCTCTCCCCGATGTTATTCAATCTGTATATTGAGCAAGCAGTAAAGGAAACAAAAGAAAAATTCGGAGTAGGTATTAAAATTCATGGAGAAGAAGTAAAAACTTTGAGGTTCGCCCATGACATCGTAATTCTGTCAGAGACAGCAAAGGACTTGGAAGAGCAGTTGAACGAAATGGACAGTGTCTTGAAAGGAAGATATAAGATGAACATCAACAAAAGCAAAACGAGGATAATGGAATGTAGTCAAATTAAATCGGGTGATGCTGAGGGAATTAGATTAGGAAATGAGACACTTAAAGCAGTAAAGGAGTTTTGCTATTTAGGGAGTAAAATAACTGATGATGGTCGAAGTAGAGAGGATATAAAATGTAGACTGGCAATGGCAAGGAAATCGTTTCTGATGAAGCGAAATTTGTTAACATAGAGTATAGATTTAAGTGTCAGGAAGTCGTTTCTGAAAGTATTTGTATGGAATGTAGCCATGTATGTAAGTGAAACATGGACGATAACTAGTTTCGACAAGAAGAGAAGAGAAGCTTTCGAAATGTAGTGCTACAGAAGAATGCTGAAGATAAGGTGGGTAGATCACGTAACTAATGAGGAGGTATTGAATAGGATTGGGGAGAAGAGAAGTTTGTGTCACAACTTGACTAGAAGAAGGGATTGGTAGGTAGGACATGTTTTGAGGCATCAAGGGATCACAAATGTAGCATTGGAGGGCAGCGTGGAGGGTAAAAATCGTAGAGGGAGACCAAGAGATGAATACACTAAGCAGATTCAGAAGGATGTAGGTTACAGTAAGTACTGGGAGATGAAGAAGCTTGCACAGGATAGAGTAGCATGGAGAGCTGCATCAAACCAGTCTCAGGACTGAAGACCACAACAACAACAAGAATATTTCACTAAACTAAGAAGACGGCGCATGGCAATAGTTTCATGTTCACTTTCACTAATTAGTTGTCCGCCACCGTAGCTGAGTGGACAGCGCACTGGCTTCTCAAGCCGGGGGGCTCCGGTTAGATTCCCGGCTGGGTTGGAAATTTTCCCCACTCAGAGACTGGGTGTATATGTCGCCTTCCATCTCACCGACACGCAAGTCGGCGAAGTGGCGTCATCGCAAAAGACTTCCACCAGGCGAACAGATCTATCCACCATGAGACCCTCGCCACACGACATATCATTTCACTAATCTGCTTTTAACTCTGGTCTAGTCTTGAACACAGTGAACGACAAGTACGATTACTTGTCGAATGTCCAGTTTGACTCTTCTAGGCGGCGACCGTAGGCTCTCCCGATAGTGTCTTAAGGTACTATTGGTAGTGTGTTATACTAATTGCTGATGGTGCAGTGACGTTGATAGATCAGATATATAAACCGACGTCGCAAGCCGACGATGAAGAGGTATAAAAAGTATATAAGGACATCGAACGGGTAGTTCAGTACGTAAGGGGAGATGAAAATCTAACAGTTATGGGGGACTGGAATGCGGTTATATGGGAGAGAGTAGAAGTAACGGTTACGGCAGATTATGGGCTTGAAATTAGGAATGAGACAACACGAGGACTAATTGAGTTCTGCAGAAAATTTCAGGTAGTAATAGCAGATACTCTGTTCAAGAATCATAAAAGGAGGACTTAAGCTTCTACAAGGGTGAGCATGGTCAGGCAGAGATTCCGGAATCAGACACTGGACTGTAAGCCGTATCCAAAAGCAGATATACACTCACATAACAATGTAGTAGTGATGGAGAGTAGGCTGAAGATTAAGAGGCTAGTCAGGAAGAATCAATGTGCAGAAAGATGCGGCGTGAAAGTACTAAGAAACGAAGGGATAAGCTTGAAGTTCTCTGAGGTTGTAGGTACTGTGATAAGCAAAAGCTCAGAAGGCATTTCAGATGAAGAGGAATGGATATCTCCGAAAAGGGTGATCATTGAACTTGGGAAGGAAAACATGGGTACAAGGAGAATAACTGCAAAGAAATAACGGATAACGCAAGAAATTCTTCAGCTGACAGGTAAAGGAAGGAATTAGAAAAATGTTCAAAGAAATTCAGAAATGCAGAAATACAAATCGCTTAGGAATGAAATAAATAGGAACTTCAGGCAAGCTAAGGCGAAACGGCTACATGAAAAATGTGAAGAAATCGAAAAAGAAATGACCAACGGAAGGACTGCATTAGAGTAATCAAAACAACATTCGCTTAAATTAGAAGTAAGAATGGTAATCATCCTGCTAAATGCAGAGGAGAGAGCGGACAGGTGAAAAAAGTACATTGAAGACCTCTATGAAGGGGAAGACATGTCTGATGACACAAGTGAAGAAGATAAAGGAGTCGATAGGAAATAGATAGGGAGTCCAGCACTAGAATCAGACTTTAAAAGACCTTTGGAAGACTTAAAATCGAATGAGTCGCATCTCAGGAGTTGCTTTCGCTCACGGGCTCTACTACTGAGGCACCTCGTAGTGTATCCGACGCAGTGGATCCGCCCTCGTAGAAGAGTGAGTGGTGGGTGGTAACGCGCTCACGGAGCTCGAGGCGGAGGGCCAAGGTGGAGACTTGTCCGTCGTCTGGCCTCCCCCATACACCCTGTGAGTGGAGAGGTGGCTGCTTCTTCTGCAGGGTCCGAGCACGCACAGTGGGGGTAGGTGTATACAAGTTATGTGGTGCTCCACCGTTAGGCATGTTATGGAGCCCCTTAGGGTGATAGCGTTCAGAGCTAGAAAGAAAGCCAGTGTTTACTCCGTATGTCGGCCGGGGGGGCGGGCTCATCATGCAAGATGCAGAGGCGTCCATGCCTGCAGCTATCGAGCGTGCAGGGTGCAGTCGTCTGCAAATTACGGCTCACGTCGGAACCAACGAAGCCTGTTACACGGCTTCTGAGGCCATCCTCAGTTCATACAGGTGGCTGGCGAAAGGTTTGAAGGCTGCAGGCCTTTCGTGTAGGGTGCAAGTAGAGCTCACAATTTACATTATTTTTCCCAGAGTTGATTGGGGTCCTTTGGTTTAGAGTCGAGGGGACGATCTCAAAGAAACGATTCGTCGACTATGCGACGGTCTTGGCTGCAGATTTCTAGACGTGCGTTATTGCTTGGGGATATATAGAACTCCCCTTGATAAGTCCGGAATGCACTACATAATGGAAGCAGCTACTCGGGTAGCAAAGTACTTGTGGAGAGCACATAAGGGTTTTATTGCTAGGCCGTAGTTTTACATACTCTGATGAACACTCGCCACTCGATACGCAGCAAGGTAAGTCAGACCGTGTTCGGATTAAAGGCAGTCCAAATTTTATCTGTACACTGTCGAACTATTCGTAACAAAGTGCCCGAATTTACCGCTCTCAAGGAAAGCTCTCCAGCTGGCTCAGATCCGGAGTGGAAATTTCGGAGATATTTAGCGAGTCGTGGAATGTGTATCGAAAAGACTGATTAGAAGCCGGAGTCGGGGGAGTGTTCACTGCAGCTTAAAAAAATAGTGTCTCTGTTGAGGTCGGTGTTGAGTGTGACAGCGAACTTACCTGGTCACGTAGAACAGTTCTAGGTGAAACTAAGCTAATTGGTGGATATTTTTACCATCCAGCCGATTCTGCTGTGACAGTTCTAGAACCATTTGAAGTATACCTACGGTCAGTAGCTCGTAAAAACCCAGATCATGCATTACTAGCTGGAGGTGACTTCAGCATACTGAGGACAGACTATCATGGCCATGCATTCATTACAGGGGGTACTGGCAGACAGCCATGTGAAGTGCTTTTGAACAAGTTCTCTGAAAACTGTCTTGAGCAGCTAGTTTGGCAGACCATATGCAATGGAAATATCTTAGACCTTGTACCTACAAATAGGCCCAACCTTTTCGATAATCTTAGTATAGAAACGGGGATTGGCGATCATCACGTCAATATTTTAACTGTGCATACTAATGATAATAAACTAGTTAAGAAGGCTACAAGATGGGGTTATTAGCAAATTACTTAGACAGTGAACTGATACCACTTAGTTCGAGTAAGATTGGTGAAGAGCAATTACGGACAACGTTTAAGAAGGCTGTAAATCGTAGTCTGAAGAATTATGTGTACCAGTAAGTGGATTAAGGACGGAAAAAACCGGCACGGTTTAAAAACGAGATTCGGAAAATTTTAAGGAAGCAGGTGCTGTTGCACTCTCGGTTCAAAATACATCTGGCAGCGAACCCGTAAACATTCTGGTCGTTTGTAAAATCGCTAATTGTGTGTAAGGCTTCCATCCAGTCACTTGTTGCACAGTTTAGAGTGGCAGTTGAAGATAGCAAGACGAAAGCTGAAGTTTTAAATTTCACATTCAAGAAATCGATCTTGCGATAAGAATCGTGAAAACATAACGTAGTTTGACCAAGGAATAGATATCGTCTTGACGATATCGTAAGAAGCATCTCCGGCCCAGAGAAACAATTGAAGGAGTTGAAAGCAAGTAAGTCACCAGGTCGGGATGGAATACCAATTCGGATTTTCAAACGGTACTCTACGTCCGTGGCCCCTTACTTAGCTTGCATTTATCGTGAATCTCTAGCCCAGCGCAAAGTCCAAGAGAAGAAAAAGGAGCGGGTGACTCCATTGCATAAGAAGGACAAAAGAAGGGACAAGCATAATTGGACCAACATCCCTAATATCTGTGTGCTGCAGAATCCTTGAACATATTATCAGTGCAAATATAATTAATATTCTTGAGACCGAAGAGCTTTTGTCCACGAATCCGCATGGTTTTAGAAACCATCGATCGTATAAAACTCAGTTGCCCTTTCTTTACGTGATATGCTGCGAACCACGAATGAAGCGCAACAGGCAGATTCCATATTCCTAGTCTTCCGGAAAGCGTTTGACAGGGTGCTCTATTGCAGGCTGTTAAAGAAGGTACGAGCATATGGAACAGGGTCATAAATATGTGAGTGGCTCGCAGACTTCTTAAGTTACAGAACACAGTAAGTTGTCCTCGACGGTGTATGTTCATCGATAGGAGTGCCCCGGATGATGGATGGATTGAGAGGGTTGTATGGGCGCACTACGGCAAGGTCTTCAGCGCCCGCTCAGTAACAGATTGAGACGGGTGTCAAGAAAATACTCAGAACAGTAAGTTAAAACAGAACGTAAAACACAGGTAACAACCTTGGAAAAATACGTTCCTACCCACACCGAAGCGTGGGACGAAGCATGCCGTCAGCAGTAAATCATGGACAACACAGGAAGAAAGTGGCAGAGGGAGCTAAAAAAGTATAGCAGATGGAAGTGACTGGCTGACCGCAAGGAAAAAAGGGAGGAGCCAGCCACTTTGCAATACATTAAAACCTCCAGCCTAAAAGTTTAGGCCAGAGTCCAGACACATCACAATACTTTAAAACCCTAGACACACACATCTTATCATTAGCTAAAACACAGGGCAGATCCCCATCAATTTGTGCTTCTGCCCTTGCATCACGGTATAAAAAACAGTATGTTCAAATGTGCCGGACGGAGATGTGCACACCACAAGCATCACAAAACGGGGGATCCTTCCGCCGTAATAGAAAGCTATGTGTGAGAGCACAGTGCCCAATCCGAAGACGCGTGAGGGTCACTTCTTCCCGCCTGAGCAACCGGCAGGAGGAACGCCACGGCCGAGTTGTTGACTTCACCAACCGCAGTTTATTGGCCGTCATCGCAAGCCATTCTTCCTGCCACAACTCCATGCACTTCCTGTGGAGTGCAGCGATGACCGACTGCAAGGGGATAGGACACTGGACCACATCCTGCTCTCTGCAGGCCTCCTTGGCAGCCCGATCGGCCTGTTCATTGCCCCATATTCCTACATGACCAGGCACCCAGCAGAAGGACACCTCCTTACCGCGCCGTTGTAGCAAGTACAGTTGGTCATATATCAGCTGGACCATATCCTCGGTTGGGTACAGATTCTGCAATGATTGTAAGGCACTAAGAGAATCGGAGCAAAGGAGAAATCGATTGCCCCGAACACGATTCGTCTACTCCAGTGCCTTCAGAATCGCGTGGAGCTCCACTACGAAAACGGTATATTCATCAGGGAGGTGAATCCGGGTAACATGATCAGGGAACACAACAGTGCAGCCAAGTAAATTCCCTTGTTTGGAGCCATCACTGCAAACGACGGTAAAACCGTGACGCACATCTAAAATGTTAAAAATCCGAGATTGGAATGGAAAATCTGGAAGCTGGGGAAGCTTAATAGAATAGCTGTTATTTCCTGAATACAAAAATGATTCACCTGACGGGGAGGGCACCAACCTGCGGTTGTTTGCTAGTGATGCTGTGTTGTACGGTAATGTGCCGAAGTGGGAAGACTGTATGTAGATATAAGAGGAATTGGACCAAATTTCTAGCTGGTGTGATGAACTGCAGTTAGCTCTAAATGTAGAAAAATGTAATTTAGTACCAAAGAGTAGACAAAACAAACCCGTAATGTTCGGATACAGCATTAGTAGTGTCCTGCTTGACACAGTAACTTCGCTTAAATAACTGGTCCTAACGTTGCAAAGAAATATGAAATCGAACGAGCGTGTGGAGATTGTGGCAGAAAAGGCAAACGGTCGACTTCGGATTTATTAGAAGAGTTCTAGGAAAGAGTGGTTCTTCTGAAAAGGAGACCGCATGTAGGACCCAGTGCGACCTGTTCTTGAGAGCTGCACTAGTGTTTGGGGGCAGCACTAGGTCAAATTAAAGGAAGACATTGAAGCAGTTCAGCAGCAGGCTGCTAGATTTGTTTCTGGCAGGTTCGAACAACAGTAAATATAACGGAGATGCTTCGAGAACTGAAGTGGGAATCCCTGGATGGAAGCCGACGTTCTTTTCGGGGAATGGTATTGAGGGAATTCAGAGAACTGTTATTTGAAGCTGGCTGCAGAGCGATTCTGTTGCCTTTAACATACAACGCTCGTAAGGACAACGAAGATAAAATGCGAGAAATTAGGTCTCATACGGAAGCATATAGACAGCCGTTTATCCCTCGTTCTATTTGCGAGGTGAGTGCGAAAGGGAATGAGTAGTAGTGGTACATGGCACCGACCGCCACGCGTCGTGAGATGGATTGCGGAGTGTCGATGTAGATGTAGACCTAAACGATTTTTCAAGTTGCTATGTGAAATCTATGATACTGGCACTGTACATCATGCTTTCGGATTGGTGACGTCCTGTCTGATCGCTTTGAGCAGGAGAACGGTGTCCCTCAGGGTAGCGTTTTAAGTGTGACTCTCTTTGCCATCGCTATTAATAGCATTACGTCCATAGTGAAAAGTCCTGTCCAGTGTTCCTTGTTTGTGGATGATTTCTCTTTGTTTTGCTCGTCTTCAAGCCTTGCAAAGACAACGCGTCAGTTGCAACTTTAATGACGTTTGGATGACTGGGCGCAGGCGAGTGGTTTTAAGTTTTCCACCGAGAAGTCTGTATGTGTTCTTTTTAACCGTTCTCGTTCGATTTCAACCTTTCCTGAGTTGAGGAGAGGGACACTATTCTTACTTTTAAAGACACGGTGTGATTTCTGGGGCTCATTTTTGACTAGAAGCTCACGTGGTTACCTCATCTTAAAGACCTGAAACGGCGGTCGCTTCAGGCTTTAAGTATTTTAAAATGTCTTAGCCACAGTACATGGGAAGCTGACAGGACTTGTCTGCTCCAGTTTTACAGGGCGTTTGTGCGATCTCGGCTCGATTATGGGTGCACGGTGTATGGGTCTGCGAGGCCTTCTTACTTAAAGATGTTGGACGTTGTGCACCATGAAGGGCTTCGGTTGGCCACTGGGGCATTCCGAACTAGCCCCATACCAAGCCTCCGTGCAAAGGCTGGAGAACCGCCACTTCATATGCGGCGACGGCTACTTATAGTACGGCAGGCGTATAAAACTTTGTCCACACCATACACACCTGCATACCACACCATTTCTCAGCCTCCTCTGGCACGGTTCTTTCATAACCGGCAACGTGCGACGCAGCCCTATGGGATTCGCGCACAGGATTGCCTCGCTGCGATGTCTATGGCTGGTCTTCGTGTTTTACGTCGCGGTTGGAGCAGATCTCCACCTTGGCTCCTCCGGAGACCCAAACTTATTTTAGGATTGACTAATTTTAAGAAAGATAGCACACCAGATTTTACATTCCAGTGTATTTTTTAACATTTTAGATGTGCATCACGGTTTCACTGTCTTTACACCGATGGCTCCAAACAGGAGAATTTCCTGGGCTGTTCTGTAGTGTTCCCTGATCAAGTTACCCGGATTCGCCTCCCTGCTGAATATACCGTTTTCGCAGCGGAGCTCCATGCGATCCTGAAGGCACTGGAGCAGATGAATCGTGTTCGGGGCGATCGATTTCTTCTCTGCTCCGATTCTCTTAGTGCCTTACAATCACTGCAGAACCTGTACCCGACTGAGGAGATGGTCCAGCTGATACATGACCAACTGTACTTGCTCCAACGGCGGGGTAAGGAGGTGTCCTTCTGCTGGGTGCCTGGTCATGTTGGAATATGGGGCAATGAACAGGCCGATCGGGCTGCCAAGGAGACCGGCAGAGAGCAGGATGTGGTCCAGTGTTCTATCCCCTTGCAGTCAGTCATCGCTGCACTCCACAGGAAGTGCATGGCGTTGTGGGAGGACGAATGGCTGGCGGTGACGGCCAATAAACTGCGGTTGGTAAAGTCAACCACTCGGCCGTGGCTTTCCTCCTGCCGGTTGCTCAGACGGGAAGAGGTGGCCCTCACACGTCTTCGGATCGGGCACTGCCCTCTCACACATAGCGGGAGGATCCTCTGTTTTGTGATGCCTGTGGTGTGCACATCTCTGTACAGCATATTTTAATAGACTGCATTTTATACCGTGATGCAAGGGCGGAAGCACAAGTTGATGGGGATCTGCCTTCTGTTTTAGCTAATGATGAGAAGTGTGTGTCTAGGGTTTTTAAGTTTTGTGATGTGTCTGGACTTTGGCCTAGACTTTTAGGCTGGAGGTTCTAATGTATTGCAGAGTGGCTGACTCCTCCCCTTTTTTCCTTGCGGTCAACCAGCCACTTCCATCTGCTACATTGTTTTAGCTCCCTCTACCATTTTCTTCCTGTGTTGTCCATGTTTTACTGCTGACACCCTGCTTCATCCCACGCTTCGGTGTGGGTGAGCACTTATTTTTCAACGATTGTTCCCCGTATTTTGTGTTCCGTTTTATATTCCTGTTCTGGAATTTTTCTTGACACCCGTCTCACTATGTTACTGAACGGGCGCTGAAGACCTTTCTGTCGTGCGCCCAAAAAACCCCTCTACTACTACTACTAATATCATCCACTAAGTTCCCAATATCACAAGGGTACATAAGTAAGTAAAATATCGCACAATCAGCAAAACATCTCATACATCCAAGCTGCTGAAGAGAACGGCATACAGAAAACGGAAAAGAAGACTGATTATCTGTTAGATGACGAGCAGTTGGGTTTTACGGAAGATAAACGCACCAAAGAGGCAGTTATGACCTTGTGCTTTATAACGGAAGCAGTTCAAAAGATCTGTCGATCTAGAAAAACCGTTCAGTAATGTGAAATGGTGCAAGATGTTCGAAACTGCGACAAAAATAGGGGTAAGCTCTAGGGAAAGAGGGTAATACACAATATCTATGAGTACCAAGAGGGAACAATATTACAGTATGACCAAAAACAAATTGCTTTAATTAAATAGTTTGTAAAACAGGGATGCAATTTTTGTCCTTACTCCACAATCAAAGACGCATTGGAGGAAAGATTCAGGAGTGCAATTGAAAGTCATGGTGAAATGTATCACAACCTTAGTGAAAGTGAAGAAAAATTACAAGATCTGCTGATTGGAATGAACCGTGTAATCAGTACAGAATATGGATTGAGAGTAAGTTGAAGAATGATGGAAGTAATGAGAAGCAGCAGAAATGAGAACAGTGAGAAACGTAACAACAGTTTTCCTGGTCACGAAATAGATGAAGTTAAGTAATTCTGCAACATAGGCCGCAGAATGACCCATGAGGGATGGAGGAAGGAGGACATAAAAAAGCAGCCTAGTACTGGAAAATATGGCTTTCCTAGCCAAGAGAAGTTTACTAGTATCAAATACAGGCCTCAATCTGAGGAAAATTTCCAGAGAATTACGTTTGGCGCGTAGCATTGTACGGTAGTGAAACATGTATTGTGGAATAACAAGAAAAGAAAAGAATAGATGTATTTGAGACGTGGTGCTACAGAAGGATTTTGAAAATTAGGTGGACTGATGATGTAAGGAATGAGAGGGTTCTCCGGAGAATCGGTAGGAAAAGGAGTATATCGAAAACACTGACAAGAAAAAGGGACAGAATGGTAGGACATTTGTTAAGACATCACGGAATAACTTCAGTGTTACTAGAGATAGGCAGAGAGGATAAACGTTGTAGAGGAAGATAGAGATTGAAGTACATACAGCAAATAATTCAGGATATGAGGTTGCAGATGCTACTCTGAGATGAAGAAATTGACAAAGGAGAGGAATTCGTGGCGGGCTGCATCAAACCGGTAAGAAGGCTGATGATCCAAGAAAATGGCGGAAATACAACATGGATCCTTTCCTGTGGGCCCTCTGCTGGAGGCCAACCTTAACACAGATCCACCTGAGACCTGGGGAGCTTGGCGCTCTTCTATGTAAGTGCATGGTGATATGTTTGTCAGGCAAGTTATGTCACAATGACGTTATATAACCAGGCACGTGTAACGTACGAACTGCATATATTACAACCTTCTCAATTAAATGGCGGAGAATAGAAACATGCACCTCAAGAGTAATGAAGGCATATTACTCTCATGTTTATCTTGGCTGTGTGTCAGAAATTTTAAATCATTACAGTATTAGTGATCAGAGAAGTGGCTTCCAGAGATAGTTACGCCCAGACAAGCTTAATTAAATGTTGCTGAGATCATCATAATAGTGTTGTGACTGTGGTCAAAGTTGTTATTTCTCAATGGTTGTGTACAGTATAAAACAAAAGTTTTTAGTATATATGCAAACTGACAGTATAATAAAAATATCTATGGATCTAATCGCTTTCTAGAACATGATTAAGGGTGAACACCATATGCTGTTGTACTGGAAGCTTTTGTAATATGAAGGCTTACAATCATAAATATAAGTTAGGCCTGAATACAGTTAGAAATTAGATGCTGGGATTAAAGTATTAAAGTATGTTATTTCCTTTGACCTGCTGTGTCACAAAGTACAAAATTACTCATAATTATCTTTTGTACCATGACTTCAATTCAATAATTTGCTTTTAATCTTCTAATGCATCGTGGAACATTTTAAAATCTTATTTTATGTAGATGTTCTTGCAAATCGTTGGCAAATATTCTCTAATCTACAAATATAGGCTAAGATATGTCACTGAGCCTATTATTGAGTACACTCCACAGTATGTCAATCTTACTACTTTTCTTGCTTTTAACTTGAAATTACCACTGAAAGTATCAGCTTTGGTACCAGTGTATAATTCACTGCTTTTTATTTATTCAATGTCTTTTAGTACACGAAAAAAGAAAAACAAGTCATATTACTATGAAAGATTTGACGCCGTCTGAAACAACTGTCCTATAAAATTATGCACTGACATATATGCTATTTTCTCTTGTGTTTCCAATGTCTGTATTTACACTACAAGAGGTGCTTGCTGTAGTTCTGCCCACTCTTACACAACGTTTGACCCACCTCAACACATCAGAAAGCGTCGCGAACACAAATTGCTGTTCTCAAATTAGATTATATGAACGACACAGACCAACACATTTAAATTTTCGCATGACCTTATATTTACGGTCTGTTTATCTGAGAGGCCAAGCTAAGCAATTTTCTTGAACAACTGTTTTTTACGTAGCCTCATATGATGCATTGGAAATACGTACCCCATCAGGTACAAAACACCTGTCAGATGCATAAGTTGGCAATACTTTACTTTTTTGTCATCTTCTTTATTTAAATTAGATATTTCAGTCAAACAACAGACTATTGTCAAACTACCATGGACCGAACCTGGATACAAAAGTGCAATTGAAAAAACTGTGGCTATTGTTTTTTTTTCACAAACAAGTATCCAACACAACCAAGTTACAGTAGCATTCTCACAAAATATGAAATTGTACATCAGTTGCATTTGCTGCTCTTTGTTGGAGAGAGCTGTATGACTCACTTTATCTATAATGTCAAATACTTAAGAGTTGCCAGCTAAAGAAAACAATGATCCATGATACAAAAGCAAATGTGCCAATGCAACTCATATCCAGACAACAGAAACTTCTGTTGGAAGAAAAACTATCATTGAGAGAACACATATCTTCGACTTTTCAATCTTAATAGAATTTAGTCGTTGTGTTATTCTCGAAAGGACTTATCGCAGGCATCTGAAGCAAACATAGAATGTGGAAGATCAGAACTCGATACTGACGAAGCAATTCCTACAAGCACTCATAACAAAAATTCCTCTGGCTGCTTTTCCCGTTGAGGACATTGTTATAGTTCCATCATAAATTCCATTTGTCAATCGAGATGCCCAGCTAAATTGCGAAGCTTAAAGCGATTGCAAAAAGATGCTCCCAACAGTGATGTCATAAGCATAGCGGGCAGTCAAGGAGGACTTTGGACCATTAACTGTCAAAAGCAATGAGAATTCATCAATAAGGATACGTGCGTAGGGCCAGCCAAACCAGTCCAGCGTGGACAGCTTAATGCCATCGATGAAGAATTGCTCTCCACTGCCACTACTGACAACGCATGTGAGGAAGCTACTATTGCTAGTTCTGCATGTATCTTGTCTTCAGACTTTAATAGGATAATACCTCTATAACTGACACTCATCCTGCAGTCCCCTATTTTAAATAATGGCACACCAACTGCAGTGTGATGATCTTATGGTGTGTTACTGAATTTAAAATTAGTATCTACAAAATTTAATACGCTTCAGAGTAATGAGTCAGTTTTAGAAGGTTATGTAGAAGGGAGAAGGAAGCAAGGAAAGTAGAGATTTCAGATACTGGATAACGTGATGGACGGTACAACATACAGCAGCCTTAAGAAGGAAGCAATGGATCGAAGAAAATGGAGAGACAAAGGACCTGCTAGTATAGCAGAAAACTGAAGAATATTTAAATAGTTCCTTACTAAGATTGTCCTCCCCTGAGGATTATCTGCTTTATGATGCCTTTAACACAGGCTTTAGTTCTCTCATTGATATAAGTTCAACATTCTCATCACTAAACGCAGATTTCACATTTCCCTCATCAACTATCCACAAATTTCGGAAATAAATCAGCCACCCATTTCTCGAAATGGCACTAATCTGAGCCACATCTCTTTCATATTAAGTAAATTGTTCTTGCATCTTATAGTTTATTTCACCCATAAAATTTTCCAAGTTTTATTTTATTTCCCTTCCCTCTCTTCTGATCACTGCTGTGTGCCTCTTGTATACGATGTAGTCTAGTTTGCCCGATTACAGATTTTTCTAGAATGCTTGTATCTTACATTTTACGGGGAAATTTCAAGGGCACCGCAGGACTTGTGAAACATATTCTGAGTGAAGTTAAAGAAAATACAAAATATCCTAAATTATCGGAAATAGTTGAGGTAAATTATGTTTCCGTTAATATAACTTGTATGACAAGATAATCATTCCTATTTTCAATTACCACTGAATCAAAACATAATACGAGTGTACGAGTGGAGATACGTTGAATACATTGTCCCCTAAGAGTGAATTTGACAGCACGGATCTTAGGAACAGAGCACTACTTGCATTACGTTTGTCGTCTGTGTGGGTGGCGGATTCTGCGTTCACAACTGGAACCGTGGCTGTATAAATCTTTTGAAGCATCCAGCAGCTCCAGCAGACACTGTCATGTCTGCACCGTAACCAAGTCAAGATGCAGAGACTGCATCTACAGTGAAGATCAACACCCACAAGGAGAACGCCTCAACGTAGAGCAACAGATTTGCCCCAAATTTGGCAGTGTGCTTTGTACAAACAAAAATAAATAATGATAGAAACTTAAAAATGAACTGAAATTTGTGATGCAGCTGGGACCTGAACCCAGGTCTTCGTGTTCACTAGGGAGATGTATTAGCCACCACACCACGGCAGCAGTATGACTAACACAGCTCCACGGACAACCCTGATTCAACGTCCTCCCTAACGCAAACTTCAATTCACGTTTTGAGCACATTTTCTCCTCTTTGAAACATCACTACTGCCGAGGCTCTCCAGTATTGGCATAGCACGCCAGCATTGGATATAATGGGGGAAATCCTGCCTGTACCTCAGACGTAGGTGACCTATAGGTCTGACATAATTAAATTTTCCTTGAGACATTTGAGTCTCAACTTTACCTACGATAATGGTAGAAGTTTAAGAACCAAGCTTAAATTTGTGAGACAATCGGGAATTGAACCTAGCTCTCCTTATTTACTAGGCAGATGTGATAGCCATCACACCACGGCTGTTTGTACGCTAATGTACACTGAGATTCATGAGATATTTTAGTTCTTCAGTTAGGCAAGGGAAACGTTTTCTTCTTCCTTTTCCGGGCTTTAAGGGGCATATTTGTCATATAGTTCAGTAAGTTTGTTAGTAAGCCCATTCACGTTTTTGTTTATATCCAAGAAACGAATATCAAACGTCCCCCAAACAACTTTTTGCATCTCAGTTGCAAGTCCATAAAAGTTTATGTGTTTGAAGTCTTGGTATGAAATCATCTGCGGTTTCTCTCTGGGACATTCTATCGAGTACGTCAAGAAAATTATGTCGAAGGATGTCATGCCAGTTGCCGAGATTTGAGAAGTACTCTCTTTGGGGATTTCGCTGCAAATGTATCTATGAGCGTGTGACTACTATTTGTAAGATAGGTAGGAGAAAGCCGAAGTAGCACCCGCTTAAATTTTGCACTGGGTGGCTTACTGTTAGGAAAATTTATGTTCGAGTCACCAGCTATAATTATATACTCTTATGTCGATTCGAGACGTGAAAGAGCAGTTGTAAAGGTGGCAATCCGCCTACTTTAGAAGGTTTGTATAGCACACATAACAGGAACGTTCTGTTAATGGAAGTTCTCTATGAATTCATATTCCACTTGTTTCTCTTGATTATTGTTGGATGAGTGTGGCGCAGTACGTGACAGTTCGGAGCGTATATGCAGCTCTCCATCATCTGCTACATCTGTATTAGGAATGTGTAGCCGTCTAAATTTACCGAACTTGTGAGAATACTTGGTTTGAGCCAGGTCTCCAAATGTAGTGCCATATGGATTTCTATATACTGAAATGTATGGAAGAGCTCGTAGAGAATAGGTGGCAGCTAAAAGACATCTGAGTGTGTAATATGTAGCTAAGTCCTTTCGGGCTCGAAGCTCGCTAGGATGCTATGATGCTAATGGACTTTGGCGACGCTGGGCATTGAGGGTGGGGAAATAATGTATTCCGGAGTGTGCTCTGTTTAAGAACATTAATTCTTTACTCCACACGGAATTTTCCTCTGTGCAAATTTTTCCACTTAAATAAAACAATGAATCACTCAAGTAAAAAGTATCTCTCTTGTATGGAAGTAAGCCCTTAATCGCTCTTAATATGTAGAGCCTACTCATGAAGCCACTTTTTCAAATCAATGATGCAGATTTAAAACACTATAACCAGTCAGAAAAGTCAAACTGTATACACTAAATTGAATGAATGTAAGGAATTAAAAGTGTTTGTATTCAAATATGTCTCCCTCCCCCCCCCCCCCCCATTAACCATGGCACTTGCCTTTGGTGGGGAGGCTTCCATGCCTCAAGCGATACATCTAGCCGTACCGTAGGTGCAAACAAAACGGAGGGGTATCGGCTGGAAGGCCAGACAAACGCGTGATTCCTGAAGACGGCAGCAGCCTTTCAGTAGTTGCAAGGGCGACGTTTTGGATCACTGACTGATGTGGCCTTGTAACACAACCCAAACGGCCTTGCTGTGCTGGTACTGCGAACGGCTAAAAGCAAGGGGAAACTACAGCCGTAATTCGTCCCGAGGGCATGCAGCTCTACTCTATGGTTAAATGATGATGGCATCCTCTTAGGTAAAATATCCCGGAAGTAAAATAGTCCCGCATTCCGATCTCTGGGTGGAGACTACTCAGGAGGACGTCGTTATCAGGAGAAAGAAAACTGGCGTCCTGCGGATCGGAGCGTGAAATGTCAGATCCTTTAATCGGGCAGGTAGATTAGAAAATTTAAAAAGGGAAATTAATAGGTTAAAGTTAAATGTATTAGGAACTAGCGAAGTTCTATGGCAGGAGGAACAAGACTTTTTGTCAGGTGAATACAGGGTTATAAATACAAAATTAAATAGGGGTAATGCAAGAGTAGGTATAATATGAATAAATAAAGAGGACCGCGGGTAAGCTCTATGAACAGTATAGTGAACGCATTATTGTAGCCAAGATAGACACGAAGCCCATGCCTACCACAGCAGTACAAGTTTGTATGCCAAATGGCTCCACAGATGATGAAGGAATAAATGTACGATACATTATAAGAAATTATTTACATAGTGAAGGAAGACGATGTAAGTAGGCTGTTTAGGTTTTTATGTTGGTAATGCCACGTAGCGCTCTGTATGAAAATCACTGACTGTGCTGTGTGCAGTCTGTGTGGCTGGTTGGACTCATTGTTGGAATATTCGCTTGTGTAGTGTTGGACAGTTGGATGTGAAAAGCGCGTAGCATTGCGCAGTTGGAGGTGAGCCGCCAGCAGTGGTGCATGTGGAGACAGAGATGCCAGAGTCTTGAGCGGACGATCTAGACGTGTGTCCGTCAGAAAAAGGAAATTTGTTTAAGTGGATGTCACAAAAGTATTTTTGAACGCTTTTAAGGTAAATACATTGTTTGTTCTCTATCAAAATCTTTCATTTGCTAACTATGCCTATCAGTAGTTGGTGCCTTCAGTAGTTAGAATCTTTTACTTAGCTGGCAGTGTTGGCGCTCACTGTGTTGCAGTAGTTCGAGTAACGAAGATCTTTGTGAGGTAAGTGATTCATGAAAGGTGTAGGCTTTTGTTAGTCAAGGGCATTCTTTTGTAGGGATTATTGAAAGTCAGATTGCGTTACGCTAAAATAAAAATTGTGTGTCAGTTTAGTGATGATCAGAATAACTAAAGAGAGAACTGTCTGAGTACGTTCAGTTTTTCTCCGCTGCCTTTGTATCAAATAACGTAGAAGTTTACCAGCACAGTAATTTATAATTTTTCTAAGGGGACGTTTCAACGAAAATTTATTAATCATGGAGGGACTGGAATTCGATAGCAGGTAAAGGAAGAGCGGGGAAAGTAGTAGATGAATGTGGAATGGGGGTAAGAAATGAAAGAGAAAGCCGTCTGGTAGAATTTTGCACAGAGCATAACAATAATAGCTAACATCTGTTTTAAGATTCATGGAAGAAGAATGTATACGTGAATAGGCCTACAGACACAGGAAGGTTTCAGATAGATTATATAATGGTAAAAAAGAGATTTAGGTACCAGGTTTTAAATTGTAAGACATTTCCAGGGGCAGATATGTTACCCTGACCACAATTTATTGGTTATGAATTGTAGATTAAAACTGAAGAAACTGAGAAAAGGTTGGAATTTAAGGAGATGGAACCAGAACAAACTAAAGGAACCAGAGGTTGTAGGGGGTATCAGAGGGAGCATTAAGGAAGATTGACAATACCGGGAGAAAGAAATACAGTAGAAGAAGAAAGAGTAGCTTTGAGAGATGAAATAGTGAAGGCAGCAGAGGGCCAAGTAGGTAAAAGGACGACGGCTAGTAGAAATCTATGGGTAACAGAAGAGATACTGAATTTAGTTGACGAAAGGAGAAAATACAAAAACGTAGTAAATGAAGCAGGTGAAAAGGAATACAAACTTCTCAAAAACGAGATCGAGAGGAAATGCAAAACAGTTAAGCAGGGATGGTTGGAGAACAAATGTAAGGATGCAGAGGCATAAGTTACTAGGAGTAAAATAGATACTGCCAAAAGGAAAATTAAGGAGACCTTTGGAGAAAAGAGAACAACCTATATGAATATCAAGAGCTCATATGGAAAACCAGCTCTATGCAAAGAAGGGAAAGCAGAAAGGTGAAAGTAGTATATAGAGGTCAATACAAGGCAATGTAGTTCAGGGCAATATTATGGAAACGGAAGAGGACGAAGATGAAGATGAAATAGGAGATATGACAATGCCTGAAGAATTTGACAGAGCACTGAAAGACCCAAGTCGAAACAGCCCTGGGAGTAGACAACATTCAATTACAACTGCTGACAGCCTTCGGAGAGCCAGCCATGACACAACTCTACCAGTTGGTGAGCAAGATGTATGAGACGGGTGAAATAGACTCAGACGTCGACAAGAATATAGCAATACCAACCCCAAAGAAAGCAGGTGTTGACTATTTTGAAAATTACTGAACTATCAGTTTAATAGGTCACGGCCGAGAAATACTAACGCGAATACTTTACAGACGAATGGAAACACTGGTGGACGTTGTCCTGGGGGAAGATCAGTTTGGATTCCATAGAAATGTTGGAACATTCGAGGCACTACTGCCCCTACGACTTATCTCACAAGACAGATTAAGGAAAGGTAAACATACATTTCTACCATTTGTAGACTTAGAGAAAGCTTTTGACAATGTTGACTGGGTTACTCTCTTTCAAATTCCGAAGGTAGCAGGTAAGATACAAGGAGCGAAAGGTTACTTACGATATGTGCAGAAACCAGATTGCAGTTATAAGAGTCGAGGGGCATGAAAGGGAAGCATTGGTTGGGAAGGGAGTGAGAGAGGGTTGTAGCCTATCCCTGATGGACAAAAGAAAAATTTGGAGTAGGAAATAAAATCCATGGCGAAGAAATAAAGACTATGAGATTTGCGGATGACATTGACATTCTGTTAGAGGCAGCAAAGGACCTGGAAGATCAGCTGAACGGAATGGACCACGTCTTGAAAGTAGGACATAAGATGAACATCAACAAAAGCAAAACGAGTATATTGGAATGTAGTCGAATTAAATCAGATGATGCTGACGGAATTAGATTAAGAAATGAGACACTTAAAGTAGTACATGAGTTTTTCTATTTGTGCAGCAAAATAACAGATGATGGCCAAAGTAGAGAGGATATAAAATGTAGACTGGCAATTCCAAGGAAAGCGTTTCTGAAGAAGAGACGTATGTTAGCATTGGCTATAGATTTAAGTGTCACGAAGTCTCTTCAGAAGGTGTTTGTGTGGAGTTTAGCCAAGTATGGAAGTGAAACATGGACGATAAAAGTTTAGATAAGAAGTGAATAGAAGCTTTTCAAATGTTGTGCTTCAAAACAATGCCGAAGATTAGATTGGTAGATCACGTAGCTAATGAGGAGGTACTCAGTAGAACTGGGGAGAAGAGGAATTTGTGGCACAACTTGACTAGAAGAAGGCATCAGTTGGTAGGATAGGTTCCGAGGCATCAAGGGAGCATCTACTTAGTATTGGAGGGTAGTGTAGAGGGTAAAAATCATACAGGGAGACCTAGGGATGAATACACCAAGCAGATGCAGAGGGATGTGGGTTGCAGTAGTTATTCGGAAATGAAGAGGCTTGCCGAGGATAGTCTCTGGACTGAAGTCCAAAACAGAACAACATATTCAAATGAGCATGCTAAATGTGAAAGTTGCAAACATAATAGCCCAATTATTATTAATCATTATGTTTATTTACTACACAAAATTTACTACACATATGAACTGCACAGTGACAGCTAGTCTTTGTACATATTTTTGTCCTGCCTTGCGTAATTTATTGGCTCCAAACAGATCATTTTGAATTAAATATTTGGAAAACTAGCTTGTATAACTGTTCTCACTTTCTCATCTAATAAAAATGAAATCAACAAATATCAAGGTTAACTAGGTGGATCCTATTCCGTGAATTAAATTATAGAAGTAAAGCCAAGCTGATTAGGATTATCTCTACAATGAGATACAAAGGAGGTTCCCATTTATTGTGACAGTAATGTCATACTGAAATGGGTAAAATTAAATAGCAGGGCCCATTACATTTGGGAATTGGTTCCTCGGTGTCCAGGACATAACTGTTGGAGAAACATACTATTAGCAACAGAGGAAAAACTTAAACGTTTAAACACTGCTCTGCAGTGAGCATGAATTCCAGCATCCCAGGAAAGAGAAGAAAAGTGCGACTTAGGAATAAAATACCCGACTACATCAGCTAGATTGTGTAATTATTTACATGCTATTTGAAAGCACTCATTGCTTTCAAACTGTTCGAGACAAGATGGCAATTAACAGTATATTGCACACCTTGCAGAGTGTTCTATGTTTGTTGAATAAATCATGATTCAGACTCATGTACAATGTCACCATTAAACCATTCCGTGACAAAATATTTTTTGCATCTTTGCATCAGACTCCTTTAAAACATAATTTCGGAACAGTTCTTTAGGGGTGCATATTAATCAGGCTTTTGACAAGACTCAATAACCACAAAGTTTAGACAACAGTATTTAAGCGCCATTAGTACTGTTTTGTCCAAAGGAAAGAGGCGAAGAACTGCGAGGCAGTTTTGCGCCCAACCTTTAAGCCACTGTGATATCTTACCTAGCGCATAATTTTCCTGGCGTTCCACGTGCGTCGCTAGTCGCACTCTTGTCCGCTGTGTGCCGGGTGGTATATACTGACAGGGGGCTACGTTACGCTTGTGTCCGACGCGAGCCACAGGGCAGCCGACCAGCAGTGTAATCTTGTGTTGCGCTACAGCGCTATTGATCTCGGTCCCCGCAGCTTCCTGGGCCACCTTTCGGATCATATTGAATCGCGCTGGGGACGCGTACTGGCAGCTTTTTTGCCACTGTGCTCTACATTCAATAACAGTTTGTAACGAACTGATAAATTAGTCCCTGTGCATCAAAGAAGCTGTAACAATACGTACTGTGCAGACTTCTGCCTCACATAGGTCATTCCTGGTATGAAAGACGGCTTAATAATTGACCAATTAGCAAATAACGGTGTTACGGAATGGATACCTTATTTTCAATTTCTACCTTACACCGACTCTGAAACTACAATAAAAAAAGAGATATTGGAAGAAAGGAATTGGTTCTGGGAAATCTTTCAAGTGAAGAGAGAGGACGCCGCTTTTTCAGGGACTCGACCGCTCATTACTAAAGGAATATAGCATTAAGAGTTCAAATTTGCCCGTAATAATAGACATCTTTAATAAGAATGCGAAATCTCTGAGGATACTACTCTTCACATAAGCATAGAATCAAAATGTCAACCAGTCCATATTCCGAAAGCTTATCCTCCAGAGCTTGCTGATCTGTATCACCTAATGCTCCGTATTCCCCGTTACCCCAGCCAGCAGGTGGAACAACACAATGAATTCTTCAGACCGGGTATTCCTGCACCCACACGTGTCGCGAACCGCAGGCGACAGCCGAAAATCTATTAATTGTGGTAGAAAAAACAAACATTTGTCCGTAAAACCTGATTGTTTGTTATCTCAGCTTTTTAAGTCTCGACAATCCCCTGTGGTTCAATGGCCGAACGAAGTCTTTCAATTGGACGCCACGGCAGCGACTTGTATGTCGCTAATCTACCATATTTGAATAACTGGGGAAAGGGGTCTTGCAGTTTAAATTCAACTTCGAACCACCTGTCCCCACTGCGAACTCCTCACGTCTGAGGAAATTTGTATATTTCTTTATGTTGTCCATCTCAGTTGGATGATCTACAGTTTTTGCTACAGTGGTCATCGGTTTCGGGCTAACACGCCAATTCTCGAAGCACTCACCTTGTTATCAACCGTAACTATGCACAAAATGTGTCGCCAAAAGGCACGAATAAATGCAGATAGTCAAACCGTCGGCAACAAGTAACGTCATTGGTATTAGCCTATGTGTCTGCTGTTCCTAGCTTGTTGCTTGCCTCCGGAACAGGAGACACAGAGGTTATTATCAACGAGAGTACTTGTTTCCCACGGTTTGGCTTTCTGCACAGAAGTTATTCGTGCCTTTTGGCACCTTACCGTATGAATAGTTACGGTTACTGACAAGGTGTGTGGTTTGAGAATGAGCTTGTCAGCCCCAAACGGCTAACCACAGCAGAAAAATGTGAGTATTCATGCAACTGAGACGGACAAAATAAATAAATTACGAAGTTTCCTTAGTACTGAACAGTTTCGGAACCAATATCCCATGGCAGCATTCCTCGAATCAGCAACTCGTCACATCGTTGAGCGGTGAAGGCTACATGAAAGATGTTCTAACAAGAATCTGTCCCATGACATATCAGTTACCAGGCATGCGCATCACCATGAGATCTACATCTACATCTACAGGAATACTCTGCAAATTCACAATTAACTGTCTGGCAAAGAGTCCCTTGAAGAACTTTCAAGCTCTTTCTCTACTGTTAAATTCTCTAACAGCGGTCACGAAGAACGATCATTTGAATCTTGCCGTGCGAGATCTGATTTACCTTATTTTGTCACGATGATCTTTTCCCTAAGTGGGTTGGCGTGAGCAAAATAGTTCGTTTTCGGAAGAAAATGTTGGTGATCGAAATTTCCTGAAAACACCTCGCCGCAACGAAAACTGCCTTTGTTTTAACGATTACCACCCCAACTCACTTATTATATCCGTGGCGCTCTCTAGTCTATTTCGTGATAATACAAACCGAGCGGCCATTCATTTCCTCTGTCAGTCCTATTTCATACGGATCCCACACTGTGCAGCATCACACAAGAATAACAGGCAAGCGTGGTACAGGCCGTCTCTGCAGTAGTCTAGACCTGTTGCACCACCTAAGTGTTCTTTCCACAAACCTCAGTCTCTGGTTCACTGTTCCCGCCAAAATTAATTATGTCTTACTTCCAAAACAAGTTATTCGAAGACAGTAATCCTTAAGTATCTAATTGAATCAACAGACTTTAGATTTGTGTGATTAACCGTGTAACCGAAATCTGACGGATTTCTTTTAAGGCCATTATTTGTATTGTGAGCCAAAAATCTGCTATATTCAAAACTATTCATTGAGATGTTACTCTCTGATGCTATATTTCGGCTCCATGGCCATTGTCAAGCTATCTGCAAATTATGTCGAGTTGTTAGTGTATTTATCTACGTCTATTCGTAACTAATGACTGGTTTGTATAGATTTGTCGTAATACTTACTTCCATAACGCACCGTTAAAGCTGTCGCTGTCTAATATCTTCCATGGCAGCGTAACGTGGGTATAGCACAGAGTAAGTTGTTCTCTCGATATGTGTAGTCTCAGTAGTGTAACTTGTTCCTGAGCAGTATTCGCTAAGACCTATTTAATATTTACACGCAGTAATACAAGGTATTGCCAATAGCCTTGCCGCGGTGGTAACATCGGTTCCCGTCACAGCACCGAACGTAAGCACTGCCGAGGGCTGTTGGCAAGAGAGGTGCACTCAGCCCTTGTGAGCAAAGTGAGGAGCTACTTGATCGAGAAGTAGCGGCTCCGGTCTCATAAACTGACATACGGCCGAGAGAGCGGTTTACTGACCATATGACAATCCATGTAAGATTTCAATGACGTCTATGATCTGAGGATGACGTGGCTGCCAGGCGGTACCGTTGAGCCTTCATGGCCTGTTTGGGAGGAGTTTAGTTTAGTTTCAATACAAGGTATTCGACAGCGACAGTGTTAATGATGTGCTACGGAAGTAAGTACTACAACAATTATATATAAAACTCTTATTAGTTACGAATAAACATAGATAGATGCACTAACCTTTCATATGTATGCATATATCTTGACAATGACCATGGTGCCGATATAAGCTTATAGCGACCAAAAAATAATATCTGAATGAACTCTTAGAATATACATATAATGTCCTTACATCTCTAGCGCTGCAGACCCAAAAGGATTTAGAAAGGATTCCTTTTAGTACTCACGTGGATTTCACAATTTTCGTTATTCAGATTCTGTTGCCACTTTGCCTAAATGATTTTGCAATCGGTTTTGATCTTCCAATTACTTTATTTGACGGTAAATGACAGCATTACTTGCAAACAATCTAAGAGGACTGCTCGAAGTGTCTCCCAAATCGTTTATATAGATTAGGAACGACAGAGGACCTAATCGTTTATATAGATTAGGCTACATATCACTTCTGTTTTAATCGATGACTTTCTGTCAATTACTACTTTCTAACAGGAAACATTCAATCGATCCGTACAGTTGAGAGGAAACTTCATAGGCGCACAATTTGTTTAGAAGTCTCTTGTGAAGAACGCCGTCGAAAACCTTCTGGAAATCGAGAAATGTGGAAACAGTTTGAGGTCCCTTGTCGATAGCGCTCATTACTTCGTGTAAGAAAAGGCCAAATTGTGTGTGACAAGAAAGACATTTTCTGAATCCGCGCTATTTGACAACAGATCGTTTTGTTCGAGTCAACACATAACATGTTCGAAAATCATCCTGAAAGTTTGTTTGCAATTCAGCAAATTACTCCTCTTTCCGATCACCAGGCCCGACATTTGTCTCTAATGACCCCATAAAGCGAACTGTTACTGTCAGTTAAGAACTTCGTCAGCTGAAGTCTTAGGTTCACTTCTTAGAGAAGAACATACAAAGATTATATTTCAATATTCTTCGGAGGGACGATATGTAATTAGAATGATGAGCGGTAGGTGATACTGTCTTTAATTGAGCGGATTATTCCTATAACCAGACCCTATAAAACGTACTAAGACTGTGTCATTAACTTCGTCAGCACACTTGGTAAAGGAGAAGATAACGAAAAATTATATTTTCATGTTCCTCGTAATTCCGAATTATGTGAACGATGTATCAAAAACAGACGGAAAATGTATAACAGAATTATTAAGCATGTAATCACATTAAATAAATTTGTAATTAGCTAAATAGGAGAATAATTGTAGATACATGGCTTCACATTTCTGTTCATTCTTCCTCTACCGTAATTCGCTTTCAGCTACATAGGGCAGGCTAGCTATAGCTGTTTTGCCATTCTTGAGACGTACATAAAACGCAATATTTTCAGAGAGATATGTGATTCCTAAAAATGGTTCAAATGGCTCTGAGTACTATGGGACGTAACATCAATGGTCATCAGTCCCCTAAAACTTAGAACTACGTAAACCTTACTAACCTAAGGACATCACACACATCCATGCCCGAGACAGGATTCGAACCTGCGACCGTAGCGGTCAAGCGGTTACAGACAGAAGCGCCTAGAACCGCACGGCCACAACGGCCGGCATATGTGATTCACTTGGAATTATTTCTTCCTCTACTTGTAACAGTACTATGAGACTTGGTTGCCAATAACAAAAGGTCTTGCTGCTGTTGTAGCCTTGTGGAAATGTTGATGGTGCTGTTGAAGGAACTCGGACTGATGCTAATAGTAATACTGCGACAATTTCTTCTGGTGGCGATTGTGATCCAAGCAGCAAATTTGAAACAGGTGTGTCAGACTTTAATTACCTATTGGTAATAATAAAAAAATCGGAACATTTCTGAATGGTTTGATGCGGCCCGTTAAGAATTCCTCTTCTGTGCGAACTTTTCGTCTCAGAATAGCACATGCAATCTTCGCCTTAATTATCTGCTGGGTATATTGCAGTCGCAGGCTTAATCTACAGCTTTTATGCTCTTCGGATCCCTCTAGTTCTATGTAAGTTATGCCCTGATGTCTTAATACATCTCCGATCATCCTGTCTCATCTCGTTGTCGGTGTTTTCTATAAACTCCTCCCCTCGCCGATTCTGCGGAAAACCACCTCATTCTTTATGTTATCAGTCCACCTGATTTACAAAATAGTCGCACCACATCTCAAATGCTTTGATTCTCTTCTGTTCTAGTTTTCTTAGAATCCATGTGCCACTACCATACAACGCTGTTCTCCAAACATACATGATCAGAAATTTCATCCTCAGATTGTGTTACATTTCATATCATTATGTTACCTTGGCCAGGAAAACCATTTTTGCCAGTGGTAATTTGCTTCTGATATCGCCCTTGCTCCGTCCATCATAGGCTCTTTTGGTTCCAAGTTAGCAGATTTCGTAAACTACTTCCATTCCGTGATTCCAGATTGTCATGTTATGTTTCTCGCTATCCTCATTTTTCAATTTTTTATCACTTTCATCCTTCTTCGATGTACTATCAGTAAACATTCTGATTTCTTTGCACAATTAATTCTGTTTAACAAGTACTGTTATTTTCCTTCACTTTCACTGAGGGCAGCATTGTCATCAGTGAATTTTATCACTGATATCCGTTTACTTTGAATCTTATTCCCAATCTTGAAACTTTCTTTTGTTTCAGTCATTTCTCCTTCGGTGTATGGAGTGAACAGTAGGGCCAAAAGACGGTATGCCTTATTTTACATAACTTTTAATCCGAGATCTTCGTTCTTGATCTTCCACTGTTATTTCTCCCTCTCGTTACTTGTACATGTAGTATACTGCCCGTTTTCCCTGTGGCTTACCCAAATTTTTCTCTAAATTTCTCATGTCTTGCACCATTTTACTTGACCGAATGATTTTACCAGGTCGAGAAATCTTGTGAAGGTGTCTATTTTTGTTCAGTCTTGCTTCCATGATCAACAGCAACGTCATAACTACCTCTCTCATGCCTTTACCTTTCCTCAGCCAAACTGATCGTCTTGTCACAGATTCTCAGTTTCCCTTTGAAGATTTCTGTATCTTATTCTTAGCAGCAACTTGGACGCATGGTTATTAAGCTTATTGTGCGATAGTTTTCGCACAAGTCTGCTCTTGCTATCTTCGGAATTACGTGGATGATGTTTTAACGAAAGTCTGACGGTATATCATCAGTCTCATACATTCTACGAACCAAGTGGTTGTTTTGTTGCCGCTTTCTTGATTTATTTTACAAATTCCGATGCAGTGTTATCTATCCCTTCTGTCACCATTAAATTTGAATCCGTCCAAAGCCGTTTTAAATTCTAATACTGGATCCTCTCTTTCCCGTCGACTCCTGTGTCTTCTTCTTCACTGTTCCCTTCCTTGTACCTATGTCTTTTTTCCCAATTCTGTGACTGCCCTTTTTAGACATATTCATTCCTCTTCAACTGAACTGTCACCTGAGGTATTCATTATCGCTGTATCTCTAGCCCCACTTGAAGCGTACCTCTTCATTCTTCAGTATTTTCGTATCCACTTCTCCCTGCGTTGACTCTTCCTGAGTAATCTCTTAAATTACAACCTACTCTTCATCATTACTAAATTGTGATCTGAGTCCATATCTCTCTGGGTACGCCTTACAGTCCAATATCTGATTTCGGAATCTCTGCCAGAACATGATGTAAAATAACGGGAAGCTTCCCGTTTCCCGCGCTCTTTACCAAGTATAGCTCAACCTCTTGGGATCCTTCAACAGAATATTCTCTATTACTAATTGAAATCGATTGCGGAACTCAACTGAAGACATGCACGGAAAATCAGGCTTACCTTCAAATGCGAAAGCTTACAGATAAATGTAGCCATCTGCTGGTGGATACTGGAACTATCAAAACTGACATGGGTCTCACCCCTAAATATCGTACCCAGCAACTTATGGCAACCCTTATCTAAACTTTTCCATGTGAGGGTTAGCCCCTTTATTCCTTGTATTTCTTCAATTAGTCTTACTCCTCTCTCATTCCTGCTACCATGCCCATATTCTTCCGTAATCCTTTCTTCTGCTCCTTCGCTTAGAACAGCATTCCAATCCCGCATGACTATCACATTTTCATCTCCCTTTACGCACTGAATTGCCCGTTGCATAACATCATAACTTTATCTCTTCCTCTTCTGCTTGTGACGTCGAAATGTGTAATTGAAATGTTGTTGTCGGCGTTGGTTCGCTGTCGATTCTGTTGAAAAGATTCTTACCACTCAGTTGTTCACAGTAATAAATTCTCTGCCCTAACTCCCTATTCATAACGAATCCTACCCCCTTTATATGATTTTTTGTTGCATCAACATGTGGTCCCCAATTACGCAATAATTTTATATTCAATCAAAAATATGAAAGATGTACTCATTTTGGGAGGAACATAGGTAATCGTTAATGGGTAATAAGCGTTTCTGTTGGTTACCATTCACTGCTGTGAAACACTGCTGACATAGTACAGAAGTAACACCACCTAACGCAGAACTGGAGGTCTATGAAACTCTAATAAATAGAAACATCACTGTGAAACAGAAATGCTCAGATGAACACGTCTACTGAATCACCCAGTTCAGCTAGAAGTGATTCTAGAACATCTCTGCTAGCGCAGAACACTCCTCTGTTCTTAAGAGTGGGGAAAGAGTTGAGTTTTAAAATGTACATCAAAATTTTCTGCTTCCCTTGTAAGTTTCTCATTCTTGTCTGAATTTGTCTCTTTCTCCCTCGTGTCTACCACCATGCTATACAGAGAACAGCTTCTCCGCTCAAAAACTTTGGGGGGGGGGGGGGGGGGAGATTCTTTCTGTTTGATGATACCATGCACTCTCTCGCTTCAGGTTTGGCTCTTTTGTAACCTTCTTGTTGCTGTTCTATTCTCTGTCGTCTCTATAACGACGTTGACTAGGGAACGATTCCTCTTTTTAAAAAGAGATTCGATGGGTTTGAAACCCCACCGAAAATTCCGTCCCGTGCTTACTGTGGCCTGTTCCCTTCTCTGTCTTCACGCTGCTTCAATTTTCGGACATTAACACAGTCAGCTACAATGCTCATGGAATGCAGAATAAAGGAAATAAAAAAGCGCCCATAGGAATAAAGGAAATAAAACACAAAGCTGGGACCATCTTCTCCCCAGAGCTAGCTTTTCGCACAGTCTTGACAGAATAACTAATTAGCGTGGCAGACTAGATAACGGTGCAAGAAACAAGATGCGAAACTGGCAAATTAATTCGTTATACGAAGAGGACCCCCCCATGAACCATGGACCTTGCCGTTGGTGGGGAGGCTTGCGTGCCTCAGCGATACAGATAGCCGTACCGTAGGTACAACCACAACGGAGGGGTATCTGTTGAGAGGCCAGACAAACATGTGGTTCCTGAAGAGGGGCAGCAGCCTTTACAGTAGTTGCAAGGGCAATAGTCTGGATGATTGACTGATCTGGCCTTGTAACAATAACCAAAACGGCCTTGCTGTGCTGGTACTGCGAACGGCTGAGAGCAAGGGGAAACTACGGCCGTAATTTTTCCCGAGGGCATGCAGCTTTACTGTATGATTAAATGATGATGGCGTCCTCTTGGGTAAAATATTCCGGAGGTAAAATAGTCCCCCATTCGGATCTCCGGGCGGGGACTACTCAAGAGGATGTCGTTATCAGGAGAAAGAAAACTCGCGTTCTACGGATCGGAGCGTAGAATGTCAGATCCCTTAATCGGGCAGGTAGGTTAGAAAATTTAAAAAGGGAAATGTATAGGTTAAAGTTAGATATAGTGGGAATTAGTGAAGTTCGGTGGCAGGAGGAACAAGACTTCTGGTCAGGTGACTACAGGGTTATAAACACAAAGTCAAATAGGGGTAATGCAGGAGTAGGTTTAATAATGAATAGGAAAATAGGAATGCGGGTTAGCTACTACAAACAGCATAGTGAACGCATTATTGTGGCCAAGATAGATACGAAGCCCACACCTACTACAGTAGTACAAGTTTATATGCCAACTAGCTCTGCAGATGACGAAGAAATTGAAGAAATGTATGATGAAATAAAAGAAATTATTCAGATAGTGAAGGGAGACGAAAATTTAATAGTCATGGGTGACTGGAATTCGAGTGTAGGAAAAGGGAGAGAAGGAAACGTAGTAGGTGAATATGGATTGGGGCTAACAAATGAAAGAGGAAGCCGCCTGATAGAATTTTGCACAGAGCACAACTTAATCATAGCTAACACTTGGTTTAAGAATCATGAAAGAAGGTTGTATACATGGAAGAACCCTGGAGATACTAAAAGGTATCAGATAGATTATATAATGGTAAGACAGAGATTTAGGAACCAGGTTTTAAATTGTAAGACATTTCCAGGGGCAGATGTGGACTCTGACCACAATCTATTGGTTATGACCTGTAGATTAAAACTGAAGAAACTGCAAAAAGGTGGGAATTTAAGGAGATGGGACCTGGATAAAATGAAAGAACCAGAGGTTGTACAGAGTTTCAGGGAGAGCATAAGGGAACAATTGAAAGGAATGGGGGAAAGAAATACAGTAGAAGAAGAATGGGTAGCTCTGAGGGATGAAGTAGTGAAGGCAGCAGACGATCAAGTAGGTAAAAAGAAGAGGGTTAGTAGAAATCCTTGGGTAACAGAAGAAATATTGAATTTAATTGATGAAAGGAGAAAATATAAAAATGCAGTAAATGAAGCAGGCAAAAAGGAATACAAACGTCTCAAAAATGAGATCGACAGGAAGTGCAAAATGGCTAAGCAGGGATGGCTAGAGGACAAATGTAAGGATGTAGAGGCTTATCTCACTAGGGGTAAGATAGATACTGCCTACAGGTAAATTAAAGAGACCTTTGGAGATAAGAGAACCACATGTATGAACATCAAGAGCTCAGATGGAAACCCAGTTCTAAGCAAAAGGGAAAGCAGAAAGGTGGAAGGAGTATATAGAGGGTCTATACAAGGGCGATGCACTTGAGGACAATATTATGGAAATGGAAGAGGATGTAGATGAAGATGAAATGGGAGATACAAGACTGCGTGAAGAGTTTGACAGAGCACTGAAGGACCTGAGTCGAAACAAGGCCCCCGGAGTAGACAACATTCCATTGGAACTACTGACGGCCTTGGGAGAGCCAGTCCTGACAAAACTCTACCATCTGGTGAGCAAGATGTATGAAACAGGCGAAATACCCTCAGACTTCAAGAAGAATATAATAATTCCAATCCCAAAGAAAGCAGGTGTTGACAGATGTGAAAATTACCGAACAATCAATTTAATAAGCCACAGCTGCAAAGTACTAACACGAATTCTTTACAGACGAATGGAAAAACTAGTAGAAGCCGACCTCGGGGAAGATCAGTTTGGATTCCGTAGAAATACTGGAACACGTGAGGCAATACTGACCTTACGACTTATCTTAGAAGAAAGATTAAGGAAAGGCAAACCTACGTTTCTAGCATTTGTAGACTTAGAGAAAGCTTTTGACAATGTTGACTGGAATACTCTCTTTCAAATTCTAAAGGTGGCAGGGGTAAAATACAGGGAGCGAAAGGCTATTTACAACGTGTACAGAAACCAGATGGCAGTTATAAGAGTTGAGGGACATGAAAGGGAAGCAGTGGTTGGGAAGGGAGTAAGACAGGGTTGTAGCCTCTCTCCGATGTTATTCAATCTCTATATTGAGCAAGCAGTAAATGAAACAAAAGAAAAATTTGGAGTAGGTATTAAAATCCATGGAGAAGGAATAAAAACTTTGAGGTTCGCCGATGACATTGTAATTCTGTCAGAGACAGCAAAGAACTTGGAAGAGCAGTTGAACGGAATGGATGGTGTCTTGAAGGGAGGATATAAGATGAACATCAACAAAAGCAAAACGAGGATAATGGAATGTAGTCGAGTTAAGTCGGGTGATGCTGAGGGTATTAGATTAGGAAATGAGACACTTAAAGCAGTAAAGGAGTTTTGCTATTTGGGGAGCAAAATAACTGATGATGGACGAAGTAGAGAGGATATAAAATGTAGACTGGCAATGGGAAGGAAAGCGTTTCTGAAGAAGAGAAATTTGTTAACATCAAGTATAGATTTAAGTGTCAGGAAGTTATTTCTGAAAGTATTCGTATGGAGTGTAGCCATGTATGGAAGTGAAACATGGACGGTAAATAGTTTGGACAAGAAGAGAATAGAAGCTTTTGAAATGTGGTGCTACAGAAGAATGCTGAAGATTAGGTGGGTAGATCACATAACTAATGAGGAAGTATTGAATAGGATTGGGGAGAAGAGAAGTTTGTGGCACAACTTGATCAGAAGAAGGGATCGGTTGGTAGGACATGTTCTGAGGCATCAAGGGATCACCAATTTAGTATTGGAGGGCAGCGTGGAGGGTAAAAATCATAGGGGGAGACCAAGAGATGAATACACTAAGCAGATTCAGAAGGATGTAGGTTGCAGTAGGTACTGGGAGATGAAGAAGCTTGCACAGGTTAGAGTAGCAGGGAGAGCTGCATCAAACCAGTCTCAGGACTGAAGACCACAACAACAACAACAACAACAACAACGAAGAGGACCGAGAGACACCTTTCAACACACTCCATTTGGAATCGTAAAGGTATACTGTTCTATTCCCCGATCACGTTTCTCAATGTCTCTCATTTCGGCGGTCATAGACAATTGAGAGGAAGAGCAGTAGTACGATTTGAGACACATGCTTCTTTCTTGGTAGATTTATTTTCATCAAATGGTCCAAATGGCTCTGAGCACTATGGGACTCAACTGCTGAGGTCGTAAGTCCCCTAGAACTTAGAACTACTTAAACCTAACTAATCTAAGGACAACACACACATCCATGCCCGAGGCAGGATTCGAACCTGCGGCCGTAGCGGTCGCGCGGTTCCAGACTGTAGCGCCAGAACCGCTCGGCCACCAGCGGCCGGCTTATTTTCATCAATTTTGGTTTCGGCTGAACTGTATTGAATCTGCACCAACCGAACACATAGCCGTAATTAATTTTGGCACATCTACTGGGAGCTGCACCATATTGTACAGGAGCAGAGCGTATCTGGACAGGACAGGCATGGTGTTGACATCCTTTAAGAGCCGTTGAATTATTACACTTATGATTTTATGAAGATAGACGTACAGTATTTCATGTTCGGAATACAAATGGCACTGCGCGGGGTAGCCGGGAGGTCTGGGGCGCATTGCCACGAATTGCGCGGCTCCCCCAGTCTGAGGTTCGAGCCCTCCCTTGGGCATGGGTGTGTGTGTTGTCGTTAGCGTAAGTTAGTTTAAGTTTGATTAAGTAGTGTGTAAGCCTAGGGATCGATGACCTTAGCAGTTTGGTCCCATACAACTTACCAAAAATTTCCAATTTCCAGTACTAATGGCCTCACCAATGTTGGTTTGTTAGGCAATAACGGCGGTCATAAGAAGGTTTAATGTTGTTGTGGAAACAAACTCCGACGGAAAAAGTATATGAGCAAAACCACGTTATTGCTATGCGAAACCTGGTGTCAAAGACAGTTCATGCTTCGAGCCGATGAGTTTCAGTGATGGCCAGCAGTAAATTTCTAATTTCTCTCCAGTGCTATTGGCAACGCAGAACGGGCGTAAAGTCTGCACGCTGTCACCAGATCGCATTCCACATAAACAAACTTAGCTAAAGCTGCTATTCTTCTCGGCACTTAGGCCACAATGAATTGAACATTACAGGACAATATAAAATAAAACATTAAAAATAAAATAAACAACTTGAAATACCTACCAAACTGGCTTAGTGACCTTCATATGCTCCATTTCACTGCTAAAACAGTTGTAAATTGTTTTGTACGGTTGCCGGATAATTAAGTCAAAACTGTCTGAAGGTGGGTACAATTTGTTCGAAACTTGTCACAATATATTACATTGTTACAAACGCTAATTTTACAGGTAGCAATACAAAATGGTTGGTTCAAATGTCTCTGAACACTATGGGACTTAACGTCTAAGGTCACCAGTCCCCTAGAACTTAGAACTACTTAAACCTAACTAATCTAAGGACAACACACACATCCACACCCGATGCAGGATTCGAAACTGCGACCGTAACGGTCGAGCTGTTCCAGACTGTAGCGCCTAGAACCGCTCGGCCACCTCGGCCGGCAGCAATAAAAAACAAGTAATTTATTGGTATCGGTCACGCTACACAGACATAGAAATGCTGCCTCCAATTAATTAATCGAGATTCACCTGTCAATGGTCATTAAAATGGGTATTTGAAAATAACCAGCACAGCCTTTTTCCATAACTTCAGTCTACAATAATAAAAAGTCGATTTATCTGAGCTTTTTTTGAAAGCGGGACATGAGCACTGGAAGGAGAGATCGAAAATTGTGGGCTGTAACTGAGAGGCACGATTGGATGCCGCCCTCTTCCTCCAACACCTTTCACGTCACCGGTATTGCCGTGGGCACTCTATATAAGACACGGCGAACGACGGTTATTGGCGGCTGCCTGGGCGACCGCCACACGTTTGCGCGAATATAATAGCGCCGCGCAGCGACGAGGCAGCGGGTGATAGAGCATGCGCCGAGGTCTCGATATTTCAACGATTGATGCTACACTACTGGCCATTAAAATTGCTACACCACGAAGATGACGTGCTACAGACGCGAAGTTTAACCGATAGGAAGAAGACGCTGTGATATGCAAATGATTAGCTTTTCAGAGCATTCACACAAGGTTGGCGCCGGTGGCGATATCTACAACGTGCTAACATCAGGAAAGTTTCCAACCGATTTCTCACACACAAACAGCAGTTGACCGGCGTTGCCTGGTGAAACGTTGTTGTGATGCCTCCTGTAAGGAGGAGAAATGCGTTGCATCACGTTTCCGACTTTGATAAAGGTCGGATTGTAGCCTATCGCGATTGCGGTTTATCGTATCACGACATTGCTGCTCGCATTGGTCGAGATCCAATGATTGTTAGCAGAATATGGAATCGGTGGGTTCAGGAGCGCCGTGCTGGATCCCAACGGCCTCGTATCACTAGCAATCGAGATGACAGGCATCTTATCCGCACGGCTGTAACGGATCGTGCAGCCACGTCTCGATCCCTGAGTCAACAGATGGGGACGTTGGCAAGACAACAACCATCTGCACGAAAGTTTGACGACGTTTGCAGCAGCATCGACTATCAGCTCGGAGACCATGGCTGCGGTTACCCTTGACTCTGCATCACAGACAGGAGCGCCTGCGATGATGTACTCAACGACGAACTTGGGTGTACGAATGGCAAAACGTCATTTTTTTGGATGAATCCAGGTTCTGTTTACAGCATCATGATGGTCGCATCCGTGTTTGGCGACATCGCGGTGAATGCACATTGGAAGCGTGTATTCGTCATCGTCATACTGCTGTATCACCCGGCATGATGGTATGGGGTGCCGTTGGTTACACGTCTCGGTCACCTCTTGTTCGCATTGACGTTACATTTCAGATGTGTTACGACCCGTGGCTCTACCCTTCATTCCATCCCTGCGAAACCCTACATTTCAGCAGGATAATGCGCGACCGCATGTTGTAGGTCCTGTACGGGCCTTTCTAGATACAGAAAATGTTCGACTGCTGCCCTGGCCATCACATTCTCGAGATCTCTCACCAATTGAACACGTCTGGTCAATGGTGGCCGAGCAACTGGCTCGTCAAAATACGCCAGTCACTACTCTTGATGGACTGTGGTATCATGTTGAAGCTGCATGGGCAGCTGTGCCTGTACATGCCATTCCAGCTCTGTTTGACTCAATGCCCAGGCGTATCAAGGCTGTTATTACGGCCAGAGGTGGTTGTTCTGGGTATTGATTTCTCAGGATCTATGCACCCAAATTGCGTGGAAATGTAATCACATGTCAGTTCTTGTATAGTATATTTGTCCAATAAACACTCGTTTATCATCTGCATTTCATCTTGGTGTAGCAATTTCAATGGCCAGTAGTGTATATGACTCCTTGCTTGTGGCGTGGAATGTGTAGCCTCTTACTAGTCAACGACTGCTCTCCCCTTTTAAACCTGTTTGGATTTAACGATACATGCATCTAAACTCAAACTGTGTGGCAGATATGCGTAAACACATCTAGCTATTAGCTACAGATCCTCCACTTATTGCTCCTGTGCATGCTCAGCCAAATACGTTATGAAACGTATTATTACAGTATAAATATATACAGTATTAAGATATAAGTATATGTAAAAACATGCCCTGAGCTACATCAGAATACCGACGTCAATGTAAATCATCCATGTAGCTTTTATTGAGGAGTGTGCCACTTTCTTCGCAGTTAAACTAGTCTGTCGCCATGTAATACAATCTCTACATGCGTATCGTGCACAGCGCTTAAAGGTCAGTTCGTTTCGAAAAGATTCTTCCGCTTTCTCAACACTTTCTCTTAGATAAGAACTTGTATGTTGCTTGATCACGTGATTGCTGGAAGAGGCCTCCCTTGTGCAACAATCTCGTAGGATCGTGCATCTGCATTTTTCCACAGCTGCTCCAAGAACGGATTCACCAAAAGATACGAACTGTTCTCGCATTGCATCGTTGACCTCAAAAGTAGCCGAATCTCACGATATGCTATTTTTTTGCCAGGGTTTTAGAAAGACTCCGTGTATGTGGCTACCCTGCCGGCAATTTTGGGTGAAATCATTAACTTGACTTTAATTTTCGCAAGGATGGTTGTCACGCGATTGTTGAGGGTTGCTCTGAAGAGCTTCTGTGAACTTGGGAAGGTAGGAGACGAAATACTGGCAGCTGTACTTAGGTAGCTCAGTTGGTAGAGCACTTGCATGCGAAGAACAGAGGTCTCGAGTCTCGGTCCGGCACACAGCTTTAATCTGCCAGAGTGAAAATCTCGTTCAGGTTTATGAGACATAGTTTTGTAAAATAAGATAAATTATTTTGAAACGCCTATTACTGTTATCCAAAAACGTGAAATTTACAGATATCGGCAAAAAAATTGTTTTGTTTAGGGTCACCCAAAATAATTTGAATCCTCCTGGCGATTGGTTCATGTGAATCATTCACTGTGGGGTGGATATCCTTTGCTGTTCCAGAGTGAATGAGGGAGCGCTTTTAGAGTTACGGGACGAGTTAATCCACATGCACCTACACTAGACAAAACACCTTACCGTTTGTCGTGGAGCGTTCTTATGTTACCAAAACCATTTGCCTCTATCCTAATTAAACTAGCAGATTGTGCGACTGATGAACGACTTTATTAAGTCTCCAATATTAACTCAAATTGCGCCGTTTTTTTTGTCGTTTTTTCCCAAAAAATGTGTGGACTAAGTAACATGTTACACTCTTTTCTAGCAACATACCAGCAGTATATCTACAGGGCCTTGGGAGCAGTTCAGGTTTCCGCGACTAGTTGGTAATTTTCAAGTGACAGCACAGAATTTGACCAGGCGATGGGGCTGGGCTGGAATTTAAACATCTAAGATGACAGCAGCCACGCTCCTTATCGGTCACGTGACCAGCCGCACCCTACTTGTCTGCACGTGACGTACCATGTGCTCTCCCTTCTCCTCCACGATCCCCATCCTGCTCCTGATCAGCTTTCCGGCCAGTTTCAGAGTAGTACTAAAAACAACCAATGGAACCTAGTATTTCAGCGGGGATTAAAACTAAATCACTATGTAGCACTAGAGCACTCATCTCGGCTGTGTTTAAAGGCAGCCAAATGATTCTTTTCTTTTTTTTTTGTTTTGAGATACTGGCTATTCATCTCTGTCTCTTTGATGATAATCTTTGGTTCTGATTTGTCTGTTTTTGTTCCAGCAATGTCTTTAGTCATGTTGGGTTGAATGTAAAAATAGCAGACTTTCTCCTTGTTTATGACGGAAATATGCAGTTTAAGTGATGCTTCGCAATCAAAAAATCGTGTCAAAGAATGTTCTTCTCAGAACGAGTTCTCATTCTGCAGGGTACTGTGCACTGATCTGAATCATCCCGGCAAACAAAAACCGTGGACTCTCAAAGCAAGTGCTGATCCCCTCACAAGGAATGCAAAAGAACTTCAGCCAAGAGCGGAAAGTAGGCGATGTGCTGCCGGAAGTAAAGATGTGAGGGCGGGTCATAAGTCGTGTTTGAATAGCTCAACCAATATAGCACTTGGAAACGTTATGCAGGGATCGCAGTTGTGAGTCAGTGTCTGGCGCACAGAATATTTGCTAAAATCGTCTTTATCAGTTTGTTTGTCTTTTGGTTATATTGTGTAAATGTGTTTTTAACATCACACACAGACACATACACTCGTGCATACACACACACACACACACGCACACACACACACACACACACACACACACACACACACACACATGCACACACACACGCACACACACACGCACACACACACGCACACACACGCACACATAATTATGTGAACTCTCAAATTAAGCACTTGGGACAAAGTTAGTTAGCCGGCGGGGTGGCTGAGCGGTTTTAGGCGTCCGCTGCGGTAGCAGGTTTGAATCCTGCCTCGGGCATGGTTGTGTGTGATATCCTTAGGTTAGTTAGGTTTAAGTAGTTCTAAGTTCTAGGGGACTGATGACCTCAGAAATTAAGTCCCATAGTGCTCAGAGCCATTTGAACCCGTTTTGTTAGTGTAGTGATACTAGCCTGACTGAGCTTACGACTGCAGAAAAGACATGTTGGCTAAAATACACGCTTAGCAGGCGAACAGAGGAGCAAATAGAGTCTGTCGCTTGTTGTTTGTTGCTTATCTTGGAAGTATTCCTTGCTCGACACGTGTGCAAGTTAAACATTAGAATAGAACTTCGGAATGCGGGCAGCAGTCGCTGTCAAACGTCAGCGTCAACGGAAGTAAAAGGAACCACAATACAGTTGTGAATGTTGATTCCTTTATTGTAATAACCGGTTTCACAGCATTAATACAGTAATCGTAGTCAAAAATCAAACCCCTGAAGATGGTGAACCGTCAAAATAAATAAAACATGACGTCCCGGTGGATAGTGTGGTAGCAAGATACATCGATAGAGTTCAAAGAAAGGCAGCACGTTTTGTATTATCGCGAAATATGGGAGAGAGTGTCACAGAAATGATACAGGATATGGGCTGGAGATCATTAAAAGACCTACGGGATCTTCTCACGAAATTCCAATCACCAACTTTCTCCTCCGAATGCCAAAATATTTTGTTGACACCGACCTACATAGGGAGGAACGAACACCGCGGTAAAATAAGGGAAATTAGAGCTCATACGGAAAGATGTAGGTATTCATTCTTTCCGCGCGCTGTACGAGATTGGAATAATAGAGAAGTGTGAAGGTGGTTCGATGAACCCTCTTCCAGGCACTTAAATGTGATTTGCAGAGTATCCATGTAGATGTAGATGAAGTTGTAGAACGAGCATGTTTTGTGAAAAGTTCAGCTGCCTTTCGCCAGACATTTTCAAGTTGGCTCTAATTTTATTTAGCAATAATCTCGGGTGAACAATCTGTCCGAAGATGGCTACAGGAATTTGTGGCATTTACTTTGTAGGTATCAGTAACAGTGCTCTGTGTCATCGTAACCTATATCGATATTCAACAAAGGGGTTTTTCTTTTATTTAGCCGAGTACAAGTTGTCACAGTAAACTCGTTGATGATGCGTCCCGCCAAGACGAGATCTTCTTACGATGATACAGCAGCATATATTGATAAACACTGTGCAATATTTTCTGACGTTTCCAATGGCTACGCCAGATGTTTCGGCCATGATGTTAATTGAGAAGTTCAAATGGTTCAAATGGCTCTGAGCACAATGGGACTTAACTTCTGAGGTCATCAGTCCCCTAAAACTTAGAACTACTGAAGCCTAACTAACCTAAAGACATCACACACATCCATGCCCAAGGCAGGATTCGAACCTGCGACCGTAGCGACCTCGCGGTTCCAGACTGTAGCGCCTAGAACCGCTTGGCCACTCCGGCCGGCGGTTGCGAAGTGTTTACGGTAATTGTGGTTCCCTTTCGGGGTTGAAAGCTCAATTTTTAGACGCCTAATCATATGTCCAGTGATCAGAACCCGCTATAAAGGGTATACAGGAAACCCTTTAATTTGTTTCATACAAACCCCAGTTTATTCATAGTTTTCTAGATATTCTGGGGTTATAACAAGAGTCGCTTTTCTCAATTTCGGAAAAAGAGCGCACTGTCCGTCATTTCTGCTCAGCATACTAGGCGTATAATTTTCCCATCGAGTTCAGGGTCCGAAGACTTGGGTCCAGGTAGTCACATGCACACTTCTGCCCAGGGACACCCGCCACGAAATAGAATACGTGCTTCGCTTCATGAATGCCGCCCACGCGGAGGGGCGCTTCCTCCATTTTTCTCTGGCAGTTCTCGGCCAAACTCATCCTCTGGGTTGGTATTTCTAAGTCTTTCCAAACAATACTATTAACTGTTCGTAGTTTTCACAATTGTTTCGTACACTTTTCATGGTTTCATACATTACACATTTTTACCTTAACCAATACTTTTGCGTCTGTTTAAGATAATGTTGATGACTCTCTGTGCCCTTAACAGAAGTGTTGATTGCGGTACAGAGTAATAGCATGTCATACACACAGTAGCAGAGATGTCCCCGTTTTTTCCTCTACTGTTCTTCCAACATCAGTATAGGCACACTGGGAAAAAATTAGATACAGCGGACGTAAAGCTCATTACTTGTAACAATACCGCTGGTCTTGATAATTCGCTCAATTTGTCAAGCAAGAGAGTTTACACGTGTCTTCAGGTGTGCCATATCCATCTGCAACTCATTGATGTTTAGAAGCCATAGCACCACCGGACTGTGGGGATTCTGATTGCTGTTTTCACCTGCATATCTCAGTCGACCCAGACATTCGCTATGGGATTAAGTTCGTTTGGTATAGAGGGAAAGTCGAGATGTGGTAGTGCGCCCGTGTGTCTCTCACTGAGTGGCCGAGCGGTTCTAGGCACTTCAGTCTGGAACCGCGCGACCGCTACGGTCGCAGGTTCTAATCCTGCCTCGGGCATGGATGTGTATGATGTCTTTAGGTTAGTTAGGTTTAAGTAGTTCTAGGGGACTGCTGGCCTCAGATGTTAGGTCCCATAGTGCTCAGAGCCATTTGAACCATTTTTTGTCTCTCACTGAACCAACACCGACTCCCTACCGCTAGCATGAGGATGCTGTCACCAGATATCACTCCATTCACTTGCGTCTACGGACCGGAAGAACTTCTCATAAAGCGACCCACTCCCTATTGTGTACCGTTATCACTCTCGTTCCTACCGAATCTAATATTCGTACGTCAGGGGATGTTTCCAGATGAATAAACCGAACAACAGTGCTATAGTTCTTTACCCAGTTCTTAGTTTATTTTCAGTACAAGAACTCTGCAAACCAAACTCGCACCTTCAGCTGTCAAAACAAGGCCCACGGGGCTTTAAATGTATTTTCAGTCCATGTAACAACTGTTGCGGTTTTACTGCTACAGTTTGCTATAATCGACACATTTCCGACTTTACGTATCACTGCATAGTCTATACAAGACAGTGACAATGTGCCACGTAGCACATGGCCAATAATTAGTAGTACAGTAGTAGAACAACATGACTGTGCTGACTGGTGTGCGAGCGCCATCTACTAAGTCCCAATAAATTATAATAAATTTCTTAGGGTCGTAGACCGCGTCATATTGTCAAGCAAACAAACATTTTGGGAATTTTTTTAAAGTACTTAGCGATACTACCTATAAAACACAAATATTCATGCTAGTAACTGACAATTAATTTGTTAAAAATACGAGACAGGCTAAAGTTAGATAATATGGTTCAATATGATGGGAATTTTAAGTGATTAAACACTATTAATAACACGCACGGAAACTTTAGAATTGTAGTGTTCTGAATTCCTGTTTCGGGAGCTGGTGAATTTTGCATTATTGCCAGTGTTATAATGAATACAATAGCGGTGGTAGTATCTTTGAGATATCGATTCTGTAAGCATTCTCTGTATCTGTAATATTTTAAGATAATTGTAGGATATAAAAATTGTGCAAACGTCTGTTAATTATGGGTAAACATGGAGGCAGCAATGTACATAAATTAGAGAATCAGTCCGAAAACAGGTAAACTGGTGACATGACAAAATAAACTGATGTTTAAAATTAATAAGTTCCGAAAAGAATTAAATCCACATCAGATACAAAAAACAATGAACTACATAATCAACATTGTTTCATTAACCAAGGAAAAGGTAGCGCTAAGAACACTCCCTAAAGACTAGTGCGAAACTCGTAAGCATGTCGATCGTTAAATTTCCTACTGAAAGTAAGATAAGCCCAGAATGCGTTACTTTCCATATCCTCAACGAGAAACTCTACAAATATGACATTACGTATGTTTGTGTTAATGATAGCTACGAATTATACAACAGTTTAAAAATCCTTGAAAAGCTTTCAAAAAGTACTGAAAGTGACGCCATCGTTAGATAGTCACACGGGTGCCAAGTCTTATTAAGAAACGCTTGGGTACTTGTCAAACTGCGGTTTTGACTGAGTTCCTTTTCTCACTCTTTGGTTTTGAAGTGGGAAACACTTCGGCATGAGCAACGTATTTGTATCCAACTTTAAGCCAAAGCTAGTTTCTTACGAGTCACAACGTTTACGACGACATACTCTCTGAACTATGTATCATCCAATAATATAATTTTGCAGGTGCATCTACTGTGGAACCTGTCTGCAGAATAACTTGTAAATGCAGTTAGCAGTAAAGACGTAATAAAGCGTCATGCGTGATGCTGACGTTTGAGCTCACGAACAGCCAAAATGTAGTAAGAATCTTCTCCCCTATCGTTATCTTTTTGGAAGCTATTACCAAGAAAAACTTTCATCTATGATTCAAATTATGCGTGAACGTTTTTAAAGGTCGCTAAGTGCTCTTTTTTTCAAATATGGGATGAATGATTACCGTGAGCCGGCCGCTGTCACCGAGCGTTTCTAGGTGCCTCAGTTCGGAACCATGCTGCATCTACGGTCGCAGGTAAGAATCCTGTCTCGGGCATGGATGTGTGTGATGTAATTAGGTTGGTTAGGTTTAAGTAGTTCTAAGTCTAGGGGAATGATGACCTCAGATTTTAAGTCCCATAGTGCTTAGAGCCATTTGAGTTTTGCTAACACTTGGTTCAAGAATAATAAAAGAAGGTTGTATACATGGAAGTATTCTGGAGATACTAGAAGGTATCAGATAGATTATATAATGGTAAGACAGATTTAGGAACCAGGTTTTAAATTGTAAGACATTTCCAGGGGCAGATATGAACTCTGACCACAATCTTTTGGTTATGAACTGTAGACTAAAACTAAAGAAACTGCAAAATGGTCGGAATTTAAGGAGATGGGACCTGGATAAACTGACTAAACCAGAGGTTGTACAGAGTTTCAGGGAGGGAATAAGGGAACAATTGACAGGAATGGGGGAAAGAAATACAGTAGAAGAAGAATGGGTAGCTCTGAGGAATGATGTAGTGAAGGCAGCAGAGGATCAAGTAGGTAAGAAGAGGAGTGCTAGTAGAAATCCTTGGGTAACAGTAGAATTATTGAATTTAATTGATGAAAGGGGAAAATATAAAAATGCAGTAAATGAAGCAGGCAAAAAGGAATACAAATGCCTCAAAAATGAGATCTACAGGAAGTGCAAAATAGCTAAGCAGGGATGGCTAGAGGACAAATGTAAGGATGTAGAGACTTATTTCACTTGGGGTAAGATAGATACTGCCTACAGGAAAATTGAGGAGACCACCGGAGAAAAAAGAACCACATGTATGAATATCAAGAGCTCAGATGGAAACCCAGTTCTAAGCAAAGAAGGGAAAGCAGAAAGGTGGAAGGAGTGTATAGAGGGTCTACACAAGGGCGATGTACTTGAGGACAATATTATGGAAATGGAAGAGGATGTAGATGAAGATGAAATGGGAGATACGATACTGCGTGAAGAGTTTGACGGAGCACTGAAAGACTTACGTCGCAACAAAGCTCCGGGACTAGACAACATTCAATTAGAACTACTGACAGCCTTGGGAGAGCTAGTCCTGACAAAACTCTACCATCTGGTGAGCAAGATGTATGAAACAGGCGAAATACCCTCAGACTTCAAGAAGAATATAATAATACCAATCCCAAAGAAAGCAAGTGTTGACAGATGTGAAAATTACCGAACTATTAGTTTAATATGTCACAGCTGCAAAATACTAACACGAACTCTTTACAGACGAATGGAAAAACTGGTAGAAGCCGACCTCAGGGAAGATCAGGCTGGATTCCATAGAAATTTTGGAACACGTGAGGCAATACTGACCTTACAACTGATCTTAGAAGAGAGATTAAGGAAAGGCAAACCTACGTTTCTCGCATTTGTAGATTTAGGGAAAGCTTTTGATAATGTTGACTGGAATACTTTCTTTCAAATTATAAAGGTGGCAGGAGTAAAATACAGGGAGCGAAAGTCTATTTACAATTTGTACAGAAACCAGATGGCAGTTATAAGAGTCGAGGGGCATGAAAGGGAAGCAGTGGTTTGGAAGGGAGTGAGACAGGGTTGTAGCTATCCGCGATGTTATTCCATCTGTATACTGAGCAAGCAGTAAAGGAAACAAAATAAAATTGCGGAGTAGGTATTAAAATCCATGGAGAAGAAATAAAAACTTTGAGGTTCGCTGATGACATTGTTATTCTCTCAGAGACAGCAATGGACTTGGAAGAGCAGTTGAACAGAATGGACGGCCTCTTGAAAGGAAGGTATAAGATGAACATCAACAAAAGCAAAACGAGGATAATGGAATGTAGTCGAATTAAATCGGGTGATGCCGAGGGAATTAGATTAGGAAATGAGGGACGTAAAGTAGTAAAAGAGTTTTGCTATTTGGGGAGCAAAATAAATGATGATGGTCGAAGTAGAGAGGATATAAAATGTAGACTGGCAATGGCAAGAAAAGCGTTTCTGAAGAACAGAAATTTGTTAACATCGAGTATAGATTGGCAGGACATGTTCTGAGGCATCAAGGGCTTACAAATTTAGCACTGGAGGGCAGCGTCGATGGTAAAAATCGTAGAGGGAGACCAAGAGATTCAAGACCAAGCAGATTCAGAAGGATGTAGGTTGCAGTACGTACTGGGAGATGAAGAAGCTTGCACAGGATAGAGTAGCATGGGGAGCTGCTTCAAACCAGTCTCAGGACTGAAGACCACAACAACATACCGTGAGTTAGGCTGCATCACGACGTTTGTAAAGTGTCTAACAGAAATACTTAACTTACTGTGTTAAAGTCCGCAGCTCGTGGTCTAGCGGTAACGATCTCGCTTTCGGAGCACGGGGTCCCGAATTCGATTCCCGGCGGAGTCAGGGATTTTCACCTGCCTCGAGATGACTGGGTGTTGTTATGTCGTCTTCATCATCATCATTCATCCACATTACTGTCGGAGGAAGGCAATGGCAAACCACCTCTGCTAGGATCTTGCCTAGTACGGCGGTGCTGGTCTCCCGCATCGTCCCCTACGCTCTGTCAAGGAGTATGGGACCTCATCATCATTGTGGTAAATGTTTATCGCAAGATTATATCTATTGAGAATAGATTTTAACGCCATATTAAATTTTTAATTTCGGTCAGTAAACATGTAAGAAAACGTAAAAAAAATTGTGAGTCTCTGAAGACCTCTGCATGGGCAAACTGCAACTTGAATTTCGTTTTAGCAGTCTAGTGATGTAGATTTGTTTTCCCTTCTTGATATTAGTGTTGCCATTTGTATAAAGACCCTGTATTTATCAATGAATGTTGATTATATTCTTTTGCCGTTCAAGTTTAATATAGTTACATAAGCACGAATCGTGTTTTAAAGAAGCGTCTATTAATATGGCTTGGTGTTGCAAAGGTAAGTCAGGACGGCGTACATGCCACAGTATACGATGGAATTAAATATCACATCACATTCATTACATTTGCCTGGTGGAGATATTTTCATTTCAAATCTCTAATTATTCACTCGTGAGTTCTACGAGTCGCATTCATGCAAAATTTCCAATTTCTATCAAATGTAGCTTTCTCCTAATATACATGCGTTCTCAACACTAAGGTTGAGCCACGCGGGGTAGCCGCGCGGTCTAGGGCGTCTTGCCACCATTCGTGTGGTTCGCCCCGTCGGAGATTCTAGTCCTTCTTCGGGTGTATATTGTCCTTAGCATAAGTTAGTTTAAGTTAGATTAAGTAGTGTGTAAGCCTAGGGACCAATGACCTCAGCAGTTTGATCCCACAGGAACTTACCACTACCTACCTACCACTAATGCTGACCACTGCTTTATTTTAGTAGGCATTGGAGATGTTAGGCTTTTACCTTCGTGCTACTGTTGATCTGTTCGTAACTCAAACAAGTCATTGTGAGAGATGGAAGAAACGGTAAAGGACAGAAAAATTCCTGGAACACACTGTTGCTTGAACCAGTGTCCTCCATATTTATAGTCACGTAATTACCGATTTACGAGGGCTGGAACTTTAATAGTGTCAACTATTTATTGACAGCTCATACAAAATAGATACGTTACTGGCCTTCAAAGTAGTCACCAGCATTGTGTATAACCCGTTGCCAGCGATGTGGAAATCGTAGGAGACTCTTAGCAGGACCAGTTGTGTTGGCAGTTGGAGCGGCTCCGTCTATTGCCCGACGAATTTGTAACAGCTCTGAAGGAATGACCTGAAGTGTTCTCTTCAGTTTAGAAATCGAGTTGAAGGTACGAGGGCTTAAGTCAGGGGAGTGCAGCCCCACCAGTCAAACAAATCAGTAACGGCTTGCACAGCACGTGCTTAAGCATTGTCCTGCAAAATGATGGTCAGGTCCTGCAGAAGGTGTCATCACTTCGACCTCCTAGAGACAGACGGAGCCATATCAGGTGAATAAGGCGGGTTTGGCAACAATTTATACCTACGTTCGTGTAATTTTGCCATGGTGATGGCACGTGCGCTTCTGATCCAGCGTCAAGAGCCGCGGCACCCATCTTGGAAATAATTTTTTCATTTCTAATTCTTCAGTTAAAATGTGATATACCAACGCTTCATGCAATCACAAATTCATGGAAGCAAATTGACAGAATTGGGAAGTGTGACACATAAAAAGCAGATGGGTTCATTCTCATATCCATAAGCACTATTTCGTGACTGTAACAGTTGAAAAATTTTGTTGCCCCACATGGTACCATGACAATCAATCTGGTGACGTTATAACACTACTGATATGCAAAGTAGTTAAGTGGAGTGTGTTAACAGTACTTCTCCAGTTCCACCGTCGATTCTGCGAAGAACAACATATCTCAATTCTTTCGATTCACTTCTATTTCAGTTTTCCGAGAGAAAATGTTTCACTGCAATACTGTGCTGTGCTCCGAAGTCATATTCCCATAAATTTCTATGTTTGGTACCAGTAAACTTCTTTCGGCCAGAAAACGCCTTCTTTGCCTGTGGAAGGCTGCTTGTTATATCCTTCTTTCTTGGTTCGTCCGTAGTTTTGCTTTCAAGGTAATGGAATTCCGCCACTTCGTTCATTTTGTGTTCCCCAATAAACTTCTCGCTAATCTTGTTTTTGCTACTCTTCGTTACATTCGTCTTCCTTCATTTTACTCTCAGTCCATATTCTGTACTCATTACTCGGTTCTATCCACTCAGCAAGTGCTGTAATTGTTCTTCACTTTCACGGACGGTAAATATGTCATATTATATTATCATTGATATTCTGCCAGACTGAATATGAATTCCACTCCTAAACCTTTCTTTTATTTCCGTCATTGCTTCTTCACAGTATCGACTAAACACCCTTCTTAATCCGAGCACTCGTTCTACATCTACGTATGTACTTCGTACTCTACCGCACGCCACATGGCGGAGGGTATCACATACCAATAGCAGTCATACCCCTTCCCGTTCAATTTGAAAACAGAGCGAGGGAAAACGACTATCTATGAGCCCTGATATCTCTTATCTTCGTGGTCCTTACGCTCAATGTATGCTGAAGATATTAGAATGTTCTGCAGTCAATTTCAAATGCTGGTTCTCTACATTTTTTATATAGTGTTCCTCACAAAGGATTTCGTCTTTCCTCCAGGGATTCTAATTTGATCACACAAAGCACCTTGGTAGCACTTGCGTTCCATTCTAACCTACTAGCAACGAATGTAGCAGCCTGCCTCTGAACTGCTTCGATGACTTCCTTTACTCCGACTTGGTACGGATCCGAAACACTGGAGCAGTACTCGCGAACAGGTCGTAGTAGCGTCCTATATACGGTTTTCCTTTACACATGAACACTCTTCTCTAGAATTCTCCCAATAAAGCGAAGTCCACCACTCGCCTTTCCTACTACAGTTCTCACGAGCTCGTTCCATTTCATATCGCTTTGCAACGTTACGCCCAGATATGTAAACCAAGTGAGTGTCAAGCAGGACGCTAATAACGCTGTATACGAAACAAACTAGAAACTTCGATCCCTTACCGTATATCACAACGTCATCAGCAAACTATCGCAGATTGCTACCTACTTGCTACCTACCATCGTCGTTTATATTTCATTTTTATCGTGCTTACAAAGATACGAGCAGTTTTTCGGCGGTTCTTACGTGCTCTGTGGTTGGAGACTCGGAGATATTTCTCGCAGGAAGTGTGTCAGGGAGCGACTCCAAACTTCCCCACGCGGTCCGGGCCGCCTTTCGCAGAAGCTCTCAGCGTCCGGATCGTAGACAGGAGCGTCGCGACGGCGTCAGACGAGCCGACAGCCCGTCACGTGGCTTATGACGTCATGCAGTGTGACCTGCATCCTCGCGGCCGCCGCCACCGCAGGTGGCGCAATCGATACCAACGGCGTGGCTCGCCCCACAGTTGCACTCCGCCCGGCCTTTGTTTGCTTGTTTATTGGGCAGTCACCTGTCGCGGAGGTTGACAAGAACCTCAGCGAACGCAGTATGAACGCTTTAATAGCGGCGCTAGGCAACTGTACCAGAATGTCTCGGATGTTTTGTACCCAGAGCGCATGTCGAATGTCTTACGCCCACAAGTACGAAAGAATTAACGCTTCGATGATCGAGGTTCTAGTTTTAGCAATTCAGTGTCTTTTAAAACTTACCGTCTTCAGTTGGCATTGTATTAGGTTGGTGCATAAGGTCGTTGCGATTTTTTTTTCACGTTGGTATTCGGTTGCTATGGGTTTACTTATCGAACGGCATTTATTATTTTAAATCCACTGTTGCTGTTTGAGTTCGCATATTGTCATTTTGTCACCTGGCAATAATGAGCGGAGCTTTAGATGCTGTAAAATGGATGGTCATAACCATTTCAGACATTTTCTTCTGTTTGAGTACGTTGGGGCGATGACAGCGGAGGGGGCAGCCAGAAACATTTGCGACGTGTGTGGGGTGAAAGCAATTGGACAGAGCAAGGCAAGGAAATGGATTCCTCGTTTTAAGGAGGATCGTGTGGACTTTGCTGACAATGTTGAGGAAGACGCTCGAGTTTTCATGGAGACCCTTTAAAGGCACTAATCCGCAATGACTCACATCATTGTATTCGAGAACTGGAAGATTTTATGAACTGTTATCATTCCACCATCGTGCGACATTTTTCGGCAATGGGGAATGTCCAAAGACCGGATGTATGTGTACAGCATACTCTAAAATCACAGTAATCATAAGGTGGCAACATATGCATCTCCGCTAGCTCATCATCAGTTGGTACTTGAACACCGACCATTCCTATCCTTTATCGTTACTTCTGTTGAGAAATGGTGTCTTTGTGCCAACATAATGAAGGAAAGGAATGGTTGAGCCCAAAAAAGCAGCAGCTTTCAGTACAACAACGAAAGATAAATGCTATCGGCTGGTGGAACAGCGGCGGCGCGGTGTGCTACGAATTGCTTCCCCCGAGGTGTAACCATCACTGCTGACATTTACTGTCAACAATTGAGACGTCTTACTGACGCAGTCCAAAAACTACGAGTAGGATGACTGGGCGAAGTGGTGCTGTTCCATCCCACCCGCATTATGCAAGACTGACAAAAAGCACTATACAGGAGCTGGGTAGGACGTCATTCCACACCTGCCTTATTCACATGATCGTGTGAGATCACATTTGCACCTTTTCCTCTCACTAATAACCTTGAATAAGCTACATTTCCACATGAAAATACGTTCCAAACGTAGCTGGACGAGCTCCTCGCCTGAAAACCACGTGATTTCTACACTCGCACAATCGAAAAACTACCCCAGAGTTGTAAGACGGTTCTAAATAGTGAAGGAGAATATATTGCTGACGACGAAAATCTTTGTTATCAGTAACTGTTGTGTTTATTAAACTAATGGGAAAACTCTACCAACTTATGCATCAACCCAGTAGATACCGTAACACCTCTCCCTACCTTCATTGTTCCTATACATCATTTTCTACATTTCTATCTACACGTTCACGACCACTCAGCAATTCACACTTCAGTAATTGACAGAGGATTCATAGAACCAGCTTCTCCATCGTTTGACTATTGAATTGTACGTACGAAAAATGAACATTTAAATCTTTGCGTGCGAGCTATGGTTTCCCTTATCAAATTACAATGCTTTGTTCCTTTGCAGGTGAGTCATTTAGCCCTATGAAGGTGAAGCCCTACGTCAGTCGTAAATGGTAAGGAATCCATACCGCACAGTAATACTCCAGAAGAAACCGAACAAGCATAGTGCAGGCACTCTCTTTACTGAATATAATGCTCTCGTAAATGCTGTGGCAATAACATGCAAGCTTAAGTTCACCTTCCCATAACATTTTCTGTTTGATCCTTCTAATTTAACTTATTTCTAATTGTAACGCATAGGTATTTATCTGAATTGACAACCTTTAAATATGTGTGATCTAACGTCCGCTTACATCGGCCATCCATGAATCTCTTTAGTTTCCTGCTGCCTATAAGGAAGTGGTCCTGTCCGACATATCGGAACCCATCCTGAAATTTTTTATGCAGGAAGAAACTTGTGATAGCGATTTTTACAGCCCTTCTTGCTTACTGCGCGATAGGCCATGACAAGAGAACGTTGCACCGCGTAGTGCTAATATCTGGAGTGAGTCACACGAATTAGAAGCACCTAAACGGTATAAAAAAGTCATGTATCTTTCTTGTTTCTAACAAGACTGATATCGTATAGATAATGAAACTGTGGCATAGGTAATTCCTACAAATGTGACTTATCGGGTAAAATAAATCAAGGCAGTGTTTGATGCTACGTTACAGACGACTTCAATCAATTGGGCTTTCAATTTATTGAAATGAAATATTTCTTACCCATGCACCAGTTTACAACAAATTCTGTAGGACAGCTTTTGTGATAATGTTTGAATAGTGCATGTTTTACTAAAAATGAAACATTCCTTGTTTATTCCCCACAGTAGCCAGAATAAAGCTAAGTATCATTCGGAAAACGAAAACAAACGTTTTGCTTACACGTGGAAAATTAAAAATTAATGCCTTCAGGAACATCACAGTAATTACTAGTGTTCTTTAGACAAAATTCCGGTGGAGTGATAAATAGTTCTGGGTTTTGATCTTCTTATTGATCTACGTACCGAGAATACTTGAGACAATCCATAAAATGTGCAGATGCAAATTGACAACGTAAAAATAATAGCAATTTAATAATAATGTTCTCCTGATAAACTTCAAATGTAAATTTTATTGTGGACCAATTCCTTAAAAGTACTTTCCGTAGTCTAAAAAATTCTTTATTGGTTGTTCCACATGGAATCTAACATATATCAATAGTATTTTCGTCATCCTCCTGAAAGACAGACGTATTCTTGTGTACAGGCTAAGAATCCAACAAAAACAGTTTCTGCAACTGGCTAGAAACCATTTCGAATAAAATGTTAAAAATTATTCTTTCCTATTTTTCCAGATTGTGACTGATCGATTATAATATTTTTGCCACTCATCAGTCCTTTTCTCTATTTTTGGCCCTAAAATAACTCGAGGCCTCTGAAGACAGGTATAAAACTGTGGAAACAATCTTCTCACACTTGTCACTCACTGTTGTATAGGAATGTTTCATAACATTAAGCGATTGCACAACAGACCAGACTCAGTTTTTTTGACCTGAAAATGATAATGTGCGATATGCCCGTAGTTCTTCCATGAAACCAAACTGATCAGCACTCGACACACCAAAGATGGGGATAACAGCAAGCTTTGTCTTCACTACAGCTCTGGATTAATGTCATCTCCCGTACACTTCTACTTGAAGCAAACACCGCTCTTTAGCGGCTTCCTGTACGAGTTCTTTAGTTTGTCTGACCATGTGTCAGAAGACTTGAAATCAGCAGTGGTTCGGAGGGCCCAGTGTCAATATAATGCGCATACATAGGGGCAGAAATCCATTCCAGTACGATTATGCCATAGGTGGTAAATCATTGGAAGCGGTAACGACCGTAAAATACTTAGGAGTTACTATCCGGAGCGATCTGAAGTGGAATGATCACATAAAACAAATAGTGGGAAAAGCAGGCGCCAGGTTGAGATTCATAGGAAGAATTCTAAGAAAATGTGACTCATCGACGAAAGAAGTAGCTTACAAAACGCTTGTTCGTCCGATTCTTGAGTATTGCTCATCAGTATGGGACCCTTACCAGGTTGGATTAATAGAAGAGATAGACATGATCCAGCGAAAAGCAGCGCGATTCGTCATGGGGACATTTAGTCAGCGCGAGAGCGTTACGGAGATGCTGAACAAGCTCCAGTGGCGGACACTTCAAGAAAGGCGTTACGCAATACGGAGAGGTTTATTATCGAAATTACGAGAGAGCACATTCCGGGAAGAGATGGGCAACATATTACTACCGCCCACATATATCTCGCGTAATGATCACAACGAAAAGATCCGAGAAATTAGAGCAAATACGGAGACTTACAAGCAGTCGTTCTTCCCACGCACAATTCGTGAATGGAACAGGGAAGGGGGGATCAGATAGTGGTACAATAAGTACCCTCCGCCACACACCGTAAGGTGGCTTGCGGAGTATAGATGTAGATGTAGATGTAGATCACCATTGGTAAAAATGCAGTGCCTATCATGATAAGCTCTATAAGGTTCATATCTCAAGAAAACTCCAGAGGACCGTAATTCATGTTGTTTATTCAAGTTTACGTGGTTAGTAAATGGTGTGGGGGGAGGGGAGGCGGGGAGACTAGGGGGCGGGCTAACAGGACTTTGTGGCAATACTGTGCAGTAAATTTTTGGACAGTTTTGCGAGTTTCATTTTGTGAAATGTTTATTTTTTCGAGTAACCTTCTTTCCAATTACACAGCTTACGGTCAGATTTAACGAAGGAAAACCGTGTTATCACAGTGTTTAATATTTATTAATTAGAAATAATATTAACATTAATATTAATTCAGTCAGGACAAAAGCAAGTGGTAATTATGATGTTATTATGGATATTATATAAGTTCCAAATCTGAGTAAACAGTAACTTAGTATAATTGTTTCAGAGAAACTAAACTGCAATTCGCTTTACAGATTACGATCGCACCGAGTCATATTATCTGTTTACCGATGCACCGTCAACCAAGGCTACGCACTTGCCATGTTGCGCATAGCTAGTTCATTATGGTTCCAGTAGGGGTGTACATTTCTCCATCTGCTTGGCAACCTATGAATTTGGCAATGTTCAACATTTTTGTAATATACTTGTAGTGTGTCCTAGCAGCTAAAATTCTGACTGGTTCTGTCTTTAGAAATATTGTTTCTGTATAAAGAAAAACGTACGGGTACATTTCGACATGTAGGTATGGACCATATCCTTGTTAGCAATAAACTTAGGGTGATCTGAAGAAGAAAATACAGGTGATCGACAGAATAAAGCTACAGTGGGGGAGAAACCTTATATAAATATTTTCGAAAATTGTTTTAGTAAAGCAACTTCCCGCCACGCAGTGTTACGACTCGCTAGGCCGTGCGCGGCGGCGGCAGCATGACAACGGGTCTGTGGCAAAAAGCGTCCAAAGACCAACATAATTTTGAAAAGATCTCATTTTAGCTCCGTATGCATCAGCTGCTGATTTGTGTAAGTACCAGACAGTCGTAGTGATATTAGTTGTACTTGGCCAGTGTATTTAATATCGCCCGAAATAGTTAATAGTCGGGGATTATAGGGCGCCGCGCGGGATTAGCCGAGCGGTCCCAGGCGCTGCAGTCGTGGACTGTGCAGCTGGTCGCGGCGGAGGTTCGAGTCCTCCCTCGGGCATGGGTGTGTGTGTTTGTCCTTAGGATAATTTAGGTTAAGTAGTGTGTAAACTTAGGGATTGATGACCTTAGCAGTTAAGTCCCATAAGATTTCACACACATTTGAACACATTTTTGGTAATATGGCGCAGTGCTTGTAACGTCAATTTAATGAATATACGTTCATGGATTTTTATTGACTTCAGGAATATTACTTGAGAAATTATTTACTTTTTGTAATTGGCAGTGAAATCTGGTTTCGCAGGACAGAGCGGCTCAGGTTGTGGAAAGGGGCCAAGGTCAATTACTGTTAGTTATAGGAGAGCACATACAACTTTATTCCTCAAACCAATGCACAGTTTTCTCTTTAAAAACGACAAAGATCAGTTCACGGCTGAGATCCCAAGTAACTTTTCCAGAATATGTTTAAATGAGTGCCTTTAAAACACCAGGATTTAGAGTAACAGCTGAAGGCCTTACTTAAGTAAAATTACATTATCTTGTCGGCTAAAGGCCGAAAAAATATTTCAGTTCAACTAAGGAAATTCTTTACAAGCCAAGCATTTACAAATTCCGGCTGAAGACCATATTAAGGAAAATTCAAGTTAATTCTTTCGCTGACAGCCAATTTTAAAAAAAATTTCTTTACATAATTAAAGAGAGACTTTAAATAAAAGCTTTTACACATACAACAGAACATCATCATAAAAAACTTGAAGTACCTTGTCAGCTGAAGGCAAAAACAATTACCCAAAAATAATTAAAGACAACTTTAAGATTAACATTTACAGAACACGGCTGAAGGCCATTTCAAGAATTCAATATAATTAAAGAGAAACCATACAGACATGGATTTACATATTAAAGCCACAGATTCTGAAACAAACGCGGCTGAAGGCCTAAATACTGAGAAACAAGAGTCTTCAATGAAACACGACTGAAATCCTAATCTTAAAGTTGTTATGAAATTCGGCTGAAGGCCATATACTGAGCACAAAATAGAAAAAATTGATACACGGCTGACGGCCCGGCACAGTACCTCCGACCAAATAAATTGACAATCACAAACAACAAATAGTGGTGCTCAGAAGTGTTCCAAGCTTCGGCCAGGGGAGGAAACTCTAACCACAGTTTAGGTGAGACAGACAGCCAAGCATCACACTAAACCATCGGGTTGCAGCACAACGACCTACGGACGGCTGATGAACCAACCAACAGCCTAATCAATTCCCTTACAAATAACCAACAGCACGGCAAACCAAAGTAACGGCGAAGACAAGGATCGCAGCAAGGTTATGTCTTAATATGGTTCAAATGACTCTGAGCACTATGCGACTTAACTTCAGAGGTCATCAGTGCCCTAGAACTTAGAACTACTTAAACCTAACTAACCTGAGGACATCACACACATCCATGCCCGACGTAGGATTCGAACCTGCGACCGTAGCGGTCGCGCGGTTCCAGACTGAAGCGCCTAGAACCGCTCGGCCACTCTGGCCGGCACCACTCTCTTTCTCTAGGAGGTCCTATGTGAAAATAGCAATTTCTATTTGCATGATATTTGAAAATGAACGTGTTTGTTCTTTTCTACTTATTTAATTGTTTTTTCTTATTTCTTTAGCTTATTGCTATAATTCTTTCCTTGGATTATATTGCTGCGGTATGAATATCTGAGGATGTCCGTCTGGAGTACAGCATTGTATGGTAGTGAAACATGGACTGTGGGAAAACCGGAACAGAAGAGAATCGAAGCTATGCCATAGACGAATGTTGAAAATTAGGTGGACTGATAAGGTAAGGAATGAGTAGGTTCTACGCAGAATCGGAGAGGGAAGGAATATATGGAAAACACTGATAAGGAGAAGGGACAGGATGATAGGACATCTGCTAAGACATGAGGGAATGACTTCCATGGTACTAGAGGGAGCTGTAGAGGGCAAAAACTGTAGAGGAAAACAAGAGATTGGAATACGTCAAGAAAATAATTGAGGACGTAGGTTGCAAGTGCTACTCTGAGATGAAGAGGTTAGCACAGGAAAGGAATTAGTGGCGGACCGCATCAAACCAGTCAATAGACTGATGCCCAAAAAAAAAAAAAAAAATATGAATATACAAAGCTGATTCCGAATTCGACATTACGAATTCCGCCGACACTTGCAGATTTATTACTTTACTTTTTTGTTTTGCTGGGGGTGTGGGGGGTGTTGGGAGGGGGGGGGCATCAACAGACCTGTTCACTTATTCGTCTAATGTGAAGTAAACGTGCATCTTTCAACAAAACCGCTAAGCATACTTGTAAATCGATAGTGTGGGAAGGTGTGTCGGATTATCAGTGCTATGTAAGATGTTCTTCCATAAAGTACATTTCTCTGGAGTAGAAAACAGAAAACAAAATTATCTCAAAGGTTTACTGGAAGAAATGCAGGAACCTCTATGTTTCAACATATTCACCACCGTAAATCAGGCATTTGTCATAACGTTGGACCTACTTTGGTATCCTTGTGTCATAGAGGACTTCTGTTTGTGACTGGAACTGATGTGTGACACCACATCTCTGCCTCTCTGTCAGTCTGAAAATTCTGATTTCAACCGAGAGGAATTTTCAGAGATCAGATCAGAACTAATCAGTCATTGGAATGAACTAATTCTTTTTCAGGACTCACCACTAATCATTCGTCCACAAAAATAAATGAATGGAGGAGGCTCTGGAGGTGGATGGAAAGAGGGCGAAGAGAAGGTGCGCAAAAGGAGTTGGTCAGAGAGATGAGGATGAGGGTATGGACAGAGTATGAAAAGGGGGAAATGGGTAGCAGGCCAGGTGGGGGAGATGGATAGAAAAAGAGAAAGAGAACTTGGACAGAGAAAGGGGCAGGAAAATATGGTCGGGAAGATAGGTGGAGGATGTAGATAAAGAGATGTGGTAGGTGGTGATGGAGAGAGAGAGAGGAAGTGGAAAGGAGGCAATTACAGGCAGAGGTGAGAGTCAGAAGTGGACGGAGAGTCGGGTGGAGTAAGAGTTGGAAACAGTTACGGCGATATAATTGTGTCAGTCATGTACACGAGTGAAGTCGGAGGGAAAATGTTATATATAAGCCTCTTGGCGTAATCGCGAATAATAATTAATCATTGTTTGTACATTCAAAAAAAATGGTTCAAATGGCTCTGAGCACTATGGGACTTAACAGCTATGGTCATCAGTCCCCTAGAACTTAGAACTACTTAAACCTAACTAACCTAAAGACATCACACAACACCCAGCCATCACGAGGCAGAGAAAATCCCTGACCCCGCCGGGAATCGAACCCGGGAACCCGGGCGTGGGAAGCGAGAACGCTACCGCACGACCACGAGATGCGGGCTGTTTGTACATTCACAGACACACATTCCTTCTGGAAATATAAATAGAATATTGTTTTAACATAATAGCTGATATATTCATTTACTTTCCCTAAATCTAATGGACTTTAGTTAGTTTTACATTGTCTACTGAGCAACAAATATACTAAGAAATTTAGAAACTCGTGATCAAGATGTTTGAGACAGACGAAATACCCTCAGTCTTCAAGAAGAATATAATAATTCCAATCCCAAAGAAAGCAGGTGACGACAGGTGTGAAAATTACCGAACTATTAGTTTAATAAGTCATGGCTGCAAAATACTAACACGAATTCTTTACAGACTAATGGAAAAACTGGTAGAAACCGAACTCGGGGAAGATCAGTTTGGATTCGGTAGAAATATTGGAACACGCGAGGGAATACTGACCTTACGACTTATCTTAGAAGATAAATTAAGGAATGTCAAACCTACGTTTCTAGCTTCTGCAGACTTGGAGAAAGACGTTGAACATGTTGACTGGAATACTCTCTTTCAAATTCTGAAGGTGACAGGCGTAAAATATAGGAAACGAAAGGCTATTTATAATTTATACAGAAGCCAGATGGCAGTTATAAGAGTAGGGGAGCATGAAAGGGAAGCAGGGGTTGAGAAGGGAGTGAGACAGTGTTGTAGCCAATCACCCCCCCCCCCCCCCAAGTTATTTAGTCCGTATATTGAGCAAGCAGTAAAGGAAACAAAAGAAAAATTTGGAGCAGGAATTAAAATCCACGGAGAAGAAATAAAAACTTTGATGTTTTCCGATGACACTGTAATTGTGTCAGAGACAGCGAAGAATCTGGAAGAGCAGTTGAACGGAATAGACAGTGTCTTGATAGGAGGATGTAAGATGAACATCAACAGAAGCAAAATGAGGATAATGGAATGTAATTGAATGAAGTAAAGTGATGTTGAGGGGATTCGATCAGTAAATGAGACACTTAAGGTAGTAGATGAGTTTTGGTATTTGGGGAGCAAAGTAACTGATGATGATCGAAGTAGAGAGGATATAAAATGTAGACTGGCTATGGCAAGGAAAGCGTTTCTGAAGAAGAGAAATTTGTTAGCATCTAGTATAGATTTAAGTGTCAGGAAATCTTTTCTGAATGTATTTGTAGGGGGTGTAGCCATGTATGGAAGTGAAACTTGGATGATAAATAGTTTAGACGAGAAGAGAATAGAAGCTTTAGAAATTTGGTACTACAGATGAATGCTGAAAATTAGATGGGTAGATCACGTAAATAATGAGGAGGTTCTGAAAAGAATTGGGGAGAAGAGGAAATTGTGGCACAACCTCACTAAAAGAAGGGACCGGTTGTTAGGACACATTCTGAGGCATCAAGGGATCATCAATTTAGCATTGGAGTGAATCGTGGAGGATAAAAATAGTAGAGGTAGACCAAGAGATGAATACACTAAGCAGATTCAGAAGCTTGGTAGCAGTAGTTACTCAGAGATGAAGAAGCTTGCACAGGAGAGAGTAGAATGGAGAACTGCATCAAAGTAGTCTCTGGACATTAATCCTTCTATTAAAAACATGTGTTAAAATTTCCCTGTTTAAATCCGCCGATGCCAACAATGTTCTCAGTATGCTTTATACACAAAACGTATAGTGGGTGCCACACATCTGTTTTTTTTTTTTTTTTTTGTGGTTTTTGGGCGCACAACTTCAACGGTCATTAGCGCCCAGACTACGTACGGAATGCACCGCGAGTCACAAGTTTAAAACAGCAACGAAACGGAAAACACGATAAAAGACAGACTGACAGGCATAGGATTAAAAAAGGAAAACAGCAGAATCAAATGTCCTTTGAGAGGGTTGTCAAATTGATAAAATGAAGAACGCGAGCAGCTGCTCGTGGGTCATCCGCTAAAATGGCTTCTACAGTACATGGCAGGCCAAGATCAAGACGCAGGGTGTTAAAATCCGGACAGACCGTTAAAATATATGGCAGACCGTCAGCAATTGCCCACAGGGGCAGAACGGCGCCGGCGCAGCCGTCAGCAAATGGCGATGGCTGAACCGGCAGTGGCCAATTCGTAACCGGGCCAAAACGACCTCCTCCCGCCGAGAAGGGCGTGAGGAGGACGTCCAAGCCACGCGAAGAGGTTTCAGGGCCCGAAGTTTGTTGTCTGTGAGTGCAGCCCAATCGGCATGCCACTGCGATAAAATGCGCCGACAAATTACCCTGCTACAATCGGACGAAGGGACACAACAAGATGCTGTCCGAGGCTGGAGGACCGCATTCTTGGCCGTGGCATCTGCAGCTTCGTTCCCAGGGATACCGACATGGCCAGGAACCCACATAAAGCTAACCGGAGAACCGACGTCCACCAGCTGCTGAAGAGAGCGTTGGATCCGGTGCACGAAAGGGCGAACCGGGTACGGATCACTGAGGCTCTGCATAGCGCTCAGGGAATCGGAGCAGATGACATATGCAGAATGTCGGTGGCAGCAGATGTAAAGGACAGCCTGGTAGAGGGCAAAGAGCTCAGCTGTGAAGATCGAACAAAGGCCATGGAGCCGGTATTTGTGCCCCGACAATAAAGGAACACCCAACCCCGTCATTGGTCTTAGAGCCATCTTTATAAATGAAGGTCATATTAATGAACTTCGAACGAAGTTCGATAAAACGGGAGTGGTGGACTGAACCGGGGGTAACCTCCTTCGGGAGCGAGCAGAGGTCAAGGTGGACGCGAACCTGAGCCTGGAGCCAAGGTGGCGTGTGGCTCTCGCCCACTCGAAAGGTTGCAGGGAGTGAAAAATTAAGGTGTTGAAGGAGGCGACGAAAGCGAACTCCAGGGGGTGGCAGGGCAGAGACATACAACCCGTATTGACTGTCGAGAGAGTCATCAAAAAAGGAAAGATAAGACGGGTGGTCGGGCATTGCCAGTAGCCGACAGGCATACCGACAAAGCAGTATATCGCGCCGGTAGGTGAGTGTCAACTCACCAGCGTCAGCATGAAGACTCTCGACGGGACTAGTATAAAACGCTCCGATCGCAAGTCGTAAACCCCGATATTGTTTGGAGTTGAGGCGGCGTAAGATGGATGGCCGTGCAGAGGAGTATACGAAGCTCCCATAATCCAGCTTGGAGCGGACGATCGACCGATATAGACGAAGCAGGACGGTTCGATCCGCTCCCCACGACATACCACTGAGAACACGGAGGACATTTAGAGAACGGGTACAACGGGCAGCCAAATATGACACATGTGGAGACCAACTAAGTTTCCTGTCAAATGTAAGACCTAAAAATTTTGTTGTCTCCACGAATGGGAGAGCAACGGGACCGAGTCGTAAGGACGGTGGGAGAAACTCTTTGTAGCGCCAGAAGTTAATACAGACCGTCTTCTCGGCAGAAAAACGGAAGCCATTGGCGACACTCCAGGAGTAAAGACGGTCAAGAGAACGCTGAAGACAGCGCTCCAGGAAACACGTACGCTGCGCGCTGCAATAGATGGTAAAATCGTCTACGAAAAGGGAGCCTGATACATCAAATGGGATTGATCGCTAGGGCGAAGAGAGCGACGCTCAAAACTGAGCCCTGTGGCACCCCATTCTCCTGGTGAAAGGTGTCTGACAGGACAGAACCCACAGGTACCCTGAACTGTCGATCCATTAAAAAGGAACGAATAAAAAGAGGGAGGCGACCGCGAAGGCCCCATGTATGCATGGTGCGGAGAATGCCCGCCCTCCAACAGGTGTCGTAAGCCTTCTCCAAATCAAAGAACACAGCCGCGGTCGGGCGATTCCGCAAGAAGTTATTCATAATGAAGGTCGACAAGGTAACCAGATGGTCGACAGCAGAGCGGCGCCTACGAAATCCACATTGTACATTGGTAAGTAGGAGTCGAGACTCGAGCAGCCAAACCAACCGAGAGTTAACCATTCGCTCCATCACTTTACAGACACAGCTGGTAAGCGAGATGGGTCGATAACTGGAAGGCTTGTCCTTCCCCGGCTTAGGAATCGGGACAACAATAGACTCGCGCCAGCATGCGGGAACATGTCCCTCAATCCAGATGCGATTGTAAGTACGAAGAAGAAAACCTTTACCCGCAGGAGAAAGGTTCTTCAGCATCTGAATATGAATAGAATCAGGCCCTGGAGCGGAGGACCGTGATCGGCCAAGTGCGTTTTCGAGTTCCCGCATGGTGAATGGGGCATTATAACTTTCACGATTCGAGGAGCGGAAGTTAGGTGGCCTAGCCTCCTCTGCCTGTTTGCGGGGGAGGAAGGCAGGATGGTAATGAGCGGAGCTCGAAACCTCGGCGAAAAAGCGGCCGAAGGCATTGGAGACATCCTCAGGGGCCACAAGGACGTCATTCGCGACCGTCAAGCCAGAAACTGGTGAGTGGACCTTAGTGCCAGATAGCCGGCGCAGGCTACCCCAGACAACAGAAGAAGGAGTAAAACTGTTGAAGGTGCTTGTGAAAGCAGCCCAGCTGGCTTTCTTGCTGACGACACTGAGCACGTAATCGTTTATAATTGATACAATTCGCCACTGTAGGGTGGCGTTTAAAGGTGCGTAAAGCACGTCGACGAGCACGTAAAGCATCTCTACATGCTGCGGTCCACCAGGGGACCGGTACACGACATGGAGAAGAAGTAGGGTGAGGGATGGAATATTCAGCAGCAGCGAGAATGACTTCCGTGAGGTGTGCGACCTGACGATCGCAGCTTGTGAAGGTTTGATCCTGAAAGGTCGCCCTGGAAGAGAAGAGCCCCCAGTCTGCCTTGGAGATGGTCCAACTAGAGGAGCACGGAGAGGGGGTATGCTGCAGGAGATGGATAACACACGGGAAGTGGTCGCTCGAATATGTATCAGAAAGTGCATACCACTCAAACCGGCGTGCAAGTTGGGGAGTACATATAGAGAGGTCTAAATGGGAATAGGTGTGAGATGTGTCCGAAAGAAAAGTAGGGGCGCCAGTATTGAGGCAGACAAGGTTGAGCTGGTTGAAAAGGTCTGCTAACATGGAGCCCCTCGGGCAGGATGCTGGAGAGCCCCAAAGGGGATGGTGGGCATTGAAGTCTCCAGTTAACAAAAATGGTGCAGGTAGCTGAGCAATAAGTTGCATCATGTCTGCCCTGGTAACGGCAGATGACGATGGAGTGTAAACGGTACAAATGGAAAATGTAAAAGTGGGGAGAGTAATGCGGATGGCAACTGCCTGCAGGCCGGTGTGCAACGTGATGGGATCATAGTAAATATCATCCCGGACCAGCAACATAACCCCTCCATGAGCCGGGATACCTACCACAGGGGGTAGGTCAAAACGCACAGAGGTGTAGTGTGCCAAGGCAATTTGATCGCATGGGCGTAGCTTCGTTTCCTGGAGGGCTACGACGAGCGGACGGTGCAAGCAGAGCAGCAACTTCAAGTCCTCTCGATTGGAGCGAATGCTGCGAATATTCCAGTGAATAAGTGCCATCGTAAGAAAAGGAAGATAAAAGAAGGGGTCACCTCGAAGGCCGCGGAGGGCCTGGCTTCGAGCGAGCACTGCCGCCGCTATCAGTAGGCGGACAGTCTTCGTCCATTGGGTCTGTAGGTTCATCGGCCATCTTGGGAAGATGGCCGGGAGGGGGAGCTTCCTCCGCCGGTGAACGGCCAGATGTTCGGCTACCAGCGGTGCGGCCAGGCGAAACGGATGACGGCCTGGGGCGGCAACCGCTGGGTGGCGCAGGAGAAGAAATGCGCCGTGGCGGAGAAGGAGAACTGTGCTTCCTAGGAGCCTTCTTGGAAGGACGTTTGGTGGAAGTACCGGTCGAAGGCTGGGAGGTCGAGGTACGTAGGAAGTCTGCACGGGACGGTTCCTTCTTAAAGGCCCGTGCATCTGACTTCTGGGTCTTCATCTTGGCAGAAGCTGATGAAGGTGCTTGGGTCTGAGGGGTGACGGGAGGAAGAGGAGACGTCGACCGGGCGATCTTAGCACTGGCCGAACGGACGACCGTGGTGCTGAAGGTCAGATCGCATGTCTGGGTTGCCACTTCCCTGGTAGTCCGAGGAGAGGCGAGGACAGTACTGTATTTCCCCACTGGGAGCAGCGTGGGCTTCCTACTAGCCAATAGCTTGCGAGCAGCCGAGGTGGACACTTTCTCTTTGACCCGAATTTCTTGGATACAGCGTTCTTCCTTGTAGACAGGACAGTCGCGGGAGGATGCGGCATGGTCACCCTGACAGTTCACACAACGAGGAGACGGAGGTGGACAGTCACCCTCATGGGCATCCCTGCCACAAGTGACACATTTAGCCGCATTGGAACAAGACTGTCGAGTGTGATTGAAACGCTGACACTGGTAACAGCGCGTAGGTGTCAGGACATAGGGGCAAACAGAAATAACCCCGTAGCCCGCCTTGATGCGCGATGGCAGCTTAACACTATCGAAGGTCAAGAAAAGCGTCCGGGTCGGTACAAGGTCATTGTTGACCTTTTTCATGACCCTATGGACAGCCGTCACGCCCTGCTCAGCGAGGAAATATTGAATCTCCTCGTCAGTCAGTCCGTCGAGGGAGCTAGTATAGACCACACCACGAGACGAATTCAAAGTTCGGTGAGCGTCCACCCGCACAGGGAACGTGTACAGGAGTGTGGCCCGAAGCAGTTTTTGTGCCTGAAAGGCGCTCTCAGTTTCTAGTAATAAGGTACCGTTACGCAACCTGGTACAAGATTTGACAGATCCGGCTATGGCATCTACACCCTTCTGGATAACGAAAGGGTTGACAGAGGAAAAATCCTTTCCGTCCTCAGATCGAGAAACGACGAGGAACTGTGGGGCAGGCGGTAGTACTTTTGTCACTGATGGCTGGTCACGTTTCCGTTTTTGGGCAGAAGTCGAGACAGATGGAGTGAAATCCATTGCGGAGGAATCCCCCATGATTGCCAGCGTCTCCGATGGCGCGCTCCTTCCTTGTGGGGACCCTCTCAGAGGGCACTCCCACCTTAGGTGAATGTTTACACCTCAGGTCACACCTCCCGAGAACCAGACGGAGGGACCAATTGGCATGGTCAGAAGGTATCAGCTCAGGCAATCACCCCTCCCCGGGCCTGGCCTTTACCAGGGGGTACGCGCATGCCTTACATGTCTACCCAGGGCGGGGAATTACGCGTTACCCCGTCAGCGGCTACGTGTGCGAACGCGTGGGTCGGCCTTCAGGCACGCACAGGGAGGAAGGAAGAAGAGGAAAAGGAGGAGAGAGAGGGAGAGAGAGGACAGACTGTCTCAAACGCCGAGGCGGAGACCAGAGAAGGCAAGGAGAAGAAGGTAATGAGAAGGCAAGGAGAAGAAGGCAATGAGAAGGCAACGAGAAGAAGGCAATGAGAAGGCAAGGAGAAGGCAAGGAGAAGAAGACAAGGAAAGAGTAAGGAAGACTGAGGTGGAAAAGAGCAAAGAAAGGAACCTACCAAAGGAAGGAAGAAACGAGAAGTGAAAAAGCAAAATGACCGCAAATAGAGGTCGTGGAACCGTCCGTCTCCGGACGCAGGCGCTAACGACCCCCTTGAGGGGGTGGGACTCCTTTTAGTCGCCTCTTACGACAGGCAGGAATACCTCGGGCCTATTCTAATCCCCAGACCCGCAGGGGGACCACACATCTGTGTTTGTAGGGCCTTTTACCAGCAGTTACCAGAATAACAGGCCCTTAAAGGACATACTACAAGAATAAATGCAATGGGTACGCTGGATGAAAATTGACCTTTGATCTTTAGGTTGCCGCATGCCGTGTCAGGTCTGCGGTGAGGACAGCGGCTGGTTTGGGGACAAAAAATAAAAGAGGCAATTGTTATTTACCCCAAGGATGCCTTGTTGACCTCTGTTCTGGAAAGTTTGATCCCTGCCATGGACGAATGTTTGACCCCTGCACCGAAAATATTGCACTTTAAAGATGGAAAACACTGTCAATGTTACTTGTAAAATACGTAAAGATTTATTAGATATTCGTATTGAACAGACGTGGCTTTGCTATTGACACTGTGTACCTTACAGGTTAAAGTCCTCTTACTGGCAAAATTTGACTGAAGTGCTATCTTTGTACCCGTTTGGAACAACGGGTCTGTCAAAGTAAGTACCACAATCTTATATCTATGTCGAAATTGCATTCCGATTGGTACCAGGACTGTTAAAATTATCGTGTTATAATAGAGGGCCGTACAAACTCTTGGGAAGTAGTTGTAGATTCTCAAACACGGCTGTGAATTCCAATACCGCGTTGATTCCTGTTCAACTGTGTCAGGAAAGCTTTCCTCATTGTGGCTGACTTGGGTGGCTCCCAGTGACAAGTTGTCTGGCCTTGTTCCTAGCTTCTCCAGTGACTGTTTCCTGGTTCAAAGCCCTATATGTGGCCGTAGGATCACCTAAACCCTCACATGCCCACTCGAACCACGACTAGGTCTATTTAGCATGGATGTCAACAGGCACATCATCTTATCGTTTCCATAAAAATGTAATAAATTGATGCCATCTCCACAATTTTTCTATCCATCCAGTCCTATGTACAGCTTGTCTTACTAGAGATATGTGTACCACATCCACTAGCAGTCAATAATGAAAGACTATTCATACTTGGTACCAGTCTGATATCAGTAAAATCTGTACTTGTACATCACGTTAAGGAAATTTCGGCGAACGTTTAATCAATTTTAAGCTTTAACCAGCAATCATGACATCACACGGGCAAAATCATGATGTCATTCCTCCAATGGAGTTTCGGCTTCGTGTTCTGGATGGTCCGAGGCACACAGAATTTTACCTCATTTACTTATTAGGTACCGTGCCTTGCTGAATGTGAAGTTGGAAGATGCAATTCTGCGTTTTATCAGGTTACAGATAGTGTGACTTATTTATGTTTCCATATTCTTATCTGCTCTCGTTTAGCTTGTTTCTTTGTACATCTAAAATGCTGAGTTCTTTGAGAAATTTCTCTTATTAATTAGAGAATGCTATCTGGCCAGGTGAGAAAAATTGTATTCCTTCACCCTCCCTAACGATTTCAGTCAATATACCATAAAATTAGTTTCAGTTTTTGGTGATAGCTTTCTGTGTTCTAAAATTAATAAAATTATGCGGGCTATTATTCCATGGTCGATTTCACTTAAAAACCCAACGTTTCGATCCAATCTGTTTGAGGACATGTTGAACTACAGACGAGCCAGGATGTGAATCGGAAATTCAAAGAAGCTACGATCCCCCTTGGGAACGTCCTGAGCAGATGGAAGGATGGGATAGAGTTCCAGAGGCCGACAAAAACAGTAGAGGATGTCAGAAGAATTTGGAAACACTGCACAAAAGCAGTGATTGGATATTAGACTTAATTGACGAGAAACTGGGCAATATGACAGAAATGGCTGAAAATGACGCTTAATGGCTCCAACAGACTGGATCTGACTTGGACACACTAGATAAATAAGTAGAGGGAGTAGACACATCCCGGTCAAGGAAGCGAATTCTGCCCAGCTGTAACAGGAAGCTGTCCTTACGACATGGGTGACTGACTTGCGAATCTCCAGGGACAAGTTGCAGCAGGTGATTGCGGAATGCTGAAGTGGCGGTTTCATGGCTCTAATTCTTACGCCTGGCTGTAGTAGCACTGAAGCCCACAAGTGTCCACTTGAATCGTGAGTACACCGTCCTTTCTTTTCCATAGCAGCGTCAGGAACTCGGTACCATCTCCCCAATACTCGCATTTCTATCGATCCAATCTAGAGTACTGTCCTATTTGACATTGTGTGTGCTACATCCACCAATAATAAAAGACTGTTCAGACTTGATTCCAACCAGATAACAATAAATTGCGCATTTGTATGCCATATCAGAGAAATTTTGGCGGCGTTCCCGTCGCTTTCAATATTAAAAGCATATTAAACTCGTCACTTGGCAACAGAGTTTGAACTTGGGATGGAGTACAGGGAATATTTTATCATTCGCATTCTGGCTTTCGTCGCATGCTGATAACGAAGTTTGAAGATGCGTCACTTTTGCAGTACCACAGCATGCGTAAGGATATTTCAGTCAGTATTTTGAGCAACTTCTACGAGAACTCATTTATTCGTGCTTCGAAGTTATGTAAATTCTCTCGTTAATTGGAAAATGCGAGCCGCTCGTATGAGGAACTCATTCTTCAGTGTCCCAAGGATTTCAATCAAAGTCTTGCATAATAGCTTCATTTATTTCATATTAGTTTTCTGTGTTTTTTTTCATTTGTTTTTTAAGAGTAACATGGCAGCAAGATTTCATGTTGCTCTTTACAACTAAACAAAAAACTGGTAATTTTTAAATCGACTTCTACTTATGAACACTATTTTCTGCAGCTTCTCCCACGTTTAGGCGACCTATTAACAAACATAACTAGGTGTATTCTGAGTAGATGATTTCATTGTGGTTGCATTTCCATTGTGCAAAACGGCCAAATACTGATGGCAGTGATACATAATACGTAAATATTTTAAACAAAATGACGAGAGGGTGGTAGTCACGATTTATTACAGAGCTGAAAATAAGCTGTTGATGAATTGCTTTAAACAAACCAACACACTGTCACGTATAGCCTCCGAGACACATTGTAGGGATGTATTGCAGTCATCAGGTGGAAGGCTTGATGCTGTGCTATGAGTGTGAGTAGTAGTTTTGTCATTGGACCACTTTCCACACAGGTCTCTCTAAGGCACACAGATGTATGATCTCTAACCAGCTGATGAAAGTTCGATCATTCACCAAAAGTTGAACAAATCCTCAAAGAAACCACAAATTGTCTGCATTATGTGTCAAAATAAGTGAAGATAGATTCTATCAAGAATACTACATTAACAAAAGATAAGTGTAAAGGATGGCTCTAAGCACTATGGGACATAACAGCTGAGGTCATCAGTCCCCTAGAACTTAGAACTACTTAAACCTAACTAACCTAAGGACATCACACACATCCATGCCCGAGGCAAAATTCGAACCTGCGACCGTAACGTTCGCGCCGTTCCAGACTGAAGGGCCTGGAACCGCTCGGCCACACCGATGAGCCAGAAGTAGGGGATTTTACTTATTATGTGAGCTTTCAAACGGCAACTTCATTTTTCTTGTTACGGCCAAGCCACGGTCGGCAGTGTTAGCTGCCTGTAAATTCTTTTGTCTCACTGTTTAGCAACAGGAAGTCAGCACCGAGGAAGGCCACCTTAGCCACGCGCTTCCCTCACATGCTGACGAGGTAACGTCACCCCAGGCGTCGCTTAGCAGGCGACGCTCCGGAAAATTCCATGCCGCCGACACGGTTTGCTCGGTCCTGACCAATCAGGCGGAGGAAGCTGCATGGTGCGTCGAATATACCCGGCCGCCAGTCGCCGGGCTCGCGCTCTTGTATTCTTGCTTAACTCGCGAGTCGGACGCGCGCCCTGTACTAGTGAACATCTCCCGCTTCTCCCGGTGCTGCGGCACTGAGGACTTAGTTTTGGCAGACAACAACTTTCGTTAGCTTCGCGAACTATGTCTCGCCAAACTCTGGCTCACCCTCACCTCCCTAGGCCCATGTGACCACCTTTGTAACAAGCTTTCGCTAATAGATAGCCTTTGTCTAAATTTTGTCCCATTCATTTCATAACGCCCACCGTCTGCCCATACGCCCATCCTGTACATAAGGTAAGGTAGAAAATGTCTGTTCACCTGACATAGACATTACAGTAACACAATTAGAAAATGTCAATCAAACACTGTTAAAAAGGAATTAGAAACAAAATGATGCAAATATGCCTCACAATATTGATTCAGAGCCTCTGGTGGAAGGAACTAGCACCGCAAAAGAATCGAGAACCAGCAAAATATTCTTGCCGCGGGTGCACTATTTTAAAAGAAATGAGAAAGCTTATTCGACTGTTTAGTAGTGCTATCACTAACATTTCACTTTCATAGAATATAGTCAAACATGATCTGCACTCCACACAAACATGAAATTCTGTTTTTCCCACAAGAAAATAAATTAAAAAATCATTGTCACAGACTGAGTTATAAAGAGATACTACCATCCATCCGTGTGTGTGTGTGTGTGTGTGTGTGTGTGTGTATCAAAAAAGAATATTGAGTTCCCGCAGTAAATCGAAGGAACACGCAGCTTGAGAATATATTATGATCATATAGCACCAGAAAATATAGATAAAATATGAGAAGCGTGTGTAAGACGCAAATGAAATGCACAGCTGGGAGCCATCTCACTCCATCTGACCAAGTTACATATTACGACTAGATGAATGCGACATCCATCCACATAGTACAAGATAAAACGGTAAAGCGATCCCTCCCCTTGCGAACATGTGGTTTCCAACCGAAATTTGGCTACTAGCGATATTGGCTCCGGCAGGTCAAAGTCCCCGACATACGGCATGCTAGGCGGAATAATGACAACATGCAATGGCCGGTCGAAAGGGACATCTAGTTGGTGCTTCGAAATACAAACGACTCACGCGGGGGCGTGACTGCGCACTGAATGCATTACAGCGGCGCAAGCTATCCCCAAAACCAATTTAGGCGCGATCCACATAGCTGTGAACTAATGATCACCGTTGTGGCCCCTCCTTTTCTTTTCTCCCAGTAACTCAATGAAAAATCTTAACACAAGCTTTAATAAAAATTTAATCCTAGTGTTACTGTCGATGAGGAACCGGAGAATATGAATTACCCACAAGCTTCACTTAAATTTGCATCTATTGCAACACAACGAGTTATGACACCAACAATTATGTGTTGCAATTGATTAGGTAGGTCACAGCTATAGTGGCAACAATTCACAGAAAACAGATTAAGGCATGCAAATTTAGAAAATTTAAATTCTGTCAAAATTAGGGAATAAACAGTTAAACTGAACAACAGCTTGGTTCAGCTTTGACTTGTATACATTACAGCACTGAAACACTTTTTGACGAGATAAATCGTAGAACACGGAGATCTAAGCAAATTCATGTGTTACAGGAAGCCAGATCAGTTAGTTTCATTTGAGAGTGATATTTCAGTGGGATTACTCAAACATTAAATAAGACAGTATAAATCTAACAACCATTAAAAAGGGGCATATACGTTAAATGAGTTTTGCATTAAATTTGCATACATTAAATGAGAAAGTAGTAAATGAGTCTTGCTATTTGGGAGCAAAATAACTGATGATGGTCGAAGTAGAGAGGGTATAAAATGTAAACTGGCAATGGAAAGGAAAGCGTTTCTGAAGAAGAGAAATTTGTTAACATCGAATATAGATTTAAGTGTCAGGAAGTCTTATATGAAAGTATTTGTATGGAGTGTAGCCATGTATGGAAGTGAAACGTGGACAATAAATAGTTTAGACGAAAAGAGAATAGAAGCTTTCGAAATGTGGTGCTACAGAAGAATGCTGAAGATTAGATGGGTAGATCATATAACTAATGAGGAGATGCTGAACAGAATAGGGAAGAAGAGAAATTTGTGGCACAACTTGACTAGAAGAAGGGATCGTTGGTAGGACATGTTATGAGGCATCAAAGGATCACCAATATAGTATTGGAGGGTAGCGCGGAAGTTAAAAATCGTAGAGGGAGACCAAGAGATGAATACACTAAACAGATTCAGGAGGATGTAGGTTGCAGCAGGTACAGGGAGATGAAGCTTGCATAGGATAGCATGGAGAGCTGCATCAAACCAGTCTCTCGACTGAAGACGACAAAAACATACATTAAATCATAGAAAAGGGACAATGAAATTAAAGATATCATAAATATATATAAATAGGCTTCTAAAACAACTCTGTTTCGCCCTGAACAATTCAACATATAACAGGGGTTACAAATTTCTCTTAAAAGCCATCACTTTGGGATCACATTGGCCGTGTGTAATCCACTTAATAAACTCTACCACAATAAATTACTCTCAAAGCTATATAAAATTGTATATAAGATCAAAGGAATCCTAATGGACCACCGATGGCCTAAAGCAAGCTTGAGGAATTAAACCCCTCCCTAAAGCTGAGGCAGGTAAAGAAAGTACTAAACTCATTACTTGACCAGAGCCCAAAAGAAACAATGCATGTCGAAACCTCATTTCCTCGGCGGGACAAATTGTACATAATGTCAAGAATAAAACAGTTATATAACTAATTACTTAAAATCTCATAGAAAACTGCATAAACAAGTTACACAAATGAAAATTTAAGTCACCTTTATCTTGGTTGTTGGACGTGCGTCTTGAGTGGTATGGGACGTCGTGGTTATCGATTCAAACAAACCCAAGACCCAACCACAAGACAACAAGATTTCATTTCTAATACATTGGGCTGAATGTTAACACTGAAATGAACCCAACAGCCGGCCGCGGTGGTCTCGCGGTTCTAGGCGCGCAGTCCGGAACCGCGCGACTGCTACGGTCGCAGGTTCGAATCCTGCCTCGGGCATGGATGTGTGTGATGTCCTTAGGTTAGTTACGTTTAAGTAGTTCTAAGTTCTAGGGGACTGATGACCACAGCTGTTGAGTCCCATAGTGCTCAGACCCATTTGAACCAATTTTTTTGAACCCAACAGCACACAGCGGAAGAAACGGAAGAGAATACTAAAGCGTCTGATAGGAACAGTCATCCGTAGTCACGACGACTAACTTCGGCAATGTGGCCGGGTTACTGAATCACCGTTTTAGCGGATTGTTAATGTCAACCATCGCTGAACAAAGCTGTATGGTAGGTCTTACTTTGATTGATGCCCACTCCGACGAATAGCTATCGGTACCGAGACACAGTCTTGCTTCCACACCAGCAAAATAGGGAAAACAGCACTGATAGAATTTCCATAACGCCTTGAATCAGACACCTTCATTCAGACCCGAAGCCAGTAACCTTATCGAGGCCACGTCCACTCTAGGCATATAACGTCGACAACCGTCGCACTATTCGCGACCACTCGTCACTCCACGACTTTCTGCTCCGCCCTCCGCCTCCCCGACCCCCCCCACAGCACCCTCTTGGGATCGCTGGTCCACAAAAGATGCCGCGTAGCTGGAATTGAAATTAACGCTGCAAGCGGCATTAAGAGGCAGAGGAATCGAACTGTGAAGAACACACAGTTCAACGGTCTCCTTTCTAATATGGTATACCATCACCTGGATTAAATCTTAATTGAAACTCCGCTACTGAAAACTGCGAGATTTACTCAGTTTATCCTAAGGATAATATTGCTCTCCTGAAACCAATTATATTACTGTAATTCGCTGACCAGTACATAAATCGACTCCAAACTCAAAGCTCAACTACCTTAAAAAACCGCCGTTAACTATAAAGGAATACAGTGGAAGAGCATATTTGCATATGTTAACAATGTTCTGTTATACTTTATGGCTATCTACATGATACACAGTAGCCAGCATCGATGTCGTAGTACTTCATTTCTAATTTCACTTCATTTCTCAGTACAGAAAAGTTGGGAGTGTTGGGAGCTCCTACGTCCCCCACATACTTCTGTGACATTATAATCAAATTTTCAGACTAATTCACAACGTATAAAAATCACATTTCACATCATTTAGGCAGTCATATTTTCATTATTATTCAGTGTAATGTTCATCTGTACGTAATTTTGTGTGATCTCTTAACTACGTGGAACATTATTATTATTTTGGGCTGTCGCATAAGTGAGTTAAGCTGTGTGTAGAGAGGTGGGCTCACGCTTTCCAACACATTTTGTTAATAACCTGCGACTTTCAAAATATGTTGATGTGGACTACGTCACTTCATGAACTATTCAAATGAATCATTTCAAAGGCAAAAAAAAAAGGTATGAGAAACAAAGTATATTTTCTTTTATTACGTGATAAGGCACAACCAATCTATGAAATGTTCAGCAGCCTAAAAGCTCCTTTCTACATGTTTCTCCGTAACATAATCCGCTTAAGACTTTCCGTTGTCGCCTGGTGTCTTCCACGAACACAGCATTCATTAATTACTCTTAACACACGTATTCACAATGATCATTCTTTTAAAAAAAATTGCTCTGAGCCCTATGGGACTTAACATCATAGGTCATCAGTCCCCTAGAACTAAGAACTACTTAAACCTAACTAACCTAAGGACATCACACACATCCATGCCTGATGCAGGATTCGAATCTGCGACCGTAGCAGCAGCGCGGTTCCAGATAGAAGCGCCTAGAACTGCTCGGCCACTCCGGCCGGCTCATTCTTTTACCCCCTCCATGTTCTCCATATAGTATTCCTTTCTTCTAAGCTATTAACGTAAGTTATCAAGCTAAACGGTAAGTTCTTGCTCACAAACGAGTGGTTATTCTATAATAGAATAACGCGAATTGAATTCATGATTGTAAAAGAAAAATTTAGCGATTAGTTTAACAGGAATTTCGTTCTATCGTTATTACCATCGAAAAGTTTCCACGAAGTGAAAGCACTAGAGCAGCCTTAGGCGTTATTATAATGTACTCGGAAAAGAAACATCTGTCGCTGCGCATTAGTATCATGGGAATTATGGCTCTCCAACGAGGGTGATGGTGCTTTTGCGACAGAAATAGCTTTTGCACAGTTCGCCGCTTCACAAAGTCAATTTCGCTCCATTCTACTAACACTACTTAACTTAATGCTCATTACGTACAAGCAAAATTGAATTATGCTCTCACTTTAATTAATTAATTGAAAGCACTTTACTTAGGCGATGTGAAAGTAATTTTCCATTGTTGTACTGCTCTGCACAAGACATAGCCCCTTGCTTTAATGAAAACAGAATTAAAATGAAATCTTCGCTGCAAAGTTGCATTCACGAAAATGAGGTAACTGTTTCCGCACAAGAAATATTCCTTCCTTTGTAAGTCTGCCTCGCTCCAAAATTTTTAGTGTTATTAACTCAGCGAACGCGAGTATCTGCCTCAGGTGGCACAACGACCTTTAGGGTTTAGTGTACAAATAAGCCACCACACTCTGCATGTTATACGCTTTATTTCACTTATTTTACTCTACAGACGAGAGCATCTTGAGGTATTCATTGCCCTGATTTATGTGGCATTATTTAAAGTTTTGTTTAGGGGAAGAAAAATGGTGTTTGCTTGCAGAATGGATCCGAAAGGAGCTGATGAAACAAGACGGTTTGTTGTGTGAGAAATACATTTTTATATACAAATATTTTCCACAAAAAATTTAATATTGTAACTTATTAAAAATAACGTTTCACGCATGTGGTTTATTAGCTTTGATTTCTCACATAATTTCTCGGAGTTTCACTGTCGTACAGAGAAAAGCATCCTCGTTCTCCGATGCTTGTTGCCTCCAGCTCTCTGTAGTGTTATGTACTTCTCGTAATTTAGCCAGATTAACTGTGGACGATGAGGTGTCATCCAAGAACAGAGGAATTGGTCACCATAAAGAATTGCTCACCATAACGAACGTAATTAAGAAATATGTCCTTCGGGCTACCGTTGGGCAATAAAGGTGTTTCCGATATTAGAAGGCTGTCTTACTTTATGCTATTCAACCTCAAGAAAAATATCGGATGCTAATTTCGAAAGATGGGTACGCAGTAGTATCAACGTATTGACGAATCAGAGATATAATTCTCATTTTCACAAAACTTCGCAATATTCAATTTGAGGAAGGCAGATGGATATTATTTTTTTAATAACAAATACCAAAAAGGCTCCCTTCTCCAGTGACTGACAAAATCGTGCAATAAAAAATAATAATTAAAACAAATAAAAGTTGGAAATTATAAAAAAAATACAGTTGCTACAGCCCAGTTGAAGATGTTTGTATCTATCTACGTATCTCTCATTACAGCGGACCTTCTCGTTACATATGCATCTTTGAGACTCATTCTGCAGGAAAACCACATTTCTCTCTCCATGAACTTTCAGCAAAGTTGAATAAAAGTCAGCAAATCATCCCATAAACACTATTTGGCAGAAATTGAAATAGTCACTTCGCAAATTGGGAGAACGGAAGAAAGCAGATAACATGAAATAACATTAAAATAATTTGTAGAATATAAAAGTCCTTAATTTTTCTGCTTTATAAAAAGATGACTAAACGGCCTGGTATTTCTTCCACCTCAGCAACAAAACTTTGAAGCACTTTATATATTAATATATTTCTTACGAATTTTAAAACATATATTTTAATTTTAAAATAAATTAAATCTTACCCTCTAGCACTGCAGAAAATTGCTATAACGATGGAGAAGTGTGTATGGTCTTTAGAGAAAGAAAAAGTGTAACGAGGAGTAAAACATCTCAGATCACCAGATAGTTCAGTGCAGGTTGAATGAAATGCCAGCCGCAAGACTAAATGTTGCGATTAGCAACAGGAGTCCGCAATGCTTTAGAGAGTGATGCCGCAAAAAAAAAAAAAAAAAAAAAAAAAAAAAAAAAAAAAAAAAAAAAGAAGAAGAAGAAGCTCATGCATAGAGGAATAGAGGAATGTACATGAATCAATTACATTTTCTAAGTGAATGACACGCGAAAAGCAATTGCAGCAGCATAAGCGCTCGCATATAAATTTTTCTTGTTTAGCATGATAGTTTTTGTAATTTCAAGATTATTAAAATACTGATTTTTGTTTTCCTCTATAAAATCTTATCCAAAATACCGACCCCTGATAACATATTTCAAGGATCAGCTCGTAGAGGTTTACTTGTACTATCTGGGTGAAGCAACTCGTGTGAACAGCGTGTAGGTTCGCGACGAGGTCAGTTAAATTTTGCTTGTTGAAGCCAATTAGAGTCAAGCCACTTGTTTGGCTTACAATTGAGTTTGTTGTCTTTGAAACGCGCGATTAGTTAGTCATCACCCGTATATTTTTAAGAGAATAGTATTCCGCATGAAAAAGGAGACAGTTTCTCTGTCCGGAGGCTGCCATCAATTTAAATAACACAGCAAACACGAGTTAAAGGACACATAAGTGAAAAGAGTGATAAAAAGAGGCGTGTCCTCAAAGAAGAAGTCAATTAGTTTGTCTTAGAGATAATTAAAAATTTAATAAGAATTTGACGATAAAGAATAAATGAAACTTGTAGCTGACTTTATAAGAGGAGACTGAAAAGCAGTCTGAAGTGGAAGACGTAAATTTTAACTGGTAGGCAAGAGAGAGCCCTAAAGAAAATGATTGACAGCAGTCCTGTACCGGACGTGACCATTAGATTAAGAATATATATGTATATATAAGCAAGTTTTCTAAATATTATTAGTCAAGGTATCTTGTTATCCTTCTGTGAAATTGTTATTTTTGCAAAGAGAAAGTGAGATGAAGAACGACGTTTATTTCACGGACGCCTCTCAAAGTCAATGTGAAAATTTGTGCGTCAAAACCGAGTCTCTGTCACGACTCTTTACACCACACCTTGCAACGTGTGTAACGATCAGTGAATAAGTATCGTTCGCCATGCAGCCCTCGCAAGCCAGCAAAATAACTTCTTTTCACATACCTGTGAGTCCTTTACGGACAGTTGACAAGTGGTACGACGAGATGACTTCGTGCAGGCTTCCTCGGTGAAGCAACAGCAGCAATCCTCAAACAACGTGCTTTAAACGCAGCACGTCATCGGCACATTCGTTCGTCCTCTGCAACAGAAGCTGATGTAGTACCTCCGCCCTTCACAACTGTTCGTTCTTCCGTCTCTGAGGACTGAACTGCCATTGCGGAACATTCCATACGGAACAATGACCTTTTGGTGTTTCCAAGGCCCTTTGGCGGCCGCACACACAATGTCTGAAAGCGACTCCACGATCCCCAGGCGCATACCTGGATGGTGTTACACTGTCGACCTCCTGCCGAATATAGCATCGCTTCACAATTCGTCCCTCCAACAGAGTAGAGGGAACAAAAATGTTACCCTTGCATACACACGGAATCTATGAATTCTAACTGCATGGAAGTGCTACGAAAAGAAATTAGTGAAGAAACGTTACCCCAGAAACTCATACTCAATCAAATATTGACTGAAAACCAAACCGGAGCTAATATCGAATGAAAAACTCATTAAATCTAATATGATTAATGTCCCTGCGAAATTTAATGTGAGAAGAACACAACACACCATAACAAGTAAAAGATATACACACATAAAAAAAAGCTTTGCTTCACCCCATTTCCCAGAACTCCTGAAGATACATGTTGACTGTTGATATTGTATCACAGACACAATCCCATTGACTGTTCAGAGACGACACTAAACCCACTCAAAAATGTAAACAACCATGCACGAGCAACACCTATTACACGGAGGGTGCCCGACAGCCGATCAGTTAATCATTCCACCAGGAAGGAAGTACATGGCTAGTGTTGTCTGTACTTCAACCACGTAGTTCGATCGCGTCCACATTGTTACTTGGTGCCTGGAAATGCTCTCAAAAAGGGAAGTGAACAGGCGTCAAAGAGTGAACCAAACTGATATTGTTCGGACATGGAGGAAATACAGAGAGACGGGAACTGTCTATGACATGCTTCGCTCAGGCCACCCAAAGGCTACTACTACAGTATGGAATATGGCTTGGAGGAACCCTGCCAGTAACGCCAGCATGTTGAATAATGCTTTTCGTGCAGCCACAGGACGTCGTGTTACGATTCAAACTGTGCGAAATAGGCTGCATTATATGATGTGCAGCTTCACTCCCGACGTCCATGGCGAGATCCATCTTTCCAACCACGACACCACGCAGCGCAGTACAGATTGGCCCAAAACATGCCTAATGTACCGCTCAGGATTAGCAACACGTTCTCTTCACTGATGAGTATTGCATATGCCTTCAACCAGACAATCGTCGGAGACATGTTTGCGGCAACCCAGTCAGGCTGAACGCCTCAGACACACTATCCAGCGAGTGCAGCAACGTGGGAGGTACCCTGATGTTTTTGGTGGCATTATGTGGTGCCGACGTATGCCGCTGGTGGTCATGGAAGGCGCCGTGACGGATCTACGATACATAAATGCCATCCTCCGACCGATAGTGCAACCACATCGGCAACATTTTGGCGAGGCATTCGTCTTCATGAACGACTATTCGTGCCCACATCGTGCACATCTTGTGACTGACTTCCTTCAGGATAACGACATCGCTCGACTAGAGTGGTCAGCATGTTCTCCGGACGTGAAACTTCTCGAACATGCCTGGGATGGACTGGAAAGGGCTGCTCATGGACGTGACCCACCAACCACTCTGAGGAACCTACGCCGAATCGCCGTTGAGGAGTGGGCCTATCTGGAGCTTCAGTGCCGTGATGCACTTGTGGACGGTATGGCATGATGAATAGAGAGGCATAAGTTGTTATATTTCTTTAAAAAATATTTAAATTTTGATAAAATTACTATTCTCTTGTGAAGATTAAAAATCTTTTGTGACTTTTGCACCACTTCTTGGCGGGAAGAGCAAAGACTTTTCAAATAACTGAAGTACTGTATGTGATAGTTTATATGTCACCTGAAATCGTTTGCAGAAGGCGTAGCGTTCTTAAGATCAAGAACAGAGTTCGCAAATGCTTTTATTCAAGTCTTTGATCACAACATCATTTTTATAGACGATAACCGGTTTCAGTCCGTAATGACCATCTTCAGATCTTTTTTACACCATGTCATAAAGTGATAAGGCCGTAATGGCATCGTCAAAACATGTAAATAGCACAGCATCGTCACACAGATCTATGTAACGATTCTGTGCTGATTATATTTACATGTTTTGACGATGCCATTATGGCCTTATCACTTTAGGACATGGTGTAAATAAATTCTGAAGATGGTCATTACGGACTGAAACCGGTCATTGTGACTTTAGGACATGGTGTAAAAATGATCTGAAGATGGTCATTACGGACTGAAACCGGTCATTGTCTAAATAATTTCTATTGAGATCAAAGACTGGAATAAAAAACATTTGATAGTATTAGATCACTGTTTGTATACGTGACTATGTCTCAGTTGGTGAAACAGAGTTCGCATGGCCACTTAGTTTGTTTGTGTCGTGATCATTTTCGATCACGACCGGATATGAGACGTAGCACCTACGAACAGAGAAACCTAAGGGACCAGACAGAGCTGGAAATTTTGTTTGCTATACTACACCACACGTTAAAAGAAATTAGATTTAAATCACAAACAAGCTAAATAGCAATGCACCTTCTGCCTTAACTACGACGTTTGCCGACAAGCAGTCGGTCCCTGGTAGCTGTATTAAAACTATAAGGAAACACCGTTATTTCTATTGCCATTAGTAGGAGATGGATAGCATAAAAATACTTTAAGTAATAAGCAGGCACTAGAGCATTTGAGAGAACAATAACCAATTTAATTACCTTAGTCAGTATTGCTAACAGTAGGCTCCGTACAGTTTCAATGTTCTATCTTGCTGGCTGTTTCTTTAAATAAAGTCCTTTAACATTTTCGACATTTCATCTTAGCTGCACACATAAATTCTTACATAGCACTGAACAAGAGTAATATTTTATAATAACAAATTAGTGATTGCGGATCACGCCATTCGCGTCCGCAGTCTTTAAAAACGATATCAGGACTGTGGTAACAGAAGAGGATTACAGTTCTTCAGCTATCAAAAAATAAGAATCACAAATTATCGTTATCGATATAATTTATGAACAGTTCGTATTCTGCGCCGTGGCGAGTAAGATATTCTTTGAAACATCAGGTGGTCGCTGCTCAGCGACGATCTAAGAAATTTTTACACAAATTGTATGGCTTTTATGAGACTGCATGGTTAGATTATCGAATGTAAGTTTATTTAAGCTATGGAAACAGATACTAATATTACACTGCCTCCCGTGTGGAGGGGAGTAACCCGGAGGTATTACTTCCGTCCTCATGTCACTTGTAATATTAGTGGCTTTTAATACATTTCTATTGCTGAAATTGGGTAGTCATATAGTACTATACACTTGACGTTTCATAAATTTACCATAATAGAAAAAATGTTCGTTGTTAAGAGTATTGGAAAAAATTGTCTTTGTGCAGTTCATCTGCATCTGTGTTTTCGTCACAGGGTTTCTTAACGTCTACAACAACATGGAAAGTATTACTATTCACAATAAAGAGCTACATACATTAAGTGGAGATGACGGCCATTGTCGCAGAGAAAAAAAACATATACATAGAAGTACCTATATAATCCTAAAATGCTTACAAACTAAGAAACTGATATGACACTTTCATTATTCTTTCACATGTTTTCCAAATTTTCAATGTCTCTACAAGCTCGATTGGCTCGCGTTTATTTCATCGTAATTTACATTGGTTTGTGGATCACAATACGTCGTCGAATTGTCAAGAATCGCTCAAGATGGGAGTCTATTTTCTATCACTTCACTGAATGGAATTTGCCATTCTCCGTCAACCTATGGAATATGGAACATAAATAGAAAATACTCTGCATTAGTATTACTTAAAATTATCAGTATATTTACAATGGGTTCAGGGTGGGTAAGGATCATTTCTTTCTTTCTTTCTTTCTTTACGCACTGATTTCTGCTCTTGTTTATGACAGCGGTTAAGACAAATATCAACCTCGTTCTGACCGTGACCGTTATTTATTCTAGTCGTGACCATTTTATTCTTTGCCTAATACAAATCGATCTCTTTCAGTCTCTAAGATATGATGTTTTGCTATATACATTATAGCGTCTCCAGTGCTATATTACGAAAAGACTTAATAAACAGTATTTATAAAGAAGAGATATTTAAAAATTGAATAATATATTTTTATCATGTAGACGTAAAATAACAATTTCTCTATTTAAGTTTCGATTGCAAAGGAATAATTTATGACAAAATTATCAAAAGAGGTGACAAGATACGCTATTTTGTCAATTTTTAAGTCGTCTTCACTTCCTCTCTTGTCTTGGTTGTGTGTAGACGGACATCTTGCGAGTGCTGGCAAATGTAAGCATATTTGTATGACTAAAGCAGATAATATATTGATTCAATATTACTGTGCACTTTTAATTTGTAAGAGGTTATCCCGATTTCATGTCCGCCTTCCTTGAATTAACCTGCATTCAAGTAATTTACAGTTCGACAATCGCAGCGGCCGATGCAGCCAACGACGCCATTACGTGGCGATATTAACTTATGAAAAATTTACGGAAGCGAAATACTCGCCCGCTATTAACATAATATTAATTCTTCTCCACAGCCGCACGAAGTTGCAGAAAATACGTAGCTTTAAGATTCTTATTTTCAGTACCATAGCCGAGAGCCAGAGCCAGGACTCCAACTACAATACAATGGTTAACGGAGGTAAGAAAAATACTCTCGCGCGTGTGTGGGCCGCAATTGTAATTAATAACTAAAGATCTTTTGCTTTAAAGTGAACTGACTAGCCGAGGAAATTAATATAGAAAGTTTATTATATTGTTCAACTTGTATGCACATGCTTTAAGATTCAGCGAGTCTAACGTTCATTAACGTAGCAAATAATTTGAGATTAATATTGCTAAAAAGGAGAACTTCAGGAAAGCATTTAACCGTAAATCAAAATTGAATGAAATATCATTTCTGTTAAGGCCCACCACGTAAGTCGGCAACAATCAAAAAATAATAATAACAATAATAATATATTAAATTACGACGGCCGACGGACGCGAGAACATATAGAACAATATCCTTCAAAGTAGTATGATGTCTCAATTATTGTCGAAGCGAGTCACGCGGACCCTGCCATAAAGTTTCAAATATCCATTGTTTCGTCATACGCCGCTGCACGGCAATGTTGACGGACCAACACCGGCCAGTATCGCGCGAGCATATGTATATTTGGGTGTGTGGTGTGTTGTCAGCCGATGACGTGCTGCGTTTAAAGCACGATGTTTGAGGATTGCTTTTGTTGCTGCACCGAGGAAGCCTGCACGAAATCATCTCGTCGTACCACTTGTCAACTGTCCGTAAAGGACTCACAGGTAAGTGAAAAGAAGTTATTTTACTGGATTGCGAGGGCTGCATGGCGAAAGATACTTATTCACTGACCGTTGCACAGGTTGCAAGGTGTGGTATAAAGAGTCCTGAAACAGACTCGCTTTTGACGCACAAATTTTCACATTCACTTTGATAGGCGTTCGTCAACTAAACGTCGTCCTTCATCTCAATTTCTCTTTGCAAAAATAACAATCTCGACACTTTATGATTAGGCTTTTCTCTGAGGATCTGCTTAACTTTTCTCCATTTTGGATCAGTATCTTGGAGATCTCGGATATCTTTACACAACTGAAGAAAATATTTTCTGTGGATCGGGTCTTTCATTAAGAGTATCCGGTAATTAGACATTTGTTCCACTAACTCGCTAGTTTCTGGCAATCCTCCTGGTGATCGGGATAAAGCGTTGGTAATGATACCATCAACGATATAGATTTGGAACAAACAGGATCCAATGCCCAAAAACGAAGCATTGGACATAATATCAAATTCTTTATCCATCTTAGGATGATGAAGAATATTGCTTTTAACAAGACCAATCTTAATTTGTTCAAACCCTTTCCGACACTCAGAATCCCAATTCCAATACACATTCTTTCTTAAGATGTTATGAAGAGCTTCATTGTTCATTGCCTGACAAGATATGAAACGTCTGAAAAATGACGCAATGCGTAAAAAACCTTTCAGCTGTCTTTTTGTTGTGGATGTGGGAAAATTCTTAATCGCTGCCAACTTCTCAGTATCGGGTCTAATCCCTACCGCTGTGATATGATACGTCCTAAGAACTGGATCTCACTCTTACCGAATTTTGACTTATGAAGATTGTCCGTGACTCCATAATTTATAAATCTTTTAAATACTTTCTTCAGTGTCATCACATGGTCTTCCCATGTTTTCGAAGCTATTAGGACGTCATCCACATACACAGTTACTTCATCCAATAACTCCGGTCCTAAAACATTGTCTAACGCTGGAATAAAAACTCCAGAACTCACATTCAGTCCAGAAGGCATGACGGTAAAGTGATAAGATCGGCCTGAAAACATGAATGCCATGTATTTTCCTCACTCAGGCGATAATCTTACCTGCCAAACACTTTTTTAATCCAATTGTGCTGATCAATTTAACTCCATTAAACTTCTTCCAGGGTTTCGGGTCTCGTTCGAATCGGCACTATTATTTTGTTTATCAGCCTTGCGTCTAAAACTAATCTCCTACTTCCATCAGACTTTAAAACTGATAACAAGGAACTCGAATACGGAGCAAGTGACGGCTCAATCACATTCCAGAGTAGCATTTTCCTAATCTCACGTTTGACAGTTTCACGTCGTGATTGGGGAACTGCGTAGCTCGTTTTGCAGTAGGTCTTATGGGGAGGTACGTCCATACGATACTCATATCCCTTTATTACTCCAGGTTTGTTTGAGAATATCTCCATATGACTAACTAGTAAGTCAAAAAGATCACTCCTTTGATCCTTAGTCAAACCAGTCGCTCCAAAAGCTTTGTGATCTAACTCAGTTTTGTCAGGTAGTAAGTCAACATATTCGTCCTCACAAATATCTTCAAGACTGGTTTCATCATTTGCCAGCCCATAACTTCGTCTGTCAGTGAAGTACCGCACCTTAAATTGACATTTGTTAAGCACTGGTTTCACCTTGCTGCGTAACAACGTTATTGTTACCTCCTGCTGGTTCACCGTTAATCTACAAGTCCCATTTTCACTGTCAATTTTTGCTTTTGTCAGTCTGAGAAACTCCATTCCAAGGAGGCATGGTACCGATAGGTTCTTTACTATGAGAAAATAGCACATAACAGAAATAGAGTTAATATTTACTTGAAGTTGCGCTTACAAGATTACACGCTGTGTCATAGGCCCTATTGCTCCAGACACTGTACAGCCTTGTATAGGGAGCGATAAAACTTTACTCACTGAAGAAATTTGTTGAACAAACATGAAGATACCCGTGCGGAGTTGCTAGTCTCCCATCGGGCACGTCCCCAGGTGGCGGATTGGGGAATGTTCACCAGATATGGTGGACACTGGGGAAATAAAATATCCGGGGCGGACCAAAACTAGCAAAACAATAACTGCTGCCTTGCAGTTGGGAGTTGGGTCTCCAAAGGTTGAGGGAAGAAAACCCTGATTAAAAATCACCCATCCCCTGGTAGGGGTTGGACGCAGGGTTGACAGCCCGCTCTGTAAAAAACAACTGTTACGAAACTTCTACAAAATATAGTCGGACGGATGAAGGAAGACGGACCTGGCATGGTAAAGGACAAAGAGGATGGAATACATGTAAATGAAGGAGGGAAAATAAGGAAGAAGAGAAATATAAGGCGTAGATCAGATCTATATAATGGTACTTGGGATGTGAGATCCCTATATCGACCAGGAGCACTGAAAGTAATACTTGATCAAATAATTAGTCTGAAGCAAAGTATAATAACACTACAATGAATTAGTCGGAGTTATAAAAAAGAGGCGAATATATTCTATAGCTGCAGTGAAAGACATCACCAGCTGGGGAGAGGATTTGTTGTACATCATCAATTAAAGCTTTTGGAAATAGGGTTTACACCCATTAGTCCAAGATTATCAACACTCAGGATAAAGGGGAAATTCTTTACCTATTCCATAATTAATGCCCATGCACCAACAGAAGAATCCGAAAAAGAAGAGAAAGAAGTATTCTATGAATCTTTGGAAAGAGTATATGATGAGTGCCCCGGGCATGACATTAAAATAATAGCTGGAGACCTAAATGCTCAGGTGGGGAAAGAACAGATTTATAGACCGATAATTGGCCCCCACAGCAAACACGCAACAAGTAATGATAACGGAACAAGGATTATACTGTTCTCAGCATCTAGAAATTTGGTAATAGGATCAACACTGTTCCCACATAAAGAAATTCATAAGGGAACATGGAACTCACCGGATGGAAACACAGTAAACCATATCGACAATGTGTTGATAGATGTGAGACACAAATCGGACCTATTGGACGTGAGGAGTCTCAGAGGCCCAGACATAGATACAGATCATTTTCTGGTACGGGCACGGGTGAGGGCAAGGATATCTAACGCAGCGAAAGGAGACCGACCCAGGGCACAGAAATATAACAACTTTAGAATCAGTGGAAGTAAGAGAACAGTATCAGGAGAAGATAACTCGGACTCTGGAAAACGCTGGAGAATATAACAATATTGAAGATCAGTGGGAAGCGATAAAAACGACGGTGGAGACATCGGCAAGAGAGATACTTGGAATTGGTACAAGACAAGTAAGACCATCATGGTTTGATACTGAATGCGAAATAGTAACTGAAGAAAAAACCAAAGCATATAGAAGGACGCTACGATCACACTGTACGAGGAGGATAGTAGAAGAATACAAAGAAAAACGGAGGATTGAAAAGAGGACTCACCAAAGAGAAAAGAGAATGGATGAAAGCAAGTGTCAAAGAAATGGAGCTCATGAGAAGCAAAAATGAAATAATAATGTTCTATAGAGAGCTGAATGCGGCACGGAAGCCTTTTGGTAGCAAAACAAACTTAATAAAAGAGGAGACAGGGAATATAATAAGTGAAGGGAAGGGAATATGTGAAAGATGGCACAGGTATTTTGATAGTTTCCTGAACCCTAGATTAACTATTACCAGGAACCCAACAGACACGAATGGGAAAGAAGACCTAGATAACAACACTACCCCACCAAATGTAGAAGAAGTGTAGACTGCCATGAAGAAATTGAAAAACAACAAGGCGGCAGGGACAGATGGTATTCCAGCAGAACTGTTTAAGCAAGGAGGCAGAGAGCTGCAACGAAGCCTTCTGAAAATGGTCACCAGAATATGGGAAGAGGAGAAAATGCCCCAACAATGGAAGGAGGGTATGGTATGTCCTATATATAAGAAATGAGATAAGATGGAGTGTGGCAATTACAGAGGTATCACACTACTTAATTTGGGATATAAAATACTCTCTAATATACTATTCGACAGAATACTCCCAATCATAAAGAGGGAGACGGGGCCGTACCAATGCGGTTTCCTTCCTGGGAAGTCAACCATAGATCAAATATTCACCTTAGGACAAATCCTGGAAAAAGCAAACATATACGGAGTTGCACGCATCACCTTTTTATAGATTTCAAAGCAGCTTATGATAGCATAAATAGATAGTAGTTACATCAAGCTCTAGATGAACTGGGTATCTCTAGAAAGTTGGTAAGGCTGGTGAGAACGAGCGAAACACAAGGTAGTGTAAGAATAGGAGGAATGATGTCCAACACATTGAGTACTAAAAATGGAGTGCGACAAGGGGATGCATTGGCATGCTTTCTCTTTAATGCCGGCCTGGAGAAGGTGATGAGAAACGCAAACCTTCTGAACAGAGGAACGATCCATGAATCGGTGCAGATACTGACCTATGCAGATGACAGATATGATAGCAAGAACCTAAAAAGCAATGGAAGAGACATTTACAGCTCTTGAACAGGCCAGTAGGAACATGGGGTTAATCATTAATGAACAAAAAACAAAATATATAACAGCTGGAAAAGCACATAGAGAAAATATGCCAAATGTAATAAAATGGGCAATTAGACATTTGAGAGAGTTGAACATATCAAGTATCTGGGCTCGAAAGTGACACATCTAAATGATACCTCCTTTGAAATTAAGCAGAGATTAATACTGGCCAACAGAGCCGATTTTGCCATAACAAGACTTCTATCCTCAAGGCTCCTGACTCGTACCTCTAAACTAGCTATGTATAAATCACATACGACCAGGGCTTACATATGCCTATGAAGCCTAGACATTAACAGCTAAAGATATCGAAACACTGGATGCATTTGAAAGATAGGTACTTATACGAATTATCGGTCAACTCTGTGAAAGAGGAAGATGGAGGAGGAGATACAATCATGAGTTGTATACAATATGCAAAGACCAACCCATCAGAAGGATAGCGAAATCATCCACATTGAGGTGGGCGGGACATGTGGCTCGCATGAATGATACAGAAGTACCAAAAAGAATATTACAAGGGAAGCCAGGAGGGCAGAGATGACGTGGTCGACCAAGAGCCAGATGGGAAGATGGAGTAATCGAATATCTTAGGAAGAAGGGCTATAGAAACTGGAGAGTATTGGCAAAGGACCGAGAGAGATGGAAGGAAATTGTAGAAGAGGCCAAGGCTCATCATGAGCTGTAGAGCCAAGAAAGAAGAAACATGAAGACAAAACATTAACATTGGCTCCCGTATCAATAATAGTGATTATGGGCATGTTGACTATTGGAATCTTGGTAGAAGAGTGAACTGCATTTGGGTTATGAGTGTTGGTGGGCCGTTCATTTCAGTGTGGTTATGCACTGTCTCTGTCGGTCTGTGGTATGACATGTGATCAAGTGGAGTGCTGTAATGAATTTGCCTGTTGTAATTTCGGTATGGGGAGTGATTCCATTCGCTACCCATCGGATGTGAGGGACTTTCCACTTTGTTTTTTAGTGTCTGCACCACTTCAGTGACCTGCTGCTTCCATTGAGGAAGGTCTTGGGCCAAAGTTCGCCTTAACTGTCTTAGCTCATATAACACAGTGTCTCCCGATTTTTCTGGTTCCGCCAAAAGATCATAAGTAACTACTTCCTTCAGTTCTGTCTTTACCTTTTTTTCCTATCAGATGGTCTTTGGTTTTTACCCATTATGTGTAGTGGTCGGATAACGCCTGGGCGAGAGAATTTATCGTCATTTTTACCTGCTGCTCTATGTCAAGTGATTCTACTTGTTTCGTCAAATCATCTATCTCCTTTCCCATATCTATCTCAGCCTCAACCTGTTTACGGATCTCAGTTTTTACTGCTTCGATTTGCCCATTTATTTCCGACTTGACCTCGCCCAATTGCGTATTCATATCAGTTTTCAAGTCTGTAGTTATTTCAGTGTCAAATTTTCCATTTAGCACTTCACATTTGTTTATTTAAATCGCTGAAAGCTCGCATTAGTTCTTTTTTGTTTCCCTCCTCTCGTTCAGCTCTCTCTCTTGCTTTTCGTTCCTTTTCTAACCACAATTGTTCCTTTTCCTGATTTCTCTTTTCCTTTGCTAACCGCAATTTTTTCTTTTCCCTATCATTATTTGCTATCGAATTTTGAATTTGAAGGAGCTTTGCATTCGTATCTACAGTTGGGTTGCTACCCGCGGGAATCGTTTGAATTGTTTAGTCTGTGTCAATCATATCACCGGCGTTAGCCTCCGCCTCCACTCGCATGCTAATTGCACGTGAGCGCCACGAATATTGAGTGCTGTTCATATCGTCGCTGTCACCTGCTGTCGGGATTAATTTCTGTTTACCCTCCGCCATCTCGCGTTGTCTGTTTGTCAACAGTATTACGTCAGCTACAACTGATCTGCAACGCGGTTCGTCTGCCTTGCTTGTGACGTCAGGTCATATGCTGTCTGTCAAGTATGGGAGTTGCACTCGCCTAACAAACGACTGTGAACTGAAGCGGAGAAGACAAGATGGAAGACGGACACACTAAACAACTGAATTAGCATAGAGCGCTAGCATTTTACATGTAACACGACGCCATATGTACACATTGAAATCAATAATGGGATTTAGACATCACATTGCAAATCTTACTAAATTTTGACTAAAAAAGAATTTAAGCTGATTTTTAAATGTGCAGATGGAAATATAAGGAAGAATAGTAGTGTAGCTCGAAAGACAACTGTACTACTGAAGGGTCACAACTGCATGTGAAAATTTTTTCGTAACTTATGTTTGATGTCTTGAAAGTCGGCAACTGGATGTAAAATTTCTCCGTTATCCGCCATCGGCTTGTCTTCCGTTTTTAAAATTTTCGTCCACAATTTTTTAAGCGCGTTGCGTGCAGATGAAAAATAAATGTGTAGTTAGATACATCAATATCAGCAGCAAACACAAGAGGATTGATTTTCAGTCGAGTCCCTGTTCGGGCGCCAAGTGTGGTGTTTAATATATATATATATATATATATATATATATATATATATATATATATATATATATATATAAAATTCTCTTGTGAAGATAAAAAAGATCTGTTGTGAGTTTTGCAAAAACTTCTTCGCTGGAACAGCAAAGGCTTTTCAAAAAATTAAGTACTGTGATTGTTTATATGTCACCCGAAATCAATTGCAGAAGGCGTAGCGTTCTCAAGATCAAGAACAAAGTTCGCATTGCCACTTAATTTATTTGTGTCGTGATCATGTTCGATCACGACCGGATATGAGACATAGCAACTACGAGTAGAGAAACCTAAGGGGCCAGTCAGAGCTGGAAATTTTCGTTGCTATACTACACCCCACGTCAAAAGAAATTGGATTTAAATCACAAACAAGGTAAATGGCTAAGCGCCTTAACTACGACGTTTGCCGACATACAGTTGGTCTCTGGTAGCTGTATGAAAACTGTAAGAAAACACCGTTATTTCTGTTGCCATTAATAGGGGATGGATAACATAGAAATACTTTAAGTAATAAGCAGGCATTACAGCATTTGAGAGCACAATAACCAATTTAATTACCTTAGTCAGTATTGATAACAATAGGCTCAGTACAGTTTCTATGTTCTATCTTGCTGGCTGTTTCTTTAAAGTCCTTTAACATTTTCGAAATTTCATCTTAGCTGCACACATAAATTCTTACATAGCACTGAACAATAGTAATATTTTATATTAACAAATTAGTGATTGCGAACCACGCAAAATACGCGTCCGCAGTCATTAACAAATATATCAGGACTGTGGTAACAGAAGAGGATTACAGTTCTTCAGCTGTCAAATAATAAGACACACAAAATATCGCTATCCATATAATTTATGATCAATTTGTATTCAGCGCCGTTGCGAGTAAGACATTCTTTGACATCAGGTGGTCGCTGCTCAGCGACGATCTAAGAAATTTTTACACAAATAGTTTGGTTTTTATAAGCCTGCATGGTTAGATTATCGAATGTAAGTTTATTTAAGCTATCGAAACAGATAATTACAACATCAATGCTAGAGGACGTGCTGCTGGGTATTAGAAGTACTGTTGTGTACAGCAATCTGGCCCTCCACTTCTGAAGGTCTCGCTGTATGGTGGTACAGCATGCAGTGTGTGATTTTCATGAGCAACAAATGTGCGTAAATGATGTTTTTGTTGATCTCTTTTCCAATTTTCTGTAGAGCTTCCGGAAATATAGGGTGTTTCAAAAATGACCGGTATATTTGAAACGGCAATAAAAACTAAACGAGCAGCGATAGAAATACACCGTTTGTTGCAATATGCTTGGGACAACAGTACATTTTCAGGCGGACAAACTTTCGAAATCACAGTAGTTACAATTTTCAACAACAGATGGCGCTGCATGTGATGTGAAAGATATAGAAGACAACGCAGTCTGTGGGTGCGCCATTCTGTACGTCGTCTTTCTGCTGTAAGCGTGTGCTGTTCACAACGTGCAAGTGTGCTGTTGACGACATGGTTTATTCCTTAGAACAGAGGATATTTCTGGTGTTGGAATTCCACCGCCTAGAACACAGTGTTGTTGCAACAAGACGAAGTTTTCAACGGAGGTTTAATGTAACCAAAGGACCGAAAATCGATACAATAAAGGATCTGTTTGAAAAATTTCAACGGACTGGGAACGTGACGGATGAACGTGCTGGAAAGGTAGGGCGACTTCGTACGGCAACCACAGAGGGCAACGCGTAGCTAGTGCAGCAGGTGATCCAACAGCGGCCTCGGATTTCCGTTCGCCGTGTTGCAGCTGCGGTCCAAATGACGCCAACGTCCACGTATCGTCTCATGCGCCAGAGTTTACACCTCTATCCATACAAAATTCAAACGCGGCAACCCCTCAGCACCGCCACCATTGCTGCACGAGAGACATTCGCTAACGATATAGTGCACAGGATTGATGACGGCGATATGCATGTGGGCAGCATTTGGTTTACTGACGAAGCTTATTTGTACCTGGACGGATTCGTCAATAAACAGAACTGGCGCATATGGGGAACCGAAAAGCTCCATGTTGCAGTCCCATCGTCCCTGCATCCTCAAAAAGCACTGGTCTGGGCCGCCATTTCTTCCAAAGGAATCATTGGCCCATTTTTCAGATCCGAAACGATTACTGCATCACGCTATCTGGACATTCTTCGTGAATTTGTGGCGGTACAAACTGCCTTAGACGACACTGCGAACACCTCGTGGTTTATGCAAGATGGTGCCCGGCCACATCGCACGGCCGACGTCTTTAATTTCCTGAATGAATATTTCGATGATCGTGTAATTGCTTTGGGCTATCCGAAACACACAGGAGGCGGCGTGGATTGGCCTCCCTATTCGCCAGACATGAACCCCTGTGACTTCTTTCTGTGGGGACACTTGAAAGACCAGGTGTACCGCCAGAATCCAGAAACAATTGAACAGCTGAAGCAGTACATCTCATCTGCATGTGAAGCCATTCCGCCAGACACGTTGTCAAAGGTTTCGGGTAATTTCATTTAGAGACTACGCCATATTATTGCTACGCATGGTGGATATGTGGAAAATATCGTACTATAGAGTTTCCCAGACCGCAGCGCCATCTTTTGTTGAAAATTTTAACTACTGTAATTTCGAAAGTTTGTCCGCCTGAAAACTTACTGTTGTCCCAAGCATATTGCAACAAACGGTGTATTTCTATCGCTGCTCGTTTAGTTTTTATTGCCGTTTCAAATAAACCGGTCATTTTTGAAACACCCTGTATCTGAACTGAGGTGATACAAAACTATTTTGATGTGTGTATATAGGGGTAACTAATACAATATTGTTACCAGTTATGTAATTTCTACTTTGATTACATATAACTTTTAGTTAAGACAAATGATTATTTGCGTCAATTACACTGCTATGAAAAATTATATCTGGCTCGGTAGACACGCATCTTAAACAGCCACATCTGGGAGCGGGATATGTGCTGGCCTAGATCGATATAACGAGGAGAGCACGCACAAATACTTCGAAGCACACCGTTCATTGTACACTATGTGTGATCAAAAGTACCCGGACATCTTGCTGAAAATCACTTACAGGTTCGTGGCGCCCACCATCGGTAATACTGAAATCCAGTATGGTGTAGGTTCACCCTTAGCCTTGATGACAGCTTCCACTCTCGCAGACATACGTTCAGCCAGCTGCTGGATGGTTTATTGATGAATGGCAGCCCATTCTTCACAAAAGTGCTGCACTGACGAGCGGTATCGATGTCGGTCGGTGAGGCCTTGCACGAAGCCGAGGTCCCAAAACATCGCAAAGGTGTTGTATAGGATTCAGGTCAGGACTCTGTGCAGGCCAGTCCATTAAGGGATGTTATTGTCGTGTAACCACTCCACCACATGCAGTGCATTATGAAGAGATGATCGATCGTGTTGAAAGATGCAATCGCCGTCCTTGAATTGCTCTTCAACCGTGGGGACCAAGAAGTAGCTTAAAACATCAATGTAGGCCTGTGCTGTGATAGTACCACGCAAAACTACAAGGGGTGCAAGCTCCCTCCATGAAAAACACGACCATACTATAACACCACCGCCTCCGAGTTTTACTGTTGCCACTACACACGGTCTCAGATGACGTTCACCTGTCTTTCACCATACCCACACCCTGCCATCGGATCGCCACAATGTGTACCGTGATTCGTCACTCCACACAACGTTGCTCAACTTTTCAATCGTTCAATGTTTACGCTCCTGACACCAAGCAAGGCGTTGTTTGGCATTTACCGGCATGATGTGTGGCTTATGAGCAGCCATTCGACCATGAAATCCAAGTTTTTCTCACCTCCCGCCTAACTGTCATAGTACTTGCAGTGGACCCTGATGCAGTTTGGAATTCCTGTGTGATGGTCTGGATAGATGTCTGCCTACAACACATTACGACCCTCTTCAACTGTTGACAGTTTCTGTCAGTCAACAAACGTGGTAGGCCTGTACACATTTGTACTGTACGTGTCCCTTCACGTTTACACTTCACTATCACGTCAGAAACAGTGGACCTAGAGATGTTTAGGAGTGTGGAAATCTCGCGTACAGATTTACGACGCTAATGACACCCAGTCACCTGACCACGTTCGAAGTCTATGAGTTCTGCGGAGCGCCCCATTCTGCTCTCACGATGTCTAATGACTACTGATATCGCTGATATGAATTAAATGGCAGTAGGTGGCATCCTAATACACCTAATATGAAAAACGTATGCTATTTGGGGGTGTGTTGTTACTTTTGGTCACATAGTGTACATCGGTGAACACGGAGCTCCACAGCAGATCACCGCTACGTGTTCACATGTTGACCCAATGATATCGTCAGTGACAATTGCAGTAGGCGGAGGAAAATCGGGATTCGTCTGCGAATCAGTGGAAGCCTATCACCTCCACTAGGTCGATGGCCGCCTTCACAAACGCCGTCATCGAGGTGAACAGCGGCTTCCAACACGCAGTGCGCCACGGATGCTGGCTGGTGTGAGCAGTATCTACTGCACTTACGTGGTACCTCTGGTAGCACCCGAAGACGTGCTGACAGCTGCTAACCCCCTGCATTCCGTCATGCTTGATGTTTTCCCCGAAGGCGATGTCATCTTTCAGTAATGTAACTACTTGTTCGGCTCTTGCATACGTTCCAACAGCGCTATGACTCGCGCTGAGGGTTCATCTATACCTTGAATACCGTCTGCCATAGCGGACAACAACCGAGCAAACAAGGGAAACTCGTAAACTAACTGGTCGCCACTGAAGTATATGTGCTAGCAGAATAGAAATACGGAAAACACAAGTACGAGAACAATTTATTGGAACCCCCCTCCCCCCCCCCAAACGCCACAAAAGAACAATAGATTTGATCCCAACACTAGACTCTTCACAGGGAGAAAACACAATAAACAATTCTACAGTGTCAAGAGGTTCATCGACTATACCACGTTCATCTACAAGAAATCAGCCAAATAGAAGAGGCGTATGGCCGTGGCTACCGGAGCGGCAGCTCGGTATCCTTCCAAGCGGTGCGTCGAACTGCCTTGCCGGCAGTGCGCCGCCTTATAAAGCCCCTTGGCGTATATCTCTGCCGGATCTCTGCAAGATCTATGAGCGCTTCCTGCTAAAACCCATACAAGAACATATTACCAGAGAGCAAATTCTGCCGGATTTCCAATTTGGATTCCGGCAGAACCACTCTGCCCCACAACAGGTCATGAGAATGGTTGAAGCAGCCACAGAGGGCTTCAACCACAGAGGCTACTGCGGGATAGTGCTAGTAGACGTAGCCAAAGCCTTTGATTCAGTATGGCATAGAGGGCTGCTCTACAAGTTGTACTCACAAGGGTTTCCAGGGAGCATAGTTCAGCTAATGAAGAGCTACCTCACAAATAGGACTTTCTCCGTCAAAGTAGAAACTGCCACCTCCACCAGAAGGCGTATTCGTGCCGGGGTGCCACAGGGATCGGTCCTGGGGCCAGTATTGTACAGTTTGTACACTGCGGACACTCCAACGGTCCCCCTGGTGCACACCGCGAAGTACGCAGACGACAAAGCCTTCTACACGAGAAATGCGAACAAGGACCTGGTCATTCGTAGGCTACAAGGGGTTTTAGACGACACAGAAACCTGGGCCCGTCGCTGGCGCATCACCATCAACTCCGAGAAGACGCAGGCAATGCTGATTACCAGCAGGCTCAGAAGGCGCGAACCTCCTCAACGTCCCCCCATCCACCTTCACCTAAATGGAGCCCAACTCCCCTGGCGCAGAACCGCCAAGTACCTTGGCGTAACCTTGGACTCTCGTCTTCCGTGGAAACCCCACATAGACGAGGTCCACAGGAAGGTCTGCGCCAGAATGTCCATACTATACCCTATCCTGAACACAACCAGCTCCCTTCCCTGCCCAGTAGCAGTAAATGTATACCAGGCCCTGATCCGGCCGGTATTGGAGTATGCGTGCCCTGTCTGGGGATACGCGGCAAAGCAGCACCTGGACAAACTCCAGAGGCTGCAAAACCGCGCCCTCAGAAGGGCACTGAATCTACCTCTCGGATTCCCCACAGACGACCTGCACGCCGCAGCCGAAATCCCACTCCTGAGAGAGCGTTTCCAGGATCTGGCAAGGGCTTTCTATGAAGGTACTTCCACATCCGGAAATGCACTCATCCACTCCCTAGGTCGGTATGACGTGTCCCGCGATAAACACAAGCGCCCTATGACGATCTTCGACGATTAAGTCGAAGAGAAAATCCCAATACCCAATCCCTAAACCAGTTCCTTCCCATATATCACCAATCATCTCGCCTACCTCAGGCAAATACCAGACACACTCACAACAATTCATCACATATCACAGACACCAAAAATATATAGAAAAATCACACACACGTGTATACAGGGGAGTAAAAGCCAAAAGGCTACAAACTCCCCCTCACACTTCCCCAAAGAGGGGAAAGTATTAGATGAAAGCAGCATATCTCTGCCGGAACTATCTGCTATCACATGCCTAGCGTATCAAAGTAGTTCCCGGGCTAGCTGCGACCTCTGATGGGACTGTTCTACATCTACATCTACATCTACACGGATACTCTGCAAATCACATTTAAGTGCTTGGCAGAGGGTTCATCGAACCACCTTCTCTTTTATTCCAGTCTCGTATAGCTCGCGGAAGGAATGAATACCTATACCTTTCCGTACGAGCTCTTATTTCCCTTATTTTATCGTGGTGATCGTTCCTCCCTGTGTAGGTCCTTGTCAAAAAAACATTTTCGCATTCGCAGGAGAAAGTTGGTGATCGGAATTTCGTGAAAAGATTTCGTCGCAACGAAAAACGCCTTCCTTTTAACGATTTTCAGCCCAAATCCTGTATCATTTCTGTGACACTCTCTCCCATATTTCGCGATAATACGAAACGTGCTGCCTTTCTTTGAACTTTTTCGATGTACTCCGTCAGTCCTACCCGGTAAGGATCCCACACCGCGCAGCAGTATTCTAAAAGAAGACAGACAAACGTAGTATAGGCAGACTCCTTAGTAGGTCTGTTACATTTTCTAAGTGTCCTGCCAATAAAACGCAGCCTATGGTTCACCTTCCCCACAACATTTTCTATTTTTTCTTTCCAATTTAAGTTGTTCGTCATAGTAATACCTACGTATTTATTTGAATTCACGGCTTTTAGATTGGACTGATTTATCGTGTGGATGACCTCACACTTTTCGTTATTTAGGGTCAACTGCCACTTTTCGCACCATTCAGATATTTTTCCTAAATCGTTTTGCAGTTTGTTTTGATCTTCTGATGACTTTATTAGTCGATAAACGGCAGCGTTATCTGCAAACAACCGAAGACGGCTGCTCAGATTGTCTCCCAAATCGTTTCTATAGATAAGGAACAGAAAAAGGGCCAATAACACTACCTGGGGGAACGCCTGAAATCACCTCCGTTTTACTCGATGACTTTCCGTCAATTACTACGAGCTGTGACATCTCTGACAGGAAATCGCAAATCCAGTCACATGACTGAGACGATATTCCATAAGCACGCAATTTTACTACGAGCCGCTTGTGTAGTACAGTATCAAAAGCCTTCCGGAAATCCAGGAATACGGAACCGATCAGAAATCCCTTATCAACAGCACTCAGCACTTCATGTGAATAAAGAGCTAGTTGTGTTTCAGAGGAATAATGTTTTCTAAACCCATGCTGACTGTCTCAATAGATCGTTTCCTTCGAGGTAATTCATAATGTTATAACACAATATATGTTCTAAAATCCTGCTGCATAGCGACGTTAACGATATGGGCCTGTAATTTAGTGGATTACTCCTACTACCTTACTTGAATATTGGTGTGTCCTGTGCAACTTTCCAGTCTTTGGGTACGGATCTTTCGTCGAGCAGAATGTTGTATATGATTGTTAAGTATGGAGCTAATGCATCAGCATACTCCGAAAGGAACCTAACTGGTATACAGTCTGGACCACAAGACTTGCCTTTATTAAGTGATTGAAGTTGCTTCACTACTCCGAGGATATTTACTTCTACGTTACTCATGTTGGCAGCTGTTCTCGATTCGAATTCTGGAATATTTACTTCGTCTTCTTTTGTGAAGGTCTTTCGGAAGGCTGTGTTTTGTAAATCTTCTTTGGCAGCACTGTCTTCGATAGTATCTCTATTGTTATCGCGCAGAGGAGGCATTGATTGTTTCTTGCCGCTAACATACTTCACATACGACCAGAATCTCTTTGGATTTTCTGCCAGGTCTCGAGACAAAGTCTCGTTGTGGAAAGTGTTATAGGCGTCTCGCATTCAACTCCGCGCTAAGTTTCGAGCTTCTGTAAAGGATGTCCAATGTTGGGGATTTTACGTCTGTTTGAATTTGGTTTGTTTGTTTCGTTCTTTTTGCAGCAGTGTTCTAACCCGTTTTGTGTACCAAGGAGGATCAGCTCCGTCGTTTGTTAGTTTATTTGGCATAAACATCTCAACTGCTGCCGATACTATTTCTTTGAATTTAAGCCACATCTGGTCTACACTTATATTATTAACTTGGAATGAGTAGAGATTGTTTCTCAGGGAAGCGTCAAGTGAATTTGTATCTGATTTCTTGAATAGGCATATTTTTCGCTTATTTTTCGAGGATTTGGGGATTACAATATTTAGTCTCGCTACGACAACCCTGTGCTCACTAATCCCTATATCGGTTTTGATGCTGGTTTTTAACTCAGGATTATTTGTTGCTAAGATGCTCCACGAATTGGTAGTGATCCCTGGCGACTGGTGTTGTGTTGTGGTCGCCGGTAAGTAAGTGTTTTGACAACACAGACGACGTAGTTTTTTCTGGTGAATGTATGCCCTGTGTTGCAGGCATCCCGTGTTGGTTGCACGTGATGTGAGATGCCAGTGCAGTAGAAGCTATTATGCATGATGTAGGCGGCCATAGCATATACCTCATAGTCTTAATGCTGGTGTGTATGATTCAGACACTCACTATAGCGCTGTTTAATAGCTATACATAACAGATCTTAAAGTTCATGAGTAGGTTTATGAATTACAAATAGCTACTTATGTGAATTTGATTACAGAAAAGGACATTAGTTGTGTTTTCAAAAGAAACATTTTAATTTATGAACAGTGTAGTTTAATATGTTGCAAAGGCACTAAAGCACAATTTTCTGGTATGGTCATAGTCACATTCAATCAGTACCATAGCGAAACTGTGGATGCTATAAGCATCCAAAACGCAACACTTGAGGAACTGCAGAGTGCACATTTAACACATACCCCACATTGCTCTCACCTAGTGCTTCATCAAGATCTACATCTACATGGTTACTCTACAATTCACACTTAAGTGCCTGGCAGAGGGTTCATCGAACCATTTTCATACTACTTCTCTACCATTCCACTCTCGAAATGCGCGTGGGAAAAAGGAACACGTAAACCTTTCCGTTCGAGCTCTGATTACTCTCTTTCTATTATGATGATGATTTCTCTCTACATTGGTGGGTGTCAACAAAACATTTGCGCATTCGGAAGAGAAAGTTTGTGATTGAAATTTCGTAAATAGATCTCGTCGCAAAGAAAACCGCCTTTCTTTCAGTGACTACCACCCCAACTCGCGTATCATATCAGTGACACTCTCACCCCTATTGCGCGATAACACGAAACGAGCTGCCCTTCTTTGCACTTTTTCGATGTCCTCCGTCAATCCTACCTGGTAAGGATCCCACACCGTGCAGCAATATTCCAGCAGAGGACGAACAAGTGTAATGTAGGCTGTCTCTTTAGTGGGTTTGTTGCCTCCTAAGTGTTCTGCTCAGACTTAAATTGCTCGTAATTGTAATTCCTAGGTATTTAGTCGAATTGACAACCCTTAGATTTGTGCGATTTATCATATACCCAAAATTTAACAGATTTCTTTTAGTAGTCATGCGGATGACCTCGCACTTTTCTTTGTTTAGTGCAAATTACCACATTTCGCGCCATACATAAATTCTCTCTAGATCATTTTGTAATTGTAATTGATTGTCTGATGATTTTACTAGACGGTAAATTACAGCGTCATCTGGAAATAATCTGAGGGGGCTGCTCAGATTCTCACCTAGATCATTTATGTAAATCAGGAACAGCAGAGGGCCTATGAAACTACCTTGCGGAACGCCAGATATCACTTCTGTTCTACTTGATGATTTGCCGTCTATCACTAAGAACTGTGACCTCTCTGACAGGAAATCACGAATCCAGTCACACAACTGAGACGATACTCCACATGCACGCAATTTGAGTAATAGTCGCTTGGGAGGAACAGTATCAAAGCCTTCTGGAAATCTACGAATATGGAATCGAAATGAGATCCCTTGTCGACAGCACTCATTACTTCATAGGATAAAAGAGCTAGCTGTGTTGCACAAGAACGATATTTTCTGAATCCGTGTTGGTTGTGTATCAATAAGTCGTTTTGTTCTAGGTGATTCAGAATGTTCGGGTACAGTATATGCTCCAAAAAAAAAAAAAGTTTAAATGTGTGTGAAATCTTACGGGACTTAACTGCTAAGGTGATCAGTCCCTAAGCTTACACACTATATAACCTAAATTATCCTAAGAACAGACACACACGCCCATGCCCGAGGGAGGACTCGAACCTCCGCCGGAAACAGCCGCACAGTCCATGACTGCTATGCTCCAAAATCCTAATGCAAATTGAGGTCAGTGATATGGTTCTGAAATTCGATGTGTTACGCCTACTTCCTTTCTTGAATATTGGTGTGACCTGTGCTAATTTCTAGCCTTTAGGAACAGACCTTTTGTCAAGTGAGTGGTTGTAAATGATTGCTAAGAAAGGCTCTATTGTGTCTGCATACTCTGAAAGGAACCTGATTGGTATACCATATGGGCCGGAAGACTTGCCTTTCTTAAGTGATTTGAGTTGTTTCGCAACACTTAAGATAGCTACTTTTATGTCACTCATGCTAACAGCTGTTCTGGTTTCGAATTATGGAATATTTAGTTTTTCTTCTTTAGTGAAGGAATTATGGAAAACTGCGTTCAGTAACTCCGCTGTAGTGGCACCATCATCGGTAACATTTCCGTGACTATCGCGCGGTGACAGTGTTGACTGTTTTTGGCCACTAGTCTACTTTACATACGACAAGAATCTCTTTGTGTTTTCTACCATATTTTGAGACTATGTTTCATTGTGGAAACCATTAAAAGCATCTCGCATTGACGTCCGCACTAAATTTCGAGTTTCCGTGAGACTTAGCCAGTCTTGGGGATTTTGCATTCTTCTGAATTTGGCAGGCTTTTTTCGTTGCTTCTGTAACAGTGTGCTGACGTGTTTTGTGTACCATGGTGGATCAGTCCCGTCTCTTATTAACTTATGCGGTATGAATCTACGTACTGCTGTCGATACTGTATCGTTGAATTTGAGCCATATCCGGTCTACACTTACACAATTAGCTTGGAAGGAATGGAGACTCTCTCTTAGGAAGGCATCAAGCGATTTTGTATCTACTGTTTTAAATAGATATATTTTGCGTTTATTTTTAGTGGTTTTGGTTGATATGGTTTTGAGCCTTGCTACAATGATCTCGTGTTCACTGATTCCTGTATCCGTCATGACGTTCTCTATTAGATCTGTATTGTTTGTGGCTAAGAGGTGAAGTGTGTTTTCGCGCCCATTTACAATTCGTGTGGGCTCATGAAATAATTGTTCAAACTAATTCTCAGAGAAAGCATTTAGTTCAATTTCGGAAGATGTTTTCGGTCTTCCACCGGCTTTGAACATATATTTTCGCCAACAAATCGAGGGCAGATTGACGTCTCCACCAATTATTGCTGTATGAGTGGGATACTTATCCGTAATGAGAATCAAGTTTTCTTTGAACCGTTCAGCTATTATATCATCTTAGTCGGGGGGTCGGTAGACGGAGACAGCCATTTTTTTTTTGGTACGGCTCTTGAGTGTAACCTCTACCCAATTCGCAAGATCTACAAATGTCAACTTCAATACAACATAAACTGCTACCAGGAGACACAAACATGCCACCACCTACTTTATTTAATCTATCCTTTCTGAACACGGTTTGCCCCTCTGTAAAAATTTCGGCAGAATTTATCTCCAGCTTTAGCGAGCTTAATGTTCCTATAACGATTTCAGCTTCAGCACTTTCTATCAACGCTTGAAGCTCTGGCACTTTTACAACACAGCTACGACAATTTACAATTTACAACAAATTTGGCCGATTTTCGTCGTTTCATAGCCCTGTACCCTTCGAGACTGGAGCCCTTTTTGATCTTTCCCGAGACTGTCTAACCTAAAAAACCGTCCAGTCCACGCCACATAGTCCCTAGTACCCGTGTAGCCGCTTCTGTGTGTAGTGGACCCCTGACCTATTTCGCGGAACCCGAAACCCCACCACCCTATGACGCAAGTCGAAGAATCTGTAGTCTACACAGTGGCAGAAACGTCTGAGCCGCTGATTCAGGCCCTCCACTCGGCTCTGTACCAAACGTTCGCAATCGGTCCTGTCGACAATGCTGCAGATGCTGCATGAAGCAAATTTTACACAGACAAGTACCCTCAATCACATGGTGTTCAGCAGACACTGCTTTGTTCAGAATATCTGCCTCAAATTTAATACTCAATACATCGTTTGCTGTAAGTATTACATTTTTTGTTTTACAGATTGTATTTGCAAAGACTGCCCTTTACATGAATCAGAGTCTTACATCTGGAGCACACAGAGTGTATGCTATCCATGGATAATATTTTTCACACCAATGGTTCAAACCATCATCATAATGAAAATTCAATGTTTCATCAACATTACCAGTGTGGAAGTACCCCTTTGCACTTATCTCTTTTGGTCGCTGCTTGGTAGCAGCAGGCTACTAACACACACACACACACACACACACACACACACTCCCTTCCGAGGAAGGCTTGTGTACTAGTTTAAGCATTTAGATTTTTGTTAAACCCTCGGTGCTATTGACATGTTTATCTTTCCAAATATTTATATGGGCATCTTCAGTGTTCATTAATATACTGGCCAAACTAATGAAGCATCTGGTTATTTGGTTCTGACCATACTGATATTTGGGAAATGTCCACTTGCAGGCCATTGTTCAGCAAACAGCTTCCTCTATCTTTGATTCCGGGCCAGTTTGTTCCATCACCTCTCACACCGCAAGCTTGAGCTCTTCTTCGATGAAAAGCAGCTATCCTCTAACAATTTTATACTTATTGTTTCGCCAACACTTGTATTTGAATGCTCTATTCGTTAGGATTCTGGTATTATATCGAACCAACGAAGACCGGACACACTACCCCCGGAGTTTAGCTTGCAAATTTCTGAAGTACTAAGACAACGGATTCATATTTAGGATGGTGGTTCTCATCACCATCCAGCTCTCCAGTGATTGCTATAAACCCTTGCGGCGACTCCTGGGATTTTTCCTTTGGGAAGACGCTGTCTGTTCCCCTAGAAATTGTTTCCCAATCTGAGCACGGTCTCAAGTGTCCTCGTAGGTGACAGAGAGTTGAATTCAAACTGTATATCCGCAAGAACAACACCGAAACGAAATACCCTCACAAATATTATTTACAACTTTACATCATCATTCACTTAGCAATAGCTTCATTCCTCACAATAAAATGAAACAATTGATTTATTGCAGTTATTAAGTACTAAGTTATAGAATAATGCATCAAACTGGAGAGAAAGTATTGTATAATAATAAAACAGAGACCTCTGACGAACAGTTGTCTCCACCTTTCTCATTCGTGGAACATTTCCTATGACTATGAACTACTTACTAATTCACACCCATAGGAAAGGAAAAACTTAAAAGTTAGTGGGAGGTGTTCATTTCGGTTTCAGAATAGATAAAATCAGTTCTGAATTAAGATTTAGTAATATCAGCGTCAAAAAGGAGATTTTTAATACATTCATTATATTTGTGAACAAGATGGGCCGGAATAGGATGTTAGGAATTCTCAGATGAATGATGGTGACGGAAATTCCAGTGTATATTCCATATATTCCACAAAAAATTGGGAACGAAGGAAGTTCGACGACAACGAATTAATTTTCAATGATGTTGGACTACAGGATGAAGCAAAGGATGCAGTAACGTTCATTAACTGTCAGGGAGTGTGCATATGGAGCGATTTACCATGGAAAGATCACATAACGTCCTGTCAATGGGTACATCAAAGCTGGCGCAAAATCATATGCGACAATTGTTGTTCATAATGGCACGTTCCAGAATTGTCTTTCTCAGCGTCCACCAGTCCACCATGGAAAACACGTTGTCGACTACATCAAAACAAAGTCAGCGTCCTGGTGTTTGCGATACAACTTTTCCAGGTGCCTTTGAAGCACACAGTTGCTTATGTAGAGACAGGAATCGGCCCATCGTTTGTCAGTTTTTTTGACGAAGGTCTCTGAAGCTGTGGGTACGGGTGTGCTGGCTTAAAAATGCTGGGTGATGGCGGGATGCCGTGGTTCACAAGGAAAGAAATGTCCTTCGTACTAGGCGCAGGAAGTATACTTTTAAATTAACACTCTATCCAGAAAGTGCTCTTGTTGCAAAAGGTGCAAGCTCACAGATCGCATCAATGTGAGACCAACACAGGGGCGACAAGATGCTGCTTCTAGTCTGCAGGTTATCAGGGCAGGAACAAAAATAGGCATTCCAGGCAGCCACCGACTGATTGAACATTTCGTTCCAGGAAATACACATAACGATCTGCCGGTGGTTAGCTACCAACAAAGAAGAAAGCCAGTAGCGTAGGTTTCTACTTTTCTTTCCTTTATTGAGTTTCGATTCCCCCCTAGCGGGGAGGGGGCGGGGGAGGGGGAGGCTGCACCAGCTTAGCACGCCGCTCTTCAGCCTACAGATTTTTTAAAACAGAAAGAAGATAGTAAATAATCAAAGTAGGCTATAAAAATGGTGACTTAAATTGTAAAATGGCGGAAAATTGTGGAAGTTAAAACATAAAAGAAAGGGTTGGCGATTCTAATAAAATTCACATGAAGCATACAGGTAAAATAGTAGACAGATAACTAAAAAAAAAAGGGCGACATTCTGGTTTCTGTTTGCAAGAGATATAAAAAACACACCCAGCGACAGTATGATTTTTGTTTGCAACACTTTGGAAAAGACGCTCAACACTTAACACTCACTTAAAACACTGCACTAAAAAGTTGGCACAAAGATGACACACCACAGCCAAGGGCAGATGGGGAGGACTTGGACAGATGAGGGGAAAAAACCGGGTAGGGGAGGAAAACTGAAGTGGGGGAGAAGCTGACAGAGGGGGAGGACTCATAAGAGGGGGGCGCAGGGCAGATGCGAGAGGGAGTGGGGGAAGGCGGTGAAGGGGAGAACAAAAAGGACTCAGGGGAGAGAAGGGAGGCAGAGAGAGGGTAGGCAGTGGAAAAAGGATGGAAGGAGGGGGGGAGAGGGAGCCTGGGGAAAGGACAGAGGAAGGGAGGGGGAGTGAGGGTCAGAGTTGATATGAGGGATAAATGGAGGGAGAGAGGGCATCATCTGGGAGGGGAGTCGACGGAGTCCACCTTGGGGAAGGAGATGAAGGGTGTAGAGGTGAAGGGTAGGAGGGACACAACGGTGAAGGGGCGGTTGGGATTGGAGAGGAGAGGAGCAATCAGGGGATGAGGGGGATCAAGGCGGTGGGAGGTATACGTTTCTAGAGGATTACAACTATTCATGGACTTGAACAGATTGCCTCAGCACAGGGGAATGAAACACATATACCCATTTACGAATCGTAACTCGCATCCTAGCCAACAGAAACGTGACAAATACATTTTACGACATTTTATGTGAGTGTAGTGCTCATTACCTTATTTGAGCATGGCATCTCAAGACGAAAAACTGGCCAGTCACCTCCAGTCTAGCCAAGTGCCATTTACCAAGTGTACCGTGTACCTGCAGAGCAGACCAGCCAGAGCCTTTCTTGTACCAGTCTGGTCACGATAGGCCAAGCTGCGGCTTCCTTTTGACCACGCATGTCGCTGGCCATGGACCAACGTCGCTAAATCCCAGCAAACTACAGACAAGCACACACGGCTTGCACGCAGAGCTCTAACTGCAATTCCAATTTAGATTCCCTCGTTTCAAAAATCCACTTTCCACAACAGGATGATGGTGTCCATACACACCAAATTTCTCAGGCAAAATGCAGATTCCTCCCTTTTATGTGCGTTATTTTGAACACGGAAGAAAATGGAGCATACACGCATTTTCACGTCGCTGACCCATCGTTAGCTGTTGTTTCTTAATGTGATAATCATGTACAACTGTATGGCACAGGCTATATTTTCCTTAAGCATTTTCTCATTTCTTAAAATATCTGTTCATGTCAGCTTAATGTCTATTACACCTAGCATCACAGAAATAGAATATTAACCACATTTTAAGTTCATGACAGAGTGCTAAGGTCAACTCTGTCATAGGATACCTCCTCATTTTCGGACTCTCTTAAGATAATCAAATGTCTTTTCACCTAAAAAGTCTCCTAAGGCTGCCACACAGCAACACAGATGAGTTTTAAATATCAGCTTAATTCTATGTGTCACTTAATAAATTCGGTAACGTAGTTGATTTTGTTATCATTCCGTTATAAGATCTTGCCACAACGAAAACAAGCCTGATAACCGCTCCAACTCACGAATCACATCCGTGGTGCTCTCTCCATCACTTCCACCCAGCCAGCCGCACATCATTGATATCAAATTGATAGACTTATTATTAAAATCGATCATAAGAGTCATTCTACATGGTGAGCAACTTTTTTCCTTCAGTCGGATTACAGTCACTAAGTAGCTCAAATAGAAACCTCTGAGGGGAAGACGATGTTCTTTTCAATGAACACTATTGAGAAAATTTTGTGTTCAGGCTTTGACAGGTTGTCCAACGGGCCCACTTACCACTAAATTTGAGGGGAGGGGGGATGGGGATTTTCCCTTGTAAGAATAAGCAGTATCGCTTACCCGCCATGTTCTCACGAATCACCCAGTCTTTGATACACAGCATTTGAATCCACCAGATTTTGACGGAAAGAGATGTTCCCCGCCAAGTCACATAGCTCTGCTTATTCTGTCTAAGTCCCGTTATGTTCTGACAACACTGTTTCCTTAGTTACAAGGGTATCTTGCTCTCCACCCTTCACTGACGAGGTAGAAGCTGTCACAACGAGAATAATAGAAACTAATGTTCAGGGAGGAATTCACCACCCTGCTGATGCTTGAGCCCAGAAACACTTTTTTTTATGATTGGTGTTGCTTATAGTGATTTTTAGTCAATGATGTAAGAGAACAGCAGCCAGTTTCTCGGCTATTTTAGATTCAATAGTTACATGTATCTACATTCAGCTCCAACACACACCTATCCTCAAATGCTGTGTAGTTTGCTGTAGCTTACCGGTATCATAACCATGCTATAGACACTAACCTACATCCGAATACGTATTCCGCGAAACCATTGCACGGTTACTGCTATGTCGTAGCAGTATTATCGGTTTCTTCTTTCCTTTTCCAGTCACATGCGTGACGACCGAGTAAGAACTAATGTCTGTGTGCCTCTGTAAATGTCATAATACCCTCTATGATCGCTACGCCGGATATAGGTTTTAAATGACCAAGAAAGCCTTATTGCTGCACCTTTACTATAGAAGGACTGCCACAAAGAAAGACTGGTACATCTGCAACTCTTCGATACCGAATGACTGTCTATAAATATGTCCCAATACGTGTCCTAATCTCATTTATACTATTATAATGATCACTATGCTAGATATGCGACAAAATCATGTATTAGCATCTTCGTTGAATGCATAGTGTGAGCTGAAGTGTTGGCAGAAGAACCCACACTGTGTTGCTAGGGGAGGCCGAAATGCACGCGTTTAATTACACGCTGACTGGCGCGAGGTCTGGAACAGTTAAGGGAATTAATAGTAGCAAATAAAGTACGTAGTTGATATAATACTTAACTTTAATCCACAATTGGTGTACATCGCTCTTGACGGTACATGTTATAATCTCAATATCAAATGCTATGGCGCCTTGCTAGGTCGTAGCAAATGACGTAGCTGAAGGCTATGCTAACTATCGTCTCGGCAAATGAGAGCGTAGTTGTCAGTGATCCATCTCTGCCTAAGTCGCCTGTACAACTGGGGCGAGTGCTAGTAAGTCTCTCTAGACCTGCCGTGTGGTGGCGCTCGGTCTGCAATCACTGACAGTGGCGACACGCGGGTCCGACGTATATTAACGGACCGCGGCCGATTTAAAGGCTACCACCTAGCAAGTGTGGTGTCTGGCGGTGACACCACATGAGCCATGGCCGGCTTGATTCATGCTATTTGTTCTTTGGCATTGTGCCACCATCGAGTGCAGGATACTACTACTGCTGTACTATCTTTGGTGTGACCGCTATATTTCCGTGTGGTGGTGCGTGCGGCAGTCAGTCGGTTGAGACAGAGCATAGAGGAAGTCTCCACAGCGGGCTGTCGGGCCGGGACCGCTGGTGTCATCCACACACGGTTGGATTGTTTGGCGGTAGCTGCGAGAGCTACAAAGTTCGCTGCCCACCGAAACTGGATACTAAAATTCACTGATCAGCTAACCTATTATGAAACCACAACTGCTGTGACATCTCTTCGTTCATTGCCAGTTGTTGCTCCCTGGGCCGTTGCAGCTAGCAGCAACGTATGGTGTGTTGGAGTCAGCGAAATTTTGCAGCCATCTTCCAGTATGGTCTTTAACTATTAAGTTACTTATCAGTGAAGTGCACCAGCGGTATTTTCTGCCTTGTGGCCGTTACCACCCCCATTACCTGCCCTGGTCATTAGCGTTGTTTTCCGGCAGTGTGTTTTCTTCGCTGTGTTGATGCTGTCCAGCACGGCATGTAGTTCGACAGCCTTTCAGTTGTTTGTTAATTTTCTTTCCTTAAGAGTGGTTATTGTGTCTTGGCTGATTTTATATGCCAATTTTGAAGACTTAGTATGGTTGGTATATTCGTCCTCAGCTGACATTTTCCATTGTCATACCTTTGGTCGTGCTGAAAGGAATTGATTAGGTTGTTGGTCGGTCCTTCAGCCGTCCCTGGGTCTGGTTGCCATCCGATTATTTAACCTTACTCTTGGCTGCCTGTCTCATCTCACCTTACGTTAGTGCCACATACTCAGGTCGACCCTTGGAACACTTCTGAGCACTACTGTTCTTTTGGTTTTACATTGTGATTTTCATTTTAGTCTGATGCACTGAGCCGGCGGGTGTAACCTAGCGGTTCTAGGCGCTTCAGTCTGGAACCGTACGACCGCTACGGTCACAGGTTCGAATCCTGCCTCACGCATGGATGTGTGTGATGTCCTTAGGTTAGTTAGGTTTAAGTAGAACTAAGCTCTAGGCGACTGATGACCTCAGATGTTAAGTCCCACAGAGCTCAGAGCCATTTGAACCATTTGTGATGCACTGTGCAAGGCCTTTAGCTGTCTATTGATTTAGTTTATTTTAATTTTAAAATAAGGCCTTCAGCCGCCTAAAATTAAAATTTGAAAATTGATTTCTTTAGAAACTAAATTTTGAAAGTTTGTTCTGTCTGAAATTAGTGTTATCCAGGCCTTAATCCCTGAATTGTTCAATGTCCAGTGTGTGGCCCTCATCCGAGCTTTCACGTGAATATTTTTAAGATAAGTTGAAGATTGAGTTGTTGAATAACTAAAATTTTGAAGGTTTGTTCTATCTGAAGTTCTTGTTATCCAGACCCTAAGTTCAGAGTTGTTCAATGTCCAGTGTGTGGCCTTCAGCCGAGCTTTTACGTGAAATATTTTTAAGATAACGCCTTTTTTTAGGCGTCTTAAATTAAAATTTTGCTAATTAATTGGTTTAAAACAAATTTTCTTAAAAAAATTGCTCTATCTAAAATTCTTGTAATCCAGGCCTAAGCCCTGAGTCGTTCAGTGTCTTGTGTGTGGCCTGCAGCCGAGTATTTACGTTATATATATATATATATATATATATATATATATATATATATATATATATATATATATATTGCAGTAGGTGCTGGGAGATGAAAAAGCTTGCACAGGATAGGGTAGCATGGAGAGCTGCATCAAACCAGTCTCAGGACTGAAGACCACAACAACAACAACATATATATATATATATATATATATATATATATATATATATATATATATATATAAGTAAGGCCTTCAGCCGCTTGTATTCTTTCAAGAAAATTTTATGACTTGTGTTCAGGCCTTCAGCCGTTCTTGTTTTTGGCGTGGTTTTGGGCCTTCAGCCCAAGAGGTATTGCAAGTTTTCTTAACTAGGCCTTCACCCGTATTATTTTTATTCGATCCTTTTAAGGCAATGTGTTCTTAGGAAAATGAAGTTTGTGTGTTTTGTGCAACTAACAGTAACTGGTTACGCCCCTCTTAACAACCATAACAACTCAATCTTGCGAAACCAGATTTCAACAGTTTCATGAGAAATGCATTACCCGTTTTTCAGTTGCGATATACCTCCATAACACAATCCTAACAGCATCACAGAGCTTACAACAGGTTCAAAATGGTTCAAATGGCTCTGAGCACTATGGGACTTAACATCTATGGTCATCAGTCCCCCAGAACTTAGAACTACTTAAACCTAACTAACCTAAGGACAGCACACAACACCCAGCCAACACGAGGCAGAGAAAATCCCTGACCCCGCCGGGAATCGAACCCGGGAACCCGGGCGTGGGAAGCAAGAACGCTACCGCACGACCACGAGATGCGGGCTTACAACAGGTACACTATCCACTAAATCGTTTACATTGGTGCAACGGCCTCGCACCTCCATGCACATTTCAGAGCTACGAAAAGAGTGGGGAAAGATTCAGCGTGTAATCATAATTTCGTTCAGTTTCCCTCCTTGTACTCTTCCGGAGTGGAACGACAGTATCTCTCAATTAACAGTTTTTTTGTATGATTTGAATTCTAAATGCTCTGTGATGATTTTCGAGGTGTTGATTTTAACTTAGCAACACCTAACCTCTACATAAACGATCTCCCAACCACAGACAACACAACGATGGCAATCTACGCGGATGACACAGCCATCCTCGCGCAACATTGGAAACCATCAAACATTACGTCACGCCTACAGACTGCACTCAGAGTGGCTGAGCCTTGGTTGGAGAAATGGCGTGTTAGAGTAAACGTCGACATGTGCGAAGCCGTTCTGTTCACTAGAAGACCGAAGCAACTGCGCAATCACCGCTATTGCAGACCAATAACTCACATGCACGCCCAATACGTTTCCGCGAGAAAGTCAAATACCTCGGTGTCTGGCTGGACTGGAAATTACTCTGGGGGGACCACATACAACACATGACCAACCGAGCTAGCGCAAGGCTCAAACAGCTCTATACTATGCTCAACAGGCGTAGCAAACTGAACAGAAGGGTGTCGAGGTCCATGAACATGACACTTATCCGACCCCTGATGACGTACGCAGTTCCTGTCTTGGGATACGCTGCGCCTACACGCCTGCGCCGTCTGCAGCTCATACAAAACAAAGTACTCAAAATCATAAGCAATGCTCCACGATACACACGCATCACGGACCTTCACCGGGAATACCGACTTGAGACTCTCACGGAGGTAATCCACAAACTTACCACAAGACTATACAGAAACTCCAGACATTCGCAGAACCCGTTTATTCTGAATCTGGGGAACTACGACCTCAACCATAGATGGAAACAGAAAAGACCAAAAGACATACTTGTAAGGACCTAACATCTATGGCCAAGCATACGCAAACATAACGGTACAGGCGAGCCCCTCTTAATCAGACGCCATTACTGGATATCCAGCTGGAATAGACTGCCGAATAACTGGCACCGAGCGAGGTGGCGCAGTGGTTAGCACACTGGACTCGCATTCGGGAGGACGACGGTTCAATCCCGTCTCCGGCCATCCTGGTTTAGGTTTTCCGTGATTTCCCTAAATCGCTTCAGGCAAATGCCGGGATGGTTCCTTTGAAAGGGTACGGCCGATTTCCTTCCCCATCCTTCCCTCACCCGAGCTTGCGCTCCGTCTCTAATGACCTCGTTGTCGACGGGACGTTAAAGACTAATATCCTCCTCCGAATAACTGGCACCACGCAGGGAAACCGTACCGTACACTGCATGCAGACAAGCTCCACACATCCCCCATCTATGGCCGATCTCCCACTACTGTATAACGATCTTGATTGTTCCAGGAATGTAGCGGCTGCAGCAACTGGGATACATCGCCATCGCTTGCCACGGTAATGATGCATGATACCTATACTAACAAATCCAACCTTGCATGAACTATCGCAGCTAGTAAGCCACTACTGCTCTTACTACCCATCCCACTGTCGCAGAGGTTTTTTTCCCACGGCACGAGCCATGGCTCTTTTTTCCCTCTGCTCTTCAAATCGCTACCCTCACTCGCGTTTCGTCCACAATCTGTCACCTGATGGACCGTGTTAATGCGTAGTCTTACCCAGACGCACGGATAACATCACAGCCCAGCATCCTGAGATCCACTTACTAGATAACTAACATGTTTACGGAGGTGACAGTAGAACGCACATTGGTGCGGGCGTGTAGGGGCCCCATCTCTTTTTTTTTAAAAAAAAAAAAAAAAAAAAAGCTGTTGGAGACAGGAATGTCAAGGAATAATGTGTACCTTACGTTTAACTGCCCCTCGATCTACATGGTAGTTTGCCACACAGCTTCTCCCATTCCATTTGAACGAGTCTCACTTTCATACCTCTCATTCTCGACCTCCACAATAACTTTGAGACCCAATAGCTGTTAAATGATGTGTTCAGGTGAACTGTAACATCGATTCAACAGCTCAAAACACCATAGTTACACATCTGTATGTCCCTCTTTCCAGAGATGGAAGCGGTACAGGATGCCAAATCAGACACATTTCAGCCGTCTAATTTCCAAAATGTTATTTTATTTAGCTACCAGTTTTGGTGATTTACTACACCATCAGCCGATATTCGGCAGATGATGGTTGAAGTGATCGCTACATCAAGCAGAGATCTGCAGATACCAGTATTCGAATGCTGGCCCCTATTTTGACCGGAACCGTCGTTGGAATCTTCCAACACGTCAATCAGGGGGCTCAAAATGGCGTAGTAAATCGCCAAAATGGTAGACAAATAAAATAACTGTTAGGAAATTAGACAGTCGAAAGGTGTTTTATTCGACATCCTCTACATAGTCCCTGTCCACCAATCATGTGAGCCCACAACGGTTCATGTTACATGGCTTAGCCATGAAGCAAAAGCATCATGTGGATTCTGCTAGGATCATATAGGATGGCACACTCTATTCGAATATGTAACTAAAAGGAAATTAATCTCTGAGAAAGACGACTTGCTTCTCTCAGAAGCATAAGGATGGATTGGGATATGCGTTGAAGTTCACAGAAAACCTTTTTTTGCTCAATCAGTGCATGAGTTGGGGATGGAGGGGTAATTTATAATACTGGTGCGATATATCGATAATCATGCACTTATGACGTATATGTTTTATCTGTAGGACGTCCGCAAGTGTTACAGTTGTCTGAAGTACGCGGGAACATCTGGTTTGACAGATAACCTTAATGTAACTAATTTTGTGGCACATTAGTAGGACTAGAAATGCCGCACACCGTCGACGGAAGCATTAACCACAGTAAAATTCCTAGCGTTCAGCATATGGAGCGACCTGAAGACCCTTACATATGTTGTCGTCAGGCTCATTTGCTGGAATTTTACAGAAAGCAACTCTATACTGAGGGCTGATAGCCGATAAGCTAAGGCAGAAGAATATGTTAGGCCCAAATTCATTTGCATGGTATTTTAAGGAGTTTAATCCACTCATTAAAAAGTGGAAGTGTTGGAGGCGAGTGACCGTAATTCCCGTCGGCATGTCACCTGCAGACTGTGACACTATAATACGGATCGAGGTGTAAGATGCACTACGGTGAGAGCTGTTGCTGATGGAAATATCGAGACTGTCATGGTCTGGCGTATTTGCTGGCTAATTCGCTTTCGATGTAAGACAGTCGAATAAGCGTGTAGGTATTGGATTTTCTTCTAAAAAATTAACTGTGCTGTGCATGTGCAAACTACCAAATGGATATATACATTTCTAGATGAAATACTGTATCATGGTCGGTCCACTCTCGAAGAGCACGTGGGTGGAAAAATGAGCAATCCTATGACAGCCCTGAAATTCTCAGTGAATTTTTTATGCCTATAAATGGACAGACTGACATTAATAGGTAAACTAGATGTACGTGTACCTCTACGTACTTACTTCCCAAGCCATGGTATAGTGCCTTCACATGAGCGCTGAATTTTCGTATTTTATGTTTATGGTCCTTACGCAAAATGAATGTTGGCAGCTTGAAACGTCGGTTCTCTAAATTTTTGTAATGGTGTTCCTCGAAAGGAACATTGCCGTCACTCCAGGGACTTCGATTTATCTACCTGGTGACTATAATCTGACTGCAGGTGAAGAAAAAATTACTCACCATGCAGAGGGACTCTTGTGATCAATTTGAATAATCAGTTAATCAACTTGATATTAATGGCGTGCCGCCGACCGAGTGGAAGCGATGCTGAGAGGGTCACGGATATAATTCGTCAGTTAGTGCAGTTATCAGGCGTGTTTATTTTATTTTCATTTTTTTTTTCGTGAGAACTTTTAACAAAATTTCAATCTACCACGTGCACAGAGAGATCTCGTTATCGTAATAAAATCAACTATATTACCGAGTGTATAAAGTGACAAATAGAACTGACCTAATATTTACAGCTCATCTGTGCTGCTATGTCACTACCTTAAGTGAAGTTGCAGTTGACGAATCGTTTGAGTATCTTAAGAGTTCGAAATTAAGGACCCATCCTGTGACATAGGCGGTCTTAGCAGTCCGTCATGAGCCAAAAATGAGTTTAATATTCTAGTCTTGTGATGCAGGATATAGCAGATACGAAGTCTAAATTAACAGATATTTTTAAGGAATGAGACAACGCTCATAAGAAATGTAACCTCTGCCGTACAGTTGTACGGGAAATTCACACTAAGAATCAACACGTAACGATACTTCAGCGATGTGAAAATGCTTGTATGCTCTGATTTCTTCTTTGATCGAAAATAACAGGCAGAAAAGGGAGGAAATACATTTTGCATTTTAAATTTAAGGTGTATGGACAACAAGATCCCCGTCTCAAATCGAGTAAAGTAGTTTTCTTAAAATGAAGAGTGAATGTCAGATGCAGAATTGTACCTGCTTATCTCCCAGTGAGCTAAGAGTTAGTGTCGTCAGTAGAGAATAGCAGCAGATGTGGTCACGAGAGTACGGCCGACCAAAAGCCTGTCATGACCAAGCGGGTACAACGAAAGGCTCCTGCTAGCTGGCTTTGCAGATACATGGTACACTTAGTAGATGGTACTGTGTTGGACTGGAGGCGAAAGTCAACTTTTTTCATATTGAGATACCGTGTTCAAGCAAGAAAACGAGCACTACAATTGTAAATCATACAACGTATTTCCCACTTTTCTTTTGAGCAGGATGCAACTTGCTTCCCCTAGATAGGTAGAAGTGTGTTTCACTCCCCTGTCCCTCGAAATCCCGCTCGGGATCGTGGACAGAAGTAATGCTTTAGAGACGTGCACTGCCTGTTTTGTTCTTTGTCGGCAGATGAGCACCTGCATTTCGCTATTTTTATTTCCCAGACTTAAACGTTCACTAACGCAGTGGCTGCTTCAAAAGACCTTTCCAGGAAGACGATGTCGCTCCGTGCACAGCGGCCCTGGCCAGTCTTGTTTTGTTCCAGCCCCGACAGCACACAGACCAGAAGCGGCGCCTTGTGGCCGTTGTATCACACGTTCTTTGATGTGACCTGTGCCCTTGAAGCGGTTGCATCAAAGGCATTTCCTGGAAGGAGTGCTCAATTAACAATATACATCCTGCGTTCTGTTTTAAGAATGCTTCTCGCTTGTGTACTACTCCATCACCTGCGTGTTTGAGCTAGCTGACCTGTAGTGGCAACCTCAAAGACCTTCCCAGAAGGACCAACAAATATGGGGCATTTACTGCCTCCGGACACACATCGGCGCCTGCTTCAGAGGCATCTAAAATGTTACATAGCAGACACCAGGACGCTGACCTTGGTGCGTATGTAGCCAACACTCAAAAATATAGGAAAATCACCCAATGGCCTTCCAAACTAACAGCAAAGCACAGTCTGAGCGGTTGTTCCCGCCAATTTCTGAGTTGTGGATCATGGGGAGGGGAGGGTTGGTGTGGCAGGAGAGAGGACTGGGGATTTTACAAAGGATGAGTGGATTTCCCAGATGGGGTGGATGGTAATTAATTGATTAGGGGGCAGACAGCGGAAGTGGGAGGGGGTTCCACGGTACTGAATAAATTGAAACTAGTGCAGAAATTGCTTTATTTCAATACGAGCATCACAGAATGGTTTACTGTGAGAATTCAGTGAGTGTAATTTCCTAGAAGAGTCGCTCAATTTCTGTTGCTCCTTCATAAGTCTAGTGCAAATTCTAGGAAAGGAAAAGTAGTGAGATTGGACCTCACACGAAGATTTGCCATCAATCCTCCTTCCCTCACTGCTTTTGCGTGTGGAATACAGAAGCAGTGAGGGGAGTGGGGGAGGGGGGGGGGAGGTGGAAGTGACTGTGCTATACAAACTCTGCCACAAACAATATTGTGGCTTAGGGAGTATAGACATAACGTAGACTTGTGTATAAAAGTAACACGTAACAATGATATGTAACTGAAAAGAACAAAATAGCTCTTTTAATATGAAAACTATGGAAGATAGGTTGACAGGAAAAATGAAAGTACTGGGTTAAGTAGGAAACAATCTACATCACTCAACTGCTGCAAACACCCAGCTAAAGATTGTCTAATAGCTTTCAGGTGCAACAGAAATTTGATTTTCAGAATTTTTCATGTAACTGTTGACCAAATTAGAAAAATTTAAATGCTGTTGTGGTCCACACGTTAATAGGCATAACCTTAGGTTAGAGGTTTAACACAACGTACAGACATCAAAAAAAGTATTACATCAGCTCGGTTCCAGGAGTTCCGGAATCTGAACAGAAAATTGTAATAGAGATCAACATAAATGTCACTTCTGCCCTTTTTATTGCTCATGAATACCAGACATTGCATGTTGCACCACCATACAGCGAGACCTTCAGGGGTGGTGGTCCAGATTGCTGTACACACCGGTATCTCTAATACCCAGTAGCACGCCCTCTTGCATTCATGCTTGCCTGTATTCGTCCTGGCATACTATCCACAAATGCATCAAAGCACTGTTGGTCCAGATTGTCCCACTCCTCAACGGCGTTTCGACGTAGATCCCACAGATGGCAGATTGGTTGGTGGATGACGTAGATCCCGCAGATTGGTTGGTGGATCACGTTGTCCATAAACAGCCCTTTTCAATCTATCCCAGGCATGTTCGATAGGGTTCATGTCTGGAGGACATGCTGGCCACTCTAGTCAAGCAATGTCATTATCCTGATGGAAGTCATTCACAAGATGTCCACGAAGGGGGCACAAATAGTCATCCATGAAGACGACTGTCTTGCCAGTATGCTGCCGATTTGGTTGCACTATCTGTCGGAGGATGGCATTCAAGTATTGTACAGCCGTTTTGGCGCCTTCCATGACCACCAGCGGCGTACGTCGGCCCCACATAATGCCACTCCAAAACAGCAGGGAACCTCCACTTCTCTGCACCTGCTGGATAGTGTGTCTAAGGCGTTCAGCCTGACCGGGTTGCCTCCAATCACGTCTCCGACGATTTTCTGGTTCTAGGCATATGCGACACTCATCGGTGAACACAACCTGATGCGAATGCTGAGCGGTCAATTCGGCATGTTGTTGGGCCCATCTGTAGGCGCTTCGTGGTTGTGAAGATGGTTCAAAATGGCTCTGAGCACTATGCGCCTTAACTTCTGAGGTCGTCAGTCGCCTAGAACTTAGAACAAATTAAACCTAACTAAGGACATCACACACATCCATGCCCGAGGCAGGATTCGAACCTGCGACCGGAGTGGCCGTGCGGTTCTAGGCAATGCAGTCTGGAACCGAGCGACCGCTCCGGTCGCAGGTTCGAATCCTGCCGGCTGCGAAGATGGACATCGCCATGGATGTTGGGAGTGAAGTTGCGCATCATGCAGCCTATTGTGCATAATTTGAGTCGTAACGCGACGTCTTGTAGTTTCACGAAAAGCATGGTAGCGTTGCTGTCAGGGTTCCTCCGAACCATAGTCCGTAGGTAGCGGTCATCCACTGCAGTAGTAGCCCTTGAGCGGCCTGAGCAAGGCATGTCATCGACAGTTTCTCTCTTTATCTCTGAACAATATCAATTTGGTTCATTTCGAGACGCCTCGACCCTTCCCTTGTTGAGAGCCCTTCCTGGCACAAAGTAAAAATGCGGACGCTATCTTACCGCGGTAATGACCGTCTAAGCATGACTGAACTGCAGACAACACGAGCCGTTTACCTCCTTCCTGGCGGGATGACTGTAACTGATCGGCTGGGAGCCCCTCCGTCTAATAGGAGCTGCTCATGCTTGGTTGTTTACATCATCGGGAGCGTTTAGTGACATCTCTGAATAGTCAAAGGGACTGTGTCTGTGATACAAAATCCACAGTCAAAGTCTACCTTCAGGAGTTCTTGGAACTGTGCTGAAGCAAAAATTTTTTTGGTATATGGATAAAGTATTAACCTGAATATCGTGTATTGAGGCAAAATAAGTGACGCCACGTATAGTTCCAGTACCTTTAGCGGCTTCCTACAAACGTTACACATGATTTATAACCAATTAGAAACATTTACTTGCTCACAGGCCACATAAATTAATGGAGGGGGAAAAGATTAACGCTTACTAAACTGCTGCTGAAGTAAAGTTTCAGGCATGACATATTAACGTGTTATTTCATTACTACTAACTGTATTCGCTACACTGTTTCCAGATAGTACCCATATAAAAGGCCGTAAAGAATATGCGACAATCTCAAGGACAAGATTAGTCTATGCAACCGAGCGAGGTGGCGCACTGGACTCGCATTCGTGAGGACGACGGTTGAATCTCGCGTCCGGCCATCCTGATTTAGGTTTTCCGTGATTTCCCTAAATCGCTCCAGGCAAATGCCGGGATGGTTCCTCTGAAAAGGCACGGCCGACTTCCTTCCCCATCCTTCCCTAATCCGATGAGACCGATGACCACGCTGTCTGGTCTCCTTCCCGAAAACAACCAACCAGATCAGTCTATGCAGACGTAACGAAACACCTATGTGACAGCAAAGGGTGCCAAAACATCCTCTGGTGGCAGCTTAGACATGTATTCTGGCACGCTACCGATCATACAGGTACCGAAAGACATCGTGCAATAAACTGTTCCAAGCATGTTACGCGGTTGCTTGTAATTCGGCAATGGTCCTTGCAGACCACAGAGTAAGAGTAAGACCCCACTTCAGTTGGCGAGAGATATAGTGATCCGCCATACGTGTTCAATTGGCGAGAGATAAAGGGATTTTGCTGGCTACAGCAGTTGTTGTACAACATGAAGAGCACGACTCTGAGAAGCCGTATGTGGACGTGCATTGTCCAGCTGAAAAAGCACCTTCCTGTGGAATAAATAGCAATAGCATGAGGACAACAGTCCATGCATTCATGCAAGTACTGGTTACTTCACCCTCCAGAAATGTGACAGCTAGTTGCAGCTATGCCACTCTCCAGAAATCGATTTTGACATGTGCATGGGGGCTTAATTAAATTTTATGCAAATAATTTTAATTTTAGTAGCTGTCTATCCGATTACGAAGTCTCGTAACCGGTTGGCCCTGACTGGTATTTGTACGCAATCTGACTGCATAGAACAACAACAAAGAATGAAACGAAATTTCCGTTAACACAATTAATTAATTAAGTCCCCAGCAACTATGAAAGCTATGAAACAACGAGGCACAAGTGTCGCTGTTCTGTGTGTGGAAGTGTGATTCAACGTACACATCTGGCACGGTTCTTCCTCAATACGACAAGATATTTTAAATACCATTTATACTGAAGTAATTAAAAAAACAGAAATACTATAATTGCACATAGAAACCAAAAATACAGTGTAATACAAGAACACGAGCCAGTTGCTTTGTTGACTGAACCTGTGACCAAGAGGCATTATTGTTTAAGACATTGAAATAATACAAAGAAAAGGAATTTTTTTACCTTCATATATATTGACGAAAAGCACACTCTGATCATTACAGCATCCCCAATCCCACAATATTTGGTGTCTAGCCAATCAAAACAATATGACAACATCTGAACAAGCACTCTCCATGGGAACATCTCAACAATAACTCACCACTGCTACTTCTCAACAAGCACTGGCTACTGCTACTTCTCAGCACTGCCAGTGGAGGTGGCGGAATAAAACTCTTTGGCGCAATCTCTGGCGCTGTGGCTCAGTGTAGCCACCTTTCATATGCCCCTCCTCCACGGGCCAGAATTTGATGGTATTTTTGCCAGCATTGGTGGTGAAAATACCACCAAATTCGTCCAAAAAATACAGACAAAAATTAAAAAGTAATATTATTAAGTAAATATCACATAACTAAATAAATTTTGGCTTTGCACTGACCCTTCTATAACCTAATATATAAAATACAGCAAGGTATACAAATGCTTGCATACATGTGATTTTACATAATAGTTTACACAAGCATCATGTGGTTAAACAATTCAATCAATAGCGCCAGCCATGACGAATAGGTGCAGGTAAGAGTCTCATAATATCTCATAAACAGTAAACACACAAAAAATCAGTTCTTACAAATATTCACATAAAACCCTTTCAATAGTTCAATAAACAAGTAGGACTCCTCAGAGTAGTTGACAATTCCAACAGTAGCACCCAGCAATGATCAATAGGTGCAAATAGCAGTCTCATAACATTTCATCATCAGTATTTAAACAGCTTCAACAGTGGCACCCAAAAATGGCGAGCAGGCGCAGACACCAACAAGTGATATTATTTCAGTACAAGCAGTCCATCAGTGGCACCTAGCAATGTTGAACAGGTGCAGACACCAACAAGTGACATTATTTCAGTAGAAGCAGTCCATCAGTGGTACCCAGTAATGTTGAGCAGGTACAGACAGCAACAAGTGACATTATTTCAGTAGAAGCAGTTCCATCAGTGGCACGCAGCAATGTTGAGTAGGTGCAGACACCAACAAGTGACATCATTTCAGCAGAAGCAGTCCATCAGTGGTACCCAGTAATGTTGAGCAGGTGCAGACACTAACAAGTGACATCATTTCAGCAGAAGCAGTCCATCAGTGGCACCCAGCAATGTGGAACAGGTGCAAGTAACAGTCCATAATATTCACTATCACTAATCAGACAGTTCATCAGAATTTATCAGCAGAAATTAAACATTTCCAAGTGGCACCCTGCAATGTTGAATAGGTGAAAGCACGAACAACAGTTTGAAGGCACACACAATTGCTTTTACACAATTATTATCAATGCTCTTACACTAAACATACAAATTATAATAAACACACAAATGATATCAGATAATTGTCATATTAACTATTACAATACACAAATGACAGTAAACCTATAATATTTATGGGTGTCAGTGCAAGCCACAACAAACAAGTAAAATAATATTTAGGAGATAGGTCGGTACCAATTATTAGGGATTAGGAAAGGAAAACACACAAAACACACTCACTCACCTCTCATCCACTTTAAGTACTACTGTGTAATTGAATAGTGTTAACTGTGTAAATGCAATTCTGTCAAAGATTTGATGTTCGACATGTGTATCAAGTAGTAGTGGCAGCAGTGTATAACAGTCAATAATAGTTAGTCAACGTCATAGTCATCATGTCAAGGCCAATGTTTGCCAAGCCAAATCAAATGTACTGTTGCTGAACAACTGTCAGTGTGCCAAGATATGCAAATACTTCCTATCTCCAAAAAAAAGTATATACTGCTTAGTGATTTAACAAAGTGTGTGTGTAGACAATCTTCCTTCTACTTGTGTGTTCTAATCTGCCATCTTCATCCTCCTTGTCCCATATAAACCAACAAAAGAAAATATGCTCCTCACTTACTTTACCTCTTATCCACCAAAACTCCAATAATCATCAGCATCACATAATCTCAATTCTTTAATAATACCTCTTACGTCGATACATATAAACCTTATCGTCAATATCATTTACCTTACCTCTTGTCCACCGAAACTCCAATAATCAACTTCACACAATCTCAATACCTCAATAATACCTCTTCAATACGTCGACACATATAATCCTTATTACCAATATCATTTCACTTCCATAACAACTCTTTCCTCGAGTCAGTCTGCTCGAACAAGTACAGACAAAATCCTAGTGCAAACTTCAATTTATCATCCCATGCAATCCTAAGACACAATGTCCACACACAAACTCTGTGTAGTCCATCAGACCCAAATCTTCTGCTCATTATGAATTATAAAATAAATTTTGGTTACCTTGTCCATCATTAAATAAAATAAATGCATACATGACCTCTAACAGCCTTTAGTTTGAATAACTCTCAGTAAGTAAGTACGAGTACGGAGTGTGAATGATCGTAATATTTCACAGTGTGTACACCACTTCAAGAATCATGGCAAAACAGAAGCAAACATGTGGAGTTTTCTTGTGTCAAGTGTCACTTGCTATTTCAATTGCTCGCGAAGAATGCAGTGTAATAACTGTCAATGGTCTAAACCTAGTGTTGGTATGTCATGTCGTTAGCCTCCTTCCTATTAGCATAAATTTATACAGCTTACATAAAACCTCCAGCTCATGTGACTTCAATGAAGTTTCCTGTACCAATGTCGTTCGTAGAATTATAGTAGTTCATTTTCTTATCTTAAAATATAAGACACTGAGCGTAAGCAAAACATGCAACAGTGAGACAATATACCAGTAGAGAACATAATGTCAACAAGTGGATGCAGCACAATTCCTACAACGAGGCTCTGCCAAGCGAACAATCTATAATTAATACCATAGTGTGACATAAACTCCATGTTCGTACACCGTATATAAGCATTTATATATACCAAATTAAAGAGTAGTTATGACAACAAACAGAAATGTATAAATATGCAATCCATACGCAAAGCAGCAAATATGTATCTTACATAATAAACAGGTCATTAGCATCATATCAGCATAACAAATAAATGTCCATATGTAATCTTAATAAGTAAACATGAAGGCGCAAGCAGATACATCACAAAGTATAACCTACATACATAACCATATCAGCACAACTAATCAGGTGACAATTATAATTTAAGTAAATAAGCACAGCAGGCACATAATAAAAAAAATGTGAGATCAGTAAAAAAGCATAGCAGCCAAGCGATGCATAATATACATAAGTAACAACCCTGTTCATTAATCAATCATTGTCAAAATCAGTTAATGTACGCAAGCACGTCGTTTCACAAGTAAATTCATAGAACATAAAATTTAGCACAATGTATGAATCACGTAATCGCGAGCAGCAAATTACGTCTAAAGTACGTACCTAAGTGGAAATATGTTATCTGAAAAATAAAGTCAATTAATAGTTACCTTTTTAGTTTACTAGTTTCTTCTTCGAAATTACATTCTCCCTGAAATTTTCTCGATAGCAAGTCCTCTTAACGTTGGACACACACAGAATTTACTTGAAGGTCTCAAATATTTTATACAACCGTATCCTGAAAAATACTGAACGTTAATAACATAATTTATCTAGCCTCTATAGCTTTATACTGAATTTATTCGGAGAAATTAGACTGTGTATTTGTTTACGACTATCAGTGCATTCGCACTGAGCGCTGGATCAGCTACGCGTGACGTAGGAAGTAATTGTTTGCTGTCAACGACTGCCTTGTGCGCCGCGCAGACTTGACTGTTGCTTTGAGTATGTACTCCCTTAGAGCGCCGAGATTTAAGAGTTTCTACTTCCACAGTGTTATCATGAATAATTTTGCGAACTCTGTATGGACCGTTATAAAGCAGAAAAAATTTGCGACGCAAGCCTTTTCCTTTGTGAGACAAACGGTGAGACTTAATTAACACCTTCTGACCAACTGACAAGGTTTTTAAACGACCAGGACGTTTAGCTGATTTCTCTCTTCTAGCAGCCGCAGATGCAATATTTTGTAGAGCCAGGTTGACAACTTCAGAATGCCGCAGTTTCCGTGAAGGCGGAAAAGGAACGATTTCAGAAATGCAATTTGTCGGTGCTTTATTTTTTAATATCAATATGGGCGGTAAAGAAGTTGAATCATTAGGGAGTTCATTCAGAATGTTTTGAAAAATATGAAGATACTGATCCCAAGTTCTGTGATTCTGATGACAATAAAGTCGACACAATTTATTGATTTCCTTCATCCATCTCTCTGAAGCGTTACATTGAGGGTGAAAAAGTGAAATGAAAATTGGTTTAATTTTAAGACGCCGTAGAGTACGAAGCCAAATTTTAGAGCAAAACTGTGATCCATTATCTGATATAACCTTATCAACATGACCCACTTCTTTAAGAAAATGTTTGATGAAAGCGTTAGATACTGAACGAGCTGTTGCTTTGCGTAAAGGTGTAAAACATACATATTTTGATGTCAATTCCACTGCTACTAAAATGTACGCAAAACCGTTAGTAGAACGAACCACTGGAGAGAACAATTCGACTGCAGCCATGTCCTTTAATTTTGCTGGAATGATAGGAAACAACGGTGCTCTGTGAGAAATAGTTGGCGGCTTAGCCTTTTGACATAATTTGCATTTGACAAGAACAGATCGAAAACGTTTTTCCATATTACTGAAGTAGCAATTTTCTCGTAATTTATGAAAGCATTTTCTGGGACCAAAGTGTGCGTAACTGAAATGTGTATACCAAATCAATTTATTAACCCACTCATCAGGAATGCAAATTATCCAAACAGAATTGTCGACCGATTTTCGTTTAAAAAGAATATCATTGCGAACAAAATAATACTGTCTAATCGCTACGCTTTCCTTTGTCCTCCACTTCTCCTTAATGTCCTTCCAGATTGGATCCTTATCTTGCTCCTTAGCGATGTCCTGGAGCGAAGACGAAATAAAATTCTCAAACGCAACACCTTGAACATACATCAAAAAATAATTTTCTTTGCAGTCCTCTTCAGCACTTTGTTTCAAACCCATAGGTGCACGTGATAAAGCATCAGCAATAATATTTGAAGATCCCTGAATGCAAGCAATACTAAAGTCAAATTCCTGTAGATACAGCGCCCATCGTGACAATCTTCCATGAGTTAATTTTGTTGACATAAGAAATTCCAGAGCTCGATGATCGGTGTAAACCTTAGTATGTCTGTCATACAAAAATATGCGAAATTTTTTTAAAGCTCATACAACAGCCAAAGCCTCAAGTTCCGTAATCGAATAGTTCTTTTCTGATTTAGAGAGAACACGACTTCCAAATGCAATAGTTTTCTGTACTACAACGCCGTTTTCTTCTATTTCTTGAAATAAATGTGCACCTAGGCCTTTGTATGATGAGTCCGTCGCCAAACAAAAATCTTTAGATAAATCCGGATGTGAAAGAAGTGGAGCAGCAACTAAAGCATCACGAAGTTGTTCAAATTCTGACTGAGCTTCCTCATCCCAACACCAATTAGAATTCTTTCCAGATAGTTCACATAAACGAGGTGTGGCCAAATCGTCCAATTTAACAAAGCGATTAAGAAAATTACAGACACCAAGGAAACTACGAACATCACGTTTTGTAGTAGGAACAGCATAATTACGAATAGCATCTAGTTTCTCTGGATCAGGAAGAATACCTTCTGTAGAAATAATATGACCAAGAAATTTCACCTGAGAACGACCAAATTCAGATTTTTCCAAGTTCACTGTAAAGCCAACTCTTGCAAAAATACGTAATAATGAATCCAAAATTTTGTTATGCTTACTCCAAGAACGTTTAGCAATAAGAATATCGTCAACATATGAAGTAATATTGTCACGAAGATAAACAGGTAAAATTTCGTTTAAACTACGAATGAATGCCGCTGAAGATAGAGTAAGTCGAAACGGTAATTTCCGAAATTGATAACAGTTACCAAAGGCTAAAAAGGCAGTGTATTTTCTACAATCCGGGTGGAGTTCTACATGCCAAAAACTTGCGCGCATATCAATCGTGGATTAAACTTTAATTCCATGGAAATGTTGAAGAAGTTCATCTAAATTTTGTGGACGGTCAGTTTCAGGAATGATGATATTATTTATCTGCCTGGAATCCAGAATCAAACTAATTGACCCATCCTTTTTAAGAACGACGTGTAATGGGCTGGTATAAGGACTGACTGCTGGCTCAATAATGCCTTGATCTAACATGTATTGAAGTTCACTCTTAACCTTGTCTCTGTAAGCCAAAGGAATAGCGTACGTTTTCCCCGAAATGGTGTGTGTCCTTTTACTTTAAATAAATATTGTAAGCCTTGTATTGTTCCTGTGTGATGACTAAATACTGTAGCATGTGAAGTCAAAATTTGGTGCAGATCTTCTCTTGCAACGTCATCTGGCACTTCAGCTTCCTTAACCTTTTCATTAATTAATTCTTCGCTATTAATTATATCATCCATCGCTTCTCTGTATCTATTGTCATTGTCATGAATGAACACATTGTCGTCATAATGCTCAGCGAAAACATCAGAAGTAAGAAACCTTAAGCATTTTGTGTCTGATACAGATTTTGTTAAACACTCGAAAAATTTCAAACTTTTCGGCATTCCGGCAACAGTCAAATTCACACTTCCTTCTTTAAAGTTTAAAATTGCCTTATGTGCGTTAAGAAACTCCATACCTAATATAATTTGTGTACTGAGTAATGGAACAATAATAAAATTAGCAGAAAATTCGTATCCTTGACAAATGAAATTTAAGTTGGTCTGTTGTTTGACTTCCACACTTTTTCCAGAAATAGCGCCTCGAATTGTAGTTTTAGAAACAGGTAACACAGGACAGGCAATAGTTCTTACACATATACGAAAAACTGATTCACTAATGACATTCAATGGGCTCCCAGAATCTAAAACTGCAGTGAATTTATTCTTACCCACACATACTTCAATAACAGGATGTAAAAATGCGTCTACATTATTTTCCTTTTCGTCTAGCAAAATGTCTCTCATGTCTTCCAGGCGTACGTAGTGTAAAGTCGTAGTGTCATTACTTTCTGAACCGTCTATATTGCTGCCAGAAGCCGAAGCTACAAGTCATTGTCGATTTCTTGCGTCATGTCTTTGATTATTCGCGTCATTTCGCGGATCAATTTCTACGATTTGCACTTGCCTCTCTGAAGTTCTGTCACGTGGAGGATGCCAATTAGGTCCTTCCTGTCTGTTGGATGCAAATTCTTGGTTGTGTCTGTTATTAAAATTTCTATTTTCCTGTCTATCTGCATGACTGCTTCTTGTGTAATTTCGACTGTCACTTCTGAAATTATTGTTGTATCTACTACCCTGGTTATTTCTGTATTAAGAATTTCTATTACTGTATGAATAATTTCTGTCTTGATGATACCGATTACTGTTTCCGTATGATTGATCATTCCGGTAGGAATTACCGTTATTATAATTGTCTGTGTAATTTCTGTTAGAACATCTGTTATTGTCATAAGGCTGGTATCTATTGTCCTGTCTGTTTCGTCTGTCATTCTCAAAATTACCCACATAACGTCCGTTCCGATCACTATCCCTTTTCTCTGAAAATCTATTGTAATTACTGTTACTGAAAAAAGTCCCGTCGTCGTTGTCATACTCAAGTTCTTGTAGCAACGTCTTAAAAGTCTCAATGTCGTCTTTACATCTTCCGGCTAAAGCAATTTGTCTTATCGATTGTGGCAGCTTAGTTAAACAAATGCGAATTAATTCAGTCGGGCTATAAGGGTTGGACAGGAATTGATTCTTTCGAATCATGTCTTCAAAGTATTCTGCTGGCGTGCGGAACTCAGACTGTTTAAAATTACGCTGCATAATAAGACTATGTTTGACTCTGTCTTGCGTGTTTTCGGACCAATATGCCGATAGAAATGCATGATAAAAATCATTTAGATTATTACAATCTCTAATAAGTGCACGCATGCGCGTCGCCGGTTCGTTTTCTAAATATCCACACATAAATTCCAGTTTGTGACTTAGTGGCCAATTTGGCGGGAGTGCGTACATAAATTGATGTAACCATGAACATGGATGTATGTCATTCTTAGAATTGCGGAAGATCTTAAATTTCCGATCAGTCAAAAAGTGTTTATAGTCAAAGTTTTCTCCTCGTGGCGACAAAGACCTACCGCGCCTGTCCCAGTCCCAATGTTGATTATTGTCAAGATCGCGCGCCTGGGGCTCTCTTGTTGCGTCTCGTAAATGAAACAAATAATTTTCTTCAAACCCCTCTGCTATCTGTGATTCTAAACTTCTGCTGCTGTCTTTTCCTACGATTTCGCCTTCAATTTGTTTGACTTGCTTTTGTAATGCCTCAAATTCCTTTTTAACGCGTTCATTAAATTTTCCTTGATTTTCAACATGTTTATTAATGTTCTGGTACTCTTCGGTTTCTGCAAATGGCAATGGAGCTGTATCATCTGAATCTCTGTTCCCATTTAAACTAAGACTTGTCAATTTATCTGAAATCTCCTCAACTCTTTCCGATAAGTCACCTATTTTTTCTTTCTGTTTATTTACGTCTTCCGTAAGTGTCGTGACTCGGGTTTCAGTATTGACACATTTAGTAGTTAACTGTTCATACTGTTGTGTTAGGTTATTTATTCTGTTATTTGGTACGGATTCCTCGATTCTTTCAAATATTTCTTCCTTATCGTGTGCATGTCGTAAATTTAACTCTGAAAATTTTTGTACTATCACGTGATCTCTTTCTTCCTGTTCTCTTTCCTGTTCCCTTTGTCTGAATTCTATTGAAATTAATCTATTATAGTGAGCTTTCAAAATCGGTTGTACTTCTTCTCTAATTCCTTTCTTTAATTCATCTTTCATGTTTTTGAAGCATGTCCCTATCCATGAGTCTAACCGTGTTTCCATTGTTCCCATATCAGTTTCTACCCGTGTTGCCAAAGTTCCCATCTCTCTTTTTAATTCAGATCCTAACTGTGTTTCCATTGTTCCCATATCAATTTCAATTGTTCCTATCTCTGTTTTAATTGTTCCTATTTGTGATCCCAGTGAGTCTAACCGTGTTTCCATTGTTCCCATACCAGTTGTAATTGTTCCTATTTGTGATCCCAAATTTAATACTGCACTTATCAACTGCTCCATATTAACTGGTTCGAAACTCTTTTCACCCCTAACATTTCCCGCAAAATCAACTTCTTTCGTCATAGCTGCAAAGCTATCTTTGTTCGATACTATTCCAAAATCTTCTGTCGTTAATCTCGTATTCTGAAAATTTTTTGATTGTGAAAAATTTTGAACTGTTTCCGGACTATTTTCCCGACTTATTAAATTGTTTTCCACTTCATTATTCATCATCCTGTTCTCCTGTGTTGGCGAGTTCGCCATGTCAACAATTTTGTTATTCTGACTATCCATCATTTTTGCCTTTTTCATCGATCGCGTAATCACTTACAAAACATACAAAACTCGTCACTATACGAAAATTACACACAATGAGACTTTATCTACAACAATACCATTCACACGAAATGTTGCCCGACAAACACGCCTAACGAACAATTAAAACCTTCACAACTGCACAAAATTGTCAGACCTGTATACAAGACATCAAAAAATTAAATTCTGCCAATATACCATTAAAAGAATGACAAGACAACTACAAATGTTCAGTTACCAAATCTACACATGCAATATAGACTACAATTACTAAATTACAAATTACTTCAACAATACTACTGTCTGCTAATTTTACTATCAGAATAATTCCAAGGGACGATCCGAAGCAGCGGTCGCCACGTGCAAGGGGGCTTAATTAAATTTTATGCAAATAGTTTTAATATTAGTAGCTGTCTGTCCGATTACGAAGTCTTGTAACCGGTTGGCCCTGACTGGTATTTGTACGCAATCTGACTGCATAGAACAACAACAAAGAATGAAACGAAATTTCCGTTAACACAATTAATTAATTAAGTCCCCAGCAACTATGAAAGCTATGAAACAACAAGGCACAAGTGTCGCTGTTCTGTGTGTGGAAGTGTGATTCAACGTACACATCTGGCACGGTTCTTCCTCAATACGACAAGATATTTTAAATACCATTTATACTGAAGTAATTAAAAAAATAAACAGAAATACTATAATTGCACATAGAAACCAGAAATACAGTCTAATACAAGAACACGAGCCAGATGCTTTGTTGACTGAACCTGTGACCAAGAGGCATTATTGTTTAAGACATTGAAATACACTCCTGGAAAATGAAATAAAAACACCGTGAATTCATTGTCCCAGGAAGCGGAAACTTTATTGACACATTCCTGGGGTCAGATACATCACATGATCACACTGACAGAACCACAGGCACATAGACACAGGCAACAGAGCATGCACAATGTCGGCACTAGTACAGTGTATATCCACCTTTCGCAGCAATGCAGGCTGCTATTCTCCCATGGAGACGATCGTAGAGATGCTGGATGTAGTCCTGTGGAACGGCTTGCCATGCCATTTCCACCTGGCGCCTCAGTTGGACCAGCGTTCGTGCTGGACGTGCAGACCGCGTGAGACGACGCTCCATCCAGTCCCAAACATGCTCGATGGGGGACAGATCTGGAGATCTTGCTGGCCAGGGTAGTTGACACACCTTCTAGAGCACGTTGGGTGGCACGGGATACATGCGGACGTGCATTGTCCTGTTGGAACAGCAAGTTCCCTTGCCGGTCTAGGAATGGTAGAACGATGGGATCGATGACGGTTTGGATGTACCGTGCACTATTCAGTGTCCCCTCGACGATCACCAGTGGTGTACGGCCAGTGTAGGAGATCGATCCCCACACCATGATGCCGGGTGTTGGCCCTGTGTGCCTCGGTCGTATGCAGTCCTGATTGTGGCGCTCACCTGCACGGCGCCAAGCACGCATACGACCATCATTGGCACCAAGGCAGAAGCGACTCTCATCGCTGAAGACGACACGTCTCCATTCGTCCCTCCATTCACGCCTGTCGCGACACCACTGGAGGCGGGCTGCACGATGTTGGGGCGTGAGCGGAAGACGGCCTAACGGTGTGCGGGACCGTAGCCCAGCTTCATGGAGACGGTTGCGAATGGTCCTCGCCGATACCCCAGGAGCAAACAGTGTCCCTAATTTGCTGGGAAGTGGCGGTGCGGTCCCCTACGGCACTGCGTAGGATCCTACGGTCTTGGCGTGCATCCGTGCGTCGCTGCGGTCCGGTCCCAGGTCGACGGGCACGTGCACCTTCCGCCGACAACTGGCGACAACATCGATGTACTGTGGAGACCTCACGCCCCACGTGTTGAGCAATTCGGCGGTACGTCCACCCGGCCTCCCGCATGCCCACGATACGCCCTCGCTCAAAGTCCGTCAACTGCACATACGGTTCACGTCCACGCTGTCGCGGCATGCTACCAGTGTTAAAGACTGCGATGGAGCTCCGTATGCCACGGCAAACTGGCTGACACTGACGGCGGCGGTGCACAAATGCTGCGCAGCTAGCGCCATTCGACGGCCAACACCGCGGTTCCTGGTGTGTCCGCTGTGCCGTGCGTGTGATCATTGCTTGTACAGCCCTCTCGCAGTGTCCGGAGCAAGTATGGTGGGTCTGACACACCGGTGTCAATGTGTTCTTTTTTCCATTTCCAGGAGTGTAATACAAAAAAAAAAAAGGAATTTTTTTACCTTCATATATATTGACGAAAAGCGCACTCTGATCATTACAGCATCCCCAATTCAACAATATCTGGTGTCTAGCCCATCAAAACAATATGACAACATCCGAACAAGCACTCTCCATGGGAACTTCTGAACAACGACTCACCACTGCTACTTCTCAGCAAGCACTGCCTACTGCTACTTCTCAGCACTGCCAGTGGAGGCGGCGGAATAAAACTCTTTGGCGCAATCACTGGCGCTGTGGCTCAGTGTAGCCACCTTTCACATGGGACCTGTGTATTGTGGACGAATGCAATCTTGAATGGCAGCTCATCAAGCATACTCCATACGCGTTTACGTCTATCATTTGCAAACAGACAGAACCTAATTTCATCACTTAAGACAGCAAAGCTCCGTTCCACTCTCCAGTTTTTCACGACAACATTCTAGCCATGCTCGGCGATAACGTGGTGTCAGTAGTAGCCTCGCCAGAGGCCCATGTGATCTTAATCCTGCTGGAGGCCGGCCGCTGTGACCGAGCGGTTCTAGGCGCACCGCGCAACCGCTACGGTATCAGGTTCGAATCCTGCCTCGGGCATGGATGTGTGTGATGTCGTTAGCTTAGTTAGGTTTGAGTAGTTCTAAGTTCTAGGGGACTGATGACCTCAGATGTTAAGACCCATAGTGCTCAGAGCCATTTGAACCATTAGAACCTGCTGGAAGTACATGATGCCCAATGCTCCCTGGTGACACAGCAGGTATAACATGTGCCAGGATATGGCCAGTTGATCACATTCGAGCGGCCACTGCTGGCCGCACATCCCGTCGATCTTGACGTACGTCTGCACTACGCTGACATCCAGAATGTGGTCTACAGGTGTTGGAATGTTCCACAGACCACTGTTTAAAACAGAGCAGCAGTACCCCACTGGTACGTTGTGCGCAACATCCAGCTTCCTGCAGATCCGCAATGCGACCCCGATCAAATGGCTGAAGCTGTTCAACAGGAGTAGGTACACGTCGATAAACTGTGATTGCACTCTATAACGAATGGTGCAAACACTGTTCGCCAGTGCACTCATCATCACAGCTACTGCTTGCCGGGAGAACAGAAGGTCTATAGACGGGACCCCTGAGCGCCGTGTGATCGCCGATCCGGTGACACGTTAATCACCTACTCTATAAACCCTCAGTATCGAAATAACATTCCCTGGTGTCGCTCAACATGGTCCTAGAGCGTGCTGCATTTTTTACCGGCACTACATATCACTGAATGTGCTTGCAAAATTATATCATTGTGCAACACATAGCTCAGGAGATACCAGGTCACGAACATCGATATGCGTGATAAATTAGGCTTTGTACATGGAAGTTCGATTCCTTAAAGAATCGGGCGTGGGAGCGTTACTGATACACATACATTGGCTCAGTCATATATCAATGCAAAAAAGGCTTTCTGGAACGAAAGATCTCTACAGCTTTGTATACCAACATGTAGATGAGGAAGATAATCTTGACAGTGTACAAATAGAGAGCAGGTTTGTGGATGTGGTGTCACCGCAAGACACCACACTTGCTAGGTGGTAGCTTTAAATCGGCCGCGGTCCGTTAGTATACGTCGGACCCGCGCGTCGCCACTATCAGTGATTGCAGACTGAGCGCCGCCACACGACTGATGAAGTATTAAACTAAAACTAAATAACAATAAAATAATTGTAACTTCGCCACTGCCGGTCCCAAGCCCGGATCCTCATCTTACAAGTGATGAGGGAGGAGAAGGGGGAGAAGTACCAACCTCGTAAAAAAAACCTGGGTCCATGTGGCTCCGGATGGTAGCACCCTGTGAGGGCCCCTGCCTAGGGTTAGGGGTGAAAACCGGTCAACGGTCTCATAGGCGGATGAGGAATTTTTAACTCCCAACGGCTGAGAGAGCGGAGGAACCAAAAATCTATAACTGCAAGCGTCTGTACCCAGATTGGGCGGCTTGTGGGCAGCGTCTGTTACTCATGTTAGAGGCGGCTGTTTCAAGAAAACCTTCTAACGCTAACAACGGTAGTCGTATTCCTGGTAGGTTACGCAAGTAATCTCCCCAACTTTGAAGAATTTCAACAGTTACAATCTTAACGCATGATGGAAATGTCTTTCAATAACGAAACTACCCCAGGTGGCCAATCCACCGTCGGCAACGACGCAAGCAGACCCAAGGATTCCGGGGAGTCTGCAACACCATGCAAATCCAACAAGATTAAACCCAGAAAAATCTTCAACATAGCAACTCTCAACATAAACTCCCTTCTCAAAGTGGGAAAACTTAAGCACCTTAAAGACCAGTTACACACTGAAGACATACAAATTGTGGCGCTACAAGAAACTCGCTTCACTGATGAAAACACATCTGAATCAAACAAATTCAGAATATTTATAGGAAAACCTGGAAAAATTGTAATGAAGAAATGCCGTCAGCTTGGCACAGCTTTTGCTGTAAACACAGAAATTCTGAACTCTGTCGAACATTTTTGGTCAACATCATCGAGAACATCTTTCCTCACTTTTCGATGTGCAAATAAAAAATACACATTAATCAATGTTCACGCTTCCACAAATGACAAAAATAATGCTAAAAATGGGGAAGAAACAGATGAATTCTGGGAAAACCTTAAGGATCATATATCAGAAATCCCAGAAAACAATGCAAAAATACTTCTAGGAGATTTTAACGCTCGGATTGGAAAAGAAAAGAAATTCGGCGATATTGTCGGCAACTTTCCCGCACACAAACGAACCAACAAAAAAAATGGAGAAAGGTTAATTATGCTCTGTAAGCAGTTTAAACTCAAGCTAATGTCAACACGTTTTAAACATCTTCCCAGAAAACAAAAAACCGTGGTATCTCCAATAAAGAGTATCGGAGAATTTCAAACAGATCACGTTGCCATCCCCTCCAAATGTGAAAAAGTAATATTGAATACACGTGTCCGAAAATCTCTAAACCTGGATTCCGATCATTATATCACGAAAATAAAAACTAAACTGATCCCACAAAACAAACAGAAAAGCAGAAACGGTGAATATAAAAACAGAAATAAAATAAATTTTGATCTTACAACCCTGAGAAATTACAACCTTAAGTCCAACTCTAACCTCAAGGATTTTCAGAAAAAAGTAAAGACATTCTCCCCTTCACAAAACCTCCAAGAATTTCAGAACAACTTGATTGAGGCAACAGAAACAACCTTTCCAAAAAAGAGCAAACCGAGACACCCGTGGTGGAACAGCAACTGTAATGAAGTTCTGCATGAAAGACTTAAAGCCTGGAAAAAGTGGAACTCACATAAAACTGAAAACAACTTTGATGAATTTAAGCAAGCCAGAAAGAATGCCTCGAAAACTATTCGCAACACCAAGAGACAATATGAAAAACAACAACCGGACTCAATCGAAGAGAATTTCAAGAAATGCAACACGGCAGCTTGGTACAAAACATTCAATCAGAAACTCCGAGGATACCAGTCCCCTTGCCTAAGCCTTATGAGAAATAATAAGACTCTCGCCACCAACAATACTGAAAACTGTGAAATCCTGGCTGAATATTTCGAGACACTCCTAAACTGCCAAACACCCATCTAGACTCTCAGTTTTACGCAACCAGAAACATTACCAACACATTCAACACCTCCGACACTAGAGGAAATCACAAACATAATCAAACAGGAAAGCATGTGGAGAAGACACTATTACAGCAGAAATGCTCAAGCTTGGGGGAGAAACATCAGTAGAAGCACTACACAAAGAACTTGAACAAGTATGGGAATCCAAGAAAATCCCAAGTCACTGGAAAACTGCCCTAATTCACCCTTTGTTTAAAAAAGGTGACAAAAGGGATGTTAACAACTATCGTCGAATATCGCTTCTCCCAGTCCCATACAAAATTCTATCAAAATCCCTGCTCAATCGTGTATCACCAATTATAGAGAGAAAACTTGGAGAATATCAACTCACAACTCACATTAAACTGAAAACAACTTTGATGAATTTAAGCAAGCCAGAAAGAATGCTTCGAAAACTATTCGCAATACCAAGAGACAATATGAAAAACAACAACCCGACTCAATCGAAGAGAATTTCAAGAAATGCAACACGGCAGCTTGGTACAAAACATTCAATCAGAAACTCCGAGGATACCAGTCCCCCTGCCTAAGCCTTATGAGAAATAATAAGACTCTCGCCACCAACAATACAAAGATCGTGCGCCGAACAAATTTTTAACCTCAAAACAACAATGAACTATTTATCTACAAGGAGCAAGAAATATTTCATAACATTCATTGATTTCAAAAAAGCTTATGACTCAATCGATAGGGACACACTCATCAAAACACTTCGAGAATATGAAATAGATGAAACAACAATCACCATAATCAAAGAAACATTAACAAATACAACATCAAAAGTAAAATTCCAAGGAGAAATTTCACGGCATTTCGAGGTCAAAACCGGCGTCAGACAAGGAGATGCGCTGTCCCCGGTACTCTTCAACTGTGTTCTGGATAAAGTCATAGCAGAATGGAGAAAACTCACGCAAAAACATGGAGTTGAGAAAGTCCAAATTGGAGGGAAGTGCTACAAAGCCATTGAAACCAACTGTTTTGCCTTCGCTGATGATCTCGCCTGTTTAGCTTACGCACAAAAAGACACAATAAAACAAATAAAATTACTTAAAGAAACCGCTGAAAAAGCAGGCTTGCAAATTTCATTTGAAAAGACAGAAATCATTACAAATATCAAAAATCCACCAAAGAAAATAACTACGAAATACGGGAAAATACAGGTATCTAAACATTTTAAATATCTTGGTGAACTAATTCAACCTGTGGCAAAAGGTCATCCAGCCTGCAGGGCTAGAATACAAAAACTAGAGACAGCAACTCACTACTGCAGACAAATGTATTCAAAAAAATGTATATCCAAAAACATTAAACTCAGACACTACCAGACTGTCATTAGACCACAGATACTATATGCATCAGAAACACTGGCAAATTTTACATACGCAGAACAGATAGAAAATCGTGAAAGAAGAATTGTGAGGACAATTCTTGGACTCAGGAAAATAACAGATGATCAAGGCAAGCCTATATACAGACTAAAAAGCAACAAAGAAGTGTATACGAAGTGCAGCAAAATTACAGACGAAATTAGAAAAAGAAGATGCTCCTTTTATGCTCACATCATGAGGATGAACCCGAATAGGCTTACAAAACAAATATTTTCGTACATCGCAAATCTAAAAAATAAAAATATATGGTTTATCAACACAGAAAGAGATCTAAAAGAAATGGACATAGATCAGGAAACAATAATTAACAGAAACCTTTTTAGAAAAAAACTGAATTCATTCACGGGTTTCGGTGTGAAAATTAAGAAGACTTGTGGAACTAAATGGTCTGAAGAGAGAAAAGCCGCCTTCAGCGCAAGAATGAAAGAAGTGTGGACTGAGAGAAAGAAGACTTCCCAGAAGCGCAAGAAATAGCTGTTTTCACGGTCTTTAACGGCCAAATTTGTATAGTAATAATAAAATAATTGTGGTAGGAACTCTTGTCAGAAGGAATGATAATAATGACCTATCCACAGTGCTGTCGAGAAACAGTTAACAAGATGCCGGAAGGAGCATCAAAGGAGAACAATTATGGAAGTAGGGAAAGAATAGGAAAACCTTCCGTAGAGTGTGTGTAGAAGTCATATAACATAAAAAATATTAGCGTCGTATTATAAGAATGAAGTCGCATCAAACCAGCTAAAAGACCAATTAGCGAAAATATCCATGCAATCTTGTACTAAACGTTGTAAGTTTCCTTTTTTAATTTATTTTTTATTTTATGCGTCTAGTTCAGTAGGATCGAATTGAGGAACAAGTCTCCAAAGTCATCAAACGTTTCAGAACGTGAAATTACAACTTGAAAGTAATAACAGATAAAATAGAATGTTTATGAATCCAAAAAAAAGAAAAAAAAGAAAAAAGAAAAAGAAAACACGCCACAGATTTATGCAAACGCAATCAACAATATAACACAGTAATCAGCTTCATTTTTCAAGGAACTCCTCGACAGAGTAGGAGTGACCCATGAGGAAACTCTTCACTTTGGATTTGAAAGCACCTGGATTGCTGCTAAGATTTTTGAATTCTTGTGGTAGCTTGTTGAAAATTGATGCAGCAATATACCACACAACATACAGCGCAAAAGTAAAGTGCTATCCAGATGCAGATTAGATTTCTGTCTAGTGTTAACTGAGTGCAAGCTGCTAATTCTTAGGAGTTAACAAGAAATGACAATAAAGAATATTGTCGCAGAAGAAGGAACCCTTAGGGCTGATGAATGCAGTGTTCTCACGACCAGCCGCATCTACTTCGATCTGCCAGTATCCGGAGTACATGTCCATGGTTGAGAAAAACTTAGCCCCCTTCAGAGAATCTAGTGTATCGTAAATTCGTGGAAGAGGGTAAACGTCCTTCTTAGTTATCTTATTAAGATTCCTGTAGTCAACACAAAAGCGCCAACTACAATCCTTCTTCCTGACGAGGACCACTGGTGACGACCATGGGCTCTGCAAAGGCTGAATGATGTCATTCTTCATCATTTTCTCTACTCCGTCGAGAATTATTCGACGTTCCGTTGCTGACACACGGTATGCTCTCTGGCTTATTGGTTGATGGTCTCCAGTGCTAATCCGGTGTTTCACCGTCGATTTGTCTAATTTGCTCTTCACCTGTGGACTGAAGCATTCAGAGAATTCTTACAGAATGGCAAGTAGCTTCTTCTGCTGTTCCTTAGCGAGATTTGGTGATAGCATAGGTAGAAGATCTTGTCTCTTAGTGGTAGCACTAATTTAGCCCACATACTCGGCATGGGAGGTTTCTATGACGCTCAGCTGTTCTGCAATTAACGGCTCAGCGTTTGCTACGCACATGCGTGTTGTAAGGATCTGCGGTTCTCGGCAACAGTTAACTATCTAGCCAATCCGTTCTTAAGCGTGACGACAGAGGCTGGGTGACCAAGTTACTCTCCAGTGGTATGCTTCTCTTACATTCCACTACCAGACGCATGGCATGACACATGTCAGTTACCTTCCTAGTGCTGACAGCAGGAATGATCACTTCATCCAGCACATACTCTCCACACACTCGGATGCACATCTTCCTGTCCACAGTATCTCGTCTAATCTAGCTTAATCTTCGAGCGAATACAATCTAAAATTGCCTGAGATGCTTTCAAAAAGTCAAATCTGACAATGACGTCATGACTACATTCTTGTAAGACGATGAATTCTAAGGGCTGTGTATGGCCACTTATACCCACACGAATCGTACATCTTCCTGTAGGTTTTAAATATTTCCCATTAGCCACCTTCAGCAGAGATTCTTTGTTGTTGACGAGTACGGTTTTCTACAACTGGCGACGGTACTTCTCCGAAATGACTGAGCATGATGCTCCAGAGTCCACAAGAGCTTGGGCTGGTCGGCGATCCATGAGGATATCGACGTAGTTTCCTATCATTTTTGTAGTGATCGACGGCGGAGGATTTTTCTCTTCGGCGGCCTCGCCTCCAAGGAACGATGCACCCATTAGTTTTCCAGGTTGTGGCGGATAGGTAATCGGCTGGAGCTTCTAAAAGGCGATGGAGACCTTCATCGGCGTGTTGGGGGAGCGTCCTCTCCAGCGGCTAGCTTGCGGCGATGGTGACCTACGTCGTCCTGCACCCACATCTTCTTGTCACTTCGTCGTGGTTCAAATGGTTCAAATGGCTCTGAGCACTATGGGACTTAACTTCTAAAGTCATCAGTCCCCTAGAACTTAGAACTACTTAAACCAAACTAACCTAAGGACATCACACACATCCATGCCCGAGGCAGGATTCGAACCTGCGACCGTAGCGGTCGCGCGGTTCCAGACTGTAGCGCCTTTAACCGCTTGGCCACCCCGGCCGGCTCACTTCGTCGTCCTGGAGTTGGCATCGGCTAAGATCGGTCTGCTGTCTTCTGGCGCGGGCGTCATCAAATATCCGCCGCCTTTCTCGTCAATAGCGCACTACATGTCCCGGTCGCCCGCAGTGGAAACATACTGGTTGGTTATCCTGGGTCCTCCAGACGTCAGTTTCTTGGCGCCCAAACAGGTACCTCGTGGGCATTGTAGGAACGTAACTCTGCCTGGGTCTTGAACTTTTCACCGATTTAAAGGGAAATGAAGGACGAGAGATTGGGTTCAGTGTCTGTTTCACTTCCTCCCTTATGACCTCTTGAAGCGTCTTGGTTTTTTGCTCGCCGTGCAATCCAAGGACCTTCTCAACTTCCCCTCTACCTGACGAAGAAAACTGAAATCGGCTGTTTCCTCCATCACAGACATCGATACGACGTTTGGAAGCCGTTCAAACTCCTTGCGTGTGATTCTTTTTTGATGCATTGTCTCGATATACTTGCACCATTTTATGAAATCGACTGCTGCCGAAACCTCCTTCATGTGTAGGGCTTCATACATGTCCTCAGCAACATTCTTCATGAGATGTGCAACTTATCTTCCTCCTTCATTCTAGGATCCTCTATTTTACACGGCTCCAAGACGTCTTGAATGTAGGATGCTGTAGTTTCTCCTGGACGCTGTGCCCCGCACTTTAATTTATCTTCCGCCTTCCACTTCAGTCGTTGTGTGTCGCCGAAATACTTGCGCATTTACTCCTGGAATACTTCACAGCTTGTGAACTTTTCCTCGTTGTTCTCCTACCACTGCTTAGCAGTGCCCTCCAAGTAGAAAAATACGTTAGCCAAACCATTTGTTAAATTTGACTATGACTTGTTTCGATCTTGGCCATCGTCACCAGAGAACCCTAAGTGATGTCTCATGTGGTGGCACACAGTTGCTGTCATCGTAACGTCCTCCTCTTCTTCTGTCTCCGGTAGACTGCGATCTGCTCAATATGGCTCGAACTCGGGTTTCTCGGCACGTAAACGGCGGCTCTGTCGTGGCCTGATGGGAGCCACTGTGTCGTCGATAATGTGCGCTATCATAAGTTCGAATACCCGGCGCCTCCACCAGAATAATGTCACGTAGAAGAACGTGTAATTAGATGAATGACGAATACTAACTTCACTTGTCGAAGGTTTATTCAGCACTTGCATATACAAGAGCGCGGAGCGAACTGCCTCCAGCTAGGCAACTTTCGAACGGATGTTGGATAATCTTCTACGACACCTGAAGTGGACGATGTGTCTCTGTTATTAAGATGACATTATAGTGTTCTCAGAGACATTTGATGAACATATAAAAAGACTGAAGGCCGTTCTTAAGTGTCTCCATCAAGGCGGACTGAAACTTAATCCAAGAAAGTGTCTCTTTGGAGCAAAAGAAATCATAATACTTGGACTCCTTGTGTCAAACGAAAGTTTGCAGTCAGACCCAGAGAAGGAGAGAGCTATAACGGAATTTTCTATTCCTAACAGTATTAGAGATTTGAGAAGCTTCCTCGGATTACTTATTACCGTCGTTTTATCAAAGACTTTTGTATCAAAGCCAGGCTACTCCAATAGTTGTTAAAAGCTGATGGTAAATTTATCTGGGGTTGTGGTCAACAAGATTCTTTCGATGTTCTGCGAAAAGGTCTGACGACTGACCCTGTACTTGGTCTGTATGATGAGAGATCGCTTCAGAACTACACACAGATGCCAGTGGGTATGGGATCGGTGTTGTTCTGATGCAAATTTCGAATGGAAAAGAGAAGGTTATAACCTATGCTTCTAGGACACTTACAAAAGCCGACAGAAACTACTCAGCTGGACAAAGAGAATGTCTTTCTGTAATCTGGGTCATATGCAGATTTTGACACTATCTCTATGGAAGGCCATTCTCAGTTGTTACAGACCATCATTCACTTTGTTGGTTGACAGGTCTTAAGGATCCAACTGGATGACTCGCCAGGTGGGCACTACGTCTTCAAGTGTATGACATTACCATAGTGTACAAAAGTGGAAAAAAACACCAAGATGCCGACTGTCTCTCAAGAAACCCTGTGCAAGACCATCAAGACTTTGATAAAGACAGTGACTGTCTCGCTGCACTCCAGGATCTCTCTGCTGAGCAGAAGAAGGACGCCAAGATACCTACAAATATGCTTGCCTTAAATCGGTCAGTGGATGTGAAAGGACAATTTAAGGTAGTTAATGGAGTGCTTTGCAAGAAAAACTTTGATCCGTTTGGAAATAGGTGGTTACCAGTGGTTCCTAAACACATGCCCTTAGATATTCTACAGAAATTCCACGACACACCTGAGGCCGGACATTTAGGATTTATTAAGACATACGATAAAATCTGCTAGAGGTTTTTCTGGCAAGGTTTATTTAGGAGTGTCCGTCATTATGTGTCGCACTGTCGACAGTGCCAGAGGAGAAAGGCAGTTCCTCAGAAACCACCTTGCCGGCTTTTACCAATTCCTCCAGCCGAAACGCCTTTCCAGCGTATTGGGATTGACTTTTTCGGACGATTTCCAACGTCTGCTAGTGGCAATAGATGGATTATTGTTTGCACTGATTATCTGACACGCCATGCCATTACAAAAGCCGTGAAATTAGCCGAAGCATTCAAGGTAGCCAAATTCATTGTAGAGGACATTGTATTAAAGCACGGTGCCCCAAGATCGTTAGTTACGAATCGAGGGAAAGTTTTTCAATCGAATCTTATGGCAGAGATAAACCGTCGGTTCAACATTACTCGTCGCATGACGACTGCCTACCCTCTTACTTACTGAACGCCTTAATTAGACCTTGGCCGACTTGCTATCAATGTTCGTCAATGCTGAGCAGAGCAACTGGGATGAGGTGCTACCATTCGTGACGTTTGCCTACAACATCGCCAAACAAGACACCACAGGACTTACGCCATTTTTCCTGGTGGACGGGTGTGAGGAGACTACGACGATGGACACTGTGTTTCCGTTACATCGTGATGACTTGGACGACGACTACATCGGCCAGGTGTTAACCAGAGAGGAGGAAGCTCGGCAGTTAGCTCGACTTCGCACGCTGCAGGCTCAGGAAAACGATCACCTAAGGTATGACGCGAACCACCGCCCTGTTGTCTACCAGCCTGGTGACCTCGTCTGGATCTTCACTCCTGTTCGTAAGGTTGGTCCCTCTGAGAAACTCCTCAGGTGCTACTTTGGACCTTATAAGGTTGTAAGACAGTTGTCTGATGTTACGTATGAAGAAGATTTCGAGTCAGATACAAGACTAAGAAAGACCCGAGATACGGTCCACGTCCTTCGAATGAAGCCCTACAAGGATCCTGCAACTTAGGGCAAATTCTAAGCCCCAGAAACAGGCAACAAGCAGAAAGGTGGCGAAGAGCGGAGAGGCAAAGGAAGTTCTAAGAAGGTCACCGCCAGGGCGAACATCAGTCATCGGGAGTCGGAGTATGCAGGACGGATGACTCGTTCCCGAAGTAGGACGACACCGAGGAGCTGTTCTCTTATGGACGGAGCAATGTCACAGGAGACGCTACGTAGCATTGTCATTATGGTGTAGCGGTTATAATACTAGACCGTTGCATGGAGGCTCGTGAGTTCAAAAGTCATCTGAACTATATAATTTTAATTTCAACATTAGGTTCCAGGTCATTCTAGAAGTATCCACAAATATCAACAATCATTGTACTAGAATGTTCTGTAACTGTATATATACCGTATGTGTTCTGGCCGGAGGCAGTTCGCTCCGCGCTCTTGTATGTACAGGTGCTGAATAAACCTTCGTTAAGTGAAGTTAGTGTTCGTCATTCATGTAATTATACCTTCTTCTACGTGACAATATTCAGAGGCCAATGTCAAAATCCACAGACTAGTGAACAGGGCCGACAAGAGTTTCGAGAACTTACAGTACTTATTGCCGGAACCGCCCGTTTCTGAGCCAAAAATATCCTTAGAGAATGGGAAGTAGTACTCCAAAATATAATACCATACGTCATAAACGAATGAAAATAAGCAAAGTAGACTACTTTTTGTGTCAAACTATCACTTACTTCAGATACCATTCGAATAGTAAAATTGGCAACATCAGGTCTTTGAACAAGATCCTGAACGTGGGCTTCCCATGCCAGTTTACTATTTATCTGAACACCGATAAATTTCAACTCTTCAGTCTCACTAATCATATGCCCATTTTGTGAAATTAAAACGTCGGCTTTTCGTGAAGTGTGTGTTAGAGCCGGCCGCTGTGGCCAAGCGGTTCTAGGCGCGTCAGTCCGGAACCGCGCGACTGCTACTGTCGCAGGTTCGAATCCTGCCTCGGGCATGGATGTGTGTGATGTCCATAAGTTAGGTTTAAGTAGTTCTAAGTTCTAGGGGACTGATGACCTCAGATGTTAAGTCCCATAGTGCTCAGGGCCATTTGAACTTTTTTTTTGTGTGTTGGACGTCAATATATCAGGAAATGTCTACTGTTCTTCTTCAACCGGTTTATATTCATCTTCCAGTCTAATCGTTCGTAGCTGATATCATTACTGAACAAATCCTTTGCTTTCTGTGAATATTTTTTTTGTGCACTGTACTTGTCATTGGTGGAGACTGAAGGTTTAAAAACATCTGTTGGCTCTGTTTACTCTTACACAATAGAGACGACATTCTGATGCCACTCTGCTGCATCGTAAAATTCAAGTGAGCACCCTCCCGCTCTTCTGTATGTGACCTTATGACCTTTGGTGCAGCCTGTTTAAAGAGGTAAGTACATTCGCTATCACAGTCTGATATGTCATTCGCTAACTGTTATTCTTTCCCATTTTCTTCCAATCGAACCCGCATAATAATTGTTTTTATGTAGAAGAACAAAGTTTGTCGTCAGCAGTCATAATTGTTCACGAAAGGCCGTTTGTGTTCCATTCGATTCTATCCGATGCGCTCTGAAGCCGCATTCAAAATTGTGAGGGGGCGTTCCATTTTCAGTGCTGGTAAATTGCGATATCTGTCGTTTCATGCAGCAATTACTGTATTCATAATTTTTCTATTGTAAGTCAGGAATACGTAAATATTTTGCTTTGTTTTCGACGTTACATCGTGGCTACAAGGTATGACACACTTTGTTCTTATTTTACGCAGAAGACGTTCTTATACCGTTGAATCACGCATTTATACACGACGAGAGGAAGTGCTATTAGGTTTACCGTCCACTCGAGGAAGAGTGTAGTACAGACAGAGCGTACGTCCGAACCGAGGGAGGGTGGTGAGGAAATAGGTAGTATTCCGTTCAGAGCAAACACTTCGCATTTCCTTACACGATTTAGGTAAACCAGGGCAAGCCTAACTCTCGATAGCCGGAAGGAGCCGAAAGGCAGAGTGTGAACAGCTGGGAGTGGAAACTGTAGGTAACATCATATTTATCCAGAAAAGGTCGAAATGTTTCATTTTCCTCCAGGTCAGGGCACCTAGTAACAGAAAACAATAAAATTTAACAGCGTTTATTGCCGTCTGTCTTAACACATATACATAAAAATAAAAGAAATTTTTTGATAAGCGCTAAATAATTTACAAAACTTGCATTAGTGCAACTCATTTGCAATACGCAGCTAGAGTCTGTCATCATCAGTCTTGACATGCACACCGCCTGGGAAGGTAATGCAATTTTACAGTTTTTCCAGGGCATTTCATTGTTCATACATGGCAACTGATCATTTTTAATATCTTCCTTAATATATACACTATTATACACAGAACTCTGAATAAAAAAATTGTAATCCGGTATAGTATGATAATAGTAAATGGAATAACTATTAACATTATAGCTACAGACTACACTGAGGTGACAATAGTCTTGGGAAATCTCCTAACATTCTGTCGGAAATCCTTTTGTCGGCGAAGTGAAACTCAACGTTGCATGGACTCAACAAGTCGTTGGAAATCGTCTGCAGAAATATTCCGCTATGTTCTCTCTATAGCTGTCCATAATAACGAATGTGCTACTGGTGGAGGATTTGGTGCATGGGTCGGCCTCTCGATTACGTTTCGTAAATGTTCAACGGGATTCATGTTGGGCAATCAGCGTGGCCAAATCATTCGCTTGAATTGTCTACAATGTTCTTCAAACCAATCGTGAAAAAATGTGGCCCGCTAACATGGTACATTGTCATCCATAAAAATTACATCGTAGTAAAGTCCATGAATGGCTGCAAATGGTCTCCAAGTAGCCAAACAACCATTTTCAGTCAATGATCGGTTCTCTTGGGCCACAGTTCACTCCACGTAAACATAGTCTACGCCATCATGGAGCCATCACCAGCTTGTAAAGAGCCTTATTGATAACTTGGATCCACGGCTTCGTAGGGTCTGCACCACACTCGAACCCCATCAGCAGCTCCTACCAACCGAAAATGGGACTCATCTGACCAGGCCACGGATTTCCAGTCGTCTAGGGTCCAACCAATAAGTTCACGAGCCCAGAAAAGGTAGTGCCGGCGATGTCGTGACGCTAGCAAAGCGCTCGCGTCAGTCATCTGTTGGCATTGCGTATTAACGCCAAATTTCTAACGCATACGTTCATCGAACGTCCCACGAAGGCTTCTGCGGTTACAGTGTTGCTTGCCTATTAGCACAGACTAATCTACGCAAACGCCGCTGCTTTCAGTCGTTAAGTGAAGGTCATCGGCCACTGCATTGTCCGTGGTGAGCGGTAACGCCGGAAACATGTTATTCTCGTCACACTCTTGACATTGTTGATCTCCTAATACTGAATTCCCTAACAATTTCCGATATGGAATATCCCATGCGCCTAGCTCGAACTACCATTCCGCGTTCAAAGTCCGTTAATTCACGCCTAGCGGCCATAATCATTTCGGAAACCTTTTCACGTGAGTCAGCTGAGTACAAATGACAGCTCCAACAATGCACTGCCCTTTCGTTCCTTCTGTACACAGTACCGCCGCCATCTCTAAATACCACATTGCCATCCCATGACTTTTGTCAGCTCAGTGTACAGCTAAAACCACTGTAGTCACAAAAGAGACTAACTTTAGACTAAGTTATACAGAACAAACACTTACAGAAAGTAATGCCGACACCAATATCGGTACACATATGGGTTCATATAAGCGTACATATAAATCAGCGACTTCTTTTGACATGGATTTAATGTTTAATATTTTTTCCGAGTTTAGGTAAGGAAAGAGTGAATTTATATTTCATAAATAAGCTGTCATTCTGAAATCCACTTAACTGAAGTTGTTTACGACGTAAGAGGAAATATATATAAGAGAAAAATAAATAGCATGTCTCCAAATATTGCTATGATTATGTACGAGGATTTCCTTGCATGACAGGTTCGTTAAGCGGCATTTGCCGATATAGAAATCTTAAATGAACTTTCATCGATTGTGGCGGAACCGGTTTCGTGACTTTGATTACTTATAAATGATATTTCACGTAGATCAAAAAAGTATTTAAAACCAGTTACCTACTGCCAGTGTAACAAATTGTTTGATCTCAAAAATGATTATTCCGGATAATATTTGACACTCTGCTAAAGAAATCTCCACTAGATGTTGTGTATAAATGTTGTCTGTAAAGTCGTGTGAGTGGCACTAAATTGCATATCATTTTTCAGATTTTACACAACTATTACTTAAGGTGGAAGCACATTTCTCTAGCAAAGGGAACATTTAGTCACAAAATGCTACCCGCGAACAACACTGACGTATGTCTCCTATTAATATATTTCATGTAAATCGTCCGAAATAATTAGGCTCCATACATCAGCAAACAAGAAATTGATATTACGTAACGTGCTGTGAGCACTATTTTTAAAGATTCAATCTGAGTTGAATTCTGTGTTTTAAAGTAGATTCGGGATCTCCGTTGCACATTTATTTCCATTCATTTATATCTAACAACATTTATGTTTGTTAAAATTCTCGATTCAAAACTGCCGCGGAGATATTTTTGCTAAGATGGCGGCAGACAGACGATAGTCAATTTGTCTATCGTTAGTCTCGAGTCCTTTTATATCAAGTTAGCATATTCAGATAAAAGTCTTTAAGCCTTTTGTTCTCTATTTTTTAGCATTTAAAATTATTCTCAATGATAAATGTTTCATATGTTTATACGAGCTACTAGTAAACTCCGCTGTAAGTTACTAGCGCTAATGGCTGCGCTCCTAATTGTGGAGCTGAAAATTAACACTTAAGAACATTCATTATATTGGATTACACTTGAAATAAATACAAATCCACGTCTAGACAACAGCGAGGCTATTTTTCAAATAATAATTAACAATAAAGTTATAGGTTTTCTCTTTGCAGACCTCACGCGTCTCACGTCCGAACAGTTCATCGGTTAGCACAACTGAACCACAATTATCACAGGTAACAAAAAAAGATTATAATTGTCGTTGTCTATGAATGTAAGTCGCTGATAATTGTTGTAATTCACACATAAATTAACTTATTAGAGAAATAATGAAATAACTATCGTCATTTTTACACGACACAGTCTTTATTATACGTAGTATCGATAATATTTGTTAAAGTTTGTACACTTAGTTCATTTTAACATCTTGTGGCTAGAACATAGTGTCGTGGATATTACACGGTGTAATAAAATTTCTGTGTTCCTACCTGTATGTATTCGCTGATCACTAAATGAATGCATCTGATTCAGTGTTTAATGCGGTAAAACCGTAAGCCATTATTATGATACAAATTAAATGTGATACATATTATATTACTAAGGCGAACATGATATTTGTAAAGCGAACGTCTGATTTTCTGATCGAGTAGTTCCTTTACCTTCTACAGAAATTGGGATGATTAAAAACGATTCCATTTCAGCAGTTGAAATTTGTTTGTAAACATTAATAATAAAGGAAGTAAACAACAATTCATGTCACTATCTTTTTCTCCCCATTTTTCATTTCTGAAGACCAAATAGCAATTTCCTGTGTCTTCTGTACTAATCGCAGCATGTGCACTACAGATATATCACGTAACCCTGTCTACATTAAACGTTAACCTTTTGACACTAAATTCGTATTGAGGCATGTGACTGACAATCTTGTCAGAAAACAATATTCGCTTTCATTAACACTTATTATCATTTGTGCTAATGGACGTGAATCTTACAAACGAAATCGAAGAAGTATCCTTTTCACACGATGGCCATATGACCCTGAATTTATTGCTTCACTTTTCTCTGTCGCTTGCTTTTTTACGCCGATATTTTTGGAGAATTAACAATAGCTCCCAATACATTTTGTCACATGTGAGTGACCTCTTCTTCATTGCTCAGAAAGTGTGCGGCAGTTGAGCTCAGACAGTAACCAAGATCTTTGTCACTAAGCTCTACTGCTACTTCAATGTCCTATTTTGAAACTGGAAGCTCCAGTGCTCTTCCGGAAAGTTGACAATAATCTAAACGGCTCTTTCATTTGAAAACTTCGTTACTAAGATGTTGATTTGAACACTGATTTTCTGCGTCGGAATACGAAATGCGTGCCACCTTGTGAAACTTTGAATATGGTCAGAGGTGTAAACAACGACAAATAAAGATATTTTTCTACTTTCACGTTATTAGAGATTATTTTTACTTCCACGGACACAGAAAAATTAACTATGGAGACTGAAAAGGGTACAGGAAGTTAATTGATGATGAGAGAAGAAAGTTCTCTGAACCTTTCTTTCATCGATGTTGCAAAAGTTCTAATGATAAAGCAGATTCCATTTTTAGCCACTTTTCTCATAAAAAGGATAATTTGTTATTTCTTGAGCTGTGAGACGAAGTTATGGATAGTTGTGCGAGAAGCAGGATATCTCTGTCTTTCTCTCGCGGTGTCTGAAAGGTTAAACTCGCTCGTAAAAGGAAATATTAACGACATAATGTCACAGGAGAGGCACTCTGTCCTCTCCTTTTCTTTAACGCCAGGCTACCGCGGGAGAAATGTCTTCATCCGATTTAATGGCCACCACAAGCATTCTTCTCACGTTTAGCCCTGCTCCCTTCTAGTTCTCTTTCTTTCTATATACCTCGTCCCTCCTCGCCTCTCGATCTCTCTCTACCTCTCTTTCTCTCTCGTTCCCTCTCTCCATTTCTCCCCAGTCTTCCTGACTCTCGCTCTCGTCCATTCTTTCTCCCTCACTTCCAGTTTCCTTGCTCAGAACGCCACGGTTCGCCGAATTTATTTCCCTGCCTTCCACCCCTCTTCATCCTCACTCTACCCCCCTCCCCCCACCACCACCACCCACCTCTTCGCGCTTCCCCACCCACACTTTTCTCAGCTGTACCCCTGAGAGCCACATCTCATAGTCGAGTTTCGCGGGCGATGCAAAACTCCTAAATGGTCTTTTCGCCTTTGGCGGATTCCGGCCCTAGATGCGGGAGCTGGTGTGAATACGCAGACAACAGCCTGCCAAATGGAATATTTATGGATGAGCCTCGCAGGGGCCAGCGATGGGCTTCTTCGCGAAGCGGGGCGTCCCTGGAGCCGCGAGGCTGCGAATTTGCAAGTTACAACAATTCTGGCGGTGATTCATATTCATGTCCATCTGGGACGGCGGTATTCAATACTCGTCCCCTTCTCCCCGCGTGGTTTCCATTGATATAGGCGCTCCCTACGGGTAGAGGTGGGAAGAAGCACACGGTTGGGGCGGCCTGAAAAGTCTGCATTGTCTTCAGCTGCGAACTTCGCGAGGATTCACTACAAGACTCTTCAGAATGTATTAAGGGATGGCTATTTAGGGAAGACCGAGAGGAAAATGTAGTTTCAGCGTGATGGGTCAGTATGGGCTCTTTATAAAAATTTCACAAAATGTATGTACCCGATTACCAGTTAGATGAAAACTGTTTAATAAAGATACGCAGAAACTTCGTTTTAATATTTATCATTGACTATTAACAATCCCGTATTTCGCTGCTTTCACGGCCTACTTCTATTATTTTAAGCTTAAATCTCCTGTTTTACCATTTTATATATCTTTCGTTGTTACAGACTGTTAGTCGCTAACATGATTATTAATGCCTTCTTAGTACATTCGACCGGTACCTGCTAAACACATTCACTTCTTTAAATAATGTTATTTGTTTCGTCATGTGTGTGTGGTGAAATTGTACGTAGCTGCTTTGCAGTTTCTGAGGGTTTGCTCATTTCCTCGTTACAGCTGCAATAAAATACGTTTTTCTCACCAGACGAGTTTCGCTTTATTGAGGTAAAACACCATCAGTAGTCTGTAATGAAAGATACTTACAATTTGACTTGTGTTTCAGATCGAAAAACAGTTCGGGAAAAATTCGTTGTTTTTCACTTACGGCGGTTTCTGCCTGGTTTCTCGCCTACATCAGGAAATGCACTTTTATTTACAAAGCAGCGTACGAGGTGGTTCTGTAAATGTAGTATACCCAATGTGATTCCACATCTGCTATTTACATATTAAAACAAATTTTCTTCGTGAATTTGATGTAAAACTTACTTGCTGTCTTTGTTATTCATTTTTACTTGTTTTGAAGTTAGCTGGTTTTTGCCTTATTATTGATAAAATGTAGAAACGTACTATATAAACTACATTTGTTGAACCGCTGCTAACGATGCTGTGTAAATAAAACAGAAAAGCATATTGTCTAAATTTCTTTTAAATTTCAGTAGGTTTCGGACGAAAAAAAAAATTTATACGTAGAAGCTACTCCGGAAGATGATAGTCCAACAGGAAATAAATTAACTGTAAGCATTAAATTTAGGAAGTGCAGCTGCTGTGATCATCGGATGTTGTAACTTTATTAGACGTATACGCTTTTAGCAATGTTGCAACATACTACGGTGACAGCGTAGATCCGTCAACACAGTTAATAGTAATACAAAGAATTTCTATCGATCTTGAGAACTTGATTCTTCAAGAATAGTGTAACTCTAATATCGCCCCCAACTACTGACACAACGTCAATGTCAATATATGAAACCATAGTACTCGTCCGTCACTTTAAGCCATGGATACACATGCACCAGAGACGTTGATCGGCGGCACTGAAGATGCAAAAATCGAACTGTGGGACGCGTTCGATCCATGCTGGGATATCGATATATCATTATTAACTAAAGTGTAGCGATATTTATGCGAGTTCAATAAAGGAAGCGCCACATTCCATAACTTGTCCCCGATGACACCGTTGTGTCTGTTAACTAAATTTTTCGCTAAACGAGTTTCAGCTGCTTTTTCACCACCGACTCCCAAAAACAAGATGTCGACGGTAGAATTTCGCATAGAGTGCTCTGCCACAGCAGATTATTCGGCAGTAAGAGTAGTGAAAGAGGCTGCCGACATTTTCTTGCCACAGAATTTCATACACATACCACCATGGTTTCAACCTGGGAAAAAAAACAAAAAAAAATAAACAATGGAATCTGGCGGTTTCGTTAATAAACTGACAATGACGTCGCTAGAGGGCAGCTTTGAAAGATACATCGATATCCTACCATGGCACAGTTTCAATTATGAATACACTTTTCCACTGATGAACGTTTCTGGCGTTTGAGTATCTGTGGTTTAAAACGACGGAACGAATCTGTCAGACAGTCTGTCGTCTCAGTCTGAAGATAGCCGGAAGGTAAGCCGCCGAAATATTAAAATAAGAAGGAACAGTTTGCGGTGCTTTCACTCCCGAAATGTAGTTGATCAGCTATAGCGCCGCAAGCAATGAAGGTGAGAATAGTTCTAAACATGTTTGTGTTTTTGGTTTTAGCGTCAGGCTTCTACTAGTAAATTAATATTAGTCGTTGGTACCCCAGTTACGGAAGGATTTGACGGTTTATGGCTACACTTACGATTTTATGCGGTACTTTCCTCACATTTCTGTCGAAAATAAACTGTATTATTTGCCTTCTACAGTGCTTTGTCTTCTACGTTTTCCATGTTTGCACGCACATTTCGTTGCATAAACTTTACATGTTGTGAAGTGTATGTTTACTCTTTTTTCTCTCTCTCTCTCTCTCTCTGTAGAATTGCCAACTGCCTCAGCTTGTTCTTCTGACGTCATTTAACTGTGTTATGACGACTGTACCGTTGTTCACTTATCCTTTGTTCCCTAGGTGGTTTCTTATCTGTCAATGTGTGGTGGAGGCGAACACCGTAGGAACGGGGTACCACGCGGCGAGAAATGAGTAGCAATAGTCGTCACAGCATTCTGTCTATCTCTACCATATTTGATTCAAATGAAAAGGTCTGTTTTTAGTATTTTCGGAAATTCGTTTTAGATTCTTTAGATGCCGCTAGCGACAACTGCCTGTCCTATGTCAACCTTTTCATCTCAGAGTAGCACTTGCACAACCTACCAGTTATTTGTTGCTTACATTCCTATATCTGTCTTCCCCTGCAGTTTTTACCATCAGCTACCCTGATGTTACTCCCCAACGTATCAACACATGTCCCATTGTCCAAGCCCGTTATTCTTAGTACTATCTTCCACTAGTTCCTTTCCCCGGCGTTTTAGCGGGAACATCCTAGTTTCTTAACAAATCATGCAATTTTCCCCACCCTTCTATAACGTCACGTCTTAAAATCTTCGATTCTCATCTTTTGTGGTTTTTCCATAGTCTGTGATTCACTAACATAAAATTGTGCTCCAGGAGCACATTTCTCAGAAATTTTTTCCTCGTATTAAAGCCGATGTTCTGGCCAAGAAAACAATCTTTTCCTAGGCTAGTCGTTTCATGTCCTCTTTGCTTCAACCGTCACGTGTTGTTTCACCTCCAGGGTAGGAGAACAACTTCTTGGTCCTCAATTTTGATCTTCGTTGTATCTTTAATCTCTTGTTTATCAGTCCTCGTTACGTTGGTGTTTCTTCCGTTTATTCTGAGTCTGTACTGTGTGTACTTGTGACTGTCCATTAATTCAGCTAGTCCTACAATTGTTCCTAAATTTCACAGAGGTTGGGAATGACATCACCGAATCCAGTCGTTCATATCATTTCTCCCCGAATTTCAATCTCATTTCAGAAGCTTCTTTATTTCCGTCATTCCTTCTTCGGCGTATAGACTGGGCAGTAGGGGCAAAGACTGCATCTCTGTCTTTACAACCATTTTAAGCTGACAACTTTCTTCTTGATTATCCATTCTTAGTCTGCCCTTTCGCTATTTGTACATATTGTGTAGCCGACAATTATTCTTCTGAAATTTCAAATACCTTGCAACATTTTTAACTTTGTTACGCTTTAAATGATCATTCATCTTTCTGATACTTTATATTTTTCCTGAACCAAGTTTGCTTTAACTTTCCAGCTTTTCCTAAGTTACGTTGCTCTAGGCCTCACTTTTCATGGATGTTTCTCCGTGAATCATACCTGCATTTGAAAACTCGTGAGCAAAATACTCACTAGGTTACATCTGTTAATACTGTAGGTGGAATGTGGTCTAAGAATAATTTCAGATGGACTTTCAATTTAAAACACATCCGGGACTATAAAAGTGGCGAAAAATATTAATTGAATGTTGACGCTCTCTATTGGTTTCAGCCGGATTTCATCATCCTGACGATAGGCAGCGGCCCGTTCGTGGGGTCTAAAAAGCCGCCGTATCTGATGTTACCTCAGTACTGACGTGATTTTGCATCTCGAAGATGGCGGCCAGTTTCACTGTTTAAATATAAAACTGTTAGAACAACCTTATGTCAGCGATACTTCAATATATTGTTCAACAGGCCACCTCTGGTCATTCATCTACGACAGCGTCATTCCAAGTGTTTCCCACGCTACGGAAGGTCTATATGCGTCAAGCCTCTTCAAGAAAATTCGAGAGAGAAGCTTTTTCCCCGCGCATCTGGTACCCTAACCCAGAGGCGAGCACATGGGCAAGAACGTTCGCGGGTGCTCCCGTGAGCCCTCATTGCACACCTGCGGGCGCTATGGGCCTGCAGTGCCCTCTCTACCTCTCTGCTAACATCGTTCGTTTGTTAAGGGAGGACGTTGATTAAAAACACACACTATTTCAACAATGCACCAAATCCACAGTTTTGGAGATATGGTAATGAGATTTTGTACCACACTTTACATGACAGTAACACGTTTACAAATAAAATCCTTTGATTATATGTATTCAACACTTTTTAATGATATTTGAAGTTTTATTTTCAAAAAATAAAGTATATACCTTTTTCTCAGAAAGTATTCAAGAGATTTCTACAAAAAATTCTATGTTTCAGAACTTTATATGTTGTAAGCTTCTCTCAAGAGGTTTTCGGAATAGGTAAAATAGAAGAATTTTCACAATTTTGTAATTATAATTCGACAAGTACAATTTTAAATTCATACAAAATTCCAAGCACTTTGCAACATAGCTGGCAATCAGAATTTCAAAATTTGCTCTTTGCGACAACGTTTATTGGGTTTACAGAAATGTGTGTACAAAATTTCATAACTCTAGCATTCATAGAATCTAAGGAAAAGGTACACAAACTTTAAAAAACAAACTTTTCAGGAAACACAACTTAAAGTTCAACCTAACGTTCTTCCTTATGCCACTTCTTCAGAAGGCACCACATATGTACTCTGGTTCGTCTTTCCCTTCAAGGCTTCTCGCCTGGTTTCTTGTTGTCTGTCTTCTTTCCTTTACCAGGTCTTCAACTGTCAGCTGCAGAGACGCGCTGTAAATCTATTTTTCGCAGGATGTCTTGAGTAAAATTTCCTATCACGAAGCCCATTCTTTCTAATACCTTCATCCTCCCGACGTTCCCATCATTGAATACAATAACTGCATCATAAGTTGCAATTATGACAACTGTAGCAGATGAAAATGTGTTTTTAGGGCGTCGTTTCCATATGAGTGAATTTAGAGACACATATGGATTTTGGGTTTTGCCATGAACACACATTTGAGAAGTGCAGAATAGGCTAAAGATGAACTGTAAAACCAAAGAGTATGTATTACGGCTATCTAGATGTATCCCGCACACGTTTGGTTGAAAGTAACACACACAATCGTTGTTCACTAAGCTGGTATTGAACGGCTGCTTCAAAACGTGGGAGTGGCGGAAAGGCCGCATCACACTTTTAATTAATTTTCAGGCACTTCGGATGCGATTTCAACATTGAAACTTTGGGATCCTATTGTCCATGAATTGTACTAACAAATAAAAAGTAAATCGAAAATTGACATTTTTGGTCAATTTCATCAACGTCCCTCATTAACGACACGCGAGCCGCAAGACAGTTTTTTCTTCTTCGCGTTGTTAGTGTTGTCAAGTGTCGAAATCCCATTGGTAATAGTGGTAGAACCTAATTAGTGAGAAGAAAATAGCTGAGGAGTAGGTTAGATCCTCGACAAGAAAATTATGACCCCCCCGCCCCGAGGGTGTTAGATGTCTCATCTCCAAATGATCTTTCAAAGGAACTGACCCACTTGCGTACTGCTTTCGAACTTAGACATCGACGAACGCTGCTTTCGAGAACGTTCTTATTGTTAAAATAATATTGCTGTTGTGGATGAAGCTACTTTCAAAACGCTCAATCCTGCGCTTTTCGAATGTTACAGGAGTTACAAGGACACAATGACCGAATACTTCAATAACTTTTTTACTGTGCTACAGTCTTTATTACAAAACTTCAGTAACATATTTAGTGACTCAAATCGATTTGAAACTGATTTTAGTGCACTACTGGCCATTAAAACTGCTACACGACGAAGATGACGTGCTACAGACGCCAAATTTATCCGACGGGAAGAAAATGCTGTGATATGCAAATGATGACAGGCATTTTATCCGCATGGCTGTAACGGATCGTGCAGCCACGTCTCGATCCCTGAGTCAACAGATGGGGACGTTTGCAAGACAACAACCATCTGCACGAATAGTTCGACGACGTTTGCAGCAGTATGGACTATCAGCTCGAAGACCATGGCTGCGGTTACCCTTGACGCTGCATCAAAGACAGGAGCGGCTGCGATGGTGTACTCAACGACGAACCTGGGTGCACGAATAGCAAAACGTTTTTTCCGGATGAATCAAGGTTCTGTTTACTGCATCATGATGGTCACATCCGTTTTTGGTGACATCGCGGTGAACGCATATTTGGAAGCGTGTATTCGTCATAGCCATATTGGCGTATCACCCGGCGTGATGGTATGGGGTGCCATTGGTTACACGTCACCTCTTTTCGCATTGACGGCACTTTGAACAGTGGACGTTACATTTAAGATGTGTTACGACCCGTGACTCTACCCTTCATTCGATCCCTGCGAAACCCTGCATTTCAGCGGGATAATGCACGACCGCACGTTGCAGGTCCTGTATGGGCCTTTCGGCATACATAAAATGTTCGACTGCCGCCCTGGCCAGCACATTCTCCAGATCTCTCACCAATTGAAAACGTCTGGTTAATGGTGGCCGATCAACTGGCTCGTCACAATACGCCAGTCACTACTAAAATGGTTCAAATGGCTCTGAGCACTGTGGGACTCAACTGCTGAGGTCATTAGTCCCCTAGAACTTAGAACTAGTTAAACCTAACTAACCTAAGGACATCACAAACATCCATGCCTTCGGCAGGATTAGAACCTGCGACCGTAGCGGTTTTGCGGTTCCAGACTGCAGCGCCTTTAACCGCACGGCCACTTCGGCCGGCGCCAGTCACTACTCTTGATGAACTGTGGTATCGTGTTGAAGCTGCATGGGCAGCTGTACTTGTACATGCCATCCAAGCTCTGTTTGACTCAATTGCCCAGGCGTATGAAGACCGTTATTACGGCCAGAGGTGGTAGTTCTCGGTACTGATTTCTCAGGATCTATGCATCCAAATTGCGTGAAAATGTAATCACATGTCAGTTGTAGTATAATATATTTGTACAATGAATACGCGTTTATCATCTGCATTTCCTCTTGGTGTAGCAATTTTTGTGGCCAGTAGTGTGTTTTTGCATCTCCTTTTGCAGTGGGCGTTCGAAGTGCGCCCCCAGATCTCAGTTGGGGCTTAGTGCCGTTTGTAACATTACGTGTATGTGAGCGAGTTATCGATCCACCTAGGCATGATATTGAAGAGAGATGAATTTCTTAAACAGCTGAACGAGAGCCCAGGGAGCAGGGCGTACCGCAACGAGCCTGCCTAGTTGATGGTTACTTGCCAGCCATGTGCAGAGACGAACACCGTCATCAGAAACGGGTAAATCCCAGCGCTGGGAATTTGGACGGCTGTCACCCGCACGCCCTTTGTGCAACAGATAACGCTAAGGAAGCGGTGGATTGTTATACGGTCTCAAAGATGACTAAGTTACAGATCTCTGAACACCGACAATGCGACAATGTCACAGTAACGGACTAAAGCAAATTTGAATACATCGGCGATCTCAGATGAATGAGGCGCATCTAATGACACAACAGTATTTCAGTATGTTTAAAGCTACAGAAGTTAATTTTTCATAGTGAATAAACATTTTCACAAGGAACTTATGAATTAACAACTACCGAGCGACGTGGCGTATTCGGAAGGACGACGGTTAAAACCCGGGTCCGGCCATCCCGATTTAGGCTTTCCGTGATTTCCCTGAATCGCATCAGGCAAAAGCCGGGACGGTTCCTTTCAATGGGCACGGCCGTCTTCCTTTTCCATCCTTCCCTAATCCTATGGGACCGATGACCAATCCCCTATCCCCCAAACCAATCAACTCACTGACCAATTAACAACTTTTAAACACTTCACGTGAGTTCTACAAACGTTACATCAGATGATAGAATTGCACTGTAGCTATCGTATCTGAAAACTAACTATTTGTATTTTCATTATTGATTTATGTTTATCATAACTTTGTCATTACGCAATGTTTGTCAGAATATCGTATTCTTCACATTAACGTAGCAAATGAAGACAGCATGAATACCTCATATTTTTTCGTACTTGTTATATTATTTAATGATCTGTTTACTATTTTGCCAGTAACTGCATTTAAAATGTTGTCTACACTTAAATTTTGAGTGTTATTAAGAAGCTGCGCTAATTTTAAAAGTGATCAGTTGTATGTCTTAGCGGACACTGCAATTGAAAAGAGAAGGTGTGAACAATTGCTTAAAAATATTTAACACTAGTCTGTTGTCGTTTACTGTGACCACACTTGCGAAGGAATGGTGGCTTATTTATTTATGAACTAGCTGTTACTTGTATTTAACGTAAATGATGTGAATGCGGCCGAATTCTTATAGCATTCCTTTTATTTATACATCGTTGTTTATATATTAGTTTAGTACGGATAAGTGTTCATGTTGACTCAGTTCATGTCTCTAGAACTTGAGAACGATGTATTTTAGATGCTGATGGTCTTCAGCCGATGGAAAAGCAGCGGAACACTGCGGGAGTGAAGTGTAGACTGGGACTTAACGAGTGAAGAAAATGGCTCAAATGGTTCTGAGCACAATGGGACTTAACCTAACTAACCTAAGGACATCACACACATCCATGGCCGAGGCAGGGTTCGAACCTGCAACCGCAGCAGCAGCACGGCTCCAGACTGATGCGCTAGAGCAGCTCGGCCACAACGGCCGGCTTACGAGTGAAGAGCTCAAGGGAGTGAGCCTGCAGACTTCGTGTCGAATGTTTGAAGAAGACAGACCTGCCTGGCGTGAAGTGCCTGATTCAGTCATATAGGTGACTGATTGTGGCAGGTTAATGGCCGCTACCATTCGAAGAGACTTTATTTTGCGAAAAGTCTGAATGTGCTCCCAATTCAGACTAACTTCTGCCGCATTATTTACAGAACTGAGAGCAGACCGAGTGTGAGTAACTATTCTTTGTATCATACGGGTTTCTTTTTGAATCATAATGTTCAAGTTCGAACTATTTTGAGGTGGTGGATCTGTCGTGTACAGTGATCACGAAACTGGCTTAGTCTTTTCGTCTCTTTGATGGCTACTAAGTTTAGAAATTTTGCCACCATTTTCGTTACGCTCTCAGCATAACTTTACTGAATTTAGTGAGGGTATTTTATATCTGTGTTGTAACTGAATATCGTAGGACCACTTCCATTTTATTTGAGATGTCCTTCCTTGAATAAACAGTATTCAACACAAATATCAGTATTTTACAGACTTTGGAATAAAATATTTATATAAAATTATTCGTTTATCTTTTACTTCGTATGTGTGTGTATTTTATGAACTAGCAATTCTAGCCCGTGCATAGACTATTCGATCGGAGGATCACGGCTAAGGGGTTATTATTTGATTATTTGCAGCGAATAAGAAGGGGGGTGGGGCATCAAAGCAGATGAGCTCCGCTCGACCCTAAGACTACATCGAGGTATTCTTTTAAACGGAGCTGTGCGTAGCCCACATACCTAGAATACAAGTAACCACAGGCAGAGACGCAACTGGTTTGCTCGTATGGACTGCTATTTATAGGAGCAACTACAATATGCAGTAACCGTTAGGTACCATCGGACGTTCGGCGTAGTCGTGAGCTCAGGTAGACGTTCCGCACTGCACAAAATATTGAGATGTTTTACAAGAACGCATGTCGAGATCAGTTCCCGTAGTTTCTTCGGTATGATCGAGACCACATATTTGGGTGAAAGTATTTTTTTAACGTTCAAATGACGAAAATCGAAGCTTAGGAGTAGTCTTACTGACGTTCATCTGATTGCAACAGTTTGTTTGACGACGCGTCGTATCACTCCAAAGAATGAGACGTTCTTTTTAACAGCTGTGCATTGAATTATACTGCTGCGCTGCAGTACGGTACTCATTGTTCCATATTTGTTTGTATGTCGCCGTGTTGTGACTCTACCGGACTGTAGATGGTCAACCGCTGTTCAGTCGTCTGCTGGTCTCATCTGAACTTGCCCTCATTTTTTTTCGAACGAAGCTATCAGACGGCAGTCGAACATAGCGTGCGAGCTGATCGCACAGGGAAAAACGTCAAAAATAAAATTTCACGCACTGAAAAACACACGAAGACACGACTGTTTTACGGCCTAATAAATGACATGCAAACCCCTATGTGAATAAACGGCGAATAAAAACATGCACAATAACGTAAATTCATTAGTTTTGCTTTACGACATTAATGTTATATTCTAAATGTTATTATTTTTTTTTTTTTGGCAATGGCACTTTTGTAAACACAAGATAAAATTTCACGCACTGACAAACACACGAAAGACACGACTGTTTTACGGCCTAATAAATTACATGCAAAGCCCTATGTGAATAAATGGCGCATAAAAACATGCACAATAATGTACGTTCATTAGTTTTGCTTCAGAAGAAAAATGTTATATGCTAAATGTTATTATTTTCTTTATTCGATGCCACTTTTATAGAACACAAGATTGGCCCTTTTAGGCTACACTTCCTCAAACACCATGCACATGTTATATTGCGTCGTAAGGATTTATTGCGTTGCCATCCTGTGGTAACTACGACAGTGCGAAGAATACATCTCGCTTCCCTACAACATCGAGCGTCAGCTGTCGGTCGTGTATCATCGGCGGTCTTCCGTTCCGTACGCGGGTAAGAGAGAGAGAGAACTCCACGCGCATCGTGCTTGCACGGCGACACACTTCTGTGTGTAGTTCTGTAAGTGTGCAGTGTGTAGTTCTGTAAGGTAATAGAAAGAAGGACGACATGTTTACACACACATCAGAAAAAGTTCGGCATTACACCGGTTCTCACAACTCCTGAAGATAGACGTTGACTCTGGATATTGTCTCACAGACACAATCCCCTTGACTGTTCAGAGATGTCACTAAACCCGTCCAAAGACGTTAACATCCATACATGAGCAGCGCCTATTAGACGGAGGGGGGTCGAACAGCCGATCAGTTTCAGTCATTCCACCAGGGAGGAAGTAAACGGCTCGTGTTGTCTGTAGTTTAACCATGCCTAGACGCTCAATACTGCGGTTCGATCGCGTCCGCATTGTTACTTTCTGGCAGGAAGGGCTCTCATCAAGGGAAGTGTCCAGAAGTCTCGGAGTGAACCAAAGCGATGTTGTTCCCAGATGGAGTAGATACAGAGAGACAGGAACTGGCTATGACATGCCTCGCTCAGGCCGCCCAAGGGCTACTACAGCAGTGACACAAATGCAGCAGTGGATGACCGCTACCTATGGATTATGGCTCGATGGAACTCTGACAGCAACGCCACAATGTTGAATAATGCTTTTCGTGCAGCCACAGGACGTCGTGTTACGATTCAAACTGCGCACAATAGGCTGCACGATGCGCAACTTCACTCCCGACGGCCATGCCGATGTCCATCTCTGAAACCATGACACCTTGAAACGCAGTACAGTTGCGCCCAACAACATGCCGAATTGACCGCTCAGGATTCGCATCACGTTCTCTTCATCGATGAGTGCCGCATATCCCTTCACCCAGACAACCGTTGGAGACGTGTTTGGAGGCAACCCGGTCAAGCTGAACGCATTAGACTCACTGTACAGCAAGTGCAGCAAGGTGGAGGTTCCATGCTATTTTGGGATGGCATTATGTTGGGCCGATGTAGGCCGGTGGTGGTCATGGAAGGCTCCGTAACGGTTGTACGATACGTGATTGGGATCCTCCGACCGCTAGTGTAACCATATTGGCAGTATATTGGCGAGGCGTTGGTCGTCATGGACGACGATTCGCGCCTCCGTTGTGCACATCTCGTGAATGACTTCCTTCAGGATAACGACATCGCTCGACTACAGTGGCCAGCATTTTCTACAGACATGAACCCTATCGAACATGCCTGACATTGATTGAAAAGAGCTGTTTATGGACGACATGATCTACCAAACAACTCTGACGGATCTACGCCAAATCAACGTTCAGAAGAGGGACAATCTGGACCAACAGTGCCTTGATGAACTTGTGGGCAGTGTGCGACGACGAGTACAGGCATGCATGAATGGAAGAGGGCGTGCTACTGGGTACTGGAGGTACCGGTGTGTACAGCAACCTGGACCACCATCCCTGAAGGTCTCGCTGTAAGGCGGTGCAACATGCAGCGTGTGATTTTCAAGAGCAATAAAAATGGCGGAAATTATATTTATGTTGATCTCTATTCCAGTTCTCCGTACAGGTTCCGGAACTCTCGGAACCGAGGTGATGTAAAACTTTGATGTGTGTATAATACTGCAGCGTAGCTGCTACGGTTATTTCTTCGAGACTACATGTCAAAATTCTGTGGCTGCGCTTTTTTGGATGTCTATTGTTCTTCAACTCAACGGAAGTATTCATTATCACTTTATCTACAGAGAACTTTAAACACACACACACACACACACACACACACACACACACACACACACACACACAAGTCCTCAATATATCAGTGTCTCACTTCCTTCCATACTGAATCATGTGTAAAAGACAAGATATCGAAGGAAAACAACATTTCTGACGATTGAGACACCTTAAGGCATAATACAATGGCTTTGCTGAAGAATCTGACTGATGAGAAGGATGTTAGACACTTGATGAAGTAATGTTGGCATGAGCTTGGAATTCCTATTTCAATGAAACATACGATTTAGACACCCTTAAGATAATGATGATGGTGCAAAAGGTCTGGATTACTTGTGGGTATTCGACCCTCATCCCATCGAATGCAGCTGTAGCAGCATAGCCACTGCTGCCCTCCATTTAGTACAGAGGAACGATCCTGCCCTTGGCAAAGACAATGCATCGCATGGCAATGCTCGATAGTTTCTTTATAGGTCTGGCAGCAGCTGGGAGCTAATAGCCATCCATAGTGAGTCCATTTTCTGCCCTGAAGAATGCATTTGTGTCATGGATTTTCCCCAGGTGGGACATGGGTCCCCACCCCCTCCCCATCCTACCTCACCCCACCACCCACCTGCCCCTTTGCTAGGAATTTCGAACATTGATGGTAATTTCAAATTTTGGTGGTGTACCGAGGCTGTGCTGACGTCCTATCGCCCCTCCCCCGCAGGAATCGGAGGGAAATTCAAAATGGTGGGTGCGCTTTCTAGGACTCGAATCACAGTCCTTCTCGGCAGAAAGTCACAGTGCACCCTCCTCCCTCGCCCCCACCCTTGCCGCCACCACTACACTTCGTTCTAGATGGTTTATAAGCAGTTAGAGCGGTGTATTTACACCGACGATACCTTCTTAGTGCAGAAGAGCTTGGTTACTTTGTAGGTCACCAGAATAGTATGGAAGGAAATGGTTTTATCAAATTAAAGTTTGTCATCATGGTGACTGTGGTACAAAACTTGCAGGGTGGTTGTATATATCAGATGTTGGACACATATGTTTTGCATTAGAGCAGTAAGTGCGTTCTATTCCGCATGACAAATACTTTGGAAAGCATATGCCATTAACATCACATCTTTTTTAAGTGCAGAACTGTGTAGCCTTAGAAGCGCATGTGTTTATGCTGTACGATCATTTCCCTCTTCCAGGTACGTTTTTGCTACTGACTCCAGACACTGAAATAATATTCCACTACTGATAGCACAGTTGATTTACGTAAAATGTTTCGAAACCCATCCGTCTGGCTATTGCCCATCTCTCATAGCGTCACCTATTGGGCTCGGTTTTTGTGGTAGTTGTATTATTAGAATGATTTTTCTCATTTTCCAGTACATGTGTTGCATTACGAACAGTCGTTTAGATATCTGATGTTTTTTCACGAGAGTTGAGATGTGTAATTAGGTGAATCATTTTCCATCTGATGTGATAGCGTGTATTGGCCTTCCTGACACTTCAGAGGTGGTTTGATGCTATATCCCTCCCAACTGTGTAACAGAGCACACGTTACTCAGTAGCTATACCAAGGTGATCTCTCGGGTACAATGGAATTGGACAAAGTTGTCGAGATATAGGGAGAGCACCGTTTATTTGAGTATTTGAGTTTGGGGCACCAGGGCTGCGGGGTGATTGTTGAGCAATGCATTGGGAAGCGTCTGTAGCAAACTCCGATGGCAAACAACGAGACACATACCTGTATGTGGTTAGTAAAAACGGATGGCTGCAGGGGCGCGAAGCCGTCTCCTGCATTGTGGATTGACTGCCCATTCCAGAAAGGCAAACAGCTCCACCACAGGCAGTAGCCTCTATGAGGTGTCAAATGCATAATCAGTCCATCCTGCGGCATCACCATTATTTGCTGAAAAGTATTCCTCCTATACTCGTCCCTTATCATCCTCTTCCATTCCTCATGTAGGAGGCTATAGACATAGTCCTCAGCTGTGTGCTTACACAAAATACACTTATTAATCTCCTCTCTGTCCAACACCAACACCAAGACCTCAGCGGTCGAACATGTTTCCCACCAAGACTGAAGATAGTACATTCCACTCCAGTATTTTTACCACCAGTTTACAAGTGGAAGAGAGAGATGTAGGCAAAGGCATCACCCTATGTTGAGTTACCATTTATTTTGAGTATGTGTGCATCTAGTTTCGATCGCTGTTGTGAAATTTTCCCCCAACAGGATAACATCTGTTGTATGACATCGTCAGTTTTTAAACTGTATTGCGACTGTAGGTGCGCAAATCATAAAGATTTGTATCAAGGATCTTTATGATTAATTACGTATTTAAGACCGACCTTGAGTTTCCCATCCAAGATAAATAAAATACGTTAACGTAACCTATCTCCCCTGCAGCTGGACAGCGGCTGACCGTTTCCCTGCACTTAAAAAAGATGTGATGTTAATGGCATATGCTTTCCAAAGTATTTGTCATGCGGAATAGAACGCACTTACTGCTCTAATGCAAAACATATGTGTCCAACATCTGATATATACAACCACCCTGCAAGTTTTGTACCACAGTCACCATGATGACAAACTTTAATTTGATAAAACCATTTCCTTCCATACTATTCTGGTGACCTACAAAGTAACCAAGCTCTTCTGCACTAAGAAGGTATCGTCGGTGTAAATACACCGCTCTAACTGCTTATAAACCATCTAGAACGAAGTGTAGTGGTGGTGGCAAGGGTGGGGGGGAGGGAGGAGGGTGCACTGTGGCTTTCTGCCGAGAAGGACTGTGATTCGAGTCCTGGAAAGGGCACCCACCATTTTGAATTTCCCTCCGATTCCTGCGGGAGAGGGGCGATAGGACGTCAGCACAGCCTCGGTACACCACCAAAATTTGAAATTACCATCAATGTTCGAAGAGACAGCTGTTCTGTTTCTTGGGAAATTAACGGATTTTAAACGTCTTTTTAAGTCAGAAACGTACGTACCCTCAATCACATTTTCCATGTCACTCGTGCTGATTAATGGTAGTAGCAGTTCTGACGGATGCAGCCATGCTTCACTAGGAAATACAACGAGAAAGAACGACATGAATATTTTCGTTAGTTGACGCACTGAGTTACCTTCCGCATGAAAATGCATACAAAGAAACAGCATCTTCTTATGAGGGAGGAAACACCACTAGCAGCAGCCAAAGGAGATGCCACAGTGCTACTGCTGTTCACAGTAAGAAAACCATGGCCATCGTAGCTTTCATCTTGCACACAGAAGCAAGGTAGTTTTGTTCATGTGTAGGATAGTATGGCAATTTCGTCTTAACACCACGTCTCTGGAGTATCAACTTCTCAAACTGTTAAGGCAGTATATGTGGCATCATTCCTACAGAACACGGAAGGGAATGGCTTAAGCTGGTTAAACACAATGAGTCATCTCCTTATCAGTTAAATAACATTGCTTGTGAGAACAAACCCTAATTCTGTAATACCTATATTCGACTGCATGTGTGAGAAGACTGTTCTGGATTGGTATACATACGTTTCACCTGGCTTAGTTCAGCGCTTCTTTGTAATATATGTATCGCCTTTGTTGAAGTATGTGTTACAAAAGCCCACGTACTTGACAGGGGAAGGGGGGATTAAAACTGAATGCAAACAGAGCATAATTTTGAATCTTTTCGGGGTCTTGAGTGCCTGGGTACCCCCAACCCACCTCAATTCCCAGCATTTCAGTGTTTTTTTCTCTTTTTGTGTATTCTCATTCTATTTACGTAATTTTGCTTGGTTATCGCGATTTTACATATTTCTCCGTTTTTCCCTCAATTTTACACTTTCGCCATAAATTTACCCTAATTATATCAAATTTTCTTAGATTTTTTAGGATTTTGTGTCATTTTTAATGTGTTTCGATAGTTTTACATATGTATATGGTAATATCGCTGACATACCAACGCGTTGTTTGATTTCATAAAAGGATATTAGCTTGTCTTATACACGAACCTACAAAACAATCCTAAGACCTTCCCTCTTACCTGTGCTCTACATGCATGCATTTTGGATAGCACGATCATGGGAAGCATAGTAACACTCGCTTTGTACCTTGTTGAGTTTCAGTGAGTGGTGCAGATGACTAATACAAAGGACACTCTAACTCCGGAAATAATTCCGTGTAGTACTATGACGCGTAAGAGAGTTTGTCTGCAGACTCATATAGTGATGAAGTTCATGCAAACTCGAAGTCTGCAAACAGTTCTACATGATTATTTCACTTCCACTCTGACGCCTAAGAATCTGCAACAGGGAGTTAACAAGTGTACGGGGTTAATTTCTGTTTCTGCTTGGATCTCTTTCCCGTAAGGGGCCCGCATCTCGTGGTCGTGCGGTAGCGTTCTCGCTTCCCACGCCCGGGTTCCCGGGTTCGATTCCCGGCGGGGTCAGGGATTTTCTCTGCCTCGTGATGACTGGGTGTTGTGTGCTGTCCTTAGGTTAGTTAGGTTTAAGTAGTTCTAAGTTCTAGGGGACTGATGACCGTAGCAGTTAAGTCCCATAGTGCTCAGAGCCATTTGAACCATTTCTTTCCCGTAAGTACGAGGGTTGGAACTTTAGTAGTGGCAAGCATTTATTTAAAGCTCCTATTCAGAACAGCTACGTTCCCACAACCCTGCCAGAAAATCTATAAACTTCAGATTTGCTGCATATTTTTTACCCTGGTAGTAAGTTATTCGTTAGTTTACAGTGTATCGACTGCACTTAGCATCCTGGATCGTAAGAGTTCCCTTCCCCTATTTACAGAATGCGTCTCCCTAGCAGCATAATTTACAGAAGAACAGCTAGCAAGTTATACATTCTAACTGCAACCATCCGTCGCTGACGTCTCTATACACACACACACACACAGAGCTATGCATGAATATTGCCAATCACGAAGTCTCAATTTCAACGACTTTCACGCTATTTTCGACAGTGCCACAACCCTGCCAATAGCGAAATACCCTTCCAAAACGGTTCTGTATCGGCTCTAAGCACATTCAGATTCCTCTTTCTAAACAGCATAACACCTTTGATGCAAGTTACATTACCGATATTTTGTAAAACTATATTCTAGATTCTCCAGTATCAACAGCAGAACAAGGCATCCTGCTACAGCTATCATATCTCCATTTATTCCATCGGTGTATTTCCAGGTGAAGCATGGCTCCATCCGTCAAAACAGCTACTACCACTAATAAGAACGACTGACTCAGGAAATGTGACTGAGGGTACCTACGTTTCTGACTTACAAAGACGTTTAAAATCCATGAATTTCCTAAGAGACAGAACTGCTGTCTCTCGACTTAGTTGTAAATGGTTTATAAGCAGTTAGATTGGAGGATTTATAGCAACGATGTCTTCGTAGTCAGGAAGAGCTCGCTCAGTTCCTAGGATACCAGAATCGTCCAGAAGGAAGTAGTTTTATCAAATTAACGTATAGTGACTGTGATACAATACTTACAGGGTGGTTGTATGTCAGATGTTAGACATATATACTTTACATTAGAGAATTAAGAGCGTTGCATTCCGCATGAATAATACGTCGGAAACCACATGGCTTTAAAATTACGTCGTTTTTAAGTGCAGAACTATGTAGCCTTAGGAGTGCATGTGTTTATGCTCTACAACCGTTCTCTTTTGCCAGTACCTTCCTGCTACTGACCTCAGACACTGGACTCATACTCCACTATTGACAGCACAGTAATATGTTTCGATCTCCATCCCTCTGCATGCTGCGCATCTCTCCTACTGTCGCCTTTTGGGCTCGGTTTTTGCGGTAGCTGTATTTTTACAATGATATTTCTCAATTCCCAGTACATGTGTGGCATTACGAACCGTCATTTACGACTTCTGATGTTATTTACGACAGTTCAGATGTGTAATTAGGTGAATCATTCTTCTCATTAGTTGTGGTAGCGTGTATTGGCCTTCCTAACACTTCAGTAATAGGTTGCTCCTATATCACTTCTTACTATGTGTCACTGTACGAGTTACTCAGCAGCTTTACCAAGGTTACCTCTCCAGGGCAGTGGAACAGAATAAAGAGAGCCCTGTTTATTTGAATTTTGAGCACCGACGCTGCAGGGTGATTGTCGAGTAATGGAATGGGAGGCTTCGGGAACGAACTCTGATGTCAAACAGTGAGACACTCACGCGGTCGGTACAAAATGATGGCTGTGGGTGCGCAAAGTCATCTGCTTCATCGTGGATTCTCTGGGTACTTCAGAAGGATAAACAGCACCAGAATAGGCAATAGTCTCTATGAATTATGAAATACATTTTCAATCTGTCTCGCCACATCACCATTATTTGTTGAATATTCCCCCTACGCTCACCTCCTTCCATTCTCCATGTAGGAGGCTATAGACACAGTCCTCAACTGGGTGCTTAAAGGTAATACACTTATTAAACTCCTCTCTGTCCAACACCAACAACTCGTCAGTGGAACACATTTCCATTCCAGTATCTTTCCCCACCAGCTCACAAATGGGGAAGAGAAATGTATTTCGACGTTTAGAGTTACTATATAATTGAGTAAGTCTGAAATTAGGTTCGAGTGGTAGTGTGAATTTTTGTTCCCAGTTGTAGGATGTCGTCAATTTTTGAGGTATATTGCGATTCCAGGAGCTCCTTGTCTAGCGCTATGGATATAAATGTGTAATTATCACGGGTGTTTATGATTAATTACGTAATTAGAGCTGACTTCTACTTCAGCTTGTCACCAAAAATAAATAAAGTACGCTAACCTAACATCCCTCTCCTGCAGCAGGGACAGAGGCTGACCTCTTCCCTGTGTAGCGGGAGGGGGTGGGTGTTACTTTGCTTTGCAGCCAGAAAGACCAGGGATTGAGGTACGATATATTTTGAATTTCTCCCCAAGTTCCCGTTGAGGGGTCGGAACGGGACGTCAGCATAGCCTTGGGATAAAGAAATTCACGTCATTTTTGAAATTCCCACCGTTTTTTCAATTTCTCGAAAATACCGGAATTTCCGCCCGAGGGCTGGTGTGGGGAGAGGGAGGGGGACAGGGTCGTATCGGAGGGGAGGGGAGTGGAGGGAAGGGGAGAGGTCGGGGACCCATGTGCCGGCTGGGGAAAGCTGATGACGTCATATTTGGTTGGGGGTAATTAATCGATGAATTGATGACTTGGATATCAACTTGAGGAAGTAAGGCCACCCTGAATATATAGATAATTTTATATGTGGTGCCTTAATATGAACACACATTAGTGTGTTGGTTGCTTTTTCTCTGCGTTCAAAAGTCTCCCGCAAAAATGCCGCTACAAACCTTATGACTTGATGTTTCCGTCATGGTCGTAACTGCTCCACTAAGTTGACTACGCCTCTCGGTGTGGGCTAGCCGTTTTGCGTGCACGCTTCGAGTGCCAGATCTGTTGTCCAGGGGAAACTAAGCAATAATGGCTTGCAGCGGAGTATGCGTTGACATGAAACTTCCTGGCAGATTAAAACTACGTGCCGGACCGAGTCTCGAACTCGGGACCTTTGCATTTCGCGGGCAAGTGCTGTACCAACTGAGGTACCCAAGCACGACTCACGGCCCGTCCTCACAGCTCTCCTGCGAAACCCTGCAGAACTAGCACTCCTGAGAGAAAGGATATGGCGGGGACATGGCTTAGCCACAGCCTGGGGGATGTTTCCAGAATGAGATTTTCACTCTGCAGGAGAGCTTCTGTAAAGTTTGGAATCTAGGCGATGAGATACTGGCAGAAGTAAGGCTTTGAGGACGGGGGTGAGTCGTGCTTGGGTAGCTCAGTTGGTAGAGCACTTGCCCGCGAAATACAAAGGTCACGAGTTCGAGTCTCGGTCCGGCACACAGTTTCAATCTGCCAGGAAGTTTCAATAATGGCTTGCTCTTTCCACAGGTACTAACCAAAGGAAGATATATCACCCGTAATAGCCATAATTAATAGTCTGAAAATGAAGTAAATACTGATGAAATGTTGTTCAGCACCATTAGAAATGTCTCCACTTGTGAGCATTACACCCTGTGTATTTTAATTATTTTTCAGAGAAAATGGGTCATTTGTTCCAGAGAAAAATCTTCACATATTGATCAGTTCAATAGCGCGATGTGAACTTCGGGCCGTTTTGCAAGGAGTTACTCGGTTTGGCATTAACTGATAGAGTCGTTCGATGTCCTTCGCGCGGTATATTGACAAATTGTTTCCAATTGGTGCGTTAGATCGTCAAAATCCTGATATGATTGGAGGGCTCTGCGGCATAACCCTCCAAATGTACTCAACTGGGGAAAGCTTTGAGTATGTCGGTGACCAAGGAATTATTTGGCAACGAGAAGACAAGCAGAAGACACCCTCACCGAGTGTGAGCGAGCATTATCATGCTGAAATGTTAGCACTGAATAGCTTGCCACGAAGGGCAACAAAGCGGGGTATAGAATATCGTCGATGTACCGCTGTTCTGTAAGGGTGCCGTGGATGACAACAAAAGGGGTTGTGCTGTGAAAATGGCACTCCAGACGTGGCTTCTGGTTGCCAGGCCCTTGGCGGGCGACACTCATGTTGGTATCCCACCACCGTTCTGGGCGTCTTTGCTGGTCACCTGGGCTCTGTTCGAAGTGGGAGTCATCGCTCCAGATAGTTTTACTTCAATGAGATTTCACGCTCAAGAAGTGTCGTCCGCCATATGGCCCAACAACCAGGAGTAATGGTCTGGGCTGTCACCTCTTTTCATAGAAGGACTCGTTTAGTCGTCATACGCAAAGCGCTTACGGAACAGCGCTATACCGCTGATATTCTACGCCCCGTTTCGTTGACCTCCTTGAAAGCCATCCTGGTGTACATATCAGCAAGATATTGCCTGCCAGCAAAAGGCGAGGGTTTCCACTGCTTACCATCGGGCATGTCAAGCCCTACCTTGGCCAACACGATCTGCGGATCTCTCCCCAAAATGCACAAAATAAGTCTAGTTTATCGACACAGAATCAAATAGGGGTAATCCAGGAGGAGGTCCAACAACAAATAATAAAATAGGAATGCGGGCAAGTTACTATAAACAGCATGTGGAAGAAATTATCGCATCCACGGCAGACGCGAAGCCAACACCCGTAACAGTAGCACACATTTATATGCCGACCAGTTACACAGATGAGGAAACTATTGAAAGAATGAATTTTGATATAACAGAGATTATAGTTAATGGAGACGGAAATTTAATTATGACTGCGTAAGAGAATTCGAAAGAAGGGAAAAGAAGCGAGGGGAAAGTAGTAGGAGAAAATGGTCTGGGGAAAAGAACTGAAAGAGAAAACTGTTGTGTTGGCAGAAGAGCCAACACCGTGTTACAAGGCCGAAATGCACGCGTTTTAGCTCACGCAGTCTGGCGTGAGGAGGGAAGAACTATACTGACGTGAGGTCTGGAACATGACAAGGAATGTGAGTTCAAAAATCTGACTTACTTAGTTTGATACTTAACTTTAATCCGTTAATGAGGAACGTCGCTCTTGACGGTACATGATTCACAATATTATCTGTTCAGAATAGTAACTGAATATGGCGCCTTGCTAGGTCGTAGCAAATGACGTAGCTGAAGGCTATGATAAACTGTCGTCTCGGCAAATGAGAGCGTATGTAGACAGTGAACCATCGCTAGCAAAGTCGGCTGTACAACTGGGACGAGTTCTAGGGAGTCACTCTAGACTAGACCTGCCGTGTGGCGGCGCTCGGTCTGCAATCACTGATTAGTGGCGACACGCGGGTCCGACGTATACTAACGGACCACGGCCGATTTAAAGGCCACCACCTAGGAAGTGTGGTGTCTGGCGGTGACATCACAAAAACCACTTAGTAGAACTTCACATGTACATTAATTTAATCATAACCAAGCATTTTGTTAAAGCCCAAGGTTAAATTAGCAAGAATTATTACCTAAAGGCAAAAAATTTTGCGCGAAGGTAATTAAATTCTTCAGGAAACTCGGTCCAAGAAGCAGAATACAGCGAAAAACGTTCCCAAACTTCGAAAATTGTTTTTTTTTTAATTCATAAAAGATTCTAGCTACAAATGAAATGTGTTCAATAAGAAAGAATTAGGGCTTAAAACGATGTATCGCTTTATTGAAGTATAGATTTATTTGCTACGTTTCTAGATATGTCGATAACATCGTTAAAAATCTCCTTAACATGCACGTTGACATGTCTTTAGTATTAATTTTTCCGTACTTTCTGTTTACTTTAAGTATAGCCCATGGTAAATCAAAAAAGGACCTGTTTGAAAAACTAAAATATAGCAATTACTTTTAGAGATTTATCTATTTATTCAATGCAAGGCGCTCTCGGTAATTGGCCAGACCTTCTCAGCGGATGGCCCTACACTAACAGTTCTCAGATTGTTTCCTGTAAAGTTGTTTTCATAAAATAGAATTTGAGGTAGTTAGTTTCAAAAAGCACGCCCAACGAAAGTTCCACTCCTTCCAAGTTTTTATAAAGCGCTACAACTAACGAAATCGAAAAATTATTTAACAGTATCGTACCAAAACGCTCCGTGAAGGAAATAAGCGTAAAGGTTTTACTGTAGGGCCATCCGCTTAGAAGATCTGGCCAATTACAGAGAGCGCCATTTCTTCAAAATTTTAAATATGTCGAAAAATAATTAATATATTGTAATTGTTCAGATGGATACTTTGTTGAGTTACACAGAGCTATCCTTACAGTAAAATACACTCCTGGAAATGGAAAAAAGAACACATTGACACCGGTGTGTCAGACCCACCACTGCGAGAGGGCTGTACAAGCAATGATCACACGCACGGCACAGCGGACACACCAGGAACCGCGGTGTTGGCCGTCGAATGGCGCTAACTGCGCAGCATTTGTGCACCGCCGCCGTCAGTGTCAGCCAGTTTGCCGTGGCATACGGAGTTCCATCGCAGTCTTTAACACTGGTAGCATGCCGCGACAGCGTGGACGTGAACCGTATGTGCAGTTGACGGACTTTGAGCGAGGGCGTATAGTGGGCATGCTGGAGGCCGGATGGACGTACCGCCGAATTGCTCAACACGTGGGGCGTGAGGTCTCCACAGTACATCGATGTTGTCGCCAGTGGTCGGCGGAAGGTGCACGTGCCCGTCGACCTGGGACCGGACCGCAGCGACGCACGGATGCACGCCAAGACCGTAGGATCCTACGCAGTGCCGTAGGGGACCGCACCGCCACTTCCCAGCAAATTAGGGACACTGTTGCTCCTGGGGTATCGGCGAGGACCATTCGCAACCGTCTCCATGAAGCTGGGCTACGGTCCCGCACACCGTTAGGCCGTCTTCCGCTCACGCCCCAACATCGTGCAGCCCGCCTCCAGTGGTGTCGCGACAGGCGAATGGAGGGACGAATGGAGACGTGTCGTCTTCAGCGATGAGAGTCGCTTCTGCCTTGGTGCCAATGATGGTCGTATGCGTGTTTGGCGCCGTGCATGTGAGCGCCACAATCAGGACTGCATACGACCGAGGCACACAGGGCCAACACCCGGCATCATGGTGTGGGGAGCGATCTCCTACACTGGCCGTACACCACTGGTGATCGTCGAGGGGACACTGAATAGTGCACGGTACATCCAAACCGTCATCGAACCCATCGTTCTACCATTCCTAGACCGGCAAGGGAACTTGCTGTTCCAACAGGACAATGCAGGTCCGCATGTATCCCGTGCCACCCAACGTGCTCTAGAAGGTGTAAGTCAACTACCCTGGCCAGCAAGATCTCCGGATCTGTCCCCCATTGAGCATGTTTGGGACTGGATGAAGCGTCGTCTCACGCGGTCTGCACGTCCAGCACGAACGCTGGTCCAACTGAGGCGCCAGGTGGAAATGGCATGGCAACCCGTTCCACAGGACTACATCCAGCATCTCTACGATCGTCTCCGTGGGAGAATAGCAGCCTGCATTGCTGCGAAAGGTGGATATACACTGTACTAGTGCCGACATTGTGCATGCTCTGTTGCCTGTGTCTATGTGCCTGTGGTTCTGTCAGTGTGATCATGTGATGTATCTGACCCCAGGAATGTGTCAATGAAGTTTCCCCTTCCTGGGACAATGAATTCACGGTGTTCTTATTTCAATTTCCAGGAGTGTATAAATGCCGTGTGGCTAGGGCCTCCCATCGGGCGACAGTTCGCCTGGTGCAAATCTTTCGAGTTGACGCCACTTCGGCTACTTGCGTGTCGATGAGAACGAAAGGATGGTGATAAGGACAACACAACACACAGTCGCTGAGCGGAGAAAATCTCCTACCCACACGGGAATCGAAACCGGGACGTTAGGTATGAAATTCCGTCGCGCTGACCACTCAGTTACCAGGGGCGGACATCGTTACAGTAAAGAGCAAGTATGCGTACGTGAAAGTTAACTAAGTTTTGGACGTGAATGTTAACAAAACTTATAAAGACTTTCTCGAAACACCTAGAAACATAACAAAAAACTGTATTTAAAATTTAATTTCCTATGAGCTCACGTATTTTGTTGTTGGGTATTAATTTTTGCAATCACTTTTGCATAATACTTGGATTGGCACCGTTAAAAGTTGGTTTAACAATAATAAAAGAAGGTTGTATACGTGGAAGGGACTTCAGGGCTTCATACGGATTATTTAACGTTAGCACAAAGATTTAGGAGTAGGTTTTAAACTGTGATACCTCTACAAAGGCAGATGTGAACTCTGACAATAACTTGTTGCTTATGAACTGGAGATTAAAGCTGAATAAAATATTATTAAATGTAGGAATGGAATGAGACAGGATCTGGATAACCTGAGAAAATTTAAGGTTTTTGAGATTTGAAGAGGGATCATTAGACAACTTTGGTCTGCACCACGGGATAGGAATACAATCGAAGTCGAATGTCTGAGAAATGAGAGATGAACTAAGGAAGACGTCGTGGGATCGCGTAGGTAAAATGTCCAAAGCCAGAAAAATTCTTCGATAATGAACGAGGTAGTGAATGCGAAGAAAGGAGAGAATGTATTAAATCAAGAAATGAAGTAAAAGTTAGTAAAAGTGTCAAAAATAGTTAAATGCAAAACGATTGAGCAGCAATGGCTTGACAACGAAAGTTAGACTCTAGGAACATGCATACCCAAGGGACATATAGATGTAACCTATAGAAAACAAAAGAGCCCTTTTAAAATAAGAGTAGCTGTTGTGTGAACGTCAAGGGCTCAGTACCAAGCAAAGAAGAGAGAGGAGAAAGGTGGAAGGAATCTATAGAGGATGTCGATAGGAAAAACCAGCTAAAGGACGATACACAGTGAGTTACCGATATGCGCATGTGTACATGGCCGTAGTATCGCCTACACAAAGTATAAAAGGGCCGCCGTCTGGCAGAGCTGCCATTTGGATTCAGGTGATTTCTGTGAAAAGGTTTCTGACGTGATTATGACCGCACAACGGGAATTAGCAGACTCCGAACGCGAAATAGTAGTTTGAGCTAGACGGATGAGGCATTCCATTTCGGAAATCGTTAGGGAATCAGATATTCCCCTATCAACAGTGTCAAGAGTGTACCGAGAGCAACATATATGAGGTATTACCTCTCACCACAGACAACGCAGTGGCCGACAGCTACCACTTAACGACCGAGATAGCGGCGTTTGCGTAGAGTTGTCAGTGCTAACAGACAAGCAACACTGTGCGGAATACTCGCAGAAATCAACTTGGAACATACAATTAACGTATTCATTACGAAAGTGTATCGAAATTAGGCGTTACTGGGCTACAGCAGAAGACGACCAGCCCGTTTGCCTTTGCTAACAGAACATAACCTGCAGCGCCTCCATCGGGCTCGTGACAATATCGGTTGTACTCTGGACAACAGGAAAACCGTGGCCTGGTCCGATGAACCCGATTTCAATTGGTAAGACCTGATGGTATGCCTCGAGTGTGCGCACACCCCATGAAGCCATAGACCCCATTTGTCGACAAGGCACTTGATGGGTCCATAATGGTGTGGGCTGTGTTTACGTGGAGTGGACTGGGTCGTCCGGTCCAATTGAACCCATAGTTGACTGGAAATGACTATGTTCAGCTACTTCGAGGACATTTACAACTATTCATGGACTTCATGTCCCCCACACGGCGACGGAATTTATATGGGTAGCAAAGTGACATGTCACCAGACCACAGTTACTGTTCGGGTTTGGTCTGAGGAACATTCTGGACAGCTGGCCACCCAGAGCGGCCGACACGAATCCCAACGAATATTTGTTGTACATAATCGAAGGGTAACTTCGTGCACAAAATCCTGCATCGGCAGGACTTTCGTAATTATGCACGGTTGTAGAGGCACCATGGCCCATTAGTTCTGCAGGGAACTTCCCACGGCTTGTTGAGTCCATGTCACGTCAAGGTGCTGCACAACGCCGGGAAAAAGGAATTCTCACACGATATTAGCAGGTGGCCCAAGACTTTCGTCACATCAGTGTAATACGTATAACAAAGTTTTTGCATTACCACATTATTTCGAAATTAGTGTCACGGGAAACAAAACTTTGCTCTAAGGGTTTCGTTTACATTTGTTTGCAATTTTCCAAATCACATAATGAAATAAAATATATTGCACAATAACAAAGTCAGTTGCTTCGCATGGGAGGTTCTTCACATCACTTGCGAGCAACGTCAATAAATGGTGGAATATGGTAAAAATAAACGCAATAATTAACACAAATAATATATTCATAAAATCCGTGAATCAATCATCTCAGATGTCCTGGTACTTCCGAAGGGTAGTCTTTGTTCATAATGTAAGCCTTTACAGCTGACCGTCACTGAGGCATACTTCGTCCGACCTCCGATCCCACCTTGATATAATCCAGCCCCTACAAGATTACTTCTCACTTCTCTGAACAATTTTTGGGAGAATCTTTAGCCCTCTTAAAAATCCGTCTTGTTACCCTGTCCTCATCGATCTAAAACTAATATTATTTAATGTTTAATCGCGGTTTTTTTCTAATTAACTAGATGAAGCTTTCATTTCAATGCTATAGTTCTTCCCTTATTACTAATAACAATACCTTTACTTCAACGTCTTCGGTCTTCGTGGAAATTTTTGGCTAACAGGTCGACTGATTTTTCTTTTCAAATATCGACAAACGCATGGTGGGACAACATTGTATTAATCCTGTATCAGTAAGATTAATAAGCCTTAGTTACTGTGTGTTTCGTATGAACGTAGACATATTTGATTTTAAAGTTAGAGGCAGCCCTGAAAAGATCCAACGTAGTAACGTGCTAATTACAAAGGCAGAGGAGAAATATGAGTTACCGTGTAGGGTCTTGGATGACAAAGTGCGCTACGCGCATGTCCCATTAGGGAAATGCATAAAGTCGTATTTACATTTTTAGCGATGCAGGCTGCGCATCCCGTTTGAAAAGCTGTATCACTCCCGTCCATGAAACGAGACGAGTAAAAGAATGAAACAAAGGGAGCCACGTGAAGCTACGCGTGATTTTGACGCTTTCAGTCAGAGAGCCTGCTCATCTTTGAAGTCGGATTACATTTTACGCTACCAAAGAAATGAGCTCGCCATCTTTCCTGCATACGGGAGAACAGCATTCAAAGTTAAGAACATCATCAAAATAGGATAGCAAAAGCATTACGCAGTACTCTACCTTCTTTCTGCTAGGTATTATTGTGAAGCAGTGGTTCACTCACTATCCAAATAATGCTGTAAGAACTGACATAATGGCACTAGGAAGCCATACGACACATAGGGCAGCAAACGCATTACGCAGTACTCTAGCTTCTTTCTGCTACGTATTAATGTAAAACAGTGATTTACTTAAAAATCAAATAATACTGTAAGGATGGACATAATATCACAAGAAAAACATACGACACGCTTTTGTCACTAGTAAACTTTCCCTTTTCCAGGATCGGTGAATATAACATCATATTCCCATTACTGGTTTGGCACTTCATAGCCATCTGCAGACGTGGAACATTCACGACAAAAAATGTTTCAATTTAGGTTATCACTCTGTAAAAATGATTGTCGACAATGACAGACGGTATCAGTACACATCTTTGCGCTTTTAATAAAATGTACATGAATATCGATGAAAATGTGGTTTATCATTATCAACTTTAATGAATGAAGAACTATTTTCCGTACTCTGGAAGAAACAATTCTTGTTAATATTCCACCTTTTCCGATGGCAAAAACATGCCGAAATCAGGAGTGTGAGTATGTCATAATAAATATTGACCTCGATTTTGTGGAAAATGTTAGTAACAAGTAAGTTCCACTATATATTACGAACTTTGTTGCAGAGATACGAGTGTAAGTCCTTGATTAGCATAGCTTCTAGTACAACCACTTTGTATACATGCGTAAAAAAATAAATAAATAAAAATTAAAACGAATACTTTACAGCACAAGCTTGTTGGAAATACATTTATTGAGATAACCTCTACAAACACAAATGAGGTGTAACATATCAAACTAGAGTGAAAAGAGTAATGTATTAATTCTGAATAGATTGAATACCACCCGGAAAGACATATTGCCTGCTTGTGCAGGGACATATTTCTATCGTCCGATGTAGTATACGTGACTTACTGTAGGGTACCAAAAGATCTTCTATTTACGTTAGCCTTATATTGCTAAATGCTTTCTCAAGTACGTTTACAAAGGTCCCCTATATACTTAAGTTTGTGAGGTAAGGTACACAGTTTAACCGCCCAATATGTGTCTGCTAAAAATAACGTTTTGCATTCGCTTCAGTTCTTGTTAGAAAGTCATCATGGTGGAACATGGGGACCGTAGGACCGTAGAGTACTTTTAGAAGAAGGTATCACTCCGTTGATTTACTGAGAAAAGTTCTACTCTTGGAACCTCAGCAAAGACTGACAGTGGTCTCTTGCACTAATGTAGATGGCTTATAGAAACTTAATTTAGCATGTCATCAATAAGCTACATATCACAGTTGCTCAGCATAGAGTCCGCATGAGAGGAGTATATTGAATTGCATAATTACAGGAGTTTCATCATAAAATGCTCAGAGGAAACCACTAACTTGTGCTTGTTGCGGATAACTCAGCTGCTCTCCCGAAAGATACTTCACTTCAAAATATTAAACTTGTTTTCCTTTCTTCCAACAGATACGATAACTCCACATGAACCGTATGGAATTTAAAAAATGAATTAATTTTGTCTCAGGCTCCTGGTTCAACTGTATCTGTAATACATTTTTGTCTTGGGATCTGTGGAGCTGTTGTACTTTCTGGACGCACTGAGTTTTCTTTTCAGCTGCTTGGGAGGCTGCAGGGCCTCATGTTATAGAAAACTGGTCCAGAAGACCTGAGATTTGGTAGTCAGTTTATCATTCTACTGCATTATTACGGGCAAATGTTTCTCTTGTGTAGAGGACGAACATAAATGTCTCTATTCCTGACGTATTCGTCACGAGAAGTTCCACAACTATGCTGAAATCAAGTGTCGTCTATTTTCCGTCACAGACGAAAATTTATTTTTGTAGTGTGTCTAGTTTCGATAAATGTTCATCATCTCGTGATCTATGTAGTTGCATAAGCAGCCCGCCGTACTCTTGTTGAACTACAGAAAACTGTATTCTATAGCGAAGGATTAGAAGGTTTCCGCTTGATGGAGTTTCAGCATATATGCAACGTAAAGCGACTCCATTGCGGATATACAAGCACCGACATGTTGTCAATGGGTTAGTGTGACATTTGTGTCTTTGCGACGTGCGTGCGGTAAATGTGGAGACGATAATTACGACGACGTTATTACCAGGTGCGTCAAAACAGGACCAACATGCTGTTTTTCTTTTCTTGGCTGCCTATGGAGCGCCGGCAGAAATTCATCGGAGAACGAAGTAGGCAGTATGTCTGTCGAAAACCATCGTTGTGGAATGATCCGCCAAGGGCAGCAGCTGCCTCATGATAACGCGCGTCCCCTTATCGCAAATGTCGTGAGGCAGAGAGATACTCGAAAAGACTGCATATGGTTCTGATCTCTCTCCATGAAATTATCACGACTTCCTTAAAAGGGATTTAAAGCATGAACATTTCTGTTGGAAGAGGATTTGCAGCAGGCAGTTACAAATCTCTTCACACAGAAGGTTACAGTGTTTTACCAAACCTCTGTGTTCAAACACGTATATTGGGATGATTGTGTCAGAGCTCAGGACAATTTTCTCTGATTACCATATAGATTATTGATTGTACGGCTTTCGAACGGAAAGTTTTTGACCCTCCCTTATACTATCCTTTACGTCAGTCACTCTACACTCTTGAATGGTCAAATACGATGTGTTATTTTATCAGTAACACTCTCTGTGTATCGTCTCTAGGGCCACAGTCCGCCATGAAAAATTACAATTCAGGCAGTGGACTCCATGACGGAGTACTCAAGGTCCACAGTTCACCGTTTGCATTTTATTTGTGGCTTAGGCATAATCTACAAAGTATAAGATAATAATTGAATACAATAACCACGAGTCGGCGGAAGAAAATTACCGTGCGAATATGAAAGCATTGCATCAGGTTCACTACGATCTTATCAGGAAATGTATGTGGCAGAATCAAAGGCCCTTACACTTTACCAGCAAATTAACGCATGCTATGATACTTGTCAGAAGTGGAGTGGGAGAACTGGCCTGACTGCATGCAATATATTTCACAATACTTCATGTTACTGAAGTCTTGTTGTGGCCTTCTGTCCGAAGACTGAACTGGTGCAACTCGACACATTGTGTATCTTACGCAAGCCTCTTCGTATCTGGATAACTACTCCATCCTCTATCCATTTGAATCTGTTTTCAATACTCATACAGAAATTTTTGTCCCTGTACACTTCCATCCATTATCAAACTGACCATCCTCCATGTCTCAGGATGTGTTCTTTCAGCTGATCCCTTTTATTCAAACTGTGTCATAATGTTCTTTTCTCTTCTGTTCGCTACTTCCTCGTTGGTTATTCTCTTTTCTCCTCTGTTCGGTACTTCCTCGTAGGCTATTCCATCTACCTACCTAGTCTTCAGCATTCTAATGCAACATCACATTATAGAAGCTTATATTCTATTCGTGTCTGAACCACTCATTTTCCACGTTTCACTTTTACAATGTTACACTAAATACAAATTCCTCAGAGAACACTTACCACCACTTAAATATATATTAGATGCTACAAATTCATCTTCTTCTGCACAAGCGATTTTCTTGCTGGTGTCAGCCTACATTTTATATCCTCTCTCTGCTTCAGCCATCATAAGTTGTTTTTCTGTCCAATAGAAAAATTCATCTCCTTCTTCTGTTGTATCATTTCCCAATCTAATTCCTCAAAATTGACTCATTTAGTTCGACTGCATTCTATTGCTTCATTTGTATTTGTTGATGTTCGTCATATAATCTCCTTTCCGTACGCTATCCTTCTTCACCTTCTTCTCCTTCTTCTTCTTCTGGTGACTAGATTTTCCCACGTTCGTTGGCCTCATTACATGGACATTCTGGCCCAATTATCCATTCTGTTCAATTTCTCTTCAAAGCCTTTTTCGTCTATGACAGAATTAAATTGTTATAGACAAACGTAAAATTATTATTTTCTCTCACTGAACTTCGATTCCCTTTCCAAATTTCTCCTTAGTCTCCGTTACTGCTTGCGCACTGTATAGATTGAACAAAATGAGAGGGAGGCTACAACACTGTGTCACTAGCTTCTCTACTACTGTAGCTTTTTCATGACCTTCGGCTATTACGATTCCAGTCTAGTGTTTGTGAAAGTTTTAAATAACCTTTCGCGCCATATATTTTATTCCTGCTACCTTCAAAGTTTCAAAGAGGATATTCCAGTCAACACCGTCAAAAGCCTTATCAAAATCTACTACTGCTTCCTTCAATTAACCTATCTTCTCAGATGAGTCTTGCGGTAATTATTGCCTCAAGTGTTCATACATTTCTCTGGAATACAAACTAATCTTCCCTGAATTCGGATTCTGCCAGTTTTTGCATTATTTTGTGAATAAATGAAGCCCTGAGTTTCATAACTGCTCAAGTCCTATTTAGTAAGCCCTCATACAATAAGTAAAAACTTCATAACTTTTCAAAATTGAATCTTAGCACTTTAATTTCTTTACTAATAAAATGTGTCCCTTTAAGAATTAAACACAAATGACTAAATTTAGTTATCATTAGCACCTTTTGTACAATAAATTAATATGGTGGACTAGTGTTGTGAAACGCCAATACATCGTGTTTACGTCCCAGTGATACAAGTCGTGGATTAAGTGAATTGTTGGTACGCACAGCATCTAAAGAAGACAATAAAACTAAAAGAGTACAACATGGCAATACTTTTTATAGTATACAGAACAATAGACTGGACGTCAGTCACATCTTACAGTAAAACATATCCACATTTTGAGAGTCCCAGTCTTCGTTTCTTGACTCTTCAACATTAACACTTTTAATCCGTCCATAAGATTTTGAAAGTAAGGACGATGTTCAGGGTTAACAGAAGTTAGGTATTTTATGAAGTTTTTCGTTTTATGAACTTTGATTGGGAGTTCAGTCTCAAATGCCTTATTCAACTAACGTATTTCAACGTTGCCTTTCAAGAGAAACGTTAGAAAACGATGGTGTGCTGGTAGTAATGAGGCTTTATCTGTATTCCATTGATCTGTAACTGGTCACCTTACATTGCCTTTTAGAGGGGGATTCAGTCCTTCATTTTTAAAAATTAATCTTGGAATCCTTTGTCACATGCTGTTCTACACCTATAATGTTAACGTTCTTAGAGGAGTTCTTCATCATCGTAATTCCTCTGCAGTGTAAACAACGTCCTGTTTTCGTTTCGTGTGCGCCATTTACGCAAAAGATTTATCAGACGACGTGTAAGAATGCCCTCTTGTGCCCACATGTGACGAATGTAGTTTATCCTACCCTTTTGTGTCAACTGGCCGAAGTATTTCACGACAGTGTATTTCTATTTTGTGTCACACATGCGTTTGTAAACACATAGTCTTTTGATACTGATGTCAGTTATGAAGTGATCCAGGAAGGAGGTAACTTCATTTTAACCTTTCTTTCCAATTAACTCTTTTTGTGAGAACATTGTAATGATCCCATCAGAAAAGCGGTGTATTCCAAAATTGAAGACTCACAACTTTCTTGCGTAGAACATCTCCGTAATAGGAAAGTGGGTATTAGAAATGAATAGACACAACTGTCTTGCGTAGAACGTCACCGTAATAGAAGTGTGAGAATAAGATCTATTTAGCATAAATTCAAAGGCTATAGCTTCTGACTTACAATGATCATTCCCTCCTTCCGTTACTAATATTTCACATTCCTTCACTGCATTATAAAAAAGCTTTGCCTTAGCTTCGCAGACTTGAAGTTCAGCTTTTAGTTTCTACCTCACTGCTGATACTTTCTGTCACTAAATTTTCAACAGAAATTTTTCAAACGCAATACATACATCAACTCGTGACCTTACAAATGGAGATTACAATTTTTTACAAACTTTTAAAAATTGTTTATACGTCACTTTTTGTGTCACATTTACATTCTTCCTTTTGAAGATAGATAGGCCCCCGGCTCATACTTTTGTATATATGCCTCTTTTTTTGAACATTCGATTCGAAACTACGGTACCTCGTTTCTCTCTTAGGTTTCCCGTAATGGGTGACTCTACGGGGAAATGATTTAATATGATTCAACATTTAAATTTTCTGTTCAGGAAGTAAGCATCTCGCTTCTCGTCGACCACCTGTCTGTCGTATGGGGATGACATTCCCTGTAGACGTAAGTTACCAATCCGATGTACAGAGAAAAAAGTTTGCTTGCAAATAATGTTTTCAGTATCACCACACTTAATCTGAAACAAAGTACAAACATAACATTTATAAAGTTACATAGTTTATTATTATATTACGGTGGAAATACAAAGAAATGAAAATAACACATTGCAAAATTATCACAGTGGTCAAACATGCCATTACTATCGCGGTAGTGAAACACAGCGGAATGAGTCTTTGTTGCTTCGACTTTTCTGTTTCGGCGCCTTTGTGGAACTGATGCAGAAATCAAACTGACTAGGTACATATCCTGCGGATCTTTTGCAGACATGGCGTTGAATTTGTGTAGTACATCTGTTTTAAAAGCTTCAGAGAATGTTGTCATACATGTACGTCTACAACTGAAAACCGAAGAAATTACCTACTACAACAAGCTGCGTAATATTCTCTAATACTAAACAGAATTACAGCCCCATGATCTTGATTTACACTGCTGACTGAGCAGTGCATTATCATGTTATTCAAAGTTACTTACTTACAGTCTAGTCATGTAACTCTCTTTGGTTATTTCTTGCCTCAGTGTTCATTACTCGTTTACCACGGGTAATATTCTTCTCCCATATATTTGCCTTCCACTCACTTGACCGTGATGTCTTTCGTGACACATGCGACGTCACTATCTGATTCTTCTATTATTATATACAATAAATAACTTTCTCTGCTTTAGAACACGCGACAACGAGGCGTCTGATTAGCTGCCAGCAAACCAAGACGACAGCTTGGCGATGGTTCCCTCCATAATATCCAAGATCTTTGCTTCCCACCACCTGACAACTGCCATGCAGCGGTACACTCTTGTGCTGTTATGATGCTCAGATACACAGTACTCTTGTGTGGCCGGATGTCTTACGTAATAAAACAAGTTCTGTACTTACGTAGTTTTGTAGCAAACACCATAACATGGGCTAAATGTTCGAAACTTGTGTTGGTCGATCTTCATTAGTTAGAACTCAGCAAGACGAATACAGTGATACATATAACTCATATAGTGTCAAAACATGGAATTGCGCAGTTATGATACAGGGGGCTTCAAAGTGCGTCAAAATTTTCCTACCATTACTTATTAAACTGATGCTATCTTAGTTTCAACACCTGTCGGCAACTGCCTTTTTTGTAATTGTAATTATTTGCACCAGCTGGAATAGTTTTACAATTACTGGCCCTCCCAAGGACGTCAATGATTCTGAGGGAATGTCGTCCGGTCAATGAGCATTGGGTCTATTTACATTTTTCAGTGCGCTGCCAAATACTTCTCGCAGTATCGTATACCCTACCTCATCTTCCTCTTCTCTTTCTGCACGCGTCAACAAAAATTTTGCCTCACCCCGATAAGTCGTGCAGATGTGTTGCCGTTGTGACAGATCCTGTTCCGATAAGAAATTCACTCTTGGAGTTGTTTGTAAGCAAACACAGAGATACGAGTGCTGCTTACAGATATAATGCTGGCACTCCACTGATTTGCAGCATTTCTCCTGTAAGTAAGGCACTAGTAGGAATGCTTGAGAGATATGTATGAACCGCAGGGTAAACATCATCATGCGACGAAGGACAATGGCGATCAATGATGGGTTCCTTATGATCACGTTACCCGCAGATGACTTAGCCAGAGAAGTTCCTCGATGTGTGCACCGGAGAAAAAGTGCAGACCTGGAATGGACTGACAGGTAATGTCAAGGACTTACACCACACAGGTCGACTACGTTCGACAGGTACACAAGATGATCGGTATCTACAACTTTTGAGTCAAAGAAAGCGTGAGCAACATGTTTCATAACTAAATTTGGCGTTCGAAGAGGATACAGGATTTCATACATTGCACCAAACAATTAGGACACGATTTCATAATGCGAGCCTCCATTCCCAACGACCATGGGGAGCGCCACGTCGTATACCACAACACTATGGACTCCGTTACGGAAGGGTAAGAAGTTATGCAGAATGAATGCTCCGGGACTGGCGTTGAGCATTGTTTATTGACTATACTCGGATCGGTTTGTGTGCTGATAATCCCAGACAACATATCTGAGGACAGTCCATACGCCTCATCAATGTGTACCACATGTATTACAACGCAGTGATGGAGTGGGTGTTTCGGGATAGCATTACATGGACCACCATAAACCTCTCGTGTGTATTGAGTGCGGTCCCGCTACTCTAAGATACATCTACATATATATCTACATATATACTCCGCTAGCCACCAAGCGGTGTGTGGCGGAGGGCACAATTCGCGCCAAAGTCTTATTGCCCCCCTCCCCCCCCTCTGTTCCACTCGCGTATCGCGCGAGGGAAAAATGACTCTCTGAACGCCTCAGTACGAGCTCTTATTTCCCTTATCTTTGAATCGTGATCATTGCGCGATTTGGTAGTTGGTGGTAATAATAAATGCTCTACGTTGGTGGTAATAATATATGCTCTACATCCTCGGTGAAGATCGGATTTCGGAATTTAGTGAGCAGCGCCTTCTGTTTAGCGCGCCGCCTATCTGCAAGTGTGTCCCACTTCAAACTTTCTATGAGATTTGTAACGCTCTCGCGATGGCTAAATGTACCAGTCACGACTCTTGCCGCTCTTCTTTGGACCTTCTCAATCTCCCTTACCCAACTGGTAAGGGTCCCCATACGGACGAACAATACTCCAAGAGTAGACGAACTAACGTATTGTAAGCCGATTCCTTTGTTGAATGGCTGCATCGCTACAGGATTCTACCAATAAACCGCAATCTAGAGTTCGCCTTACCTGTTACTTGTGTAATCTTATCATTCCATCTGAGATCATTTCGAATAGTCACACCCAGATACTTGACGGACGTTACTGCTTCCAAAGGCTGGGCATTTATTTTGTACTCGTACATTAATGGGGATTTTCGCCTTGTTATACGCAGTAGGCTACACTCACTAATACTGAGAGATAACTGCCAGTCATTACACCAAATATTTATTTTCTGCAAATCCTCATTGATTTGTTCACAACTTCATGTGATACTACTTTTCTGTAGACTACAGCATCATCGGCAAACAGTCTAAGGTCGCTGTCAATACCATCAACCAGATCGTATATGTAAACAGTAAAAAGCAGAGGACCTATTACGCTGCCCTGGAGCACACCTGAAGTTACTCTTGTTTCTGTTGAAGTCACCCCATTCAGCACGACATACTGCTCCCTGTCTGATAGAAAACTTTCTATCCAACCGCATATGTCATCGGATAGACCGTAAGCATGCACTTTTTGTAGCAAGCGACAGTGCGAAACTGAGTGGAACGCCTTTCGAAAGTCGAGAAATATGGCATCAAACTGGGAGCCGGTATTTAGAGCCTGTTGTATATCATGCACAAAGAGGGCCAGCTGTGTCTCGCATGACCGCTATTTCCAAAAACCGTGCTGGTTTCTGCAGGTCATTATGTCTGATCACCATGATTCTACAACAAATCGATGCCAGTGAAATTGGCCCGTGATTACGTGCATCCGATTTTCTACCCATTTTATAGATTGCCATGACCTGGGCGTTCTTCCAGTCCCGTGGAACTTTCCACCATTCCAGTGATCTCTGACAGATGACGGATAAGAGTGGTGCTATATTTGTAGCATAGTCAACATAAAATCTTACGGGGGTACCGTCTGGGCCAGATGCCTTCCTGGCTTCTAAGGATCTTAACTGTTTTACAATCCCAGACACACTAAACACTATGTCAGCCATCCTTTCGTTTGTTCGATAACTGAAAGGGGTAGTGGTGAGATCCAGGTACGATATTCTGCAAGGAAAAAATTTTGGTGACAATTTCATATTGACGTATGAGCCTTGCGTGTTCATCGTGCTGTTCTCGTGAACACGTTCCTTCATCATGCTAGGATCACGAGAATGGAGTGGCCTGTTTGTTCCTCAAACATGGATCCAACAGAACGTGTGTGGAGTCGGATGAAATGAGCTGTTTTTGGACGCAGACATCATTTACGTACAATTTGGCCACGGCTAACTTGATGATTTTATCGACGGTGTGCCACAACGGATCCAAGCCTACATGCGATTAATCTGCGATTTCTTTATTTCTACCATAGCTATGTCTGATTATGACGTATCGAAACGGGTCAGTAAATTAAAATTCTCTGTTCATCGTGTGCCGCCTATCCTCAAAATAATCGTTATCGACTAACGACTTCTACATTAAATATTTACGTGATACTGTCTTGGCTAAACAGTGTCTTCACGGTAGTCAGGGGCTCCCACATCTATACCATTTGTTTCACCCCATGGTGTCCTTCATACCTCAACAGAGAATTTAGAAATTTCTTCCCCAGTTTCATGTTGCTTGGTAGTGCGAAACATTTTTACAGTTTGAGATAGGTTACTTTACTGGAGACAACGTAATTCGGAAAAATTTCTAGTTCTAACCAGTCTCCATAGTCAATATTAACAAATGCTTATGCGACAGGGAAGTAGCTTGTTCAAAGAAGAAATTTTCACCGCAAATAGAGTAAAGATGGAGGCAAACAAATTCTGATTGCACCAGTACTCTGGGTTACATTCCAAAGCACGTCGCCGTTAGTCATGGAGTGATATTTCTGATGGTAGTATGTCCATAACATAGAGCTATTGAGCCTCTGAGCATCCTTAGCGTTATTTGAAGGAGTGAGCCATGTGCTGTCAGTGGTACCATCCTCTTCTTTCTGTCACAATACTACACATACTTAACACCACAGTATACATACACACGCATTGCAGTCGCCTACTCACATGAAATACACTTAAGATCCAACTCGCACACACTGGGAGAAAAGATGTAATGGCACTCAGAGGAAGAAAATCCCTCGTGATCTCCAGCCATGTAGTTGGTGTCAGCAAAGTACATCAATAACTACCGACTGACTATTCCGTTTGACTACCAGCATACTTAAAATCATCAGCAATTCACAACTAGGCGGCAGTGTTCTTGACACCAGTAAATACTTTATGACGCATATTACCAATCAAGAACAGAGATAAGTGCTTTTTAAACTTTGAAACTCCTGCCGAATTTCAAGCCTCTACAAGACCAATCACCCAGTATTAATGTCCACTCTGTGGGCAATCAACAAACCTCATATGGTACTCAAATAAATAGGAGATGAGGTGCTGGGTGAAGTTAAGCACTCAGTTGGTAGAACACTTGCTCGCAGAAGACCAAGATCCCATGTTCGAATCCCCGTCTGGTACCCAGTTTTAATCTGCGAGGAAGCTATGTATACTTTTCATTAACCCACAAATCAGAGAAAAGGTTACAACAACACATGAATATCTGCTTTGGAGGGAATTCATAACCACACAAATAATTCATTTCAAATGACCTCATATTCACAATTTTTACTACATCCACAAATAAATAATCGTGTCATCTACCTCAAACACTATTCAGTTCCACCATAGTTCAGCGACATCAATCATTACACATAATCAACCACTACTGGAGAGAACCCTTCTCATGATCTGATTCAAAATAATTCACTCAACACAACTTTTTAATGGTTCATTGCCTGAATCACAACCAATTTACTTGCATTGATAATGGATATTCAAACTCATGGCTTCAAGAAATTTTTCATGAGGTAGCCCTCAACACATGGCAATAATTCAAGCAATGTAAAATCTTACATCATCAATTCATTTTCATTAGACATTTATCTATACACACTTTCACATCAACGTAACTTCACATTATAGTGCCAGTCATCCTCAGTGTGCACATACAGTAATTAATTAATGATTAAACAGGTAAAATATTCTTCAGATCACGTGCATCAGTCATATGGGAAACATGTAGCTGGCAAACAAAAATTCGCTTATCAGCATACAGTAATAGAATCATCACCTATGTAAACAGATGAAAAGCCAGACATTCTGAAAAAGAACAAACAGTCTATGCCTACATATCATCCATACAAAGCAGTAATTCTCACTATACCGAAACTTGGGTGCTCATAACTATGTGTCACAATTGAATGCTCACAATAAAATGCATCATGTAGCTACACCTGTCTTCATCGTACAAACTTCTGGTACATTCAACACCACCTCTTCAAAATATTATTCATTAGCGCATTGGTCAGGAATTGTGGCTACTGAAAAATATATACTCATCAAGCTGAATATAACACACAAAGGAAAAGCTGCATAAAGAATGTAGGGAATTACCTAATTAGTTAATAAAGATAAATTTAAGAAGGTACACAACGTCATATGGTAAGCACACTCCAAATAAATTACCATGTAAAACGTCACACCGTAACATCAGTAATCCTTAAACTAAAAATAAAATTGTACGTTTCCTCACTAATCTTACACTTTAACAACAAAGGCTGTCTGCAACACAGTGAAAATGATGTTGTACACATTCACAAAAAGACTTTACTAGCTCATAATAGGAACACAGTATAAATGAGCATCAGAAATTATGGTACCTCCACAATTCCTGACAGTGAGCCCTGCACTGTATGTAGTACAAACCTAATCATTACACCTCACTTTTCTTCAAATGAGTTCCAAATGTTTAACTTGTGGTACTACACGATTTGACGCAGGGTAGAATACCTGTTGAATACTTACCTCAGCATGCCTATCAACTCCCAAAGACACAAGGATTCCATTTCTTCTGCTATTGTCACAATAATGCAAATCAGACACTGTCTCACAATCATCTGACAATGGGAGAAAACACAGTTTTCATATAAGACATGGCAGATTTTGAAGCTTTATCCTATACGGCATAGCATCCACAAACTTACCAAAGCCGAGAACTTATAACACTGTACTGTGTCACGTGTTATATTACCATACAGTTTATTACCGATTATAGTATTAACATGCAGTTAATGTTACCCTCTGGGAACATTTCAGTCAACAGACCTCGCCTTACCTATCGAATCTGAATTTAGTGCTATAGAAGAAACCAGAAAGCTAAAGATTGAAAATTAGGAAACGTTTTAAGTAACCAAGTCTGCTTAAATGAAATAAAAGCGGTCGCCAGCCTAATAAGGCATAGTGAAGTGAAACATTACTTTTATATAATCTGTGTAGTGTTATTGTAAATGAAAGCTACTACAACTTCTTTCCCAAAGAAGTGCAATTAACTCTACCATAATAAGACAAATGGTACAGTGATCCTGGCAGTTATAAATAGTAAATGAAGTTGTCACAGAAACAGTTAACAGCTTTATCTCTTCTCAACAGTAGTACTTTGCCATATATAAATTATCTCATTGTGAAACACACTACTATACTAAAACTGAACATGGACATAGTCCTGTTTAAATAGTTACTCTTCATATAGCACAAATATAATTAAATGTCACTTGCAATAGGATTTTTTTACTCATTAAGAAGTAATATTGTTTCTGTTTTTATGGATAAGAGCAATTGCAGTAACTTTATCCTCTATGAGAAAAATTATTGGTGGGGGCTCTCAAACGGACTTTCCAATTTTCATCACACAAACTACACAACATTTAAACTTTACTTCAACTGCAATTAATATATTCATTATTCAAGCAGGTTTATTCATTTTAAGCAACTCAAAATTGGGGCCCCTTAAACTGTCCAATACCATAAAGCAAACTAAACACACAATTGCAAGATGTAAATGTTGGCATTATTCTTTCACTAATTACACTCATCTTGCTTGGCTTTTAAAACAGTTCATGCTGGCAGTTTTCTCTACATAATTTTAAGTTTGACTTTAAGTGCATTTACACTCTAATTTCAAAACAACTTGCTGTCTTATTGCCATTAACACAACCAGTAATTTTCACTAACAGAATTTAATGCAGTTAATCTTTATTAAACTCAAACACTTTGAAATAAAGCAAAGAAATCGCTATGGCGGTTTTCATGAATGCAACACTAACTTAATCCCTTAACTTCAACTGAAACCACAGTATCTCTAGATACCTTTTTGCATTCAGAATTGTGCAAATAACCAACCATTTATATTCACTAGATTTCAACACACAGGATAATCTGATATCAGTATTTATTTGGAGTGAATCCTAAGAGGTATCATGAGAGGAACCAAATCAAGGATTGGACACAAGTTTCAGATAATGTGCCTGATTATTGCAAATTAAACAACACTTAAATGTACTGGTTCATTGTCAGAAAAAATTCTGACCTCTTATAGCTGCCAAAGTGATCGCGCAATAGCGGTGGTGCGTACATAACGGCAACTGTTCTCTTCTCTGGATGTAATTGACTCTATTATCTTATTCTTGGCGACGACATTTCCCACATTAGAGCCTTTTCCATTAATTGAGCACCATTTTATAGCTGATCACACATCAGAGACCTTTCCATGTTAATCCAGGTTCTGGATGCCATCTTCAGTACTTGCTCAGTTCACTCTATAACTGCTCAGACTAAACTGTCCAGTAGCTAGCCGCCGACTGACTTTGCTCTCTAACTTGGCGTCAAGACTGAGCGCCACATCCACCTTTTCCTAGGGCGCCAACTCACTTCCGTCACAGATGGGACGTACTGTTGCTTTTCATTTTATACAGTGCAAGTCCCTAGGTATGAACCAGGATATAAATAGTTGCAAGCAAACATATTTAATAAAATCCCAACATTTAAACACATTAATAACTCAAAATAAACTAACCATAAATGAATACTACTTTTTTCCAATTAATACAAAGAATTTAAATGGTAAAGAGAAAACATTTTACACAACTCTCCTCTTCGTTACAATAGGTCAAAGACACTACCTGGTAAAAAATACATACTTGACATCAAACAGGATTAATCAGTAAAAAATATTTATAGTATTAATTTTGGTGTTACAAACTCACCTAGCTTCTCAAAACTTTGGTTCATCGTCCCCTTATTTACATTAACACATAGGTCAGGCTGTACACCAACTGTTAGTGCTCCTGACTCACCAGCTGTCCCCACAATCACATCATCATACATATCATGTCGTATATTTACTGTCAGCAATCCTAATTCAGATTCATCATTCAATTCAACTTTAACGTGTAGTGTGTGGTCAGTCTTCCCCTGAATAGTTTTGACTTACACAAAATCACAAACACTGATGGGCGCTGTGCCATTTGAATTCTGCCAAGCAACATCAGCCAGTTGAGGAAGAGAAGTTGACAAGTCATCAAACCTCTTAACTGTTTGCTTAATTTCTTCCCCGCTCTTCAATATTTTTTTCTCAGAACTAACATGTAATTCGTTAAAATTCTTTTCTAAACCCTGTAATCATGCAGAATGACTCGGTATGTGTTCCTGAATTTGAGTAAAACTTTCCTGTCTATGCATCACCTTACACCTCTCTGATAAATATGCATTACTCTTTTCACATTCCTTCCTTAAAGTTTCGAAGTACCCCTGTGACTGTTTATTATGTTCGGTAACAACTTCCTGAAATTTAATGTGCCCTTTGACAGTGGCAAGCGTACGTTCAACACAAGAAATTCTCGCCGCAGAATATGAATGTACCCTTCCCTTAGCTGTGTCCTAAAAACATCGAATTCCTTTGCATTATCTCCACCAACGTTTTCAAATTGTTGTTCTAAACTCCGAATCCATCCTTGTAAGGCAATAACATTACCCTGCTGTTCCCTTGAATTTGCTTTTAACTTCTCAGTTAACTTCCTGGCGCAGGTCTCTATTTTCTGTGACAATTCTTAACTGATTTCTTTGTTACTGTCGTTTATAGTCAATATTACGATACTGGTAAAGCTTTCTACCACGAACACGTTATGCCAACACATGACTTGCGAGCCTTGTCAGGTCACTGTTAGGTTTGAAAAACGGATTGCCATGAATGTAGGTCCGAATATACCCGGAATAAAAAAATGTCCTTTCATATACAGTTTTTAGTTCCATGAAACAAATTGGTAATGCGATCTGACTCCACAAATGCTGTAGAATATTAACCCTTCGTAACAGAAAAATGAATTTATTTGAATCTGCGTAATCCCAGCATTTATCTTACCAATTATGAAATTGTGTAACGCACCATGGTTTACAGCTCCGTGCAATGCTGTGAGCATGTGGGTACCGTCTGTTGCAGCAGATCACTAATACAAGTCATTGACTAAACATACTTCCGGCTCCGCCTCCGTAACGGCGTTGTTAGCGTCAAGGATTGCTAACCCAAGACGCTCGGGTTCGATTTTCGCAGGGTCGGAGATTTTATCCGTTTGGGGAGTGGGTGTTGTCTTCACGCTCATTTCTTAATAAGTGACACTTCCCTATTGAGATCGCTGTACAGGAACGTCCCGAAAACCTGTGAATTGTAAAAAAAAGTGGATATTACTGCACTTCATGCAGAATAAGTAGCGTTGCCACAGCCTGTTGCGTCAACACAGACACTTTCCTTTTGTGCTGAAAATGTATGCAGAGAAAGTTATCTACGCTGTTCGCAATAACTGATGATAGTTTTCATGTTAATTTCGGTAGCAAAACCATGAATTATGAGCAATTCCTGAAGGTAAGCAGCACGTTTCGCATCGAGTGATTGTTGACAATTACTGAATGCAGGTCTGCAGAAACTCGTCTGTGTAGGAAAGTGTTTGGCAAGGTAATATTGATTCGACAGTGTACTTAAATGTAAATTCATGTAAATTCATAAAAAAATCAATCTACAATTGCACCTGTAATGTTAGAGATCAAAAAACAGATGTGCAACGGAAGAGCTGCAAGTACGAAAATCAATCAAAGTAAAATCATTGCGAATCTCTAATCATTGACAAATACTCAATGACAGCAAGTGTGATGAAACTGGCTGCTCTGTTGACAGCAGAGAGATTCTGTACCGAACGTCGAAACACATTCTCCTAACAAAGACACAAAGAGCTGATTTCCGCATGTGAAACACGTGTCCTAATTTTGGAAGTTCAGTAACTTTGCGATGCGAATGGAGAAAATAATTGTAAATGAGTCATGCTCTCGATCTGAATGACAAAAGCATATTGTAAGTGTGCGCTTCCGGAATGCAGCCACATAAAACAGCACCGTACGCAGCCACAATTGAAAATAAGCGCTACTCCGAGCATTCCAGAACACTAATTGCTTCAGCAACCACGCAACGCAGGAATCCCGGCAAGGAGGGTCGGTACCTGAATGGGTGGCTCAGCTGGAACTCGAAGAAAACTTCCTGAATGTGTCACAGACTGATCCAAGGTAAATTCAGTTGCTCAGAAACGAGAAACGAGGTACAAAATTGAGTCTTTATAGTAGCAAATGCGGTAACTAATACATATAACTGAATAGTGAAAATAGCAAATAAAATATTGAAAGTTGTAGAAGTAATAGCGAACTCTCAGTCTAGTAAATCTACTGAGCAAACATCTTTGTACGTTCCTTAATAATCAGCATAAGAGCAATGCTCGCCCAGAAGATGAACTAATAAACCACAGGTGTTGGACCGAAATATAATTCAGAATGCATCACCAAGGGAAAGGCTCCATTATTTTCCCCGCCTACCAAACATGTATGGCCTCTTACAGTGCTCTATTATCTATAACACCTCAAAATTTTTGCTGGAGATGTACTCAGGGAACACTACTGTGCTTCAGTGTTACTTCTACAGCCGCCTAGGAATGTTAAATCTTTCTCAGATTTACTTCCGTTTTTCTATGTACTTTCTAACACGCATGTCTAAAGCCTGTACAAAACAGTTAAAGCATTACATTCCGAAACCACGTAACCGTCTCCCATTGCGACGCGTAAGTTTGAAATTTTGCTCGATATTACCTACAACCTTCCTATGTGCCAAGTACGCCTAGATGGATCGGCAACCCAACCAGACACTGAACCATCACGGGGCTGTATACGAACAGAGTGTTGCCTCCAGGGACTGCGTCGATCACAAGAAGGACGTCACACGGCAGGACAAGGTCCTCCGAGTCAGGAACCTATTTCCTCTTCCGTGTCACGTGTGTGAAGGTGAATCGGCACGAATGCTTGTGCGTCCCGACTACATAGGGCGGTGGAAGCCAACACGTCGGCAATTCGCGCCACCGAAGCTCAATTCACGCGCCGGCTTTTAGCAGCCCATCATTCAGAGCTCGATCGGAAACCACCGCAGCGGGACCTACGACTTTCCAGCTATATCCCGAGACGTACCTATCGGCCAACTACGCCAACGCTTAACCTTCCTCGTTAGGGTTTATCGATAGCTTAGTCTTCACGTCCCACTACGTTCATTTACTGTGTTCATGGCATATGCCTGTTAGTGTCTGAGAAGTTGTATTTTCTTTTTTTTGTAGAAGTGTTCTTTCTTTGTTATTAAAGCTCTCTGCTGTGGTCGTAATAACATTTTTTTATGTTTACCTGTGTCTTATTATTGCTTATCATGCATCTCCCGGTGGGAGATATAGCACTATGTAATGACGCAAAAGCGTGGCACACTGGACGTCACCCAAGGGCTCGGCGATGCATCTAATTGCTAGGTATCGACACATGCGAAAAAAAAAGGATCAGAGCTCAGAAATTCATGTAAGGGTCTGCTCTGCTCTCTATATTAGTTCCCGGAAGGCAGCCAGCGGTACGCTTTTGTATCAGCCTTGGTGAAGAGGCCAGTGGTCCGGCAGAAGTTTGGAGCGACTGGCTGGCAGTGTCGTAGAATAGTTCTACTGCTGAATGCGGCGAGCTGGTCGCCGTCTCAGCACCAGTCATGTGCATTGTGAGGGTGGCGGTTTCGGAACTTCATATCTGACTCTGTGGCCCCACACGCAGAAGCTGTTTTGCAGTTCTCAGGTACAATTTCTCACGCCTTCGTCTTCCCGTGCATGGCATAAAAGAGCGAGACGATTGTAGGACTGCAGATGGTTGATGCTGACGTTATAAAGCGGCGCTCAAATTTGGCGGCAAGTCCCTCCATTGGAGCTGGATTTTGTATGGCGTTCTTGGAAGGGTTGTTCGCTGCGTACAGTACGAAGGCGATATGTACATATGATGCCGCACACAGCCACGATTGGATGTGTAGGAGCTTGAAGCGGCGAGGTGCGCTAATTTTCCAGTATTGGTGCGCAGAGGAGTGTTTTTCAAGGAGGCTCATCTGGGCCACCAGAGAGAGATGTCATGGCCTCTCTCTCGGGCCATCAGAGAGTTCATGAAGACCAGTCTACATAGGACTGATTACTATCACTGTAACCCGTACAGAGTTTCACAGTTCCAGTTCGTAATCGTCGATCGGAAAAAGTTATCTTCTGAATCCGTGACTTTTCGGAGAAATTATCCGCGGTCACAGCTCATATAGGAGGTCAGCAATCGTGTTTGCATCGTATAGAGCGACTCAGTGTGGATGGATGTCTACAGATTACCCAAATTCACAATCTGACGAAGTGTTAGCAACACCGACAAAGTAGGGACTCGTTCATTCATGCAGACGCGCTCAGCTACGCGCACCATCGCATTGTGGGCAGAGTAGGGATTATCTGCATGTGTGAATTTGTCGACAGATAATCAAATAATCTTGCTCTGCACCTGCTCCACAACGTAGTCGAGTTTTCAATCTACTTGAAATTTCATCCTGCTCCTGCCTCGGGCATGGATGTGTGTGTTGTCCATAGGTTAGTTAGGTTTAAGTAGTTCTAAGTTCTAGGGGACTGATGACCTACGTGTTATGTCCCATAGTGCTCAGAGCCATTTGAACCAGCCATTTCATCCTGCTCGCAATAGAATGTAGGGAACTGAGGTTTCATAGTAAATCATCGTTAGACCTTGACAACAGCTCATTCTCAAATAGTTCTTTCGTCGGTTATAGTACAGAATCGTTACGTTGTATGTTGAAATCTCTCTTGTCCTAGGATAATAATTCATATAGTGATTACCATTTCAGAAGTTAAGGCACCACGTTTAATTTATTATCCCTGAACCACAAATTTTTTGGGATATTAATTAACGAAAGTATTAACACAATAAATCATGGCCCAGGTTTCAACTCTTGAACTGTCCACTCGAGGGCCTGAATAGTTTCTTTCAGAGTTAATTACTATCCACAGTGTGATACGAAATGTTGCAGCTAAGTAGGGAAGAGTGTACTTGCTTTTCTGATAAAAATTTCTATGAAATCAGGAGAACATCCGACCTCTCCACCCAGAACCTCGCAGAAGATAAGCATACAGCTGTCTCCCTCCGCGGCCTTCACCGCTCTACTGAAGTCAAACAGAAAATACGTTGGAATTTTCCGACTTCTCCACTCAGCCCTTCATTTTCTAGCGTCCACAGCTCCATTCACCATCTTCAAATCACGAAAAGACAATACGTAAACTGAAATAGCAACAGTAAACAGCGCATAAAAAATGGCAATCCAAGAGAAACCAACCGGAATACCAACTTGCAAAACAAAAACGCTCCGAACTTGTGCACCAACTTATTCGTTAGTTTTCCATATTTACTTTTCATTATCTTTGGGAATGCCATCATGTTTGTCATAATTCCGGTTTTCTCAAAGCCAGTGTGTAAGCCTACTTTTTGAGCTTGTTCTTTCAACAATTCTACGTGTCCAGCGGCTGCTTGCATCGAGTCTGTAAATGCTATATAGTCTATTTGTGAGTTGTCCCTTTTGTAACCTAACTCCGTCACTGATTTGGTTCCCTGCTATTACTATTGTTATTATTATATCTGTAATTCTTGTTACGATGTTTTGCTCATTGTACTTTATAAACTGTAATGATGACTCACTGATAAATCTGACAAGAAGTCAGAAAATGGCTAAAGGCTATAATCTTCACTGGTGAAGTGAATACATAAATATATTCAGCGAGAAGCAGCTTGGGCCGTTTGAAGGCGACAAGCAGAACCAACAACGACATCAGTAGCGTGTCTGCAGTTTGCAAGAACGGCGGTGTCTGCGACGCGGTCTTTATCGGCTGGCGCCCACGGGCTCTGCGAGACGATCCGTGCGCGCGGCCGTCAGCTGGGGCGGCTGACGCGGCGCTGTCTCAGCGCGGTCCCGCATCCCGCCCCCGCGCCCACCACCAACCCCCAGCCTCGGCGTCAGCTCCAGCACCAGCCTCGGCAGCAGCCGCTTACAGGCGTCCTCAACGACGCCCCGCCGCCGTCGGCGCCGCCAGCTATCGAGCGCAACGTCGTCGCTGGGCGCCACGGATGGCGGTTGGCGGCTGCCGAGGTGCCAGGCGATGACGCAAGCGTTTCCAGCTGAATATCCAAATAAGACGGTATGTTTGCATATCCGACATGCAGGTACTGGGGAGTTATGTTAGGTTCCCCATACTGGCAGTCCAAATTAGATAGGGCACGTAACAACATTTTACACATATAACATGTAAACTTTCACGATCGACGTCTTCATTAATTAAAACTTCCGGGCTGAATTGCCGTGGTACATATATAAAACTTCTTCTCCTTCCTGATGAGAGTAATCGACAACTAAATTTTTTGGGATGTATTGGTTATTAAACGGGCAGATGGGACTTTAGGGCACAAAGTATATAGGAAAGACACACATACACACCGATATTTACCTACATAAGGATTCGAATCAAATTGTTCAAATGGCTCTGAGCACTATCTGACTTAACATCTGTGGTCATCAGTCCGCTAGAATTTAGAACTACTTAAACCTAACTAACCTAAGGACATCACGTACATCCATGCCCGAGGCAGGATTCGAACTTGCGACCGTAACGGTCTCACGGTTCTGATTCGAATCATCATCCTAGACAGAAGAGAGGAGTCATAAAAACTTAAGTGGATAGGGCTAATAACATCTGTGAGCCAATTTATTTGCAAGATGAATTAAGCCATTTGCGAACGGCTTTCAAGGGAAATGGGTACACTGACAACGAAATAGATCGAGCACTCCACCCTAGAAGAAAAGTGTCCGAAAATACACGACAACAACAAACATCGGCTGGAAAAGTTTTTCTTCCATTTATTCGTAGCATCACGGACCGTATTTGGAAAGATTTGGCCAAGTTTCAAGTGGAGACAATCTTCCGACCTACCAAGAAAATTAGTGAAAGTTTAAGATCGGTGAAAGCCGCACGACACCCCTTAGGTACCCTAGGTGTGTATAAAATTCTGTGTAGCTGTGGCATGGTTTATATTGGAACAACTAAAATGAGTGTTAATACCCGCCTAACGAAACACAAAAGGAACTGTAGACTGGGACAAATTGACAAATCAGCTGTAGCGGAACACGTTTTCAAAGACGGTGATCACGAAATAAAATTTAGTGAGACAAATGTGATAGCTAGGACCTCACATTATTGTACCCGCATGTATAGAGAAGCTATAGAGATCTACAAGCAAGAAAATAATTTTAATAAAAAAGAAGAAGGATTAGAACTAGACAAGATATGGCGGTCGACTTTGTACTAACGAAGTGACAATCGATTACTTGTAATCGAGAGAGGTGGCACTAGCCAGAGATAGTTTTAAAGTCAAAAGTACGTGATGAGTGGTGGAGCCTTCTAACAAGGGAACCTCCCCATCGCACCCCCCTCAGATTTAGTTATAAGTTGGCATAATGGATAGACCTTGAAAATCTGAACACAGATCAATCGAGAAAACAGGAAGAAGTTGTCTGGAACTATGAAAAAAAAAAGCAAAATATACAAACTGAGTAGTCTATGTGCAAGATAGGCAACATCAAGGAAAGTGTGAGCTAAGGAGTGCCGTGGTCCCGTGGTTAGTGTGAGCAGCTGCGGAACGAGAGGTCCTCGGTTCAAATCTCCCCTTGAGTGAAAAGTTTACTCTCTTTATTTTCGCAAATTTATGATCTGTCGATTCGTTCATTGACGTCCCTGGTCACTGTAATAAGATTAGTGTCTGTGTTTTGCGACCGCACCGCAAAACCGTGCGATTAGTAGACGAAATGGGAACCGAAAACATTTGATCTCAAGGTCATAGGTCAACCGATTCCTCCACAGAAAAACATGTGTTGTGTACATAGTTCCGCGTAGTCAGCGAGTACACAACTTTCACAATAGAGCGCGCCCCGCTAAGCACAACAGCGCAGGCACAGCGCTCGTCCGTCTCCGCACTACGAGATGGTGCTGTCTTAGAGACGGACCAAATTCTGCTTTCGCCGATTCGCGTATTAATATGTCACGCAGCCAATGAGATTGCTGCTAACGTAGAAGCTTTTCTCCTCACGGATCACACTAGCGCAGTGATACCTGAACGCTCGAGGTATTATAACGAGTGTACAGACCTCCGATTAGTCTACCATCCTCCACACCTACAAATCCTTAATCCGTCCCATCCCCTGTTATGCCAGTCCTGCCTGGATATCTGCGCCCCCCCCCCCCCAAATTCTATAAGTCCCTCCAGATCCTTGAGCGTCATGCACTCCGCCTCGCCTTCCGTATACGCCTCCCGTCCCCCATGCAGATCCTCTATGATCTCATTCCTTTCCCCCATCTGCTCCTATTCCTCAAACATATCCGCATCCTCTACACCTCCCGCCGTCTTGAACCCCCTCACTCCCTGGTTGCTCCTCTCCTCTCCGATCCCCGCCCCCTGCCCCGTCTTCACCGTTGTGTCCCCCCTACCCTCCATCTCTACACCCTACATCTCCTTTCCCAAGGTGGCTTCCATCAACTCCCCCTCCCGGATGATGCCCTCTCTCCCTCCATTCATCCCTCCTATCAACTCTGATCCTCACTCCCCCTCCTTTCCTCTGTCCTTTTCCTGGGCTCCCTCTCCCCCCCCTTCCATCCTCTTTCTTCCCCACCTCCCCCCTCTTTGCCCCCTTCTCTCCCCCGCATCCCTTTACATTTCCCTCCTCTGCCTCCTCTCATTCCCTCCTGCGTCTGCCCTTCTCCCATCTTTATTAGTCCTCTCCCTCCTTGGTTCCCCCCCCCCTTTTCGTTTTTTCCTCTCCTCCCTCCTTGTTTTTCCCCCTACTCCAGGTCCCCCCCCCCCATCTGCCTTGGGTCGGGAGTGCCATGTTTGTGCCGCCTTTTTCGTGCAGTGTTTTACAGTGTGTTTTTCCAGTGCGTGCTCCGTGTTGTGTCTTTTGAGCAGTGTAGCGAACAGCCATCATACTGTCGCTGGGTGTGCTTTTTATCACTTGCGAACAGAAACCAGACTGTCGCCATGTTTTTTAATTGTGTGCCTCCTATGTTACTTGTCTGATTCCTGTGTATTTTATCAACATTGCCATCCCCTTTTGCTTACTGTTTTAACTTTCCGCATTTTTACGCCATTTTCCACTTTAAATCACCATTTTATCGCCTGTTTTTTTCTTGTTTCTTTCTTCTTCCTTTTTTTAAAAAAAAAGTCTGTAGGCTGTAGAGCAGCAAAGTAACTGCTGCCAGCCCGCCCCCTTCGGGGGGAATTGAAAATCAATAAAGGAAAAAAAAACTCCGATTAGTCAGTCTGCATTAGTCTGCATTAGTCTGTAGTCAAGTTTCAGTCTGCGCTTAATAAGATTATCATATTCCGGTACATAGCCATGAAGAGAAATGTATAGACGCCTTGTCAAGTATCAGGGATATGTGAGAATAAGATTAACGTACCAAGACCAGAGGAACTTCAGATTATCAATTGTAAATAGCATCCAGAACCAAGTTAAGTTATTTTTATGCTTGTTATTATTTTAATAAATGTGTGTGAAAATTAATCAAGTTCTGTTTAAAGTTGGTCACCATCAATCTGGTACTCTAAGCGTGCAAGTGGCATTTCTATTGTCTGATCTAACGGCAGAAGATAAACATGCCACGATAAGACCGCGAGACATATTGCTGACACTCGCCTACTTCGTTAGAGAGACAAATCAAATAATCTGATGGTGTGTGTACCGAAGGTCATTCAGTACGTACCCCCTACGCACACCACAACATGTCTGATATATTCTATACGACACTAGTGATGGCATGTGCGTCACATGACAGGAATATGTTGTCGACCCACCTAACTTGTACACTCAGCGAATGGGTAAAAAGATTCTTCTACCTTTCCCGATTTAGGTTTTCTTGTGGATGTGATAATCACTCCCAAAAAAGTGATGAAAACATAAGAGTTTGTCACATAAACTGCAACAAATGAATGTAACAGTTTCACAGTTGCACATTTTTCCCTCGCTCTGTCAAAACATATGTTTTTAACGTTTTCAAATTTTTCCGTGTGTAGACCGTCAAATCCTGCATATGTCCAAGCAAATCTGAACAGGTCCTGGAATTTTGGAGAGCGAAGTTGATCATGTGTGAGAGCCTGAACTTTTATATTTGTCTAAAGTTAAAAAAATTAAACTTCTCACTCGAGGGCAGACTTGAACCAAGGACCTCTCTTTCCGCAGCTGCTCACGCTAACGACGGGACCACGGCGCTCCTGAATTGACATTATCCTTGATGTTGCCTATCTTGCACATGGACTACTCAGTTTGTATATTTTGCTTATTGTTTTCATAGTTCCATACAACTTCTTCCGGTTTTCTCGATTGATCTGTGTTCAGTTTTTCAAGGCCTATCCACTGTGCCAACTTATAAATAAATCTGAGGGGAGTGCGATAGGAAGGTTCCCTTGTAAGCGCTATATATAAGCGGGACCTCCAGCGCCTAGCAGCCAGTCGCCGACTCACCTCAGAAGATGTTGCCCGCAGTAGGCAACGAAACGTCAGGAAGGAGAAGAAGTTTTATATGTGGACCACGGCAATTCAACCGGGAAGTTTTAATTAATGAACATCTTACTCACTCCAGTACCGTTAATGTCACCATCGCCTATGTTCCATGCCAACGTGTAATATCACCTCATAGACAACAGATGGCAGCACGAGAAGCGAAGGGTATACAAAGCGCGTCGGGGTTGGTGGTGGTTGGGGGGTACGGGTAAAGAGTGCAGTCAACGGAGCGCTTTCTCTGACGTCTGAAACGGAGTGATCATCGGCCAACGGACCGAGGACGGGAGCGTTCATGGAAAGGCTGTTCGAGCGCCGCCCCGGTTGAGGTATATCGTGTATAGCAACACGGCGCTATCCAAAACCGGCACCCATGCAACTTTGGTGCACGAAGGGGCATGGATGTCACGGATGAAGAACGAGTGCGGAGATTTGTACGGACGAACAGACGTGCAAATGTTGAGCAACGAAACGCCCAGATGAATCAAGGGGCTACCAACTGAGTCTCTTCGACGACGGTTCACTGAACGTCGCTGAGTATGGATCTGGACAGCAGGCACTTGGTTTACGCATCCATGCTGATTGCTGTTCACCGGCGACTGGACGTTGTAACCTTACATAAGGTGTCACTCGTGGTAATAGTAAGAAATGCCCCGAAAGTAATTTAATAGCGAAGTTTCAATTCCGAGTAATGCATAGTGTCATGTTGGGTTGTTAGAGTAACAGCAAGCGTTAATGCGTGACGTTACGCTGAACCGAAATTTGATATGTCGAAATGTATTCTATGTACCTCGATAGTAATAGTTGTGGTTTTTAATTTGATTATTTATTTGAAAGCTATTGAAATAATTGTGCATGATATGAGTAAAAATCATATGACTATTATATCGTATTCTCAGTGATATAATAGTGATTTGACATAGACTTGACAATATTATTTCTTTGATAAAGACAGAGATGTTAGCACTCTATCAAGTTACCCTGGTGCGCGATAAGTGAATTTCGTGTATTGGTCCTAATTGATTGCGTAGGGGGCAATTATAATTAATTATTGAGTCTTTTGAATGGTAAAAGGAAGAGAGAGAGAGGGAAACAAAAAAGAATACGCTAGTGTCCAAATAAAGGCCACATCTTGCGGACTTTATCAGCGAGGCGCGGTATATGTTACAAAGGATCGCGCTACAGCATCGGTGTAGACTTCGCCTAAAACGAAGAATGATTACCGATAATAATTAGATTGGAAGTTGGGTTTAGAAAGCATATTATTCTGAACTGACATTTAATTAACTATTACGAAAGATAATCAATTCGCGAGAGAAAAGACAATTTCAGGAATTAGATTTGATTGTGTGGTTGCACAGCAACGTATCAACAGTCTTTGGTTACTTGTAGCTGGAACGGAGTTATAAGTTGAAAATCCCATTTTTTTTTTTTTTTTTTTTTCTTTGTCATCAGTCTACTGACTGATTTGATGCGGCCCGCCACGAATTCCTTTCCTGTACTAACCTATTCATCTCAGAGTAGCACTTGCAACCTACGTCCTCAATTATTTGCTTGACGTATTCCAGTCTTCCTCTACAGTTTTTGCCCTCTACAGCTCCCTCTAGTACCATGAAAGTCATTCCCTCATGTCTTAGCAGATGTCCTATCATCCTGTCCCTTCTCCTTATCAGTGTCTTCCACATATTCCTTTTCTCTCCTATTCTGCATAGAACCTCCTCATTCCTTACTTTATCAGTCCACCTAATTTTCAACATTCGTCTATAGCACCACATCTCAAATGCTTCGATTCTCTTCTGTTCCGGTTTTCCCACACTCCATGTTTCACTACCATACAATGCTGTACTCCAGACGTACATCCTCAGAAATTTCTTCCTCAAATTAAGCCAGGTATTTGATATTAGTAGACTTCTCTTGGCCAGAAATGCCTTTTTTGCCATAGCGAGTCTGCTTTTGATGTCCTCCTTGCTCCGTCCGTCATTGGTTATTTTACTGCCTAGGTAGCAGAATTCCTTCATTGACTTCGTGACCATCAATCCTGATGTTAAGTTTCTCACTGTTCTCATTTCTACTACTTCTCATTACCTTCGTCTTTCTCCGATTTACTCTCAAACCATACTGTGTACTCATTAGACTGTTCATTCCGTTCAGCAGATCATTTAATTCTTCTTCACTTTCACTCAGGATAGCAATGTCATCAGCGAATCGTATCATTGATATCCTTTCACCTTGTATTTTAATTCCACTCCTGAACCTTTCTTTTGTTTCCATCATTGCTTCCTCGATGTACAGATTGAAGAGTAGGGACTAAAGGCTACACACACTATAAAACTATAAAAATTGTCATTAATTATGATTTAGTTCGGAATGAATGTGATTTGTTGTAGCCAAATTCGGACCTCAACAAACTACAGCACATGAAAAGACAATTCATGGGTTGCGTCTCATTTCAGTAGACGATCAACAGCAGAAACTACAATTTCACATCCATGTTATCACTTTTGTCAAAACAGTGACTTTATTTCGTTTCCTGCCGTACTCAAACGAAGGCTATCAATTGGAAGTTCTTAGTGTTTTGTTGTGTATCATAACTTCGAAAAGATAATAATATGTTCCCCTTCATCACTGCCTCAAACATACAACCCTGAGGATTTGCCGAGCGTTTAAAGAAGAAAGAAGAGAGAACCAAACCAACCACAACCACTACCGACGGCGACAACGAAGGAGACAACGGGAGAAGAGGATACAACGTCCACAGAAAGGCGACAGGTGGCCATTTTCAGATCAATCACGTTTTATGCTCCATTTTGCGACAGATGGCCACTGGCGTGTACGACTCTGCAACAATCGTCGGAATGGTTCAGGCGGAAGAAGGTGTATCATTGTTTTGTGAATATTTTCGTGGCGGTCCCTGCGTGATTTCGTCATTCTGGGAGGCATAAAAGGTCAACACAAGTATGCATATGTGTCCCTACGTGGAGTTTGTTTCTTCCTTGGCACGATCTATCTGCCAGCAGGACGATGCAATGTGTTTTACAGCTCATAATGTGCGTGCTTGATTTGAAGAGCACGGGGGTGAGTTTATCGTACTCCTCTGGCCACCAATCCCCCCCACATTAAAACCCAACCAAGCAACCGTAGGAAAATCTCGATGGACCTCTTCGCACCATGAATCTTTAACCACGGCACTGGAGTTGACGTGGATACAGATCCCCGTCGATATCTTCCAGGCGGCCGTAGTGGCCGAGCGGTTCTAGGCGCTTCAGTCTGGAACCGAGCGACCGATACGGTCGCAGGTACGAATCCTGTCTCGGGCATGGATGTGTGCGATGTCCTTAGGTTAGTTAGGTTTAAGTCGTTCTGAGTTCTAGGGGACTGATGACCTCCGATGTTAAGCCCCATAGTGCTCAGAGCCATTTGAACCATATCTTCCAGAATCTCACACACTCTCTTTCTACAGGTCCGACCTGAACTGTGTAATTACGATCCTGGAAGATCTTCGACTTAAGTATGAGTAGCGCCAGCAGTACAGGAAACTATAGATAAATTTCAAAAAGGAGTCATAGTTGAAGACGAAGAAGAAATAAAAACTCTCAGACCAGGAGATCTTTAATTTAAAGTAATATAAGACTTCGTGTACACCTAGCCATACAGGAAACCACGCAGAAATTTGGATAAGAAATTACAATTTAAGGAGCGGATGAATTAATTCTGTGAGAGATGTCAAAGGGCTTAGTAGCCCAGTTGAACGATACGGCTAGTGTCTCGAAAAATAGTAAAGCCGTGGTAACAAAGCGTTTGATCATATCAGTCGAATCAGTCGACGCGAAGGGAGGTAGACAAGAAAAGTGAGACACTAAAAGGAGCAAATGAGTTTGCCCCTTTGCCAGCGTGATTAATAACAAAGGCCGAAGTGGAGAAGTATAAGTTACAGGCTGGTGATATCAAGAAAAGCGTGAACGAAAAATAAATTTAATACCGTATTTATCCGCCGATACCCGGCAGCGATTGTCAGTTAAAACATTCTCCCCTGTAAGGGAATAACATTATGTGTGTATGACTACAGGTTGTCACTCAGGACCGACGATATACAGAAGCCTGGGCCTGGCTATTAGTCCTTGACGGACAGCAAAATCGATTCAGGCAACCATTCGCGTAAAGTGGGAAATCCGGGTTCGAGTCCCGGTCTGGCATAAATTTCATTGCCCTCATTCTCTTACACAGCTGATGGCTGTTCGTATTCGTAACTGAGACTACATTTCACGTAAATAAATCGTAGGAAGTCTTCCCTGAAATTTTTGTATCGCTTATTGCCGTCTGCGGAAGTGAAATGAGGACGGTTATAGCATATAAGTTCTTGAAATGTGGCGTTACAGGAGAATACTGAAGATTAGAGAAATATCAAGTGGTACTGAAATCTATGGCACTCAGTAACAGTCAGTCTGTCGAAGGAGGGAAATATGGGAGTTAAAAATTCTAGACACAGTCGAAGCCTTGAACTACAGTAAGAATGTTCAAGTGGAAGTAGGTTGCGATAGTTTTCCAAAGGTGAAGAGGTTAGCACAGGACAGACTAGGGCGGCTCAGTCCAGACTGCTCGCTGAAGACCACAGCAACAACGGCACTTTCCATCAAGTAACACTTTTTTTGTCGATTCATTTTGCATTCCCTATCCGAGAAAGTAAAGTGAATATTGTCGTTAATTCCTGTCTGGACAATCCGATATTAATTAAGATGGCGAAATTCCCTGTGCTATGCGAAAGTTTCCGATCTTACAGCGGCTGCCCTATGACATGGGAATATCCTTGATGCTATCGGTGTTTCAAATAGCTCTGAGCACTGTGGGACTTAACTTCTGAGGTCATCAGTCCCATAGAACTTAGAACTACTTAAACCTAACTAACCTAAAGACATCAGATACATCCATGCCCGAGGCAGGATTCGAACCTGTGACCATAGCAGTAGCGCGGTTCCGATCTGAAGCGCCTAGAACCGCTCGGCCACCGCTGCCGGCTATCGGTGTTTCCCACTGTGGAACTTCCCAGCGCTAGCTGCTGTGGCCCTAGTATATTGCCTGAAATGTTTGTCTGAATTAGTTATACGCCAAGAAAGCAGCGACTCAACAACACATACGGTTGTTTCTAATACGAACGCCTGTCCTTTCCTCAAGTGTTCCCAAGTGTTTGTGGTTCGACAGCATGTGTGACCCAGCATTTGTGGTTCGACAGCATCTCTCTTGCTATATGTCAGACTTGCATGGGGCAATCCTTTCCAGGGGAACCAAACACTTCTGTTAACCCACACTTTTCTGACCTTTGGAAGAGACCTATCAGCAGGTTGCGGAGGCCTAAGTGTCTCCTCTCGTTTTGGGCGCCTGATGGCAAAGTAGTACAGTTCTTATCTTTTTTACTTGAGTCAACACTTCTGATTTGTTTGATGCGGACCGCCACGAATTCCTCCCCCGCGCCAAACTGTTCGTCTCAGAGTAGGACTTAACCTTTCGTTCTCTATTATTTATTGAATGTATTCCAGTCTCAGTCCTTCTCGCTTCCTTTATAGTTTCTACCCTCTGCAACACCCTATGGTTACATGGAAGTTATTCTTTAATATTTTAAAACATGTGCTACTGTCGAATGCTCTCTTCTTATCATTGTTTTCCACATGTTCCTTTCTTCACAGATTAGCTATCAGTCCACTCTAATTTTTAAAATTCTTCTGTGGTACCTCATCTCATGCGCCTCGATTCTCGTCTGTTTCTGTTTTCCTACAATCCATAATTCCATAATTCACTGTCATACAATGCTGTGCTTCAAACTAACATTGTGAGAAACGTTTTCCTCTAACAAGCCCTATGTTTGATAACAGCAGACATCTTTTGGCCTGGAATGTAGTCTTCCTCCTTTCTACGTCCTGCTTACTTCGTTCTTCATGGACTGTTTTGCTTCCAAAGTAGGAGAATTCATTTCTTTCGTCTACTTGTGTCCACCAATTCTTAAGTTAAGCTTTTCGTTGCTCTTATTTCTGCCACTTCTCATAACTTTCATCTACCTTCGGTTTACTCACAATCCATATTCTGTACTCGTTAGATTTTGTTTTCTATTCAACAGACTTTATAATTCTTCTTCACCTTCACTGAGGATAGCAATGTTACCAGCGAATGTCCTCATTGATATTCTTTCAGCCTGAATTTTGAACCGTTATTGCTTTTTCCATGTGTAGACTCAACAGTGGAGGTAAAAGACCCTCGAGCATGGGTGTGTGGGTCGTCCTTGGCGTACGTTAGGTTAAATTAGATTAAGTAGTGTGTAAGCCTAGGGACCGACGACCTTAGCAGTTTGGTCCCATCGTCCTTACGACAAATTTCCAAAAATTTTCTATAGCTTACTACTGCTTTTCTCAGAATTTCGAACATTTTGCAACATTTTATGTTGTCGAACGCTTCTTCTTGCCTACAGATCCTATGAACTTGTCTTCATTCTTCTTCAGTCTTGCTTCCTACGCTAGTATTCCACAGTTCCCACATATTCCAAATAAATCCTACACTGACGCAGTTAAAAGCATTGCTTTCCTGCAGAGAAGAATCTAATTTTTGACAATGCTGACTAGAATATACTCTTTGAAATTCTAAATGTAGCATGGCTAAAATACAGGGATCGGAAAATTACCAACAACTTGTTTGGAAGCAGGTTGTAGTTACAATAGTCGAAAAACAAATGGCAATCGGTAGTTTAAAAATGGAGTGGCGCAGATTTATAGCCTGTTTATAAATCTACATTCAGAAGCAAGACAGCTGTTGATGTATCTTTGTTTCAATATGAATGAATCCTTCAGCTACACTGATGAGCCAAAACATTATGGTCACATGCCATCGCAAGGTTGTGTGGTGCCTGGTGACGCACAGGGCACGTGACGCGCTAAGAAGAGTTTTGGAGCGGAGCGGAGACGAATCGGGAACCATTCTAGCGACGATAAGTGGCGTAAATTTGGAAATTCGCCGACCTAAGCGACTCTGGCAAATAGGCAGATTGTTACGGCCCAGTGCCTGGGAGCGAGCATTTCAGGAACGGTGAAACGACGAATAGGCGACAAGAAGTCGGCAGCAGCAGAGCCGAAAATTAATTTATTAATTTAGTTTTTATTTTTTGTTCGCGTGATTCTGCAAAGAAGTGAGCTGTACGTGTATATTTTAGTGTGTAGACAGTGATTAGTAAATTAATTATAGTTTTTGTGTTCGCGTAAGTCTTGTGAATATCCTTGTGTAGGGCGGCTTGCTAGTATGTATTTTCCCGCCGCAAGAAGATCCGACAAGCCACTAACTTTTAATTTTGTGCTAGTAGACAGCATACACTTTGGATCAGTGTATTATAGTCTGGATATTTATCTCTTGCAGCAATTTTTCGGTAAACAGGGTTTCTAATAACAGGTATCTGTAAATACATCAACTTCAGTAGATAAATTTATTTCTATTTAATAGCCTACGGTCTCAGAGTACAGTGAGAAATCTTCACAGCAACTTTTAGTGTTACTTTATTCTCCTTTGATATATTTTCAAACTCAGTAGCGCCATTTGAGACCTTATATATATTTTAAACGCAGTACGATGTGGCTGGGATTGTGCTAGTTGTGAGTGGACATAAGGAGAGTTGGATGCTGTCCGTAAACTGCTGGAAGCTGCTTTGGCTACCGTCAACAAGCTTCTGGCTAATGCTCAAAGTTGAGGTGACGTCGGGGCGCCAGTGACGAGACGTGTGACACCTTTGGTGCCACTGGAATCCCTGGTAACCCGGACGTTGCTGCGGCTTCTGATACGCAACGTGTAACCGGTCAGTCCTCACTCCAGACTCGATGGGAGACAGTGGTGGGTTCGCGTGTCACTGGGCGGAAGGCGAAAGAGTGAGCAGGCCGTGCGGCTGGCTCCCTACGTCTTAGCAACAGGCAACAGTGTTGATGATAACTCTGAGCCAGCACGGGATGCCTCTACTGTTGGGCCAACGGTATGTATTCCTGCCCCGTCCAGATAACTACAGAGGGTGGAAATGCTAGTCATTGGGAGCTCCAATGTTAGGCGGGTGATGGAGCCCCTCTGGAAGATAGCAGGCAAGGTGGGAAAAGAATTCCAGTGTGGATTAACTATTTTGCCGTGAGGTCTCATCCGTGATGTGGATGAGGCCCTGCCGGTGGCTATCGAGCGCACTGGGTGCTACCGGTAGCATGTAGTGGCACATGTCGGCACGAATGACATCTGCCGCTTGGATCTTGAGACCATCCTCGGCTCCTTTCGGCGTCTGACTGATTTGCTGAAGGCACCTAGCAACGCACGCGGGGTTCATGCTAAACTATTTGTAGCATAGTACCCATGGTTGATAGCGGTCCTCTGGTTTGGAGAAGAATGGACGGTCTAAACCAGAGGCTTAGACGACTCCGCGACGGCATCGGATGCGAATTTCTCGACCTCCGCTATCAGGTACAGAATTGTAGGCTTTCCCTTACTAGGTCAGGCGTGCACTACACGCTGGAAGCGGCCAGTAGGGTAGCGGAGTACGAGTGGCGTGCACATGGGGCTATTTTAGGTTAGGAAACCCCTCCGTTGGGAGCAAAGACGATTTGCCTGTTAAATCAGCCACAGCGACCTCACAGAATCTATGTCCTCGCAGATCAGAAAAGATTTATATGATTTTATTAAACTGCAGGAGCATCCAAGGAAAGGTTCCAGAATTAGTATCGCTTACTGAAGGAGATAATGCACATAAACTATTGGAAACAGAAAGATGGTTGGAACCAGACGCCAGTGACAACGAAATCCTAAGTTCAGACTGGAATGTTTATTGTAAGGATAGGTTAGCCGCCAGTGGTGGCGGCGTGTTTATTGCAGTAAAAAATTCGTTAAAATCTTGCGAGGTTATCACGGATCCCGAATGTCAATTAATCTGGGTGAAATTGAGTATCCATGAACGGTCAAAAATGGTGATCGGATGCTTCTATAGACCACCTGGGTCAGGATCTATAGTTGTAGAGCGCTTCAGACAGAACTTTCAGAATATCATTAGCACTTTGCCTGATAATGCCGTTGTAATAGGGGGTGACTTCAACTTACCAAGTATAGATTGAGAGTGTTATGCCATCAAAACTGGTGCCAGAGACAGGGAATCGACTGGCATTGTTCTGGATGTCTTGTCCGAAAATTTTCTTGAACAGATAGTTACAGAAGCAGGGAATCGTGTGGCATTGTTCTGGGTGACTTGTCTGAAAATTACCTTGAGCAGATAGTTATAGAACCAACTCGTGAGGGTAACGTCTTAGACCTCCTGGCAACAAACAGACCAGAACTTATCGAATCAGTTAATGTAGCGGGAGGTATCGGTGATCATAAGGCTGTGACAGCATCTATGACAACGAGTCCTGCAAGGAATGTTAAGAAACGTGGGAAGATATATTTGCTCATCAATGGTGACAGGATACAAATTTCAGAATATCTCAGCCGTCAGCATCAAATATTCGGTGATGAGGACGAAGATATGGAGATGAAATGAAAAAAAAAATCAAAGGGATCGTTCAATATGTCCTAGAAAAGTATGTTCTGAGTAAGGTTTTAAGGGATGGGAAAGATCCACCATGGTTTAATAGCCGTGTTAGAAAAGCACCACGTAAACAAAGTGCACTTCATCTCATATTCAAGAGAAGTAAAAACCTAGCTAACAAACAAAAGCTGAACGAAGAGAAAATAAGCGTAAGGAGAGCAATGAGAGAAAGTGACCGACCTGAGTAAAAACCCTAAGAAATTTTGGTAGTATGTAAAATCAATAATTGGCTCAAAATCATCTATTCATTCTCTTAGCCACCACACCGACACCGAAACGGAACATAACAGGGAGAAGGCCGAAATACTGAATTCGGCCTTCCGAAGCTGTTTATCGCGGAAGATCGTAACACTCTCCCTCCTTTCAATCGTCGTACGCACATCGAAATGCCAGATATTGAGATAACCGATCGAGGAAATGAAAAGCAGCTGCAACGGAGTGCAGCGTGCTTCGTTAAAGAATCATTTAGTAATCGCGAAAGCGTTGCGGAGATGATAGATAAACTCCAGTGGAAAACTCTGCAAGAGAGACGCTCAGTAGCTCGGTATGGGCTTTTGTTGAAGTTTCAAGTAGATACCTTCACCGAGGAGTCAAGCAGTATATTGCTCCCTCCTACATATATCTGGCGAAGAGACCAAGAGGAGTACATACCTTTACCGAAGAGTCAAGCAGTTTGTTCCTCCCTCCTATGTATATCTCGCGAAGAGACCATGAGGATAAAATCAGAGAGATTAGAGCCCACACAGAGGCATACCGACAATCTTTCTTTCACAAACAATACGAACTGCAATAGAAGAGGGAACCGATAGAGGTACTCAGAGTACCCTCCGCCACACACCGTCAGGTTGCTTGCAGAGTATGGATGTAGATGTAGAAGGAGTACAGTGCTGGCGCAGGCAAAAGTGTTTTAGTGCCCACCATTCAGTGCACAGTGTTGAACGCGGTTTTCCGTACCAAAGGACCTCTAGGTGGTCCCATGTAGACCCAGCAACATCGTAAATTATGATTACAGTGAGAGCAGGATCATCGAGGTTGGACCGCGGATCAATGGAATTATGTCACCTGGTCGGATGAATCCCGTATACTGTTAAACTAGGTCGGCGGTCGTGTCCAGATGCGCCATCATCCAGGCGAATGGCTGCTTGAAACATGCAGCGCTCCAAGCACACAGACCGATGGGGGCAGTATTGTGTTATAGATGAGATTTACCTGGGATTCCAGTGGACCTGCGGTAGTAATCGAAGCCACCATGACAGCTATGGTCTAGGAGAACTTTATTATGGACCACATGTAATGGCGTATCCTTGACGTCTTCGAGGAGGATATCTGTGCCCGTCACAAGACCAGAATCGTGCTGTTGTGGGTTGAAGAGCATGACAGTGAACTCCAGCGATGCCTTGGGCATCAAATTCGGCTTATCTGAACCCCACGAAACTCAACTGGGATGCTATTGGGCGGTAGCTCCGCGTCTACAAACCAACCGCCCGTAAATTACTGGAAGTGTGTGACCTACGCGTAGGAATCTGGTACCACAAACCTCTTAGAACCTATCAAGTACTTGTCCGTTCCAGCAACTGACCAACAAGCTCTTAAGTAGGTGGTTATAATGTTTTGGTTCATCAGTGTATATTTAAAGGTACTGCTTTATTAGGTATCAATTTCGATGTTAGAGTGACCAGTCTACGGTAAACCGGCTAAATACCATTGAACGATTGATTCGTACTACTGTAGAAGCCGCGGTTGAGTTCTCTACTGTTTCCAAGAAGGTGGAGCGCGGTGGACAGGCTGGTCGGCAATAGGACTTTTGACAAGATTTCGATACAACGACATGTCGATATCGCACCAAGAAATCTATCGATGCACATGGAATTGTTTCTTTCCATGGATATATCGATATATTGATATCGGAATGATGATACTGAGTATTTTTTATATTATTTCTGCAATTTTTCGTACTATTAGGAACCGTTCGTTTGAAATTGTAGTAGAACATAATTTTACTTTCACTATGTGAAGGTGTCTTACCGCTATTTCAGCTTTCATACTTCCAGTCTTCCTCTTTGACTGTATGAAGCAAATATAGGTGCCAAAAATAAGAAGAAATGCTGACGTAATCGGCTCTCGGCGCTATCAGCAGGAACTGCAACGTTTAGCTTCACATCGCAATTTTGACAGTACAACTGCTACGTCGATGGCGTTTTCAGAAATGAAAAGACAGGGAACTTGACATGAAGTGTTCCATACAAATTCAATGTGCGACGAAACCGAACGGCGGACCCATCGGACACCTTCTACTGTGCCACTTACATGCATTTGCCATTGTTAGTAAAGTGGTTATCGCCAAGCGTGAACGTGCTAGTTTGTTGATGTAGAGAATATCCACTAATAAATCAATACTTAAATATAGACCTCTAAAAAATCATATTTACAATGTGCAGCCGATGTTTTTATAAACCACTATGTTGAAATTTCTTACGTCGAAATGTGGACACTTTCTTAATATCGATATATCGGACTCCCGATAAAATGTCAACAGTCCTAGTCGGCAATCTGGGCGTTAATGACACAAGCATGTATTACATCAATGTTACAATCTCGTATTATCCTCTGTGTTGGCGCCCCAGCCAGTCGCAGTGAAGCGCTCGACCTCGTGACGTGCTGGCGCTGTCTCAGCGATCTCTGGAGTATGTCACCATGTGGCGTCCTCTGAGGTAATCACTGTGTCGGTGGCAGCAGGCCTCGTTAGCAGCCAGAGTAGCCCGTCCAACAGGTGTGCCTGTCCAGAACGGAGGCAGTGTACAACCAGAGCACTCTAGTAGACATATAAGGCGAGTGTTCGGTAATGTCTCAGCAGCTCTACACGTTGTGGAGATGAACAACAGCATAGCCCTTCCCCCCAGGAAGGTTGGGGGATGTCGATGACTGCTTGGGGGCTCTAATGAGGGCACCAGCAGTCAGCATGCAACCCTCCTGGATTCCGTTAAAGATGATTTTGTGCTTCGGATGCCTGGGGTTTACAAGATCCGCTGTGAGTGTGGCCTTTAATGCATCGGACAGACGACAAATACAGTCGAGGAGAGGTGCACAGAACACCGCAGGTACACCGGTCCTTACACCCTGATAAATTTACGGTGGCAGAGCACTGTATAGACACTGCTCACTCTGTGGTGTACGATAACGTCGAAATTTTAGCCTCATATTCATCTTTCCATAATTTAGTAGTGAAAGAAGCAATTGAAATTCGGTAGGTGACGAATTTAATTAATAGAGTGGCGGATTCAGCTTGGAAAATTCGTGAAATACGCCACTTTCTGTAGTAAACTCACAAAGACGTAACGACAGTGCAGCTCGCTGTGATACATCGATAGCACCGTGTGGATCGACCACTGAGCCATAGATCTAATTCTGTGCATATCTCATACCTCTTTGCCGCCGATCAACGTCTCTGGCGCCATGTGTATCTGTAGCCGCATGCGCAGTGAGGCATTCCGGTGGTTTAAAAGGGCGGAGCAAGTACTGGAGCATCATTCACCTCGGCTCACTCTAAAGATGGCTGGATGGTATACAGCCGAAATATTAGAAGAAGAAGTGAAATTAATGCTGCTGTACGCCCCAAATTTTATGGAACAGTCTTTGCGCCGCGAAAATACAAAGACGCAGACTTTTCGTTCTGTTCATAATCCTCTATTGTCTCTGTTGAGTCCTTATTTTGTCATATGTTTACCACCTTGCTCTACGTTAAACTTTTTTTAAACCTATTACTACTATTTATAACTGGCTATCAAAACGTTTCCATTTGAGTGCATTGCTACAGCTTATATGCAACCCAGCGTGACTTTGATGTGGCTGTACAAGCATTGATATGTACGAGGGGGCTACTGTGGCCTTTGAATGGAAACTTCTTGATCGTCCCTCATATTCTCATGGTTCACAAGGGAGGATGCCAATAAGGTGGTTTTCTTAAGCCGCTTTTCCGGTACGTCATCTGATACTTTGTATCTGACACAAAAGTTTACCTTGAGTTTTCTCAAAACACACATCCCAAAAATATGCTTTCACTGCAACAACTTACAGCACAACCACAAAAAATTCACTGGTCGTTAGGTCGGGGAGCTCTCTTACTCAGTAGCTACTTATATTTTTCCTTGTTATGTCGGTCTTCCTCGCGCTCCTTGAAAGTTTTGTTCATTGACAATGATGCTGAACACAGTTCAGGTGGTTCTACTTTCGTGATAATGGTTTCTTGGTAACATGTAACAGTAGACTGACATCAGCATCTGCACTTCCATATCTCTAACACCATTCCAGGAATCATGATATCCTACCACATGCAAGGTCAAGGAAGGAAGGGGAGGGAATGTCCCCTCGAGTCCTGTACACCACCGCAAATTTTTGAACTGCTCTACCCATCAGTAAAATTTTGTCCGATTCATACAACCTTCACCATAAAATTTAGACGTTCCACATATATATTCATTCGTTTCTCGCCTTCAGCAAGTAAAAAACGAATTACAAAACGTTGTTCAACTATTGTGGACATTTCAAGCGGACTCGCCATCTTTAAATGTATTTTTGAGGTTATAAACAAACCAATGTTGATACATCAACTGATCAGTGATGCCAACTTAAAGCCATAAAAGTACGAAACTTGCCCTACTAACAGTTTTTTCTCCAGAGCAATTTATCTCTTTAATTATTGAATGGCCCTCGCAAATAGTAAATCTCTCTACGATACTCAACGCCCCCTTGTAACATCTGCCTTTAGTGACTGTTCAGCACCTCTGTAAGTTTTCGTCCAACTAAACGATGCCCTGATGAAACACGCCGCTCTTCGTTAGGTCTTCTGTATCTCTTCTATCTGTCCTACCTAGTAAGCATTCCATATTAATGAGCAATACTGAAGAGTCGGCCACACAAGAGCCTTATAAACCATGTCCTTCGTCGATATGTTATATTCACCGAAGGTTCTTCCTATGAATCTCTATCTGGTGTATGCTTTTCCTACTGTTTGTTTTATATGGTCACTCCACTTAGAGTCGCGCTGAATAGTTACTCTTAGATATTTTACAGTAGACAATGTTTCTAGCAGTTCGCCAACAATAGGGTCATCGTACAGTAGTCGATTTCATTCTCTATGTTTGCGCAATGTGTTACATTTATTGACTTTCAGAGTCAGGTGCCAGAGCATGCAAACCTCAAATAACTTCCGATGCTTTCCACTATATCATTTATGTACTCTGTAAACAGTAACGATCCTATCACTTTTCCTAGTGGTACTCGGGAAATTACCTTTACATCTGTTGGCATCAGTCTGATTTTGTTTGTGGACGAATATAGCGAGCTGAGTTTCACAGGGTCGCTGTTTCTGGAATCCATGTTGACTTCTATAGAGGTTTTAGTTCTCCAAAAACATCATTATTCTTGAGCTTAAAACATGTTCCACAGTTAAAACATGTTCCAGAGTTCTACAACAGACAGACTCAGAGTATATAGGCCAATAATTATATGCAACTGTCCTACAGCCCATGTTGGAAACGCTTTTTTCTTCAGAATCGTTTTCAGATAAGACGCCAGATGCAGAACTATTGTCATTTCTTTGCGTGCATTTTAAATAACTATAAGGTAGGTTTTTTCTGCTGAGAAATTCGAGAATTGCTGGTGATCCTAAATATGTTCAGAGCAATTACACTGATTCGCGTTCATTGCACATACGTGTTTTGTGTTAGACCATAAAAAGTGAGATTTTATATCCTCGCTGCACGTATCCTCTCAGTAAGTTACGTTGCGACATGTTTTCAGATCATATCAAGAGAAAATAATCTGCTGAATGCAACACTGAATTCACTTAAGTACAAGATCAAGCGCCCATATATCTCACTGGCCTGCGAAAGTGTTCTACTTCTAAGTATATCAACCACATAGCAATTAGAGGTTAAATTTCATACATGCGTCAAGATTTAGTACAAAAACGGTACATCTTCTGGCTATTTTCACTGAAGTCGTACTATTTACATACTCAGCATAAGCTCAAGAAGGAGTGAGAGTTTTCAATTAAACAAATTTTTCTTAGAGATCTTGCAGGAGTATGGGGAATGATCGAATAGAACCATATTTTTGATTTTACTATATTTGCGAATAAATGATCCTCTTTTGTATTTATTCTTATCTGTTCAAAGTTCTTGTATACGGGTTTCCTATGTCAGTAAATACCGTCTACTCAAATAGTAACAGCTAGTGCTGAATCTGAGTTTTATATGTTCCTTTAATATGATATTGCTACTATTAAGAACTGTGCGTCACTACGAAATATTTATTCAAGCAGTAAAACACAGTTTCAACTGGAGTTTTATATTTACTCTTGATATGACTTGTATCTACTATGAACCGTAACAGTGCATGACACATTTTTTTTTTTTTTTTACTTCCAATGTCGCAAAGCGTTATTGTGCGCTGTTGTTATATATTGTCAATAATACTCGATGATTTTTTCTTCTGTACAATCGACATGATGTTTGTCAGTGCCGGCCGGAGTGGCCGAGCGGTTCTAGGCGCTACAGTCTGGAACCGCGCGACCGCTACGGTCGCAGGTTCGAATCCTGCCTCGGGCATGGGTGTGTGTGATGTCCTTAGGTTGGTTAGGTTTACGTAGTTCTAAGTTCTAGGGGACTGATGACCTTAGCAGTTAAGTCCCATAGTCCTCAGAGCCATTTGTTTGTCAGTGATACGCATTGCTTTTCAGTTTTGGAAATAATCTATTGTCTTGTGGTGTGTATACAGTGGGATAAAGATATTGACAGATATGGCTAGTAACTTTGTAATAATGAACAGTTTACCTACTTCCTTTCAATCTGCCTCGTCTTTTGTGACTGCCACTTACATTTCACGTTGCGTCACACGCTCTCTGACACGCTCTGCAGTTGTTTATGGTCCCAGTTGTGTTAACGACAGGGAGAAGGTGGCGAGCAGGACTGAAGGGCGCGCAGCGTTCGGAGGGTGGCCGTGCATGGCTTCCGCCCTCGGTCGCTCGCTGCTCACCGCGGTATTGCGGAGGAAATTTGCAATCACATTTCAGGACCGAAATTATATTCCCCTCGATGCTGCAGACGGATACGACGCTCGGAAATTGGCAGTTACATGGAAGGCAACCGCGTGGGTGTGAAGTGGCATTTCCTCGCCGACGTGTTACGGGTTTCATGTGGCGCCGGCGAGTGCAGATTATACTCCACTAGGTCCGGTATCAGCAGTCCAAATAATTCATGATTTTACGCCTACACTGAAGGACCGTAAAATGACACGAAAATCATAATCGTCAGTGTTGTAGTATCGATATGACATCTTCTGTGTTATTGTTTCCCTTTTCCATGCAGCTGTCCACGCAGTTTTACCCAGTGCAAGTCCCTTCCTCTCCACAAAATTATTGCGAGTGACAACCATTTGAAGCAGCTTCCTGTAGACGATCTTTGGTCTCACTTTACAATCTTTACATCCACTCCCCTCCCAAAACCACCTTTTCCTCCTTAATAATTATTCCCTGAAACCTTAGGATGTATTCTGACTACACCCCTCTCCTTTTAGTCAAGTAGGAACATATTTCTTTTCTCCCTGTTTCGATTAAGTATCTCTTCATCACATATGGTACCATCCCATCAAATTTATGATTTTTTCGTAGCGCCCAGATTCATAAAGTTATATTCTAGCCTTGTTTCTACCATTTATTATGCAAGTGGCATACGTAATGTTTGATTCCAGACAAGTATTTTCAGAAAATAATTCCTAACATAAAATTAAAATTTTATGCTGATAACGTTTTTTATATATGTTCGTGTTGACAGACTACATTAAGTATCGTCTTTGTTTCTCGCATCGTCAGTTACTTTGATGCCAAAAAAGCCAAACTCAAGAATTATCTATAGTGTCTCATTTCCTTTTCTATTTCCCTCAACATCATCTGACATAATGTTTTATTTATTTTCACATTTCAATCTTTTCCCAACACATTATTGCCTCCATTCAACTGATAATCCAATTCCTCTGTCTACGCAGACCCGACTACCCTGCCAGCGTTAGTTTAATGTCTTTCCTAAGTGTCCTTGCTAACCTTTAGCGCTTGTTATATGTTCAGATTGAATAAAATGGAGGATGGGTTACACCACCATATTTCTCTCTTATAATACTTGTACAAAATTAACTGTCTACATCGCACTGCCATAAGGCAAAGAAGTAATTACGTGACACTCATGTTTTAAATATTATCAGAAAGAAAACATGCATATTAAAATACAGCGTACACATTGTGATTCACGAAGATACGCAAATATTTTAATATGTTGTTCTACAAGTAAAACTAAAGAAAAAAGTTCATACAAACATAGTTCACCAAGTGTTTAGTTACGGAGGTACGGCTAATTAAAGATTTTGCCTGAAATTTAGCAAATTCGCTAATATGAACCCATCTGAAAGTTGTACGTGGTAAAAGAAAATCACAATTTCCGTTTATTTTGTTGGTTTTGTTCTGGTGAATCTAATAAAACATGTCCCAGACGAGTATCTGCAATAGTTTTCCGGAACATCCAGAGAAGCAAAGATTATTGTACACATTAAATTTGTTTACTTTCCATTAAGAATGTAGAAACGTTTATGCCATTGTTGGCAACAGTTAGTTACTTGTTTCAGTCGTTTCATAACCTTGAAACGAGTTAGTTTTCTGTATTGTTCAGTGAAAGACCATAATAGCAACAGTGTGTTTAAGTGAAACCACATACCAACTGTTGTAGTTTGTAGATTATTTACGGAATAGGGATGCCTTTCAAATTCACGACAGAGGAATACAATTTTATGCTCTTTATTTATGGCAAATGTTATGTTAATGCTACGGCTGCAGTTAACGAATATGGAATACATAATTCAACTCGGAGGATTTCGAATGCACGAACCATTAGTGGAGTACTTCGAATGTTACGGGAGAAAGGTTCTCTACCTGGCGTTCATAGTCTGGATGTTGTGGAAAACTACTGCGGAAGAAAACGGGACCTAGAATATCGTCGACTAACGCTGTACTGTAAGGATGCTGCGCATGACAATCGAAGGAGTCCTGCTACAGTAGTCAGCAGCCATTTTGCATCTGGGATGCCATACCTCAGCTAGAACGTATTTTGGTGTGTAGAATCCGAATGTACCTTTCAAAATGTTCTAGCACGTACCAGTTTTGAGTTTTTAAGATTTTTGATTACTGTATTCAGTATTTCACTTTTTGCTGTTCTTCTGTTTTGATGTTTAAATGTTTGTTTTTGATTGGCAGAGGAGAGCTAAAAGATCTACAAATCTCTAGTAAATGGTTGGTGTGGTAATCCAGCGGTGTGAAAGAGATCCTCAGTGAGTGTTTCCTGTGGAAGATAGTGAAAATTTTTGTGTTTAAAATTTACACTAAGAAAAATGGCAACTAGTAAACCTCGTTGCTGTCCAAACCACCCCAAAAACCTTTTTTATGTGTGTGGGAAATCCACTCCAAAAGCCCATAGAAAAGCAATCACTTATTTGGTTAAGAAGGCATATAAATTGTATTTTGTTTGTCGTGTTGGTGATCAAGATAAAAATTTTGCACCTCATATTGCCCGCATAACCTGTACTACAACCTTAACCTAGTGGTTGAAAGGAAAACGTCGAGCCATGCCGTTCGCTGTTCCGATGGTGTGTGGTTGAGCCTAATGGCCTGTTCCTGCCTGTAACTTGAAAGCCACGGAACCAGACGCCATGTCAAGTGTACTGAACGTATAGAAGAGTACTGCCCTAAGTATCATGACACTTCGTCTCAGCTCTTTAATCAAAAGGAATTAAACGATTTGGTTCGCAATCTAAGACTTTCGAAACAGCAAGCTGATCTCTTTGGGTCGAGACTGAAACAACGGAACCTTTCCTGTTTCAGATCAAGAGGTGTTTCCTTCATCAATATTTCGATATGCGGAATTCAATGTGTGTATGTAGAGACGTCAATGGTCTGATGATGCAGCTAGGTACAACATAATCCACAGGATGGGCGACTATTTATGACTCCAGTGAAACCAGCTGAAAGCAGTACCACTGCATAATGGCAATGCATTTCCATCGGTACCTGTGGCTTACGCAGTAGACATGAAAGAAACTTATAAAACCATGGCTTTGCTGCTAGATACAATGAAATGTAAGGATTATGAACGGCAGCTTTAACTGTGATTTAGAAGTTGTTGCACTCCTTACAAGTTTACAGGCTGGATTCACGAAATACTGCTGCTTTTTTTCCCTTTGGGACAGCCGTGACACCAAGAACTACTATACAGTCAAGGAATGGCCTATAAGGAAGTCATATGTTCCTGGAAACATAAATGTGAACAATATCCCGTTGGTTGAGCCCGACAAAATCATTTTGCCTCCCATTCATATCAAGTTGGGACTTATCAAGAACTCAGTAAAACCTTTGTATAAAGAAAGTGAGGCCTCTGATCGCTTAAAAGAAAAGTTCCCCAAATTAAGTGAGGCAAAGGGTATATTTGGTGGACCACAAATAAGAAAATTGCTAAAACAGCCAACCTTTAATACCAAAGTCACAGATATCCAATTAGCTGCTTGGTCTTCTTTTAAAGCAATTGTGAAGGGCTTTTTGGGTAATAAAAAAGATAAAAATTACGTTACCATAGTTGGACAACTGTAAGAACATGGTACGTATAATCTCACCTTGATTTCTTCCCGGAAAATTTGTGAGTCGTGAGGGATGAGCATGGTGAACGCTTTCACCAAGACATTCTTACCATGGAAAACCGTTACCAAGGAGACTGGAGCCCTCTGATGATGGGTGCTTACTGCTGGGGTCTTGTTAGGGAGAGTGATGAAACGGCGAACAAAACAAGAGCTCCGTCGTCGCATTTTTCAAAATCCAAATACAATTAAAGGTGAAAATATCTTCTGAACTAATTTGGACGTTTTATTCGCATCATGCCCATACATACATAGAAAATAGTATTGATTTCAAACATTCTGAATGCGTATTTTTGTTTGAGTTAATTGTGTCAGTTTTCGTTATTACCATTTTTTACTCTGTTGTGTACCTAGGAAATGTGACTGATTTTAAAAGTGTATTCAGCACAACAAAACTAGGTAAATCCACCAATTTAGAAACCAGATGCAGAAAAAAATTTTAAATTTGTTAACTAGTGCTATCAGAGAAAATAGAATCCAAGACCATCACTCCTGGCTGTTGGGCAGTATGCCGGGTGATAGTCAGGTTGACTTCCCACCGCTGTACGGGCGTCTCCAGATACATTTTCGTTCTGTAATCTCATTGACTGAAGTATAATAGTCTTAATACTGATACCACACGACCAGTGAAGATGTGTCTGGGGACGCAGAGGTATATCAACCAGGCTGTCGTCCACCCATACAGCCCGATAACCAAGAGTGATGGTCTGGGATGACATTTTTACACAGCAGGACCCCTTTGGTTGCCATCCGCGGCCCCTCTTACAACACAGCCTTTCGTGGACGCTATTCTAGTTTCAGTTCTGTTGTCCTTAATGGTAAGCCATCCTGGGCTTACATTTTAGCAAGGTAATGCCGGGCTGCACACAGAAATAGTTTCTACTGCTTTTGTTCGTGCTTGCCAACACCTACCTTGGCCAACAAATGCTCCGAATCTGTTCCTAATTCAAAAATGTGTGGAGCACTTTTGGCAGTACCTCAAACCAGTTCGGGATTTTGACGATTTAACGCGCCAGTTGGGCAGAACTTGTGCTCGATATCTCTCCAAAGACATCCAGCAACTCGGTCAATCAGTGTCGCTCCGAATAACTACTTGCGTAAAGGTCGGAGCTGGACCAAGGATTTACTGAGTTACTCAATTTGTGAAGCCCTTTCTCTTGAATAAATCAACCAATTTTTCGAAATTATAGTAATTTGTTTGTCCGTCATGTACATCACATCTACAGATTTATATCCCATCGGGATAATTCCTTCGTGGGTGGTCGGTAATTTTTTTTCCATTTTTTTGCCTTAGAGAGTAATTACCTTGGATGGTAGGGCAGGGGTTAGCAGTGTGGAGGCACACTCGACAGAAGCATGTTTCATCATCGTGTGAATACCCAGAACAAGTGTTTCTGTGGGTTACCAAAGATATCTATGGCTTACCAAACCGGCTTAAAGCGTGTGCTGGGGCATTTCCTATGATAATGACATGGACTAATTCCTTCCCATTCTTGGGCAACTCGAGCTTGAGCTCCATTTCTAGTGACCAAGTCGTCGATGCAACGTTAAAACTTTATTTCACTGATTCATTAATATGACGCTACCGTGTATAATACACATTGGTATCGGTGGCACACATTCTCGCGTACCTGTTTGGAAAGACACGTTGTGTGACGTGACGTGTCTCACTGAAGCCTCTTTAGTTTTTGGCAGCCAGTCAGACACTTTCCACTAGGATTTTCTTTGAACCCGGCGGGTTAGTGTGGCCATCCGTTTCGTCTTGTTCTTGACTTAGCTATATTCGGGCACGTGGTTGCTGGTTTGCTGTCTTATATCATGTTACAACAAATACGTTGCTGACTTCGCTGCATGCTGTCGTCTTAACATAGTCGAGACGGTGCCGGAGTCTCACTCGTGCACGGACATAGCCACTAGCCAGTACCCAAGCGAGACTCGAGTGCCATGTCGGAAGGGTCAACATCACAAGAACAGAATCACCTTGCTCGCTACTGTTGGAATCACTTGAAAACACTGGCACTTTACGCTGCTTTACAGGTCTAAGTATGTCACAGTCACTGGAATTGTCCTCAGAACCACAAAAACATTCATTTACACGAACAGTTCGACGGCGTTTGCAGCGGCATGGACTATCAGCTCGGAGACCATGGCTGTGGTTACCCTTGACGCTGCATCACAGACAGGAGCGCCTGTGATGGTGTACTCAACGACGAACCTTCCTGCACGAATGGCAAAACGTCATTTTTCCGGATGAATCCAGGTTCTGTTTACAGCATCATGATGGTCGCATCAGTGTGTTTGGTGACATCGCGGTGAACGCACATTGGAAGCGTGTATTCTTTATCGCCATACTGGGGTATCACCCGGCGTGATGGTATGGGGTGCCATTGGTTACACATCTCGGTCACCTCCTGTTCGCGTTGACGGCAGTTTCAACAGTGGACGTTACATTTCAGATGTGTTACGACCCGTAGCTCTACCCTTCATTCGATTCCTGCGAAACCCTACATTTCAGCAGGATAATGCACGACCGCATGTTGCAGGTCCTGTACGGGCCTTTCTGGATACAGGAAATGATCGACTGCTGCCCTGGCCAGCACATTCTCCAGATCTATCACCAACTGAAAACGCCTGGTCAATGGTGGCCGAGCAACTGGCCCGTCACAATACGCCAGCCACTACTCTTGATGAACTGTGGAATGGTGTTGAACCTGCATGGGCAGCTTTACCTGTACACGCCATCAAAGCTCTGTTTGACTGAATGCCCAGGAGTATCAAGGCCGTTATTACGGCCAGAGGTGGTTGTTCTGGGTACTGATTTCTCAGGATCTTTGCACCCAAATTGCGTGAAAATTTAATCACATATCAGTTCTGATATAATATATTTGTCCACTGAATACTCGTTTATCATCTGCATTTCTTCTTGGTGTAGGAATTTTAACGGCCAGTTGTGTATATAATGCGCAAATGAGGGACGGAAAACCGTGAGTGAAATGGTGAGGTTGAGTTTTACTGCTCTACCACACGCCCCAGGAGTCGTCATTTTGTGCCGAGGGAGCGCAGTGTCCATTATGGCTGTTCACGTTTTCATTAGCCCAGCAGCCGGGCAGCTTGTTACTTCCATTCACTCCAAACATCAGCGAACGAGGCAATCTGACGCTCGATCAATATCGCTAATTGAAGTGACCGTCTATTATGTACAGGTACAGTTGAAATAGAGTCTAGCACTGTGTGCAAAGTTGCACGCAGTGCCAGATTAACTAGCATGCCATCCAATACATACTGCAGTTTTAATATTACGGAGCTAAATCTTCGAAACACTTTGCCGTTTAAAATATATTGAGTTTTTCTCTGCTATAATTTGCTATCCAGTTCACATTGTTTGGGCTATAATCAGGAAATAGAATACTCATTTTACCAGTTTTTGTCAAATATTTGATCGATATTTTTACGTTATACCCCACTGAGGAGCTCTATAATAAGTTTCCTCCATTCTTCTTAAAAATGCTCTTAATCTTCTTGCTGAAGTTTCTCTTCCATTCCTCGACGAGAATCTGCATGCATTAGTGTCATAAAGTCACCTGTATGCCAATTTCTTGCAGGTGTCTTTTAGTTTCAAAAAGACAAAATTTTCTTCAAACACACACATCCACACACACATGACTGACAAAAAAGTCATCTATATTCGGATGTCACTGTAACTTCGTACATGTACGCCGCTTTGGCGGGCATGTAAACTATTAGGTTTCCAATTTTCTATGACAGGCAGAATAGCCGCTCGGAAATATTAGCGCGCTGTTCTTGTTTCATATTGTTAGCTGATCTGGTCTCGTGTGATTCAGCGTTATCAGCACCTGTTCGTTTGAAACGGGCCTCATTATGGGCCTGCCTTTGGTCGTCTGGTCAGTTGGTGCAATATCCACGTTTGCGAGGTATTGGTATGTGACAGTGGGCTGATGTTGGACTATAATGGAATTCTCATCGTCAAGATTCTGTTCAACCGTGTGTAACCATCAAAACTAAGGGACGCCGTTATTGTGCACCAGGCACATCGTAATCATTTCACATTTACACCTGATATCCGAGAAGAGGTAGCGGACTCCTTGCAACATTTAGTGTCACCCTGCAACAATCATCAGCAACTAGCAGCAGTCACACAATGGAATTAATGTCCCATACGTTGGTTGCCATTAGCACCAAAATGCAAATGGCTGCATTTGAAGTGGTGCCGCGATCAGGAAGCATGGACTGCCGATAAATGGCGTCGCATTGTGTTATCACGGATAATAATCATTGCCGACCTCCTAGACAGAGGTCTCCGTCTTCCAATGTTTTAGAGAGTTCAGACGAGTTACTCCTGACATGATGAATTGGAAGAGCCCCAAGTACGAGTCAGGTCAGACCGTTATTGACTGAGGGAACTTTGTTGGCACAAGTGTATGTCATGGTCATTCCGCTACACACCTGTAGCCTCTTAAGGACAGTATAGTTATGTCACGCTTTAGCAGGATAACTCTTGACCACACAAGTCACGAATGTCCATGAATATAGCCGGCCGGGGTGGCCGTAAGGTTCTACGCCCTACAGTCTGGAGCCGAGCGACCGCTACGGTCGCAGGTTCGAATCCTGCCTCGGGCTTGGATGTGTGTGATGTCCTTAGGCATTTTTTTTTTTTTTTTTTTGTTTGATCATCAGTCTACTGACTGGTTTGATGCGGCCCGCCACGAATTCCACGAATTCCTTTCCTGTGCTAACATCTTCATCTCAGAGTAGCACTTGCAACCTACGTCCTCAATTATTTGCTTGACGTATTCCAATCTCTGTCTTCCTCTATAGTTTTTGCCCTCTACCGCTCCCTCTAGTACCATGGAAGCCATTCCCTCATGTCTTAGCAGATGTCCTATCATCCTGTCCCGTCTCCTTATCAGTGTTTTCCACATATTCCTTTCGATTCTGCGTAGAACCTCCTCATTCCTTACCTTATCAGTCCACCTAATTTTCAACATTCGTCTGTAGCACCACATCTCAAATGCTTCGATTCTCTTCTGTTCCGGTTTTCCCACAGTCCATGTTTCACTACCATACAATGCTGTAATTCAGTCGTACATCCTCAGAAATTTCTTCCTCAAATTAAGGCCGGTATTTGATATTAGTAGACTTCTCTTGGCCAGAAATACCTTCTTTGCCATAGCGAGTCTGCTTTTGATGTCCTCCTTGCTGCGTCCGTCATTGGTTATTTTACTGCCTAGGTAGCAGAATTCCTTAACTTCATTGACTTCGTGACCATCAATCCTGATGTTAAGTTTCTCGCTGTTCTCATTTCTACTACTTCTCATTACCTTCGTCTTTCTCCGAGTTACTCTCAAACCATACTGTGTATTCATTAGACTGTTCATTCCGTTCAGCAGATCATTTAATTCTTCTTCACTTTCACTCAGGATAGCAATGTCATCAGCGAATCGTATCATTGATATCCTTTCACCTTGTATTTTTATTCCACTCCTGAACCTTTCTTTTATTTCCATCATTGCTTCCTCGATGTACAGATTGAAGAGTAGGGGCGAAAGGCTACAGCCTTGTCTTACACCCTTCTTAATACGAGCACTTCGTTCTTGATCGCCCACTCTTATTATTCCCTCTTGGTTATTGTACATATTGTATATGACCCGTCTCTCCCTATAGCTTACCCCAACCTTTTTCAGAATCTCGAACAGCTTGCACCATTTTATATTGTCGAACGCTTTTTCCAGGTCGACAAATCCTATGAAAGTGTCTTGATTTTTCTTTAGCCTTGCTTCCATTATTAGCCGTAACGTCAGAACTGCCTCTTTCGTCCCTTTACTTTTCCTAAAGCCAAACTGATCGTCACCTAACGCATTCTCAATTTTCTTTTCCGTTCTTCTGTATATTATTCTTGTAAGCAGCTACGATGCATGAGCTGTTAAGCTGATTGTGCGATAATTCTCGCACTTGTCAGCTCTTGCCGTCTTCGGAATTGTGTGGATGGTGCTTTTCCGAAAGTCAGATGGTATATCGCCAGACTCATATATTCTACTCACCAACGTGAATAGTCGTTTCGTTGCCACTTCCCCCAGAGATTTTAGAAATTCTGATGGAATGTTATCTATCCCTTCTGCCTTATTTGACCGGAAGTCCTCCAAAACTCTTTTAAATTCCGATTCCAATACTGGATCCCCTATCTCTTCTAAATCGACTCCTGTTTCTTCTTCTATCACATCAGACAAATCTTCACCCTCATAGATGCTTTCATTGTATTCTTTCCACCTATCTGCTCTCTCCTCTGCATTTAATAGTGGAATTCCCGTTGCACTCTTAATGTTACCACCGTTGCTCTTAATGTCACCAAAGGTTGTTTTGACTTTCCTGTATGCTGAGTCTGTCCTTCCGACAATCATATCATTTTCGATGTCTTCACATTTTTCCTGCAGCCATTTCGTCTCAGCTTCCCTGCACTTCCTATTTATTTCATTCCTCAGCGACTTGTACTTCTGTATTCCTGATTTTCCCGGAACATGTTTGTACTTCCTCCTTTCATCAATCAAGTGAAGTATTCCTTCTGTTACCCATGGTTTCTTCGCAGCTACCTTCTTTGTACCTATGTTTTCCTTCCCAACTTCTGTGATGGTCCTTTTTAGAGATGTCAATTTCTCTTCAACTGTATTGCCTACTGCGCTATTACTTATTGCTGTATCTATAGCGTTAGAGAACTTCAAACATATCTTGTCATTCCTTAGTACTTCCGTATCCCACTTCTTTGCGTATTGATTCTTCCTGACTAATGTCTTGAACTTCAGCCTGCTCTTCATCACTACTATATTGTGATCTGAGTCTATATCTGCTCCTGGGTACGCCTTACAATCCAGTATCTGATTTCGGAATCTCTGTCTGACCATGATGTAATCTAATTGAAATCTTCCCGTATCTCCCGGCCTTTTCCAAGTATACCTCCTCCTCTTGTGATTCTTGAACAGGGTATTCGCTATTACTAGCTGAAACTTGTTACAGAACTCAATTAGTCTATCTCCTCTTTCATTCCTTGTCCCAAGCCCATATTCTCCTGTAACCTTTTCTTCTACTCCTTCCCCTACAACTGCATTCCAGTCGCCCATGACTAATAGATTTTCGTCCCCCTTTACATACTTTCAATATCCTCATACACTTCCTCTATCTGTTCATCTTCAGCTTGTGACGTCGGCATATATACCTGAACTATCGTTGTCGGTGTTGGTCTGCTGTCGATTCTGATTAGAACAACCCGGTCACTGAACTGTTCACAGTAACAAACCCTCTGCCCTACCTTCCTATTCATAACGAATCCTACACCTGTTATACCATTTTCTGCTGCTCATCGGACCAGAAATTCTTGTCTTCCTTCCACTTCACTTCACTGACCCCTACTATATCTAGATTGAGCCTTTGCATTTCCCTTTTTAGATTTACTAGTTTCCCTACCACGTTCAAGCTTCTGACATTCCACGCCCCGACTCGTAGAACGTTATCCTTTCGTTGATTATTCAATCTTTTTCTCATGGTAATCTCCCCCTTGGCAGTCCCTTCCCGGAGATCCAGATGGGGGACTTTTCCGGAATCTTTTGCCAGTGGAGAGATCACCATGACACTTCTTCAATTACAGGCCACATGTCCTGTGGATACACGTTACATGTCTTTAATGCAGTGTTTTCCATTGCCTTCTGCATCCTCATGTCGTTGATCATTGCTGATTCTTTTGCCTTTAGGGACAATCTCCCACCCCTAGGACAAGAGAGTGCCCTGAACCTCTATCCGCTCCTCCGCCCTCTTTGACAAGGCCGTTGGCAGAAATGAGGCTGATTTCTTATGCCGGAATTCTTCGGCAGCTAATGCTGATTGTTTATCAAAATTTAGGAAGTGGCGGGGATCGAACACGGGACCGAAGACGTTTTGATTATGAATCAAAGGCGCTACCCCTAGACCACGGGTACTTAGGCTAGTTAGGTTTAATTAGTCGTAAGTTCTAGGCAACTGATGACCTCAGAAGTTAAGTCGCATAGTGCTCAGAGCCATTTTTCTCCATGAATAATCTTCGTGATGGCGAGGTACTCCAGTGGCGTAAAAGATTCCAATGTCAGCCAGTGACAGAACATCATAGGACCGGCACAGGCACCAGTTCCGTCCCATAGCACAGTATCAAGGATTTAAATCAAATATTTACTTCATTTGTTGATTAATAATTATAGCTATTAGAAGTAGTATCTTTCTACTTTGGTTACTGACCCCAAGCGCTTGGAAAGAGCCAGCCATTTTCGGTTATTTCCCCGTGGACAGTTGGTTAGGTGTTGAAGTCGATGCAAAACACGTCCATACTGGCAGGTAAAGTCCACCTAGTGTGCAGTTACGACCATGCAGAAAACATCAGGTAGTCAATTATGTGAAGTGTTCGCTGTCTGCGGCCTCACCAGACAACTCTTCGCCGGTCAGTGGGACACAGTTCGAAGAGGGACCCAACAACAAAGAAAATTAGTCCAATCAATGAGATTCCAGGCCGAAGACGCGTCTGGGGAAGCCCTGGGCCTTGGTAGGATACCAACAACGGTCGGACAACCTGCAGTGATAAACTGGGTTGGCATTTCTTTTCATAACAGGATCCCTATGGTTGTCATCCGCGGCACTGTCAACGCTATTCTGCCCCGGTTTGTTGCTCTTCATGGCAAGCCATCCTGGGCTTACGTTTTAGCAAGATAATGCCCACCTCCACACTGCAATAGCTTCTGCTGGTTGTCTTCGTGCTTTCCAAACTATACCTTGGGCAGTATAGTAGCTGGATTTCTCCCCTATTGACAATGTTTGGAGCATTATAAACAGGGTGCTCCAACAAGCTTGGGGTTCTGACCATCTAAAGCGCCAGTCAGAGTTTGGTACGATATGCCTCAGGACGACATCCAACAGCTCTGCCAATCAATGCAAGCCTAATGACTGCTTACGTAAGTGCCAAAGGCAAACCAATGTTTAATTTACTTTCTCAATTTGTAAAGCTCTTTCCCTTGAATGAATGAAATGATGGTACAATATATTTTACAACAAAGAGCAGATCAAATATGCTACTTTAAGTTTTAAATTATCCTTGGTGATAACGTAAAATGTGGATATTATTTGCAGCATAACGGGGTTCCGCAGTACAATCACACAAATATGTAAATTCGTCTTTACTTCCACTCATATTACAAGGCGAAGTATTCTTTTGGATAGCATGACATCATTCTTTGGCAGAAATTTGACACTAAAATTTCAGTCGTTCCCAAATGCCATCTACGTAGAGTAATTCTTCCTTTTTGCTTTTCAGTACCATTTAGTAGTGATAAAGAGAAGTTTAAGAGATTAGTGATGAAGAATCAGTACACAAAGACATGGGATACGAAAGTACTAAGGAATGAAGATATACGCTTGAATTTCTCTGAGGCTATAGATACTGCAATGAGGAATATGTCAATAGCCAGTTCTGTTGAAGAGGAGTGGACATATCTAAAAAACGAAATGACAGACTTTTGGGAAGAAAAACAGAGATACGAAGTAGTTAACTGAGAAGTAACCATGGGTAACAGAAGAAGTACTTCAGTGGAGCGATGAAAAAAGGAAGCGCAAATATGTTCAAGAAAATTCAGGTGTACAGAAATACAAGTCGCTGAGGAATGAAATAAATTAGAAGTTCAGGGAATCTAAGAGGGAATGGATGCGTGTAACACGTCAAGAAATTAAAGAAGACGTTATTGGCGGAAGGGCTGACCTAGTGCACAGAAAATAAAAACCAATCTTCGGTGAAATGAAAACCAAGGGTCGTAACATTAAGAGTGCAATGGGAATTTAATGCAGAGGAGAGAGCGGATAGGTAGAAAGAGTACATTAAAGGCCTGTGTGACGGCGAAGATTTGTCTGATGTGACAGAAAAGCAAACGGGAGTCAGTATACAGGATGGGGCAAATAAAAGTGGCCTGTGCGAGAGGATACGATCTGCGGCAGAGATAAGGGAGGGGGAAAGAGCTACAGATATTTTCAACACGGTGGAGCAACTGCCCCTACAGCTGGCAGAACCTTGGAGCATAATTAGACAATCTTCACGCCTAACAGATTTGTTAGTAGATATCAGTTTGGTCACGGCCCAAGCTGGCTACCCAGGTAACTTCATTTGTCAGTGCACGATTACTTTCCGTGGGGAGCCCTCAAATCGAAGATGTATCGCAACGACCCTCATTGTCTTCAAGAACCTCAGCAGAACATTTCGGACGGGGCTGCAACAGTTCCAGCAGTCCATCTTCGACCCACCTTCACTAACTTGCTCACTTGTGCCCAAAGGCTCCATGAGAGATGAATGGTGGTCACTTTCAACATATGCTGTTTTCAAGTTAGTACTGTATTTTCTTTACTTTGCTGGGTTTCTTTATACCCTGGAACTCTGTTCCCTAGGCCGCTTTTATTTGCCCCACACTATAGAAAAGATACGGGATCGGGTATTAGAATCAGAATTTAAAAGAGTTTTGGAAGACATAAGATCAAACACTCCGTATGGGATAGATAACATTGCATCAGAATTTCTAAATGCGTTGGGGTACAGTGGCATCAAAACTACTATTCACGTTGGTGCTCAGGATGTATGAATCTGGGGATATATCATCTGACTTTCGGTAAAGTACCATCACGTCACTTCCGGAGACTGCAAGAGCGGAAAAGTGCGAGAATTATCGCACAACCAGCTTAACAGCTCACGCGTCCAAGTTGCTGATAAGAGTAATATGCAGAAGAAAGGAAAAGAAAATTGACGGTGTGTTAGATGACCAGTTTGGCCTTATGAAATGTAAAGGCACTAGAGACGCAGTTATATTGTGGTGGTTGATGATGGAAACAAGACTAAAGAAAAATCAAGACTCATTCACATGATTTATCGATCTGGAAAAACCATTCGAAAATGTAAAATGGTGCAAGGTGTTCGAAATTCTGAGGAAAATGGGGGTAAGCCATAGGGAGAAAAGAGTAATATACAACATGTACAAGAGCCTATAGGGAATAATAAGAGTGGAAGAATATCAACGAAGTGCTCGGATTAACAAGGATGTATGACAGGTATTCAGAGTTTTGCGCCTACTTTTCAGTCTACACATCAACGAAGCAATGGCGGAGATAAAAGAAAATTTCAAAAGATGTCTTTGATAGGATTCCTTATGACATTACTACCCTCAGTGAAAGTGAAGATGGATTACAGGATATGCTGAATGTAATGAACAGTCTAATGAGCACAAAATAATGATTGAGAGTAAATCGAAGAAAGACGAAAGTAATGAGAAGTGGCAAAAATGAGAACGCAAAAAACCTAACATTAGGATTGATGGTGACGAAGTAGATGAAGTTAAGGAATTTTGCTGCCTAGGCAGTAAAATAACCAATGACGAACGGAGCAAGGAGGACGTCATAAGCAGACCAACACTCACAGAAAAGGCATTACCCGCCAAGAAATGTATACTAGCATCAGACATAGGCTTTAATTGAGGTAGAAATTTCAGACAGCTAATGTTCGGTGCACAACATTGTATGATAGTGAAACATGGACTGTGGAAAACTCAGAAAAGAAGAAAATAGAAGTATTTGATTTGTGATGCTACAGAGAGTGTTGAGAATTAGGTGGACTGATAAGGTACTGAATGAAGAGGTTCTGCGCAAAATCGGAGAGGAAAGGAATAGGTGAAAAATACAGACAGCAGGAAGGGACAGGGTGATAGGACATATGTTAAGACAACAGGGAATGGCTTCCATGGTAGTAGAGGGAGCTGTACAGGATAAAAATTATAGAGGAAGACACAGATTGGAATACATCTAGCAAATAATTGAGGACGCAGATTGCAAGCGCTACTCTGAGATGAAGAGTTTGACACAGGAGATGGGTTGGATCTAACAAGTCAGAAGACTGATGATTCGAAAAAAAATTATGATTTATTGATCTATCTCCAATTAATTAGCTTTCCGATAAGTACATCTCTTTTGGTATGGTAATTGTGTTGTAGTGTGCGCTTGTAGTACGCAGATATTTTGTTATATCTGTTCCTGGCGATTCTGTAGGCTTTCCGCAATTTAGAGATTCTCTATTTAATTCAGGATTTAATCTTGACCTTTGGATAGTTTCATATAGTTATAACGATTAGTTACTTCAGTTTGTCCAGAACAGAAATGTTTTCAACACTTAAAATCAGAAATAAACAATATACTGCACAGGAATAATCCGTACATAAAAGCGGGTTGAGACACCCTGATAAACCCGCAGGACAGGACAGATAGTTTAAATTGTGGAAAGCGGCCAAAATAACCAACATACAACTTTGTAATTTGATCAAACATTACAAACCCCTAAAAAAAGTCTTTTTTAACACACGGCCTTAATCTTTGGAACTTAATTACCGGCTGAAAGCCACTTTAATTTAAAAGCGGCTGAAGGCCAATAACTTAAAAAGCAAGTATAATCAGAAATTTAAAAGGTAAGCCTTATCTTACAACAGTTCTTTATATAGTCTCAAGGCCCAAAGAATCTGAGATTTTCAGAGCAAATAATATGAATTGAAAATTGGCTGAAAATCCAACACTTAAGGCTAAACAACATTAATTTTTATAAATAAACCAAAGGCCTTACGTGAAACAGTTTTTAATTAGGAAACACTCAACCAAAACAGAAATTTAAAAGGCAAAACCTTATCTTTAAACAGTTCCTTAGATAGACTGAAGGCCCAAAGAATCAGACACTTCAAGAGCAAACAAGTTAAATTCAAATCGGCTGAAGGCCTAACACTTTAACTCCATAAAATTAATTAAAAAAAAAACCAAATGCCTTATGTGAATCACCGAGCGAGGTGGCGCAGTGGTTAGACACTGGACTCGCATTCGGGAGGACGACGGTTCAATCCCGCGTCCGGCCATCCTGATTTAGGTTTTCCGTGATTTCCCTAAATCGCTCCAGGCAAATGCCGGGATGATTCCTTTCAAAGGGCACGGCCGACTTCCTTCCCTAATCCGATGAGACCGATGACCTCGCTGTCTGGTCTGCTTCCCCGAAACAACCAACCAACCTTATGTGAATCAGTTCTTTAATTTAAGCTGAAGGGCTTAAGGACAAAACAACTCAAACTCAAAACCGGCTGAAGGGCCAGCACTTCAAATTCAACAACATTAAAACCTTTAAATTCAATAGGTCTTACGTGAAAAATTTCTTTACATTAGGCTGAAGGATTAAAGAATTTGACGCCTTAAGGGCAAAACAACCTTATTTTTTTAAAAATCGGCTAGGAGCCACACAAGTACAAACAGCAGAACAAATAAAAAATAAAGGCAGTATACCCAAGGGCGCTAAGATGTTCGAGGGTCGGCCTTGAATTCAAAGCCGGCCGGTGTGGCCCAGCGGTTCCAGGCGCTTCAGTCTGGAACCGCGCGACCGCTACGGTCGCAGGTTCGAATCCTGCCTCGGGCATGGATGTGTGTGATGTCCTTAGGTTAGTTAGGTTTAAGTAGTTCTATGTTCTAGGGTCTGATGACCTTCGATGCTGTCCCATAGTGCTCAGAGCCATTTGAACCATTTTTTTGGAATACAAACACTAACGCTCGCTTCGGTGAGACAGGCAGTTGGACCAATCATTCACGATCTGACGACAACCCAACCGACCTACAGTCAACGGACCCACCGACAAGATAACTTCAATTTCACCCGACCAGGGCTCAACAGGGAGTTCAACGGAACAACGTTGAAGATATTGGCGTCCACAACCAATCATACATGGGTCTTTCAAACCACATACCGTTCTGGACAGCAACAACACGATGAGCAACCTACACTGCCTGAAATTTACGTAAACTGCCAGGGTAGGTAACCGGAACGTTAACGGACACAAGGCAGAAGATTCCGCTGGTGCACTTCAATTCAAATAACCAAATAAAGTCCACCGGAGGGTGGCTAGAATTTTCCAACTTAAAAACCACGTTGTTGCTCGCGGGAATATCCCAACAGCCGACAACGAACTCCAAACGACACAATGGAACAGTTTTGACTTGGTGGTAGATTAAATCAAGACTCAACTTTCGTGTCCAGGGTCGGTGAACCACGGACCTCGTAGCAATGGGAACAGCTCCACTATGACACCACTCAGAGACCGCCAGCCCCCGCCCAAACTACGTCCCGCGGAGAATTCCTCGCTGCTCCACGCCAGCCGACCGACTACCCAGGCTCTGAACCTGTGAATGGCCAAATACACGTCGGCTGATGAGACGACCAAACGAACGACCAGCCAACGGTCGTCCCGCTGCAGTCTCCCTCCGTCGGACCGTTCATGTGTGTCGCCAGAGGTCGGCGAGCACTGGCCGTCCTCGTCTTCACGGTTGCTGCGTCCCGACTGCACTGCTGGTCCGACCCGAACTGACTGCCAGACACACGACGAACCGGAAATACTATCGGTCGCTCCAGAGATGGTACTGCAGTGCACTTATCGATACGCGCTGCTGCTGCCGGTCACGGGCAAGTATGGCGGGAATTAGAGACGCCGGTAAATGGAATAAGAAAAGGAGGCGGCAGTACCGTAATAGAAGATGACAAACAATAAATGGGTTAAAAGCGAGCCGTGAAAGGCTCACGGACACAGCAAAATAATAATGAAAAACTTATTACAATAGTATTCAAATTTTCCTAAATAAGTATCTTAGTCGAGGCGACATTACAGCTGAGCGCCAATTAAGAAACAGAATCACAATTCCTGTCAGTAATAACCTTACAAGCAGACACCAGAATCACGCTAAGAAAGAAAGACTAGCAACTACCAATGAATGGTCTGATGCGGCCCGCCAAGTTGTGCCTCTCCTGCGCCAATCTGTTTTTCTCTGAGTAGCTCTTGTACTCTATGTACTCTGTTTTTCCGTTCTACACCTCCTTCTAGTACCGTGAAAGATATTTCTTGACGTCTTAACGTAAGTCTTATCATGACATCCTCATTGTTGCAAGTGTCTTCCTCATGTTCCCTTCTTCGCCGATTCTGCAGGGATCTCTTCACTCCTAATCGTATCAGTCTATCTAATTTTCAACATTCTTCTGTAGCATCATATCTGAACCGCTTCTATTCTCTTCTGTTCCAGTTCTTCCACATTCCATGATTCGCAACCCTACAATGCTATGTTGTAAACGTATCTTCTCAGAAATTTTTTCCTGCAATTAAAGATTATGTTTGATACAAGTAAACTTCTCTTCGATAGGAACGCCTTCTTTGCATGTGGTAGTCTGCTTTCTATATCCGCCTCACTTCGTCCGTCATGGGTTACTTTTCTCCCAAAGTATCAGAATACCCTAAGTTTGTCTACTTCTTGAACACCAATATCCACATTAATCTTCCCGGAATTCTCATTTCCGATACTTCTCTTTACCTATGCCTTTTTGCCGTTCATCCGTCTTTCCCTAGTGCTTGCTCCTATTTTACTCGGAAGTTTTAACATCTTGCTGCATTTTAATTTGTCGAAAGATTTTTCTGGGCTGAGAAACCCTATGTACGTGTCGTGATTTTTCTTCATTCTTGCTTCTTGTTATCAATTGCAACGTCAGAACGGCTTGTCTTGTCGTTTACTTTCATTAAGCCAAACCGATCGGCATCTAATAGAGCCGCCTCAACTTTGGTTGGTTGGTTGGTTTATGGGATTGAAGGGACCAGACTACTAGGGCCATAGGTCCAGCCTCAACTTTTTTCCATTTTTCTGTATATTATTCTTGTCAGCAGCTTGGCTGCACGAGCTGTTGAACTGGTTGTACGATTGATCACGCACTTATCATCTCTTGCTGCCTTCGGCCTAATATGGATGATGAAAGTATAATGCTGTGTCGCTAGTCTCTGATGGATTCTACACACCAACATGAAGAGTCTTTTGGGTGCCATTTGCCACATTGTTTTTTATAAGTTCTGGTGGATTGTTATCATTCGCTTTTGCCTTACTTGACCTCAAGCCTTCCCCAGTCATATTAAATTCTGACTCTGATCCTCTGTCTCTTCCGCATCAATAACAATTTCTTTTCTTTTTTTTAATCACTTCATCAGACGAATACCTCCCCCTATAGAATCTTTCAATGCACTCTTTTCACCTATTCATTGTCCCAACACATTCTTGATATCGCTGCCATTTCTTTTTATTTCAGCGATGGTTATTTTCGATTTTCTATATACTGAGCTATTTCTTCCGGCGACCATTTCTTTTTCATTCTCTACACTGCAGCCAATTCGCCCTGGCTACGCTGCACTATATTCCTAAGTATTTTACCGTTTCTGGCGCTGAACATTTCAGTACTTTCTCCTTTCGTCTTAACTCGAGGTATTTACATGTTCTTCGCAGTTAGCTTCCTTGTTCCCATGTTTGCCAGTGGAAAGTCTGCGATTGTCCTGCTCAGAGTTGTCATCTTCAACTGAACTGCCTACTGTGGAATCCTTATCGCAGTATCCACATTCTTAGCGAACTCAAAATTCGTCGTCGTTCCTCAGTACTTGGGGGTCGCACTTCCTTGCACGTTTATTATACTGGAAGTGTGTATTAAACTTCAACCTACTCATGATTACTAAAGAAAGAGATACATTCCCCTAAAATCTCCAATGACTGTCCGAACAGTGCTAACGGACTACACAAGTATACAACCACAGACAAAAGAAAGCAGCACAACACAGAAAACATTTATGCCTATACATAATTACAGAATCACACTCTATCTTACCTTAACAATCACAGTGTAATAGAACGTAACTCTTTTATGCACTACGGCACTTTTGTGTAGTGCATAATCTCCCATCACAAAATTTATATCTTCTGCACCGTCTTTGAAAACAGTACATCAGGCGCCATGACTTGGCCGCGTCCGGCATTCGCTGCACGAATATTTCTTTCTCCAAAAAAGCCTAACAGCTGTCCCCAATTAGATGTTGGCGGCAAAAGCACAACACCTGCTTGTCTGCATATCTCTGTAGTATCAAACTCTCCATCGTCCCCCTTCTCTGTGTGTGGGCTGCCAACTTATTCTGGACACCAGAGAAAGACACTGTCCGCTATACAGGTAGATATTGTCCAAGTACAGCTTGAACACTCTGCCCGGCTCCAAGACGATCACATTCCAGTCTCTCTCTCAATTGCTGGCAGTTAACGAACTCCTTGCTCCGCCACGCCTGCAGCACCTTCCGCAGATAACTGCTGCCAACTCCTTGCCTAGCCACACTAATAAAAGACAGCTACGGACGGCGCGCCACTTTGTCCACTACCAAGATAGCAGCCTTCGATGCTTCTTCTTCTTCTTATTCTTCTTCTTCTTGCGTTACGGCCTTTGTACGGCCACGGGTAGCCCCTTCGTGGACTTCATTTTCCTCCTCTTCTCTCAGAACCTCATCATTCTTTCTCTTCTTCTCTCCCGCTCTTCTTCCGAGATCTACAGTTTCCGTTTCTCCTGGTGTCTCCACTGGTGACATTCTAATCTATTCCTGTATTCTTCTCTGTCATTAATCTCCGGCATATTTGTCGATGTATATTTGTTTCTCCGATTTTCCTTTCCTTCGACCTTGATCCCCAATTCCAACCAGTCCTTCCGAAGTTCAACAACCCACTTGGTTCCTGTCTTTTCCCTTGTCCTCCCTGTTGTTTTCCACACTCTCTTCGTCATTCTGTCCATACTCATCCTAATTACATGCCCAGCAAACCTTGCCCTTTTGAGTCTGATTTCCCCAGATATTGTTCTCATGTTCCGGTACAATTCTTCTCTAGGTCTTCGCATCCACCTCTCTCCACTTCTTTTGGGACCTAGTATTTTTCTCAGTATTTTTCTCCCTTCTTTCTCTGGTGGTTCTGCCCCATTTCTTCCTAGTGTCATCGTCTCGGCAGCATATAATACTGCATTCCTCACTGTTGCCTTGTAGTAGCTTACCTTTGCCTCTGTGGATATATTCTTTTTATTGTATATCTCTCTCGTCATGCAGAAGGCTGACCTCATCCTGTTTATCCTCTCTGTTATTCCCTCCTTGGTCCTGTTCCTTCCTGTTATAAATTTTTCCAGGTATTTAGATTTGCCCACTATTTGCACAGTGCCTTCCGGTGTTTCCCAGTCTGCAGTGGTGTTTAATGTCTTTGTCTTGTTATAGGCGATCCTCAGTCCCACCTTTCTGGCTACCTTACTTAAGTTGTCGAGTTATGTCTTTGCGTCTTCTCCCGTCTCACTTACTATTGCTATGTCATCTGCAAAGGCTAGGCAGTCCACTTGAGCCCTGTTATCCTTTTTGTCCATCACATGGGTCTTTGGTATTCCCATTTCCTCGTTTATTGCTCTCCAATGCCTGATCACTTCGTCCAGTGCTATATTGAACAACAATGGCGACAATCCATCTCCCTGTTTAACACCAGTCTTGATCTCAAATTCTTCTGACAGTGCTCCTCTGAATCTCACCCTTGCTTTTGCGTCGCTCAGAATTTCTTTTATGAGTTCTTGTGTAGTTCCATCAAGCCTTCGATGCTTGCACAAAACAGTATCATCTGGCATTTCTTCCTGCTGTCTGCGTGTACTCCTTGGCAAGCCACGCCGACAAAAATGTGTAGTGAGCAAACGATTAAGTCCCCAGCAACGCCGCACAATTTCTCAGCCGCTGCCACAGCGACCAGCGCTGTAGGCCCAAGTCGTTATCACCTCTTCTTCTGACTCTGGCAAAACGTCGGCTGTTAGACAATTACCTGGTCCCCGACGATGGGCCAGAAGAATGTCAGCCAATCTTTAACAGCACTAGTGCTGGTCTCGACGTTGGCGGTTCCTGTCTACAGCGCAGAATGTTTATCTTTTGACTCGAGTACACCTTGGCTCAGCCCACCGATGAACCAGACAACCTTCGGGGTCCCACAAATGCCTAGACCACGCAGACATGCTGCAGGATCGTCATCCATTTTCACTGCGGTCCCGTTGCTGGCCCCTGACGATGTCGCCAGTTGCTGTAGTCACAGTAGGCTGACTACTCGTGTGTTGTGCGGACGAGAAGAGCTCAGAGTGGTTCCGCTCCAGTTCATACGCCACCAGACGCGCCCTCTGGCTGGACTCCGAGCGCCAGATCGGCGCTGTTAGGGTGGGAAGACACGCCTGTCACGAAGTTCAGTTTAATAAGAAATAAGAACTCCACACTCTGTTAAATACTCTAAAGCAGGTTTTATTAAAGTATTTCATGCAGTTTCTTTATGGATGCTTTGAATTTGCTTAGAACCTTTTCCATTAATCCATGCCTTTCATTGAACTTCCCACATACCCACTTTACTTAAGTGTCCCATCTTTATCACTTTTTATTAATCTCTCTAAATTCTTATACGGTTTGACGTGCTCGACATGTTCCTCAATAATCTTGTAGTCGGATACCATCGGATTATTTCTCTTTTTTTATAGGTATCTGTTTATCTATGTTTAAAGAGAACTTTCATTCAATACACGATGTGGAATGCTTGTCGATGTTGTTGAGTAGTTTCTTACGAATGTCCAACAATCACACTTAAGTGCACAGCAGCATCGGCAGTGGGCAATTTAATAGTGCTGCTAATCCTATCTGGTAAATCTATATTCAGAACAGTAGAGTATCGGACACGCTGTTACTTCCACTTCCGTAAAACATTCACCATCTAGCATTCTATTAATCAAATACTCCTCTAGCCAATCACACATTTGTGTACTCGTAAGCAGTCGAAGATTTGTGAGTGTTCAACGCCTTCCGCAAATATTGAAGCTAGAATCTACCTGCTTAATTGGATCTATTGTTTCACATACAGGGTGTTTCAAAAATGACCGGTATATTTGAAACGGCAATAAAAACTAAACGAGCAGCGATAGAAATACACCGTTTGTTGCAATATGCTTGGGACAACAGTACATTTTCAGGCAGACAAACTTTCGAAATTACAGTAGTTACAATTTTCAACAACAGTTGGCGGTGCGGTCTGGGAAACTCTATAGTACGATATTTTCCACATATCCACCATGCGTAGCAATAATATGGCGTAGTCTCTGAATGAAATTACCCGAAACCTTTGACAACGTGTCTGGCGGAATGGCTTCACATGCAGATGAGATGTACTGTTTCAGCTGTTCAATTGTTTCTGGATTCTGGCGGTACACCTGGTCTTTCAAGTGTCCCCACAGAAAGAAGTCACAGGGGTTCATGTCTGGCGAATAGGGAGGCCAATCCACGCCGCCTCCTGTATGTTTCGGGTAGCACAAAGCAATCACACGATCATCCAAATATTCATTCAGGAAATTAAAGACGTCGGCCGTGCGATGTGGCCGGGCACCATCTTGCATAAACCACGAGGTGTTCGCAATGTCGTCTAAGGCAGTTTGTACCGCCACAAATTCACGAAGAATGTCCAGATAGCGTGATGCAGTAATCGTTTCGGATCTGAAAAATGGGCCAATGATTCCTTTGGAAGAAATGGCGGCCCAGACCAGTACTTTTTGAGGATGCAGGGACGATGGGACTGCAGCATGGGGCTTTTCGGTTCCCCATATGTGCCAGTTCTGATTATTGACGAAGCCGTACAGGTAAAAATAAGCTTCGTCCGTAAACCAAATGCTGCCCACATGCATATCGCCGTCATCAATCCTGTGCACTATATCGTTAGCGAATGTCTCTCGTGCAGCAATGGTAGCGGCGCTGAGGGGTTGCCGCGTTTGAATTTTGTATGGATAGAGGTGTAAACTCTGGCGCATGAGATGATACGTGGACGTTGGCGTCATTTGGACCGCAGCTGCAACACGGCGAACGGAAGCCCGAGGCCGCTGTTGGATCACCTGCTGCACTAGCTGCGCGTTGCCCTCTGTGGTTGCCATACGCAGTCGCCCTACCTTTCCAGCACGTTCATCCATCACGTTCCCAGTCCGTTGAAATTTTTCGAACAGATCCTTTATTGTATCGCTTTTCGGTCCTTTGGTTACATTAAACCTCCGTTGAAAACTTCGTCGTGTTGCAACAACACTGTGTTCTAGGCGGTGGAATTCCAACACCAGAAAAATATTCTAATGAATAAACCATGTTGTCTACAGCACACTTGCACGTTGCGAACAGCACACGCTTACAGCAGAAAGACGACGTACAGAATGGCGCACCCACAGACTGCGTTGTCTTCTATATCTTTCACATCACTTGCAGCGCCATCTGTTGTTGAAAATTGTAACTACTGTAATTTCGAAAGTTTGTCCGCCTGAAAATGTACTGTTGTCCCAAGCATATTGCAACCAACGGTGTATTTCTATCGCTGCTCGTTTAGTTTTTATTGCCGTTTCAAATATACCGGTCATTTTTGAAACACCCTGTATGTTTATGAATGAAGCAAGTTGTGTTTCACACGAGTGATTTTCTTTGAAATTGTCTAGTATCCTGCAAGAGACTGACTTCAGCGACATTGGTCTGTAAACGGTGATTACAAGCTCTTATTGTTTACATAAGGAGGAGCAAACTACGCGCCTTACTGGTGCCTCGGTGCTTTTGGATACGCATGAGATTCCCTATAAGTCTGTGCGAGGAAACGAGCGCATTCCGTGGCGTATTCAATAGAAGATCTATCTTGATTTACGTCATGGACTGTGCCTTGTTCTCTTTCATTAGACGTCACGGTTTTCCGAAATCGAGAGCGCCAATACTGATATACCTCACTTGTGAGGCTGTGCGGCGACCAAACAACGGCATGGTGAAATCTTCGTAATTGGACATATTTTAAAATGTGGAATTTTGCGTTTTGTGTGCTATCTTCAATTTCAACAGAGTATGTACCCACGAAATTATGAATGAAAGGTTTGGACTCGTTCATTGACATTACGTGCAGCCAGAACTTAGGATCTGGTCGTATTCGAGCGGCGGTCAAAGCTAAGTTAGAGAAGGTGGCGGCTCCATACGTCCTTCAAAAAGGCATCCATAGTGGAGATGAGCGGCGAGTCGTTGAGTTTCTTTTGGTGCAGAGCATCACAGAGACTCTTAGGCACTTGCAGAATATCTATGACAACCTGTCAATGAGCAAATGCACCGTGAGTCGTCGGGAGAGGCGGCCGCATCATCGCTACAAAATCACGCTATCCTGTCCCATCTCCCACGAGCCGGCCGGCGAAATACAGCTGTGACTCCTGTAATGTTGGAACGTGCGGACATTCTCATTAGAGGTGATCGACGAATCACAATGAAATACCTCGCTGTACCTGGATGTCTATGTTGGCAGTGCTGACTTACTCGTCATCCAGTTGGGGTACTGAAACGAATTACCATGTTTGCGGAACTGTTTGTGAGTTACGAGGCTGGTTATTACAATTATTTAGTCGAACATCGTCACAGGCGATGAAACGTTGTTTCATCACCTCTAACCAGAAACAAAGTGCAATCCATGGAGCGGCACCACATCACCTTTCCTCTGGAAAAAAAAAGAAAAGAAAATCGAACACGCACCATGAGTCGATAAAGACTTGGTGACGACATTCTGGGACTCTTAAAGGGCTAGGCTTTGTTTCTGTCCCTTCTCATGGTATAACGATCGGTTCTGAAGTGTATTGTGTTACCCTTAGGAAGCTGAAGCAACGACTTCGAAGTGTTCGCCACCACAAAAATGAAAACGAACTCCTTCTGTATGACAGTGCAAAGCCTCACACAAATCTGCGCACTAGAGAGGAGTTCAGAAAACTTCATTCGACTGTTCATCCTCATCCACACTGCACCCCGGATCTCGCACCTTCCGACTTCCATATACTAGGCGTAATGAAGGATGCGACTCTGTAGTCAGCAGTACATGGATGTTGGGGAGATTGTTGCTGCAGCAAGGCATTGGTTCCAACGGGCATATAGGCTCTTGCAGTAAGGTGGTGCAAGACTGTCGCATTGAACGGAGATTATATTGAAAAAGAGTTATTTTAGCCAAAAGAGTAATTAATAAGTATTAGTGAAATCGATGGTGTTGAAAGTTTCAGTGAATGTGATGTGATTACCTGTAGTACTTTCAATGGTTTTAAAGTTTGTAACAGAAACGTATGTGCTTCTTAATTTATTGCAAATATAGATTTTGTTGCAAGAACCCATAGTAGATGTAACGTTGGCCATGATGACGCAATTTATGTATGGCGCAAAGGACATGATGAGTGTGTGTGGAAATGTTGTTCGTGTTCGTGATCGACTGAACTTTAAAACTACAGATTTATTTCTCTAAAAGCTAGGAAGCGATTCTTCTTCGTGTAGTAGCTCTCAGGAGCACCTTGGGATTCTCTCTCTGTGAGGCACCCCTGTGGCTCTCTGTGAGTCGTAGGTCGATTGCTTATGATTGCGCATCACAGAGCTGTATGACGTAAGGCGCGCCACGGGTACTGCAGTCTGTCCACCGAGCTCGACTGAATAAAACCAACCAGGTACAAAACGTGTTGCATTACTTATTGAAAGTCCCTCATATCTTCCATAAGGCGTTAACTTTGAAAATTATTGTAAACTTCACGCTAGGTCCTTCTTTAGTGTGCACGACTTGCTACTGACTTTCCTCTGTCAGTTTACCTACAGTCTCTTTTGTGGTGAGAGTATAGTAGTATGTTTTTCGCAATAGCGCCATTATACCGAGGTGGGGCTCTGCCTTCCTTTAATACCTCACTTCGAACGTAGTTATGCAGACCGCGATTTGTTAGGCTTCTCAACTTCAACAACAATTGTTCCGTGTTTGCGGATACGAACTAAATGTCCACGAAATTAGTTGGTAATGACTAGCAGTTCGACCAAACACATATAAGCCGGCCGGAGTGGCCGAGCGGTTAAAGGCGCTACAGTCTGGAACCGCACGACCGCTACGGTCGCAGGTTCGAATCCTGCCTCGGGCATGGATGTGTGTGATGTCCTTAGGTTAGTTAGGTTTGAGTAGTTCTAAGTTCTAGGGGACTGATGACCATAGATGTTAAGTCCCATAGTGCTCAGAACCATTTGAACCATTTTTTGCGTGGTCTTCCTGTTCTTCTCCTTCCAAGAGATTGCCATGAAGTTAAATCTTTTGCCCATCTGTTTTCATCCATTCTTTTCACATGTCCAAATCTTCCTAGGTATATTTCTTCTATTTTACCCGTAATACTATTATGATTCTGTGTCCATTCTCTTTATTTCCTCATTTTTACACGTGGTCAAGTAGGGAAACTCTACAGCATCTTCTCGGGTGGTCCATTTATAAAGCTCTAAGTATCTTTTTATTTCTTTCTGTTCGTTCCGAGCACTCGTTCCCATAGATTGTTATTGATTCCACGATGGATTTGTGTAAGTGAATTTTAAACTCGTTTTGAGGATCAAAGTACAGGGATTAATTTTTGGATAGCCGTCTTTCCCTGACTGATCAAACGAAAAGACTACAAAGAACGAAACTTGTCTAGCTTGAAGGGGGAAACCAGATGGTGCCATTATTTGCCCGGTAGATGGCGCTGCCATAGGTCAAACGGGTATCAACTGCGTTTTTTTAAATAGGAACCCCCATGTTATTACATATTCGTGTAGTACGTAAAAGAAATATGATTGTTTTAGTTGGACCACTTTTTTCGCTTTGTGATAGATGGCACTGTAATAGTCACAAACGTATAAGTACGTGGTATCACGTAACATCCTGCCAGTGCGGACGGTATTTGCTTCGTGATACATTACCGTGTTAAAATGGACCGTTTACCAATTGCGGAGAAGGTCGATATCGTGTTGATGTTTGGTTATTGTGATCAAAATGCCCAACGTGCATGTGCTATGTATGCTGCTCGGTATCCTGGACGACATCATCCATGTGTCCGGACCTTTCACCGGATAGTTACGTTAGTTAAGGAAACAGGAAGTGTTCGGCCACATGTGAAACGTCAACCACGACCTGCAACAAATGATGATGCCCAAGTAGGTGTTTTAGCTGCTGTCGCGGCTAATCCGCGCATCAGTAGCTGACAAATTGCGCGAGAATCGGGAATCTCAAAAACGTCTGTGTTGAGAATGCTACATCAACATCGATTGCACTCGTACCATATTTCTATGCACCAGGAATTGCATGGCGACGACTTTGAACGTCGTGTACAGTTCTGCCACTGGGCAGAAGAGAAATTACGAGACGATGACAGATTTTTTGCACGCGTTCTATATAGCGACGAAGCGTCATTCACCAACAGCGGTAACGTAATCTGGCATAATATGCACTATTGGCCAACGGAAAATCCACGATGGCTGCGACAAGTGGAACATCAGCGACTTTGGCGGGTTAATGTATGGTGCGGCGTTATGGGAGGAAGGATAATTGGCCCCCATTTTATCGATGGCAGTCTAAACGGTGCAATGTATGCTGATTTCCTACGTAATGTTCTACCGATGTTACTACAAGATGTTTCAATGCATGACAGAATGGCGATGTACTTCGAACATGATGGATGTCCGGCACATAGCTCGCGTGCAGTTGAAGCGGTATTGAATAGCATATTTCATGACAGGTGGATTGGTCGTCGAAGCACCATACTATGGCCCGCACGTTCACCGGATCTGACGTCCCCGGATTTCTTTCTGTGGGGAAAGTTGAAGGATATTTGCTATCGCGATCCACCGACAACGCCTGACAACATCCGTCAGCGCATTGTCACTGCATGTGCGAATATTACCGAAGGCGAACTACTCGCTGTTGAGAGGAATCTCGTTACACATATTGCCAAATGCATTGAGGTTGACAGACACCATTTTGAGTATTTATTGCATTAATGTGTTATTTACAGGTAATTACGTTGTAACAGCAAGCGTTCTCAGAAATAATAAGGTACATGTATCACATTGGAACAACAGAAAGAAAATGTTCAAACGTACCCACGTTCTGTATTTTAATTTAAAAAACCTATGTGTTACCAACTGTTCCTCTAAAATTGTGAGCCATATGTTTGTGAGTATTACAGAGCCATCAATCACAAAGTGAAAAAAGTGGTCCAACAAAAACATTCATATTTCTTTACTTACTACACGAATATGTAATAAAAATGGGGGTTCCTATTTAAAAAAAAAACGTTGTTGGTATCCCTTTGACCTAGGGCAATTCCATCTAGCGGGCCAACCATAGCGTCATCTGGTTTCCCCCTTGAAGCCAGACAAGTTTCGTTCTATGTAGTTTTTCGTTTGACGCTTAATTCGTGAGATATTTGGCTCGGTGACTATCAATGGACTACCATATTATTATTATTGGTGTTTTGCCCTTAAAGAGCGCATTTGGACTAAACTACATGGCCAGTTCCTTTTGCTGCCTTCCTTGCTGCCCAAACTTCCCTCATTCGCTCGCTGTGTTTCTGTTTCCGGTCCTCTGTCCATGCTTCTTGTCGGCTTTGTGTCTTCGGCTTCATCTTGATTGCCTTTTTGGTTGTCCATATTTCTTTCATCTTCTGGCTGTGATCTTGCTTGCGTTCTTCGGTCCATTTTATGCCTGTTCGTTTGTCGCATTGTATCTCATGTAGTTTACTTTTCTTAATGATGTTTCTGAACTTTATTCTGTCGTTTATTGTGTCTGCTGTTATATTGAGCTGGTTCAGGTCGTTTTCTACCTCTGCCACTCATTTGTTGTTTCTAGTGGTTACCCAGTCAAAGATCTGTTTGGTCAGCCTGTGTGATGGCATTCTGTATAGGTGTCCATAGAATTGTAGTCTGCGTTTTCTAATCTTTTCTGTGATTGTCTCCGTATGTTTGTACAGTTCCTCTGTAGGTTTCTTGATCCATATTCCATTGTTGTTAGTTGCACCAAATATTTTCCTAAGTATTTTCCGTTCTACTTTTTCTAATTGTCTGATACGTGTATGCCCTAGGATTAGTGAGGTCTCTGCTGCATATAGTGCCTCGGGGAGCACCACCGTGTCGTAATGGCGTAATTTGGCTTTTTGTGAGATAGACTTCTTGTTGTAATGATTACACACTACTTTGTATGCCTTGTCCAGTTTAGTCTTTCTTTCTTCGTTTGAATCTCTGTTATGTCCACTCATTTGTAGTGTTTCACCGAGGTATTTGAAGTTTGCTGTTTTGTAAATCGTGCCATACTTTGTGTTCAGAGATGAGAGTTTCTTTGTGCTCATAAACTGTGTCTTTTCGTAAGAGATCTGTAGTTCAGTTTTGGAAGCGATTTCGTGCAGTTTTTCAATAGCGTCTTTTGTTTCCTTTATACCTTTCGTGACAATCGCCAAATCGTCTGCAAAAGCTAGGCATTTAATCTGTAGGTTTCCTAAGGTTATCCCCTGTTGTGATGTTTCCCATTCTTTTATGACCTTATCTAACACCAGATTGAAAAGGAGATGTGAGAGGCCATCGGCTTGTCGGACACCTGTGCGAATTTCAAAGGGCTCTGATAGTTCCCCACAGAACTTTACTTTGGAGGTCGTGTTGGTTAAAGTTTGCTCTATGATAGCCCGTGTTTTGTTGTCTACTTTGTATTCTGCTAGAATTTTGAAGAGAGTTTTCCGGTCGATAGAGTCGTACGCCTTTTTGAAGTCAACAAAGGTAATGATCAGGTTCTGTTTGTGTTGTAAAATCATTTTCAGGTTCCAAATTTGTTCCGCACAAGACCGCCCTTTACGGAAGCCTGCTTGGTATTCCCCAATCAAGTGGTCGGTTTGGCATTCTAGTCTGTTCAGTAAAGCTTTAGAGAGGATCTTGTATGTGACCGGTAGTAGGGATATTCCTCTGTAGTTGTTCGGGTTAGTCTTGTCACCTTTTTTGTGTAGTGGGTGTATCAGGGCAGTTTTCCAGTCGTCGGGAATTTTCATGGTCTTCCAGACGTCTTCCAAGATCCTGTGGATGTCTTTGGTGAGTTCTGGGTCTTGTAACTTCCAGATTTCCGCGATGATGCCATCTTCTCCTGGTGCTCTACGATTCTTGAGTAACTTTATTATTTCTTTAACTTCTTCTAGAGTTGGAGGTTCACTATCTGGATTGTATGTGCTCGTTTCTGTCATCATTTCTTCCATGGGGGGGGGGGGTCCGTGTTGAGCAGTTTTTCAAAGTACTTTGCCAGAATGTCACAATTGTTTTTGGTATTGGTTTCTAGGGTTCCATCCGGTCTTCTGAAGCACAAGCAATGGACCACCATATATATATAATATATGTGTGTGTGTGGTGTGTGTGTGTGGTGTGTGTGTGTGTGTGTGTGTGTGTGTGTATGGTGTGGTGTGTGTGTGTGTGTGTGTGTGTGTGTGTGTTCAGAAGAAACAGAATATCTTGAATGACTACCGATGGTACGTTCTCGTATTCACAGGACTTAGAAATTAGTACGCTCTGCACATATGATTAGATGATTAGCATTTGAACCATATCGGCCCACGGGTTTAAGGTCAACATCGACATCGCGTCTCAACCATCTACCGATATTATGTGTCTGAGGCTGTCGCTGTCGCTATAAGCCGTAGGTAATGGATCAGTGTTACTTGATCAGACGTGCAGGAGGCCTCGTAGAAGTATATGGGTCAAGTCACACCACCCAGACCACCCCACGAGAGGATCGAACGGCACTGGAGGGATGATGTACAACCACCATTGGTCTGGCGCAGCCGTGGACCAGTTTAACACATTGTACACTATCAGGGGTGACAGTCTGTCGCCGTTCATTACGGCATGGGTTACATGACATTCGTCCACTTTCCCGTCTACCTTCTACCAACGTGCAGACGTATCCTAGATGCAATGGTGTATGAAACAACATCATGGGTTCAGGAATGGCATCCGATAGTGTTTTCAGTCGAATCCAGGTGCTGTCTGTCTGAAAATGATGGTTGCATTTTTGTTCGCCGCTGACAGGGGGAGCGGTATTACAGTGGGTGCATTCACACAATACATACAGAGCCAACTCAAGGCCTTGTCAGGTGTTGTTGGGCACAACCAGAAATCACAGCTGGTGCGTGTTCAGGGCATCGAGACCAATGTGACGTACGTGAATGACATCCTGCGACACCCGAGGTTGGAACGGAAGAGAAGCAGCTTAAAGGTGGTTCGCCAGCCGTTGTGACCGAGCGGTTCTAGTCGCTTCAGTCTGGAACCGCGCGACCGCTACAGTCGCAGGTTCGAATCCTGCCTTGGGCATGGATGTGTGTGATGTCCTTAGGTTCGTTAGGTTTAAGTAGTTCTAAGTTCTAGGGGACTGGTGACCTCAGATGTTAAGTACCATAGTGCTCTAAGCCATTTGAACCATTTTAAAAGGTGGTACCTTCAACGTTCCGTCAGGCACTTAGCTGTGAATTGGAGTTGTCCTAGTGTCACAACAGTCATGGGATACCTCCTAATACAGTATCTGACCTCCTTTTGTCCAGTGTAGTGCACAGTGGATGAAGTGTTGGGATGGTACAGCCGTGTTCAAAATTATCCGAACTACCTGATTTCCATTTTGCCTGATTCGCATGCAACCGACATAAGCCAGCTGTCTAGCAGGTCCTCTAATTGCTCCTCGGTACAGTCGTTTGACTATTGAAAATGGTTCCAACAAGTCATCACTAGAAAACACTACTCTGTATCGCAATAACTCAAGATGTAAAGTAATACCACAATACTACAAATATCAGAGAACACCTTATCACAGATAAGACTGTCCTTAAGGCTTGAAAGCTCACATTTATTGCAATAAATGACATACCTGAAATGTTAACACTCTCATTATTACGTCAGATAGGTAATGCACGTAGTAAGTTCGTAGTATTCATGATTTCCTCTTCAAAGTAACATACTGTACTTATTATTGAACATTAAACGACATTAAAAATTTAAGTTATTTGCGAGCAGCTAGATGAGAACACGTATGAACTTCAAATGAGCCGGCGAACAGTCTCGTTCAGCATATAAATTCAAACGTAGGTCATGCAGGCTAAGCAAAGACTTCGTGACTGACGGAAACTGACAGTCGTTCCTGACTAGGCATACAGAGAGTGATATACCTCGATTTTAGACAGTATCAGTTAGCAAATATCAACTTTAAGTTACATAACGTAAACATTTTTAACGGACCCGATTTCTTATCCAGCATGTATTGTCCCTGTTAACGAACTACGAGAGATGTTAAATATTGCTTCTTCACAAGTAACTTAGTTGAAATGCCGTGAGGTAAAGCTTTGTGTTCTACAGAGTTTCGAACCCAGAACCTAATCGGATTGTTGTCGAAGCACAATAAACTGTGACATAACGGATTTTCTCGGCAGCAGCAAGATGTTTTAACTGAAGTGACGAGACGAAACATTATTTTTTTCCTTCCCAGGACTCCAATGCGGCACCTATCGCTGATATATTCTAAAGAAAGCGAGCGTTAAATATGGGTTTGTTACACCATCAGCGACATGTGACCCTGTTTGAACTAGAAATTATATGACGAAGAGTTCAGTGCTGACTCGTAATCGCACCCCACACATATCGTTGTGAACCAAACACAAAGAGAAATCAGCTACCGAATTTTTCTCCACCAGCAGCTCGGAATAACATCCTTGAACTTAAAGAGATCTCACAAATGGTTCTGTCTCTCACTGGGAGTCAAAACCGACAGATAACATTAGTGTTGACAACGAATGAAAATACACTAAATGTCAAAATTATTATCCACCAGCAGACAGGTGTTCTCATGCTAGAGCTTGATAATACATAGTGAAAACTTTAGTGCCGGGCCAGGATTCGATCCCATTCACGCGCAATATGTAGAGATGTTGAGGAATCTGCAGTTTTGAACAAACAACATATATTATTGAGGTGGTAGTGTCATGAAGGAATCAAATTCCGCGTCAAGGACGGTCTGAGTTGCATTCCTAGTTCAGAAACAATTTTATCGACATTCAGAACCTCAAATAAAAGATGGAATACGTGTCCTGTGACCCTACATAGCGTTTGTTTCGTCTCTGGAAATAAATAACTAGTATAAGATGGTTACTGGTGATGGAGTTTCTACACGTTGCCACTCTTCATTTTATTGTGGTTCAACCTAACGTCTACTTGGTAGAGAAGGAATATCATGATTAATGTGAATTTCAGAGGCTCAATTCCATTATACCTTCTTCACTTGGCGTAGTCAGAAGAGAATAGAATCTCTCTCTCCCTATCAAAAATCATCGGCAGAAGTTGGAATCAAACCCAGACCATAAGTATATGAACCGACCATCAATGCAACAGACCACCAAATCCTCTCCTCTGTGACTCATTTTTCTATTACAACGCCGTTGCGCCACACTGGATGAGGATTCTGACTCACAGGCTCCCGGTAGTGGTTTGCAGCATGTTCAGTACATTCATTTCCATGGTTGACCGAATAGCCATGAACTAGCTGCCTCAGCTACCCAGTGCATACATTCGACTATATTTTGTAATCACCGAAATAAAATCATGTAACTGCCACCTACACAGAACTGCCAACAGTGTAGGTTGCAGAAATTTAAATGGGAAGTGTTCCTTTCCACTTGAGCTACTCTATTGCGCTATCTGTTTGTTGAAAACGTCGTGCAGTGCAAAAGAAAAGCTGTAACTATCTGTCTCTCAGAAGTCTTGATCCCGCCATATGCATTCTCTCGCAGGACAGTGGAATGCGGAAGTTCTGGAGGAACTGTTGCTGACTTCTGGAGCTGCTGTAGCTACACGTTAGTTGGTAGTGTAACGGTAAGCGTCGTGCACCGTAGAGAAAACTTCGCGAGTTCGAGTACATTCAGTGCTACATTTATTAAAACGCAATTCATCTGTCTGCTGAAGTTATCAATCCAATGGAACTTTGAACATAATTCTCTTCACTGCTCAACCCAAAATAGTCGCATGTGGAAAAAGGGCTAACTTCTGTGACATTTTGTTCCTTTCAGGTTTAATAGACATCCAGGCAGCAGTTGCATCTCCAAACTCTTGCATTATGTATGGGGAGAGTGCATCATGCCAAAATACGTAAGAAAAGTATTTTCTACATTAGCTGTCGTGTGGTAGTGGCATTTTATGCTTCTTCAAATCATGTTTGACAGCTTTAACTCAGAACTAGCATTCTACATGCTTGTAATCAATAAACTGCATGTGCATTGTCACACTATTGTAGATAGCATCAGAGAATGCGTTGATGATTAATTTCTTTCTCATGTTTACTATTGTTTTAACAACATTAAAAGAAACTTTACGAAAACTGTGCACTGTATTATAAGAAATGAAATAAAACTGTTCACGATAACCCTACGATGAATGTCTGTTTTAATAAAACTTAGTACCTGTCCACAAGCGTACCTCTATCGTCACGAATTAGTAAAATACTACTCACTTAGATTTCGATTGGGTCTGTGCTTAATTGGAATGCTGTGTCATACTCAACAGGTATGCAAATGTGGCATTTCATAAATAAAGTTATGTATTCCTAAAAACCCAACATTTGCTTGTCAGCACTGGAAAGAGGTGTCACCTGTTGTGCAGCTTTGTAAGTTTTCACCATTGCACTATGAACCAAATGTATTATCTTGCGCTTTCCTTATCGATGTTTGATCTGACTGCCTGTAGCTCTTTCACAGAAGGGACAAAAACGTTACAGTCAGCGAGACTGGAACCTCAAACCATAACAGACGCTTTTACATATGTCAGCACGTTACCACAGAGCTAGCGAAGGGGTATGTGTCTGGGATTTCTGTTAAAAGGCCAATAGAGGCTATAACTCGTAAACCGCTATTTAAAGGACGATAGTAGTTGCAATTTCCACATGCAACGACTTTCCTGTGCTGAAAATTGTAAATTTACAATCTTTTGTTACACCTCAAGCGATAATAGATTATTCAGTGGAAATGACAGGAAAAATTAAGTGAAATTTGAGGCTTAATTCAGTGGACACCAGGAAGCAACTCCTCGGCCACAGAGTTGCCAAACTTACCTTGCCTTGTTACCAAATCTTAGCTGCAATACCAGCAGGAAGAAGACGAACCGATGTGTTCCTACAGCAGGCTGGGAAGTGACCATAGCTGGTGTCTCAACGACGTTGCTGCCACGGCCTGGAATACGTAATGCATCTGATTCGCATTTCTGTAACTAGGTTTATGGACTGGAGCGTAGTTATTAATAATACTCAGAACTGACTGCAAACTAAGCATCATAAATCAGTAACTCTCATAGTTACTTTTATATTTCTTTCGTAACTCTACTCAAAACTAAGAGATTCATTCACGGACCTTTTCGTGCCTGGCCGATAGGAGAGCGCAACAAACAAATAAAAATAAAAAGGAGTGTGTGTGTGTGTGTGTGTGTGTGTGTGTGTGTGTGTGTATGTGTGTGTGTGAGAGAGAGATAGAGAAATAGAGAGAGAGAGAGAGTGAGAGAGAGAGAGAGAGTGAGTGAGAAGAGAGAGAGAGGGGGTGGAGGGGAGAGAGAGAAATACAAATTAGAATGAGAGAGAAAATGAAAAAATGTTGTAAAGAAACTGAATCACAGTATGTAAAGAAATCTTTCATTAAAATGAGAAGTCCTACATCATTACTAAAGGTCATATTCATGATCTATGGAACAAGAATTAATCTAATCAAATCTAATCTACTCTAAACTATTCATATTGCTGACTAGCCATGAAGTCATGAATTATCGAAATTTTCACCAATATCCGTAACCAAATCCAAACTTGAGAATAAAAAACGACAGTTTTTATAATAAACCGTGACTCCCATGAAGACCCTTTCGTCCCTGTTAACTAACCACGAAAGATACCTGATATACCTCCATTCAGAAGCGACAAGGGTGTATGCATTTAAAGATGAAGCGAATGATGTGAAGTTCTGTGACGAAGATACGAACCCAGCACATAATCGGATTGTTAACTAAGTAAAATCAAATGTTACGTGTCGGTCTTTCTCACCAGCTGCTAGGTGTTTGAATCTAAAATAAGGATACAAATTTTTGTGCCTGAGCGACAATCGAACCGCTCACCTACCGTCCTTTTCTTATCATCCAGAAATATAGCTTAAGTATCAATTGCTTACTCACCAACAGTAAGAAGTGTGCGTGTTTGACTAGAAATAACGACACCTATTGCGATTGTTGACAACACATGAACCGACATTAAAAATGCAGGTTAATTTTCACTAGCAGGCCAGTGTGCACGTGATAGGGCTTGAAACGAAATTAGGAATATTTTTGTACTGTATCGGGATTCAGACCCACATACTTACCTTTGGAGGAGACCTAGAGAAGATTGCAGTCTTGGGAAAAGAAGTAAAATGATTCAACTATACTATTCCGAGAGATTCTGATCCTCGAAAGAGGAGATACATATTCGAATCACAGTCCAGCACCAAATTTTTCAGCGTCTCCAGTTCATTCAAGTACAAGTAAAATAGGAGCCCTGTTCCTTTAAATGGCCTATGTCATTTCCAATGGCTCTGCCCAGTTGGTAATAATGGAACGTGATGTTTAATGCGGATTCTGGATTATAACGTATTCCGCTTGACGTTACCAGGGGTAAAGTAAATCTGTTTGTGCATCTTAAAAATAAATGCCTGAACCCACGCATTTCATCTGTGATAGTTCGTTCCACCAGAGCATTGTGGCCACATTTCCCAGCCCCAGGAATGTGCTGTAACGGATGATGCGCTTAGCTTACAAAATTAGTCATGGGGGAAAAAATGCGAGTCTCTTAAATGGTTAAGTAGAAGCAAGATTCTGACACGGAGATTATGCTATTCTCATGTCAGCAGGATGTAAAGACACTTCTAGGCATCATAACCTCGATGTGAAGCCATTTTGAAATGTTCACTACTTCAGCAAATTTCTTAGTTCGAGAAAATCCACTGTGAAGTGTGAAGTTACCGGATAATTCGATTATTACCGTCATTCTTACTATCATTTTCTTCATACTGCTGCTGGAACACATGTGATTGAAGATCATTTAATGCCTTTTGGTCATTATAGAAGTAGTTGCCCAAGAACATGTTCTTTTCCTGTCTACGGAATCCTTTTAATGTTAATACCAAACATCAGAAAGTACTGGTAGATTACATTAAATCTAAAGTAACTGATGAAGAAGTTACTTGATAACAAAAACGAGCTGCCTTTCTTCATTTACTTGCGCCCAGAAGTGGCTGTCGAATACTGCCAAACCAAAAGCCAAGGGAACTTACTGCCTTTCGATATACGTCGCTGTCAGTTTTTCCATATGATTTGGTCGACGTGACCTGTTTCAGGTTGTGTATGACAGAGAATGCTTTAGAAAATCAAATGTTTTCCTTTGCAATAAACAGAAAGATCTTCATTCTAAGTTATCCAAGTTCAAAATTTTCGCAGTATTAGCTCAAATTTAATATTCGCTTCTATAATGTAGGAAAGTATTTCACAGTTGCAAAACCTGCATACGATTCATTGACCTTACACTTAGTCGCTGACCATAAATTCTAGCTCAGAGTGATACCAGTTTAAGCAACCTAATGTAGCGAAGACTGTTTGCCAGTGCTCTTTTTCACCGGAAAATATCCAATTCACTCATTGGGCTGCATAAGTACACTGTAACAGTGATTTCTGTGTGTATGCAATGCATATGGATTGTAGAATTTAGTAGTGCTATCTGATCCACTTCTGTATACAACATGCCTGACCTAAGCGGGCCCTTTATCATTACAGGCCCTGGGAAGTGCAGCATCATAATGACAACAGTACTGTGCTTATGCTGACAACCTCACTGTTCGTTTTACCTGATTTTGTAATCATTTAAATAAAACATGACCTTCCAGTGGGAGACATTTCGTCCCCCTTTTCTTCTATGAAATTTGTCAGTAAGCTTTTTGCTTTCCGACCAGCGAAATGCGGCAGAGTACGGCCGGTAAACGATTCTCAAATAACGATTTTGCCGTTAAGACGATTTCTTTGAACATTGTCGTAGCTGAAGGAATTTAGTTTCTTCTTAAATCGTCTTATGCAGCAACGTTCACAGATATCTCAAATAGAAAAAGCTCTGTATTCAGGTACAAAGGTTGTAAAACAAACTTCCCACAGTTTGTGTCAGGCTGATCCTTTCGTCTGATAGCACTGCGTATTTTGTCTAAGAGGTATCACAAGTAGTGTTACTGTAGCTGTGGGAATAATTGGTTGAAAACGAGTTTAACACCAATGGGTACAGCACTGCAAAATATTCAAATTGCGCCGGCTGGAGTGGCCGAGCATTTCTAGGCGCTACAGTCTGGAACCGCGCAACCGCTACGGTCGCTGGTTCGAATCCTGCCTCGAGCATGTATGTGTGCGATCTCCTTAGGTTAGTTAGGTTTAAGTAGTTCTAAGTTCTAGGGGACTAATGACCACAGCAGTTAAGTCCCATAGTGGTCAGAGCCATTTTATTCAAAATGATTATCAAAATAAATCTGAGTTAATCTACAAACTGAGGCGTATTTATAATATTGATGCTAGACTGTCTACCCTTGTCTCCCTTGAATGGGCACTGGAAGGCGATTACACCCACATATACAATACTACGAATACTTCGAACGCTATAGTTAACATTGCTCTCAAACTGATTTTTTTTTAATTATTCTCGGTCCTTAGAGTGCAATATATGTTGTAGATACCGTCTTAGACAAAAAAAAAAAAATGACCGCCGTGATGTTCACGTAAGGCGGACAATACGGTCGTGTTACCCTCAGAATTCTATGTCCGGCAATATGCTCGATCTGGCCACATTGTAGACTGTGGCACTTCCCGGAGGAAGTCTTGACTGCAGTCTGAGTGCATCACTCTTGACTTTGACAGTAGTTTTGAGGTAAAATCTGAGAATAGCTAATATGAAGTCTAGCAACTGAAAGCACACGTTGACAAAACTTTCATCGCCCCTTTCCTCTCGGGGCTGAAGCTATGAGTGTATTTCAAGCGAAACTACAATATATTTCGTTTTCTGTCACATTTGTAAGAACAGTTTGTTTCAACAACATTTTAGCGAGAGATTTCTTGGCTGACCATCTGCTTCTGAACACTGCATGCGTCTGGGACCCGTTTGCTGCCTACCGCTGGGGGCTGAGGCACTGCGCTAGCTCGTCTTCTGCCGAAAACATCTGCTCCATTCTACGCTCCCGACGATGTAAAATGCTTTCATGTTATTGAGTGGTGACCCATAAAATCTGTCTACGATTTATGTTCCTCACCCGATAGCAATGAAGGGCCAAAATCGTTTTTAAATCGTGAGTATTTTATTACTCTAGTATGTTGTTGTTGTGGTCTTCAGTCCAGAGACTGGTTTGATGCAGCTCTCCATGCTACTCTATCCTGTGCAAGCTGCTTCATCTCCCAGTACTTACTGCAAGCTACATCCTTCTGAATCTGCTTAGCGTATTCATCTCTTGGTCTCCCTCTACGATTTTTACCCTCCACGCTGCCCTCCAAAGCTAAATTTGTGATCCCTTGATGCCTCAAAACATGTCCTATCAACCGGTCCCTTCTTTTTGTCAAGTTGCGCCACAAACTCCTCTTCTCTCGAATTCTATTCAATACTTCCTCATTAGTTATGTGATCTACCCATCTAATCTTCAGCATTCTTCTGTAGCACCACATTTCGAAAGATTCTATTCCCTTCTTGTCCAAACTATTTATCGTCCATGTTTCACTTCCATACATGGCTACACTCCATACAAATACTTTCAGAAACGACTTCCTGACACATATATCTATACTCGATGCTAACAAATTTCTCTTCTTCAGAAACGATTTCCTTGCCATTGCCAGTCTACATTTTATATCCTCTCTACTTCGAACATCATCAGTTATTTTGCTCTCCAAATAGCAAAACTCCTTTACTACTTTAAGTGTCTCATTTCCTAATCTAATTCCCTCAGCATCACCCGATTTAATTTGACTACATTCCATTATCCTCGTTTTGCTTTAGTTGATGTTCATCTTATAACCTCCTTTCAAGACACTGTTCATTCCGTTCAACTGCTGTTCCAAGTCCTTTGCTGTCTCTGACAGAATTACAATGTCATCGGCGAACCTCAAAGTTTTTATTTCTTCTCCATGAATTTTAATACCGACTCCGAATTTTCCACTTGTTTCCTTCACTGCTTGTTCAATATACAGATTGAATAACAACGGCGAGAGACTACAACCCTGTCTCACTCCCTTCCCAACCACTGCTTCCCTTTCATGCCCCTCGATTCTTATAACTGCCATCTGATTTCTGTACAAATTGTAAATAGCCTTACGCTCCCTGTATTTTATCCCTGCCAGCTTCAGAATTTGAAAGAGAGTATTCCAGTTAACATTGTCAAAAGCTTTCTCTAAGTCTACAAATGCTAGAAACGTAGGTTTGCCTTTTCTTAACGTTTCTTCTAAGATAAGTCGTAAGGTTAGTATTGCCTCACGTGTTCCAACATTTCTATGGAATCCAAACTGATCTTCCCCGAGGTCCGCTTTTACCACTTTTTCCATTCGTCTGTAAAGAATTAGCGTTAGTATTTTGCAGCTGTGACTTATTAAACTGATAGTTCGGTAATTTTGACATCTGTCAACACCTGCTTTCTTTGGGATTGGAATTATTATATTATTCTTGAAATCTGAGGGTATTTCGCCTATCTCATACATCTTGCTCACCAGATGGTAGAGTTTTGTCATGACTGGCTCTCCTAAGGCCGTCAGTAGTTCTAATGGAATGTTGTCTACTCCCGGGGCCTTGTTTCGACTCAGGTCTTTCAGTGCTCTGTCAAACCCTTCACGCAGTATCTTGTCTCCCATTTCGTCTTCATCTACATCCTCTTCCATTTCCGTAATATTGTCCTCAAGTACATCTCCCTTGTATAAACCCTCTATAAACTCCATCCACTTTTCCGCCTTCCCTTCTTTGCTTAGAACTGGGTTTCCATCTGAGCTCTTGATATTCATACAAGTGGTTCTCTTCTCTCCAAAGGTCTCTTTAATTTTCCTGTAGGCAGTATCTATCTTACCCCTAGTGAGATAAGCCTCTGCAACCTTACATTTGTCCTCTAGCCATCCCTGCTTAGCCATTTTGCACTTCCTGTCGATCTCATTTTTGAGTATGCAGTACATCAATGTGGCACATAATTAATTTCATTGTTTCTGATCCAGTGCACTGTAATTAAAGTGTCACACCCTTTTCCTTTTCTTTTCACAGGAGATTCTTCAAATAATTTATTTTTGTCATGGATCCATATGTGTTAGTCAAGGCATAGAGAGTAAATGCAATTTAATGTCTTCGGTTTCTTTCTTTGATTCCCTATAGTAAATGGATGCGAAACATTGAGTCAATACCTCTCAGAACCTACTCCATAGCTACTCAGGGAAATTGGTTGTTTTGAGGTCCACACAGTAATTTATGGAGAAAGGAACGCCGTTCAAAAGTGATATTTAAAATATTCAATTGGATCTAAGGCGACAAAATTGCCCATATTTGAAGTTACCCAGAGTAAAAGTAAGTTGCTAGAGCTGCTGTTAGCAAATGTCTGCAGAGAGTTCCTAATTGCAACTGTGTAAATATACCATAAGGCCCTATAGTAATCAGGAGGTTCATTTCCTTCATAATTATCACCCTAGCATGGGAGTCTTAAGTGAAGAACTTCCACATTCCACTGTGCTGTGAGATAATGCATATGGCCGGATCTCGACTTCTGAGAGACAGACAGTTACAGCTTTTCTTTTGCACTGCACGACGTTTTCAACAAACAGACAGCGCAATAGGGTAGCTCAAGTGGAAAGGAACACTTCCTATTTAAATTTCTGCATCCTACACTGTTGACAGTTCTGTGTAGGTGGCAGTTACGTGATTTTATTTCGGTGATTACAAAATAGAGTCGAATATATGCACTGGGTAGCCGAGGCAGCTAGTTCATGGAGATTCGGTCAACCAAGTAAATGAATGTACTGAACATGCTGCAAACCACTACAGGGGTCCTGTGTGTCAGAATTCTCATCCAGTGTGGCGCAACGGTGTTACGGTAGAAAAATGAGTCACAGAGATAAGGATTTGGTGTTTCAGTTCCGTTTGTGCCACGCTAGTGTACACTCGTATCTCGTGTCCGCTCCATTGCAGCATAAACAAGCCGCAAACTAGTTCATTTTCTATGTGTTTTCTTGTGTTTCTCGTTACAAGGTACATCGTCGTCGTGTCTTCATGATACAGTGTTTTGCACAGTCTTTTGTGTCTTATTTTTGTTGGTTTCGACCGCTGAATAACAGTTTAACATGGAAATAAAAGTTACCAGGAAGTGCACCCTACGTTTTGAATTTGAAAAGTCCACCAGAAATGTTCAGGAAAATTCCTTGTAAATCCACGATTGGATCGTTGATTTCATTGGAATTACGTTCGATCAAGTCCATACGGCCTTCTTCGACACAGATCAATACTGTTTTTTTCGTGAAGCTATTAAATCCTGTGATCCTGGATAAGATCCTGTTGAAATTTGGAGGGACTGCAGAATTCCGACATCGGGACTCTTCGGTGAGTATTGTGACTATTTGCAATGCTGGAATAGAGTACAAGAGTGTTCGTGTTTTCAACCTGCCACTGGAAGTAGAAAATTGTTTTCTCAAAGACGTTTTATCGAAATATAGAGACGTGAAACAAATTCGGCACGAACGGTGGTCTCCACAGCACAAATTTCAGAGCTATAGTGGTGTTCGTTCAGTAGAGATGCAAATCGAGGAAAATATTCCCTCCCACGTCTTTGTTTGCGGTTATAAGGCCTATGTCGTATGCAGTGGCCAGGTGGAGACCTGTTTCATTTGTAACGAAAGTGAACACACGCGCCATGACTGTCAAAGGAGAGTTTTTGTTCTAAAAAGTTCTTTACCACAGCGAAAAAATCTCACGTTAGCTGATTTAGTGACTACAAACCAGGTGACAGATGTTGTAGCAACGACACCCGGTGTCAGTACTCAAGATTGTGCGGTAATGGCCCCTGCGGAGTTCCCACCATTACCACAGAAAGAAATACCGGCACAGGCTCCGTTTAAAAAGCTTACACCTTCTGTTAACCCGGCGGCACCGAACAAAGTGATGAGGATAGTCCGAATGAACACTCCTCACACAAAGATCGGGATACCAGCAAAAATGCCAGTTTTGTGGCATCTGAACTTAAAGTTTCGGCTACCAACATAAACATTTTCACCTAATCAGTCCTACTCTCAGCGGTAAACAACACGCCTGGTGCGCCTGAACCGCAGCAACGGGAAGAAAGCAATTTCAAGTCCAGCAACCATAACAAGTAGAGCCAGGACGTAAACAAACAGAATGTAGTCGTGAGCCGGTGGAGAGTCAAAATAAACATACCGGCCGACATCAACATATCTTCCATAATAAACATGGGCGGGGAAGCGAGTGTTGATAAACACGCGGGCAGTGAGAGTGTTGGAAGAAGTAGTGAGCCACCGCAGAGCAAGTCGGTTGAAGCGTAGGCAAAGGACGTAGCGGCAGGTGAGATGAACTCCGACATCTTCCGCGACCCCCCACCCCCACCTTCTGCAGAAGGATCCGGCACAAGTCGGAGGCGTAACAACAAAGTACAGCCCAATGTAAACGTTACGCGGAAAAAGAATAAAAACACTAACATTGCTGCTGAAGCCAATGACAGTCAAGAAGCAAGCGGACAGGTCGAACCGACAATGGATTGGTACGAGGGCACGAAAGTTCAACTCATGGAAGAAAGATAGTCATATACACATAAGACACTGATGCAAGCGTACATGGTACTGACACAGAACGTTAACAGTATTAAGAGGTCCACACTTTGCCTATATAACCCGTGTTAATATCGGCAAGTATTTGACCCATTTCTGTAAAAAACTATTTGATGTAGGACGTTAATATTTTTACTGTACGTTACATGATGCTAATAGAGCCAACTGGACTAAAATCTAATTTATCCGTTTTATAGTTTTTAAGAAATACTTTTTTAAATTTATTAACTAAAAATATTAAGTTTTTTCTGCAGAAAATATTTTTTGTGAACTTCCTAGTTGGGGGAATATCAATGACTGTTGTACCAGAGGTGGTTTTTTATGTTATGCAGAGTCTCTGAAAATTTCATTCATTTATCTATGATAGTTTCTGATATAATGGGGCATATGTACTGAAAATTTTAGTTTCCAGGAAATTGACCTGTCCTGCTGCATATCATGGCACTTCTTTGGCCTCAAGCAGGTCTTCTAACCTCTTTTTCACCTTCCTGGATGTTTGTCTTGCTTTCTTGGCCATATTAGATGCAGACGTCTGCATCGGCTATCCTATGTTGCAGTCCAGTGATCGTATTTTCACCTGAATTAATTACAAGCTTTTTCAGTACCCGACACTGTCCAGTATTACCACAATTGAATGTAATAACAGCATCATGAACTCCTAGTTTCATTGTATACGTGCCTATAAATACAGTTTTAGGAAGGCGGTTCCAAATTATGCTGTTGAAACATTCATTTGGGTGCTGTGTCTGCGCATCCGGACATTTCCTTAGAAAGTCAGGATGAGCCAAGCCTCTGAAAATAGGTTTAATTGCTGTAATAACAGCAGCAGGAAGAGAATTCTGGTGAGAATATGATTCTACAGTTGCCTGGGCCCTATTGTATTTGCACCACGAATTTTCTCCTGATGGACACAATCCATGACATGGCTTATCATCAGTAGAGGACTTATGGAAGAATATGGTCCAAACATCTCTCTTCATTGCCTCCAGATTTTCTTTATTTCTCCTAACTGCCTGCCCATAGTATACCTGCAAGTTTCCTAGAACACATACTCACAATCACTCTTGAACAAAACAAACAGTGTGTTTGAAAGTGTGTTGTTTACAAATAGCAGAAACAAAAGAATACCGACTGTAGCATTCCAAGGATAGCCAACACACTCGGGAGTAAAAAAAATAAAATCCCTAATGTGTCTTGTAGGGGATATAAAGATCTAAAATATATGCAGAAAAGTGGGTGATTGAAGAGTTGGCGTGGCACATAAACACACGTGGTAGGAAAATGCTCTTTAAATGCTCGAAAAAAAATTTTTCAGCAAAATCCTTTACAGTGTACTTAAATAAAACCTTAATCTATTGAAATATGATGAAAACCGAAAATCGATTTTTTTCTACCTGAACACGGTGTGGTCCAATTAAAACAGATTTGGATATCGCGGCTTTACAGCAATTACTCTATGAATCTGAGGCCGACATTGCATTTTTGCAAGCAGTTGTTTTTACGGTTCTTTATATATATGACCTTAAAACTATAGAATACGTAACTGTAGAAGACAGTGCATCAACAGCTATTTTAATACGGGAAGGCATTCCAGTTAAAGACATTGAGCTGTTAGAATCCGGCAGAGGTATCGGCTGTACAATATATGAAGTGACTGAAGTAAATTTATACGCACCTTCCGATAGCACCAAAAAAGTCGAACGTTCCAAATACTTCAAGGAAGATATTATTTATCTTTTTCGAGAAACCCCGCACTACCTCATTTTAGGCGGCGATTTCAATTTTGTCCTGCATGAGAAATATCAGTCTCCAAAATACAACTACTGCAATGAATTACATGATCTTGTGAAACACCTTAGGCTCAAAGACGCTTGGGAACTAAAATTTCCCACCCTAGTGCGATATATGATTTCTACCTCCACTTCGTCCAGTCGTTTTGACCGAGTGTACATCACTGACAGCCTCTGTGACCGAATTCTTGACCGAGCGGGGTGGCGCAGTGGTTAGACACTGGACTCGCATTCGGGAGGACGGCGGTTCAATCCCGCGTCCGGCCATCCTGATTTAGGTTTTCCGTGATTTCCCTAAATCGCTCCAGGCAAATGCCGGGATGGTTCCTCTGAAAGGGCACGGCCGACTTCCTTCCCCATCCTTCCCTAATCCGATGAGACTGCTGACCACGCTGTCTGGTCTCCTTCCCCAAACCAACCAACCAACCAACCGAATTCTTGCAGCTGATTTTATTCCGACCGCTTTCTCCTATCACTGTGCAGTTTGTATAACCATCAATTCGGACAAACAACCAACGAAACTGAACAGAAACCTGTGGATGCTAAACGTATCGCTTTTACGAGACAAGGAGCTGGACGATGAATTTAGGGCAGCGGGGAATGCTTGCCTGCCGGCTGCTGGTCGCCGAGCCGTTCTAAGCGCTACAGTCTGGAACCGCGCGACCGCTACGGTCGCAGGTTCGAATCCTGCCTCGGGCATGAATGTGTGTGATGTCCTTACGTTGGTTAGGCTTAATTAGCTCTAAGTTCTAGGCGACTAATGACCTCAGATGTTAAGTCCCATAGTGCTCAGAGCCATTTGAACCAATGCTTGCCACATTCCATAGGCATCCATCCGAAGTAGACTGGTGGATTAATAGTGCAAAACGGAAACTACGCCAGTGTCTAATGTTTTATGGGAGACAGAAGGCAGGAGACAGTAGGAAGACTACTGAATTTTATTATTCTGTTTTAAGGGAACTATATGATAACTCTCGTGATATAAACGCTTCTCTGTCACGAATAAAAAACATCAAAGCTAAAATCATTGGTGTGAAACGTAACCAAGTGTAAGGACTCAAGATAAAGTCTAAAACTCATTCTGTGCTGGAAGATGAAATAACATCCATGTATCACCTCATCAAACATAAGTCAAATCGTAGGAGGACCTTCATTGATGAGGTGCTGACAAGCAATGGCAGAGTATTATCCAATGAAACTGACATCGTCCACGAACTGCAACAACATTATGGGAACTTACATTCTGAAGAACGTGTTGACAAGGATTCACCATCTGTAATTGTCAGAACATTACCCAGTGCCTTTACTAGTACCGACAATAATAAACTTTTAGTCGATTATACTGAAGATGACTTTTAAAGCTGATTAGCAAATCCGCTGCCCATAAAAGTCCAGCACGAGCCGGATTACCGAAGGAATTTTATTATAAATTTTGGAACGTCCTAGGGTCTACTTTTACTACAGTTTTAAATGGGATAATAAAAGGAGTGACCATCCCAAGGAATGTTAAGGAAGGAAAAATTGTTTTAGTGCCTAAGACCAGGGCACAGCACCGCATCGACAATTTCAAGCCGATTACTTTATTAAATTTTGACTACAAAATCGTTGCCAGGGCAATCAACAGTCGACTGTCTCCACTAATCCGCAAAATCTTCGCAGACATCAGTCCTGCTTCCCTGGCCGGACAGTCCTGATGACGGTTTCACAATACAGAGACAATTCAGTAGCCTCAGTAACTAATTTGAGATGTGCATTACTTTTCATTGATTTCCATAAGACCTTTGATATTGTCAGCTACCGATATGTAGTACACATTATGAAACAAATTGGCTTTGAGGAGGTGGTCACAGGACTAACAGCACGAATAACCATCAATGGTCAGCTGACACAGACAATAAATATTGAGAGAGGCATTCCACAGGGCAGTCGCCTATCCATGTTGTCGTTTGTCCTGTCATTGGAGCCACTGCTGAGGAGAATAAATAATACACTATCCGGCCTTTCAATTTCCGGTGTACCTTTCAGTGTAAGAGCTTACGCTGATGACGTGGGAGTACTCATTCGACGAGACTCTGAAACAAAAATCCTGAAAGAGCGAAAATTTATGAATATTAGAGGTTCTGCCGACTTAGCCATACCATTGGCCGCAACCGTGGACCAACACAAAACTCTAGGCCTTACACTCTATAGATGTCCATTAAAAATGGCGACAAAGAACTGGAGAGTGACTATCAACAAAATGGATGGCACCACATTAGAAGCTAGCTGGAGATCAGTGAATACAATTGAAGCAGTACGAATTGTTAACACCTACCATTTCTCCAAAGCATACTATGTGGCTCAGGTGTTTCCCATATCCAAGATGCAAACGAAGATAGCAATGCAGCTTGCAGCCACATATGTATGGAGAGGGCATATCTTCAAACTCACTTATGCTACTATCACCAAACCACGATTGACAGGCGGTCTTGATTTAATTGATTTAAATAGGAAAGCCACTGCATTGTATCCCAAACAGTATAATAAATGACAACCCAAACTCCATCACAACTAAGCTTTTCACCATACTTAGACATAAAAGTATGTACCCGCCGTTTAATGTCCAAAATATCAACTTCAATCTCAAACATGTTCACATATTCTATCTTGAGATGAGCTACTTAGGGCATAGTACCGTGAGAATCGCTTCTTTAAGCACAACGAAAATAATTCGATATTGGCAAAAGGACAAGCCTAACAACATCACCAATAAGCACGCATATGTCAACTGGGCAATGGTTTGGAGCAACCTCCACCTGAAGATCCACACATCAGAAGTCTCATCCACCTGGTACCGAGTGGTCAATGAACTCATACCGACCAACGAGAATTTTCATCGCATCGGCGTCAGTGACACATACAGATGCCTTCAGTGTGGGATGACGGACTCCCTGCTCCACAGATTCGCCTGTAGTGAACACGTCCACAACTAGACATGGATGAGGAAAAGACTCTCTGTACTCACCAGAAGCTCTGAAACAACGTATACGTCGGAGATACCCATGTGGCCCGATACAGCCTTCTATCCGAAAATAACACGATTATGTGGCTGTTAGGTAACTACGTGAAACATATTATCAACGAAAACAGAGTCGACAACCTAACAAGTTTCCAATCTTACTTGGAAATTGAAAGATGGAGAACTACACAAATAAGCGACGAGAAAAAGCACTTCAGCAACATGTAAGCCGTGATATTTGAAAAGCATGGCATAGGTTAATAAAAGTGAAGTATTTTTTTTTCACTAAAAAGCGCAGTCCTTTTACTTTCCCTTGACACTGAATATTCAGTTTTATTTTCCAAAAATGCAAAAGTTTGTTTTTACATTCCTTATTTAAAATGTCATTAAGCATTATTAAATAACAATGCTGAAATGAAAGAGCGACAGGATCTACTCGTTTCACATGAAGAAGCCTATTTAATTCCACAAGTGATGGGACAGCAAAAAGAGGAGAAATGTATTTATTTTCTTTCTTTCCTCTTATCAGTTCTTTTGTGGAGAAATCACTGTCCAACACAAATCTTTAACTCACGGCATTTCAAGTGAGTTACTTGTGAAGAAGCAATATTCAACATCTCTCGTAGTTCGTTAACAGAGACAATAGTTGCTGAGTAGGAATTCACGTCCGTTAAAAATGTTTACGTTATGTAATTTAAGGCTGATATTTGCTAAGTGATACTGTCTTAAACCGAGGTATATCACTCTCTGTATGCCTAGTCAGGAATTACTGTTAGTTTCCGTCAGTCACGAAATCTTTGCTTAGTCTCCATGACCTGGATTTGAATCCATATGCAGAACGTGACGGTTCGTCATGTCATTAGGAGCTCATACATATTCTGAACTAGCTGCTCTTGAACAACTTAAATTTTTGATGTCATTTTGTGTTAAATTATAAGTACGGTATGTTACTTTGAATAGGAAATCATGAATACGACGAACTTATTACGTGCATTACCTATCTGACGTAATAATGAGAGTGGTAACATTTCAGGTATGTCATTTATTGTAATTAATGTGAGCTTACCAGCCCAAAGGACAGTCTTATCTGTGATAAGGTGTTCCCTGATATTTGTAGTATCGTGGTATTACTTTACATCTTGAGCCACTGCGATACAGACCAGTGTTTTCTAGTCGTGGGTGACTTGTTGGAACCACTTTCAATAGTGAAACGGCTGTACCAATTAGAGGGCCTGCTAGACAGCTGCGTTATGCGGGTTGCATGCGAAACAGGCGAAATGCAATTCAGGCCGTTCGGATACTTTTGATTATGACTGTACAACCAATCACTTGAATTCACAATACGATGACTATTACTGCACTATCCGTTTGCTCTCACACTTCGAATTCCCAAAAGGCTCAGACATCAAGCACTTACAAAAGAAATTATACCTACAAAAACTCCAAAATATTTTAACTGTATCCTTTCTGTGTCGCAGTACGTTAGTACTATAACAGACTGGAACATATGATGCCAGTTTTTTCATCAGTCACTATAGATACAAATGCCACTGCTTCATTTTATTGTGAAATATATTCCCTGCACATTTCCAGTACTTTTTGTACTTCCTAAAAGTCCCACAGCAAAATTCAGATCACTCAAGGTGGAATTTCAGTAGTGAAGTGTTTTGTGGCGCTGCGCTTCATTAGGTCCATAACAATAACCCTGTAAATTCTAAGACATAATATTCATTATGTTCATTTTGCTATGACCATTGACGGTGGCGATTTTGGTGGTGAATTTCATTAGGTCCATGACAATTCATGGAAGATCTGAGTGACCCATGTGACTACACAGGAGAACAATTTCATCTTCCGTGCCCCGCAGGAAGCAACCGGCGCTACACCGACTTCAATGGATCGGTCGTGCTTCAAGGGACAGTGTTTTCTTTTTTTTGTTTTGTTTTTGTTTTTTCTTTTCTAGTCATCTTCTTCTGACTTGTTTGATGTGGCTTGCCACGAATACCTCTCCTGCGCCAGCCTCTTCATTTCGGTGTAACACTTGCAAGCTACGTCCTCCATTATTTGTTGGATGTATTCCAGTCTCTGTCTTCCTCTACTGTTTTTACCCTCTACAGCTTCCTCTAGTGCCGTGGAAGTTATTCCGATTCTCAACAGATGTCCTACCATCATGTCCATTCCTCTTGTCAGTATTTCCATATATTCATTTCCTCGGCAATTCTGGGGGGAACCTCCTCATTCCTTGCCTTAACAGTCCACCACATCTCAAATGCTTCGAGTATGTTTTTCCTGGTTTTCCCACAGTCCATATTTCACTGGCACATAATTCTTGCAGTCTTCGGAACTGAATGGATGATGTGGTTCTCGAAAGTTAGACGGTATGCGTTCTACACACCATCGTCAATAGTCGTTTTGTTGTAACTTCATCCAAGGATTCGAGAAATTTTGATGGAATTTTATCTAACCCTTCTGCCTTATTTGACTTTGTCTTCCACAGATCATTTAAAGTATATTTCCAATAATGGATCCACTATTTCTTCTATATCGACTTCCGTTTCTTCTTCTATGACATAAAACAAATCTTCCCCCTCATATAGACATTTAACCTAATGTTTACACCTGTCCGATTTCTCCTCTGCATTTAACAGTGGAATATCCATTTCACTCTTAATATTATGGGTTCAAATGGCTCTGAGCACTAAGGGACTTAACATCTGAGGTCATCAGTCCCCTAAAACCTAGAACTACTTAAACCTAACTAACCCAAGGCCATCACACACATCCATGCCCGAGGCAGGATTCGAGCCTGCGACCGTAGTAGTCACGTGGTTCTTAATGTTACGGTCCTGGCTTTCAGTTCCAGCGAAAGTTGTTTTGCCTTTCCTATATGCTGAGTCAGTCCTCCTGACAATCATTTCGTCTTCGATTTCTTCGTATTTGTAATGCAGTCATTTCGCCTTTGTTTCCCTCTACTTCCTATTTATCTCAATTCTAAGTGACATGTATTTGTGTATTATTGAGTTTCCTTGAACATTTTTGTGCTTCCTTCTGTCATCTATCAACAGAGATATATCTTTTATTACCGATGGTTTATTCGCAGCTACCTCCTTTGTACCTATGTTTTTCTTTCCAGCTTCAGTGATTTCAATTTGTAGAGATGACCATTCCTCTTCATGAGCTGTTTCTTATCGTAGTACCTAGAGCCTCAGAGAACTTCAAGGGTACCGTTTCATTCCTTAATACTCCAGTATTCCACTCCTTTGTGCACTGACTCGTCTTGACTAGTCACTTAAACCTTAGCTTACATTTCATCACAACTAAATTGTGATCTGTATGTATATCTACTCTTGGATACACTTTATTATCCAATATCTGAATCCGGAATCTCTGAGTGACCACGATGTAATCTAACTGAAATTTTCCTGATGTCCGGCCTTTTCTAAGTATACAGCCTCCTCTTTTGATTCTTGAACAGAGTATTCGCGGTTACTAGCTGAAACTTATTGCAGAACTCAATAAATCGTTCTCCTCCTTCATTCATAGTACCAAGCCCAAAGTCCCCCGTAACCCTAATCGTTCTCCTACAATAGCATTCGAATTCCTTACGACTATAACATTTTCGTTTCCCTCGACGTACTCAATTACCCGATCAGTATACTCATATCCCTTCTCTGTCTCTTCATCTTCGGTTTGCGACGTCGGCATGTAGACCTGAACTATCGTGTTCGATGTTGGTTTGCTATCGATTCTGGTATGCATAACCCTATCACTGAGCTGTTCACAGTAACACACTCTCTGCCCTACCTTCTTATTCATAACGAGTCCTACTCCCATTGTACCATTTTCTGCTGCTGTTGATATTATCCTACACTCATCAGACCAGAAATCCTAGTCTTCTTTCTATTTCACTTCACTGACCCCTACTATATCTAGACTGAGTCTTTGCACTTCTCTTTTCAGCGCCTACGACATCCAAACTTCTGACATTCCATGCCTCGATTCGGTCAACGTTATCCTTCCGTTGGTTATTCAATCATTTTCTCCCTTCCCGGAGATCCGAATAGTGGACTATGCCGGAATCTTATGCGAATGTAGAGACCATCGTATCGCTTTTCAGCTGCATACCACATGTGCCGTGGATAAACGTTATGTGTCTTTAATGCAGTGGTTTCTAGTGCCTTCTGAAACCTCACGGCGTTGACCATTGCTGGTTCTTTCGACTTTATGGGCAGCTTCCCTCTCCAAGTCAGTCGTATGCCCTGAACCTCTGTCCGCCCTCTTTGACAAGACTGTTGGTTAAATGAGTGGAGAATTGTTATGCCGGAAGTCTCCGGCCACCAATGCTGATGAGGTTTATTCAGAATTTATGTGATGGCGGGGTTCGAACGTACTACCTAGGACGTTTTGATTACTAATGAAAGACGCTATCCTAAATAATAGGTTACTAAATCGTCACTCCAGGACGATCACAGAGAAAAATAATTTGGTGAGAACTTTATAATATTCTCTCTTGTATCTTACCAGAAAACTGTCATGGAACATTAACTTCTTTTTGCTTGCCATGGTCAGTATTTCATGTGTGTGCGTTAACCGCTATCGTTTGTTGTGAACCTATGATATTTAGCTTGAGTCGAACGACATTGTCTTAGTCTGTACAAAATGTTTTACTATATCACTTCAGCTGGTAAACTTTTACAATCATTGTTTGTTTCTATTTAGTTATATGATACCTTTGGGAATGACAAAGGAGGACACAGTTTCTGCATCCCTTAACCCCTAGAATCTTTTATTGATATTCTCTGTAAATGTTTGAGAGTATAATTGGCATCTTCCTTGAAGTGATACCCACATCTTACAACTTGTTTAAATCGGTGTTTTAAACGATATAAACACTTCTCTTTGTTATTTTTGCTGTCTGTTACAGTTATGCATTATTCAAAGTCCTGACTAATTCTTATGACTATTCCAAAGGCTTTCTAGGGCTGGTTATGCCAGCACCATTGAACCCGAGATAAACCTCATTAACTGTCAGGTAGTAAAAACTTTACAATTCATTCAGTTAGTAAGATCCTTTTGTTGTTTCCTAATTTGTCATATGTTGTTTTGATATTGAACTGAGTTAATATTCTTGTGTGGTTAAATGTTGAGATACATTTTCAAGAAATTCTAAGTCTGTTGTTTCGTTAGAGGGCTCAGTTAAAAACATTTTGTGCTGATAGCCTTGTCAAAATTAGTCGTGGGATCTTACAAGTTACCACTTGCCTGTCTATTATCTATCTCTGAGCCATCATGATCATATGTTCCTAGAAAGCTGCTACGTGAAAGTAGTGGCCGGTGTGGCCAAGCGGCTCTAGGCGCTTCCGTCTGCAACCGCCCGACCGCTACGGTCGCAGGTTCGAATCCTGCGTCGGGCATGGATGTGTGTGATGTCCTTAGGTTAGTTAGGTTTAAGTAGTTCTAGGGGACTGATGACCTCAGAAGTTAAGTCCCATAGTGCTCAGAGTCATTTGAACCGTTTTACTACGTGAAAGCAGCTTTCAATAGCCAGTCGCTGCTTTTTTTATTTATTTTTTCATCATTATGTCTCTCTAGTGAGTAACATAACTAATTGTGTTCGTACATTCATTGATGCTAGTCTGGCTACAAATTCATTGTTCCGGATGTGGAAAAGTTAAACACGTTATTTACGTGATTGTGTGAAATGTCGTGCCTGTGTTTACCGAAGACATGTTAAGTCCGATATGATATGTTTATTGAAACATCTGGAATTCGAAATAGGAGAAACTGGAGATATAATGGCGAATTTCTTAAAACACGTTATTTCACACATTTCAAAATTAAATCAATTTGTCCATTGTTTCTGAAAGTTTGAAGGAATGCGACGAAGTAACAATGTAGCTACTAGAATATCAGGCTCAAAAAACGCAGATCAAGCGAATAACAGAGTCTGCTGAGACTGACGGCTACCAAGCTTACATTGATGGGTTAGCGGCGAGAGAGTGGTGTCACAGAGAGGAAAGAAATACGACCACACTCGACTAGAAAAGGTAAGTGGTACTGTCTGGTGTAGAAAAACAGTTGCATGTTTCAGCCATCAATCCGTTACACCCATGTTGAAATTGACCAAACAGAAAATGTAATTCGCTCCTAATTTTTAACGGTTCTACTTTATGGTGTCATTACTGGCTGCAGTCAATCAAATTGCAGAATTTTACTTCACCATACCTGAGACACGATTGATCAGCTGCGTGAGTAACATTCATTATCCACGTAGATCTTAGCATCTGATCTCCATTCGAAAATGTAGACGAAAATTAGTCGAAGTAACTCTATGCAGTAAGGATATTCCTCATAATCGTGTAAAGGCCACGATTCCTTATTGCAACCATTCTTTCTTATTTCGTGCTGCATCGGTAGGTCTTAATGATTATGACTTGTGGTTTCCTCCCGAAAAACTTCCATTTTCTCCGTCACACACAGTTTTGACGATGTCTCACCAAACCTGTCTAGAAACGAATGTTTTCTAATTGGAATTTTTTACAAGAAATATTTGAGATTTATGAGGCATGTTTGATCTGGATACAGCACCACAAGAAGCAGTCACAAGATTCAATAATCAAAAGTGAACAGTTGGTAGCTAGATTCATAGTTTGTCTTTATACTGTTCCTCCAATTATGCAGATTAATAACATAATACGTAGATTAAGTTTTAACTACTATAAACGAGGTCGTTTTTCTCTCTTGGTGACTGACATACACTCTGGGAACCTTTGTTAAATCAGATGCGCAGTTGGTCAGCGTCTGTAGCTGTTTTGACCTCTGTTTGTCGTTCAGTTGACCCCAGACACATGAATGCATAAAGCGTATGACAGCGTCGTGGTGACTTCGAAAAGCGCCAAGCGGAAGACAAATACAAAAATATATGAGTATTTTCGTATCCAATATTTCACATGTGAAGTAAAATCTAAGTAACACTGTATTTCCACTACACAGTTATTTATAGATATTAACAGTTGTGGAAAAATGGTTATTCGCAGGTTTTTGCCGTTGATGAGACTGCCACAGGCCTTCTCTGCTCTACGAAAACGTTCTGTATTCAGTTTCCTTCATTATTCAGATATTAAGTGAAATATTCAGATTTATGCTTAACGAAGCTGAAATTATTAGATTAGTTGTGGCATCTTACAAGTAACCTAGTGTCTGGTAATAACCTATCTCTTCCGAGTCGACAGCAGTTTAAGATCCGAGAAGCAGCCTGTTAGTTCCACCTTCTTGAACGTCTATTATTTCGGTTGAAGGGCTGCATTTCTACGTCACTACGAAATTATATTAGCCAAATTACAATTCAGTCTCCTTCTCTTCCGAGGGGCAATTTGTGCTTGCCGCAGTTGATTGCATTAGTTAATTCTGTTGCCCTCTCCTCTCTCAACCCCGTGGTTTACGACCAGATTCTTCCGCTGCTTTTCGACCACAAAACATTTCGTCCTGCAATGACGCTTCATCTCCATTATTAGCAGTGTTTTCCTTTTTATGCTATTTAGACCGCAATGGTTGTCCATAAATATCCTCGAGTTATAGAAATGCGAAAATCTGCATCACGCGAAAATTTAAATAAATCGTGACCTATCTCATTCATGCTCAGTACATTACACTGATCAGAGTTAGATGTTAAACATTTCCTGAGCGTTTTTAAAACGATTCTTCACTTCAATTACAGTATTTGTTTTTCCATTTTCTAGCGCTTACGCTTCATTCATTTTTATTAAAATACACTTATTTCTCTTAAATCGCTTCTGTTTAGCTATTTTATATTTATATTGCGTCAGTTCTGCAAATTTCTGTTTACGATACCTAAATAAAAACTAATGAACCATTTGGTCTTAGTTACTCTCATGTAATGCTACACTTCAGACAAATTGTTCCCAAAATACTGAGAGTCCTGCTTAAACGTATAATAATATGAACTGTAATAACTTGAAAAATAATTGAGATATTTATTGATTGTATGTTTCTACGAATGTGGTAACTGAAATCTAATACACCTCGTAATGCGCACCATTGGCAGCGCAACTAAAATCAAATACGTATTAAACGTCTCTCCAGGTCTTTATAAACACTGGAGTCGTTACGTTTGCAATAGCTACACGAATACGATGCCGCAGATCTGGTAGATAACTAACTGGCGTCTAACACACTAAATTCTTGATGAAGCTCCACAGAAAAGAATCAAGTTCGGCAATGTCTGGACTTCTACAGGGCCAAGCAGTCGAAAGATGTCCTCTCCCAGTCCAGTGCTTGGGGAACTATGATCCAAGAATGTTCGCGGAAAGTCATAGTGCAACATCTTGTTCAAAGATCATGTCACGAGGAAGTTGTGGCACAGCACACAGCTCCATTACGTCTGCGTATGTTGTTGCGTAAACTGTTGGTTCTACGAAGAAGAATGGGCCTATAACGTGTAAGGGGAAAACGGGTTTATACTAATGTTTGTCCAAATAAGACCAGTGTAAAGGTAAACGCAACGGCTTGATTAATACGCGTCACATATGAAACGACTTGGAAGTAAGTAAATACGCATGTGATACCTAAGAAAATATGAAAGAAGTAGAATTTTGATACGGTATTTAAAAATAAATGTCCACGTACATGTTTCGTGACTATTGGAGACAATGCTACTATCCTTGCTGTTGTGTTCTGTTTAATCACATGTCCGATATTATAACAGTGGGGATAGGTACTGAACAAGACTGCTAGAAAATCGTTACAATTTTTCAAATATGAAAAAACGAGTGCATTATTCGAATGCAGAGCGTTTTGTTCTCAAAGGATAACCAAACGACAACATTTTCAATACATATCACAAATGTATTTTGCTAGAACAGAATAGTCAGGAATGCAGAAATGACTACCCAAAGTTAATGAAATCTAAGCTAATATAAGTTATGTACTTAAGAAAATCAAAAAATAAGAAAAATGCACAGATAAATCATTCATAGAAAACACGTTAGAGAGTAGTATATACATCTGCCACGAAGACAATTGTTTTGCACAGTTAAAATATGGACGCAAACTTCTCAAAACTAAATCGAATAGTTATCACTTACATTATCAGCTAAAGCAACAGTTATATCTCGTGAAAGTTGGATAAATCCTGCCCTCCTTAATGAGATCGAACAAAACACCTTAAGGTCATTAGTCATCATGTGGCATTATATGGATTAAACACTGAAAGAGGTTCAGCCTGAGGTAAACTGTCAGCTTTCGATTACCAACTTTCAATCAGTTCCCAAAATTGATAATGCTGCCGAAAAATAGAAGGCTTAGCAGCAAGCAGGTGTGAACACTGGCTTCCATATACACTCCATAACCTGTGAATCCTACAAGGCAATCAAACAGAAACAAATGCAATTAACTCTGAACTTCCCATCGTGATCACTTTAACTCCAACATAGTTCTACTTTTTAAATTTTACTGTATTATGCGGCTTACAGTATTGTTCTTCCATTGTTTCACACTTTTAAAATTTTGACACGTACTTTACGTTGAATACTTTTAGTTTCTAAAACGATTCCATTTATTCTAGTCTTCTCTGCAAACTTTTACTTACGCGACATGTTTCGATTACTTGTGACTTACTTCAGATATGAAACAGAGTAAAACTAAAAATGTACTGTCTAATACAATCTAAGAAGTAGAAAAGAGTTGTATCTAAATATAGACTTTACCTAGGTAGTTCCTTCAGTAAACCAACTTGTCAGTCAGAATCTCATATCGTAGTACTATATTTTGCAACTGCAGTCAGGGTTTTCATCAGGTATCTGATAGCGGTATGGGAGAGAGGAGGAGGATAGTGGGAAAGAAGGGAGGGAGAGGTGGAGCGATGTTAATGGGGAGAGGAGAAAGGAAAGAATGGTCGGAATGTCACGAGTTTAACAACAGGGTCTTGCTGAAATTGTATAATTATGTAAAACTTTTCTTTAAAATTGTAAACCTGTAGAACAAATGACGTGTAAACTGTAAAAGGCATAAAACAGTAAATTTATAAAATCGATCGACAAGAACTGAGAGCAGTGAAAGAGTCATTGGAAAGAGGAGTAGCGACAGTGATAGGGATTTAATGGGTCTAACAATAGAGGGTCTTAGAGTCAAATTGAAAAAAAAAACGAGTTATGTGAACATTTTCCGTTAAAATATTAAAAACGTAGACCAATGGATGTATAAAACTGTAAAAGGGATAAAATAGTAAATTATCAAAAAGGAAATAGAGTAACTAAAACTCAGTGTCATGAAATATTAACTGTGAAACACTGAAAGCATAAAACCATTAAGTCCCATTCTGAAAGTATAAAAAGTAACTTTTTACAAAAATTCTAGGTAAGGTAATAAAAGCATTGGACAATGGATGTATAAATAGTAAACGACGTAAATACAGTGAAACTGTAGAAATGGAATTTTGTAGAGTACCTAGAATTGAGTGGAGTGTCATCAAATATTACAAATTTTAAAAATTGAAAGAATAAAACCATGAATACCATTAAATAACAAATTGTAAATGTAAAACAACATGCAGCAACTCAAGTTAGAGGGAACAGGATGAAGCAGTTATAGTTGATATAGCTGACTGCATTTGTTTCTGCTTGGTGGCGTTGTACGGGGCGCAGTTGTACATCAACTAAAACGTTCGCTGCAGTTGTGAAACTCAGTAATCTGATGTGAGGTTATAAACAGATAAACTAGGTTGCTGAAGCAGCTACTTAGGTGAATTCTACATTTATGCACCGTTCTCTACCACCTCCTGTAATGTATTAGATGGTACATGTTTAGTTTTACTTGATTTCAGATCTGAGGACGGTCCAGAGTGATCGCAACATATCATGCAATTAGAAATGTGCAACTGATACTGGAAAATAAAGGAGAATTTTCTTAAAATATAAATACAGTTGCTCCTTCTTTCCCAACTGATATGTCAGCTGATATATAGTAGTAGTAGCTTCATTCATCCTGCTGTGACTCGCCGATCGTTCAAAGTGCCGACGCGCAGTTACGCGCGTCCTCTACATTCGGCGCTGTTTGCCAACCATGCAGCAGCAGTGCCACCTAAGCGGCCAACCAGCCAGCGGCCGCTAGACTTGGACTCAGTTATGATTTGTTAAACTGTACACACGTCTTATTCTGTTTACTTGATATGTGACTTTCATGTATTGCGTCTTCCTTGAAATATATTTGTTCAACTTGAAGTTATTATACATCCATTGATCTCTTTTTGCAAGGATATAGGACATGTCAAAGTATTTACAAATTTAGATAAATTTAAAATAAGCTAATTCGTATACACATATATTTACAGACTTCTAGTTAGAGACAATAATTAGATTTACTCCTGGCACATAATACTTTTCTTACAAGTAAGTTATTAAATAATGTAATGCCACGCTGTTCACTCATATCTCACCATCAGTCACTGCACACACTATGCACACATTGTTTCAAAACACTTCACTGACTACACACACACACACACACACACACACACACACACACACACACACACACACACGCACACACACACACGTGCACGCACACAAACTGAGTCAGCATCCCTCCATAGTGAGTTAGATGTTGAGCTCAGAAAGAGGAGGAGATGTTAGTATTGTGCTATGCATAGCTTGGGATAAGTATATCTAGAAAGGAAAAAAGTAGGTAAAAAACATAAAGGGAAAGTGTTATGTGGAATGTTGGATATTTTATAAACACTATTATTATTATTTATTTGTATAAAATTTTTTATCAAACACCTGTATTTTAGCTAAGTAATCCTTCAATGTATAAAATGTAGTACATAACAGGTACTTTTTAGTTGCCTTTTTAAATAAGTGTATTTTTGCTATATCTTCAATCTCTTTTGGTAATTTATTGTACAGTTTTATGCCTAATGCAATTTTGAGTTTTATGTTCTTTTTTTGGTAAATGTAAGTTGAGTCTATCTATTGTTGCATGGTCATGGACAGAGCTGTTTGTGCAGTAATTACCAATGTTATTTCTATGTGTACAACTGACAGCTAAATGTGTTCATATGGATCAGTAGAATCTGCAGTGTTTTGAACAGGTGTTTACAATGAGCTCGACTAGTATTTTTGGTTATTATTATGACTCTTTTCTGGAGTTTGAAAATTGTGTTCATATTTTGTGCATTTGTTCCCCAAAAAAGAATGCCATAGCTAAGAATTGAATGTACATATGAATAACATGTAACTAAAAGACACTGCATGTTACACACTGATGATAGGATTATAAGGGCATAACGTGCTGATGACAAGTATCTTGGTGTGTTCACACCACTTCAGCTGAGAATCAATATTTATTCCAAGAAATTTTGCATTTGTTACACAGTCTATAGAGGTGCCATCTACATTTAATTTAACATTGACATTTTTCGGCTTTAAACGGAAATTCATGGCATTAGTTTTATTTATGTTCAATGTCAATTTATAGCTTATTGACCAATCATAGACTTCCTTGAGAATTTTATTTGCTTTCTCGGCACAGAGTTCTCTTGTTCTTACAGTGATTATAATGTTGCTGTCATCAGCAAACCGAATTTTTTCACCATGAGTAACACTACTGGGAAAATCATTCATATACATCAGGAACAGTATTGGTCCTAATATATTACCTAGCAGAACCCCTATATTAATGTATTTTATTTCTGATAATTGTTTTACTAAATGTTTGGATCTATTTGAAGTATGTGCTACTTGAAGTATCTGCTTTCTTTGTACCCTATCTGTTAGGTATGATCGAAACCGGTCATTAGCTACTCCTCTTATTCCTAATGCTTTTAACTTATTTAATAGAGTTTTGTGGTCAACTGTATCGAACGCCTTAGAAAGATCCAAAATCATGCCTGTGACACTCATCTTTATCAAGAGCATCAAGTACAACTTTTGTGATTTCTGCTCTGGCTAACTCTGTAGTTTTGCCACTTCAGAAACCAAACTGTGATTCACTTAAAAGATTGTATTTATTCAGGTAATTCATTGATCAGTCTTTCATAATTGCTTCTATTATTTTTGAGAGTGGTGACAGCATTTTCTGTTTCTTCAGCATTATCTTTCTTAAGCAAAGGTACAAATCTTGTATGTTTTAACTGTTCTGGAAATGTCCCTGATGTGAAGGATTCGTTTATTATATTTGTTAAGGGTCTTATATAATTCCTATGCGCTTTTTCAGTACAAACATTGGTACTTCATCTATTCCTACTGATATTTTATTTTTTAGTCTCTGAACAGTTTTATTGACTTCTTTCTCTGTGGTTGGAAGTAACATCATTGTATTTAGAGCAACATTACTTACAGGTGTTATATTTGTTTGGCGAAATTTTTGCTGTAACGTCTCTGCAACAACTGAAAATTGCTAATCTACATAGTTTGCTAAGTGTTGTGGATCATTTATTACCTTATCCTTCTCCCTTAGCAGTACATTATTCTGCATTTGTTTGACTCTCCCGGTTTCCTTTCTATAACATCCCAGACTGCTTTGCTTTTATTCTCTACATTATGTATTATTTTGTCATTAAATGACTTTTTGCAGCAATCTGCACCTTCCTATACATTTTTTGTATGTATGAAAGAAATTAAAGAATTCTGGATGATTGCGAATCTTTTTCATGGAACTGAGGTGTTTAAGTGTTTGGGAGGACTTCTTAATACCTGCTCTTATCCATCTGTTTTGTGAGATGTTGATATAGACATGCATACTTTTCGAAATGCCTTTTCAGAGTTCAATATAAACAATGTGGAGATCTTCACATTCACATTGGTTTCCTTATACACTTAATCCCAGCTTTGTTTTTCTACTTCTTTTGAAATTTTTTTTTATTCTTATGTATAATAGATGTCGTTTGTAGGCTTGTGGTTGAGGGAATGATTCGATGCCTGATTTTACTGTTATTTGACAGAGATGGGGAAATGTGTAATGGCAGTGACACACCAAAATCACAATTGTAGTGCGTTGTAGTTGCTACGTATTTTATTAAATTCAAAAGCATTATAAAATCACAATCAGAATAATACAGGAGACTGCCTTAAAAGGCCAGATCACTTGGAGAGATAACAAATAACTTTCTTTAACCGCAACAAGACCCATAAAACTTGAAATTTGAATATGACTAGGTAAATATACTCAGGTAAAGCTTCACTTAAACACTACAAATGTCCATAAAATCCCCATCAGAACTCTCATTACTGCCAATCAACTGAGGAACAGATTAAGGGTAAGGACTCAGATCTTTTAAGGTTTGGCTAGCCAACTTTCCTAAACAAACTATATACAAGTGATTAAAACAATTAGGGAGGTGCTTTAATTTTGAACAACCAATCTTCAAATTTACTTGCTCAGTTGACTAATGAACACTATTCTTAGAGTGATTACAACTAGACATGACCAAATGACCATACCCCTAAAATGGGGTTGCTTCAATATTGGGTGTGAATTAGCGATAGACGCGAGCAGAACAAGGGTTCAAATCAAGACGAGAGATCCACGAGACAGGAATGACACAGAAATGTACTCAACTTTGCATTGCCACTGAACTTCAGTTGCTATAATTCTCCACCGGAAAGGTGGAATCACGCAACCGTGACAACATAACCCAAGATGTAAAGGAGAGGACAGGGCCTTAAATATCTCTCTGCTCCCGTGGTGCTCTGCTCCCAGTGTGCTCGCGTCGACCACTGCCAGTTATCTGTAACAAGACACATCAATGGTAGACAATATTCTGAGACATAAACTACACAATCTTATCTAGAGAACAGGTGATCAATACAACCGAATAGAAACTAATTAGCCTCCGTGAAATACTCGGCCAGTGCCAACCCTTAAACTTTGATTAATCACTAAGAAATCATGCCTCAAAATTAAGATGACAAGAATGATCTCGGTGCACATTTACACGACAAACTACCAAATGAACTACAAGTTAGAATAGAGGACGTATCTCGGCGTGACTTGAAACGCCGGAGCCGGATTTACTCACTACTCGTTGCACTTCTAGCTACGTCTTTAACCAAGCTTCATGTCGGATGGTTGGGCGTAGCCACACTTCCTCAACTGCCGTCAAGATAGTTAGTCACGACACAGAGGTAAGTGATAAACAACTAAAACGATTCCAGAGGATTCTTAGTTCACTGTCATATTCAATTAAGCCCCACGCAACCCACCAAGCAACTCGGCGACTCCAATTCAATCGGCCGGCGTAGCTTATAACAGACTCAAAGGAGCTTGTCCTCCCCACCTCCAGGAAAACCAAATCACCATGGGCGGTGAATCTTCCCTCACGACTCAACACGCCGTAGCCGCTGGCCCCGCTCCTTCGTTGTCCGACTCGTTCACTTGCCGTCCTGCCTACGTACACAGTCCCACTTGACTCTCGCTCACCTCCGATCCCGACACACCTCCCCAGCAGAGCGCATGCGCTTCCGTTAAATCCGCGCCGCCAAAGACGAGCCGAAGACAAATAGGCATCGAAGTCGACTCAAAGATCAACATGACGATCGATGAAAACTGGCGCCAGAAACGCACCGGCTCAGATGGTCTGATAGTCAGACATCTTTTACAGCTGCATCACATTTTTCCCTGTCCATATTTGTGGCCACATAGTCAGTTGTAGTAACCCTTGTTGCACTAACCAATAGGGAAATGCCAACGCTTTGAAGGATGTTCATGAAGGTGCTGCTGGAATCGTTTATTATATTAGTGTTGATGTTATTGTCCTCACAGAGAATTATGTTGACCTTTGTACTTGAGACTTTATCTAGAACTTCTCTTAACGTATTGAAAAAAGTGTCCATACTACCACTGGGAGGTGTATACATACACATAATGATTAATTTCTTGGTGATATCAAGCCCTGTTAATTCAATAGCTGATATTTCAAAATGTTTGTCTTCACTTACTGTACTGAGGTCATGTCTTGATTTGAACTCAGTTCCTTTTCTGATATAAATATATGATCCTCCACTCCTTGAAGTAGTTCTGCAGTAGGAGTTTGCCTTTTGAATTTATCCTAAAAAGACCTACTTTTCCTACCTATGACAACAGGTATTTGACCATGTGTGGTCCGAGATCCACCCCCTATACTTTCACGAATCAGCTGTACCAGTCTTCCCTTCCCAGTCCTGTTTAACCGTAGGTCATGCCTAGTGAAACCTCATCTGTTGATAGTCCCAACGGGCACCAAAGAAACATGAGCAAAGTTGGCTGTCCTCAGAACCATCCCTAACACCACATTTATTGGCCTCACAGCCTCATCAAGTTGTGGTCAATCATGACACTGGAACAGCTCAACAATGTGTACATTGGTGCCATGAGTCAGGGAAGCTATCTTTTCCGGGTCACGACCTATGTCATATGCCCCATCCTTGTCCAAACTGTTTCCTGCCCCACCCACTATCACTACATGGTCCTCTTTCATAAAGTCCTTACATAAAGACACAAAGTTCCTCTATCACATGACTTAGCCCTGCATTTGGCTTGAAGATACTGGTGGCCTGGTACGCTGCCCCTAAACTTTCCTGTAACTGATGGCCTACACCTCGCCCATGGCTACTACCTAGCAGTAGCACTTTCTCCTTTCTAAGACTTTGTACATTCCTAGGCTTCTTGGCCTCAGATGAAGTGTGCAGCACATTTCCTGCTACTCATTCTACCTGAGGCTCTTCTCCACATAACTCTGGCAGTGATAGATACCTGTTTCTGGTGTTGATGATAAAACTGTCAGATCGCGTTCTCTTTCTTGCTATCCTCCTACCAGCTGCCAGTTCCCAACGACCCTCCTCCCCCATATCTCCCTTGATCCTTATGAGTTCCTTCCTTGCTTCCTCCAACTGTGACTGAAGGGACAGATCTTCCTTTCCTGTTCCCCAATCAAAATGCTCCTACTGCATACTCTGAGGTTCCAGGAGAGAGCCACTTCTGTTCTCCCAACATTCTCCCCATTGCATCCCCACGAATGAAAATATTTCCTACAAGATTGGCAACAAATCCGTTTACTCACTATCCTATAACAGCTTCCTCATTTTTCACTTATGGTCAGTTTCGAAGGAATAATTAAGTCTGAAGATTGGTTGTGTGGAAACAAAAAACCACACAAAGGTCTTATGTGCGGTGGTTGTTGTTTTTGTACTGATTTAGAAATATAGTGACAGAATAATGAATTTTTAATTAATTTCCTTTTAGAGACTTTACGTTATCTGGCGTGTTTGGTCAGGTTTTTAAACGTTTATAACTCGGAAAATTTAGGTCTAGATCACGTCTATCCAACTAGTAAACAATACTAAATGTGTTAGTTAAATGCGATTTAGAAACGTTTAATTACACTTTTATTGTGACAATAGACATTGATGAAATTACAATTTTTTATGTTTATGTCACGCAAAATTTCGGGTTATGTCGCGATTATCGGGACTTCAGCTAAGGAACAAGTTTTTTCACGAACAAGCGCTGCTGGAACGCTAATATTCAGTTGTGTGACAAGAACGAGCACTACAGCAAGTTTACAAAACAAAGAAAATTTTAATTTGACACTTTTTCCTCTTAAATAAGTTTTTTTAGTGGATGAAGAAAATACCTGTGATCTCACTTGGCGGCCGTCTTAGTTATATTTTTACATTTACGATTTCTCTGTAAGTTTCTCTCATTTGGTTGTGTTACTATAATGTTTCACCGAATGTAAATCCGTTATGCTCATGTCATTCTTCTCATTCCCTCTCCCTCACTTCTGTCCCCTACGCCAATCCCCCTCACCTCACTTTTCATCCCCCACTGCTTTTGCTAACTATTTACCTCCCTCCCTTATCCCAACAAGCTACGTATTTAAGCTGCAGACCGTTGTTTGCATAACCATAATATTCTGATGTGTAATTCGTGTATAGGTACGTGGTGTTGCTGGAGCAAGTACATAGGTAAATTTTACAGTTACCAACAATAGTTTCATTCTTACGGAAAAGTCGTCGAAAGCTCATACTACGTTTTTAACAGTTTTGCTGAAGATCATCAAGTGTGGCCGAAATTACTCATAAAGTAAAGGAGACCAACTGACATGGAAAAAAAATCAATATAATTTTTTTAAAGATATTCATAATTTTTCGAGTTCTCTCACCCACCTACAGCATTAACGTACCTAACACTCCATGCTCCAGCGCGCAGAAAACCGAAGTAGGCTTTCTCTGATGACAAAATCTTCCTTCAGAGACACCATACAGAAATCGGAGAGGGTATTTACGTTATTCCGGAATATTTTAACCCGGCAAGTGGCAACATATTTAAACCATAATTTAGGGCTGTACGTCCTCTAGCGATATGATGCCTGTAATTTCACGTGGCTCTCATCTGTAGAAGAAATGCTAGGATAATTACCAGTGTACAACAAACAAAATCAATTCAGCAATACTCGATTGTGTACCACGCTTTCAGTGTTTCCATCTTGGATGTCTTTCTAATGAAACTATTGCTTCCACTGGTAACGATCACCTTACATAACGAAATTCCTTCCTCCGATTCTAGCACTTAAGCATTCATGATCTATGTGCATTCAGTTGTTCAACACTTATGCCGTAGCTGATCGGTCAGCTTATTTGAATACAAAGCTTACGGCTGTTTCTTGATTCCTTCTACTACAATGAATATTTGCTTTGCTAGAGAACAGCCACGACGTGTTCGCAGCCTAGTGAGAGCCACTGAGAGTTTTTTTGTAGCAGAAGTAGTGTCACCACTAGCAAAAAGCTGACGTTAATTTGTGGGAATTCATAACATCCCCCTCTATAAGGACGTACTTTTATGCCATGCAAAGACCGTGACAAAATTTCGAATTGTTATTTATATACTTTAAATTCCTTTGAGTATTTTGTCATGTTGATAACACAGTGATCTACGTATTACTAGACGTCTTAGTAAAAATGTTTTACAGTTTATTTTCAAGTTCATATCACTGTTTCTTTTCCATTAATGTATTACATTCAAACAAAAATTTACCTAATACGCACTCGTATCGTTCATGGGTAGGAAACAGTCAGCAGAAGTTGTCGCTCTTCACAAGATATTACTAAAAGGGTCAGTACATGCTTTTGGTGACCGCTCGTTCCGAATGTAAGAAACGCATGGTCCCAGTCTGATATTATTGATGTTGTATCTCAAACTCTAAATAGCGACCCTGTAACATTGATACAGTGATAAAATGAACCGTGGTTGAGTATCATTCTCATTAGCGATGTTGTTTGCCTTCTGTTTCCTTTAAACGAAGTAAACCAAAGTTTCTGAGAAATATCTGCCTGCACTTTTGCCTTTTACAAATTCAGATTGATTCCACTTGCTTTCACATCTTGAAAGTTTCGTTTTTATGACAATACTCTTAATTTCATTTCGTGGCAATTTAATTTTACGTATTTGTGGCACCTTCCATGTCTCTTTTGCAAGTCTGTACGCAGGATCACTGAATAACCCTCCTATGTGGCTTCTTACCCACGTAAACTGTACCTATTGGACGCCTGCATTGTGTGTTTTCCACATCTTGATTACGAGATATTTGCATCATCGTGGACTAACACAAAGTCTGAGGTACACTCTTGCTAACTGACTTAGTTTCTCTTTCTTGCATTCACCCGAAGCTCGTTCACTTCTCTCTCCTTGTGGGAAATTCACATGTTCTACAGTGTCACTAACTATTTATACCCATATATACCAGTGTCCACAACGCTAAGTGAACAAAATACGTGCTTGCGAAAGACCAGGCCAGTTTTTCGGAAGGATTCAGAACTTCCTACCAGATAGAACTCAAGAAGCCATTCTTAGTGGTGTGAAATAGATTAATGTAGAAGTAACATAGAAGGGAGACATGGGAGTTACTGTTCACCGTCTCTGTTTAGGATATCAGGGAACAGTGCCAGAAGTTCTCTGATCACACTGTATACAGTGAAGCTGCATTGTCAGAAAAGTGAAGGGGAATGGAGAAGACCTCCCGAGGATGGACAGTTCATGGAGGGACTGACAGATAACAGTTAACGAAAATAAATCTGACATATTTCGCATAATTACACGGAAAGACTTACTAATCTCCTATTATATTATCTGCGATTAACCATTGTTTATTGTAAAACTCTTAAAATATCTGTGACTAACCCTTCAGAACAACATACGTGGATGAATCAGTCGAGGCTAGTGCGGGAGCAAATAGGCTAAAATTCATTGAAAATTTTTAGACAACCGTGAAAGAAATGGCTTAATCCACAGATAGGTTCTTGGTCATTGTTCGTTAGTCTGAGACCCTTGTAAAATTAATAGAGCAGGCAGAGAAGTTCAAATGTAGGCCATCGTATTTCATCAGTGATTCTGTTAGTAATTGCGACAGTTGATAGAGAAATTTATGTAGCAGACACTACAAGAGATGCGTAGTGTTTCCTGTTGAAACTCCGACATTGTTTGCAAGAAGAGTCAGGGAACATTACCTCCTCCTACATACAACTCGGAGAGTAGTCACCACAGGAAAATAAAAGAGGCATAACAATACTCATGCCTTCCACACACTGTTTACGAATAGGAGTGGAAACGGCGGTGACCAAAGGTATCATCCACAACACTTCGTGAGATGGCTTCCGAAGAATTGACTGAGCTCAGAAAGTATACACTGCTGTGTAAAACTTAAGAACCAGACTAATTGGCGTTGGACCGTGAACAGAAGGAAATACTTACAGTGTAGAACAGAATGTAACTGAAAGAAATACACGATGAGACGAACAGAAAGTACACAATAACTGTCCCCGCGATTTAAAATGTTCACCTCGACGTTACTACGGGTGGGGCATAGATCTAATACTCTGTATATACACAAAAAGGACAAAACATCCTACAGTGAAATTAGAAGAAGCAAGGACGGCAAACTTTAGAGTGCAGTGTAATTCCACTGTTAAACGCTGAGAAGAGAGTTGATGGGTGGGAAGAGAAAATTGAAGTTCTCTTTGAGGGGGAAGAATTGTCTAATGACGCTATGGAAGAAGGAATTTGAAGTTGACATGAAAGACGTAGGAGATCCAGTATTATGGTCAGTTTTTGGAAGAGCTTTGGAAGACTTAATGATAAAATAAGGCAGAAGGGCTACGCAGCATTCCATCAACTGTTCAAGCTGGTGTGTGGACTCTATGAGACTGACGACTTACCATCAAACTTTCGGGAAAACATCATCCATACAGTTTTGAAAAAGACTTGATAAGTGCGATAACTATCTCACAATAAGCTTAAACAGCTCATGCATCCAGCTTGCTGAGGAGAACTATATGCACAAGAATGGAAAACGAAAATTGGGGATGTGACAGACGACGATCAATTTGGCTTTATGTTAGGTAAGTAAGGCAGTTACGTCAACTGAGGCAGTTGACGTATACCTTGAAGCAAGACATAAGATCAGTCAACACTTTCATAGGATTTGTAGACCTGGAAAAGCATTCGACAGCGTAGAATAGTGCAGGATGTTCGAAAATCTGGAGAAAATAGGATCAAGCTATAAGGAATGATGGCTAACATATAATATGTACAAGAACCAAGGGTGGGAGACAAAGTCACAAGCACACACTTCTGTGTCCTGATCACTGCAATGTCAACTGGTCTCAATGTTTCTGAACTTGTGTTCTCTCTTAATATATGTAACAACTCCTCTTTTTCCAAAAGTACTCCTGCATGACCAAGCTGCCACAGTGTAGTGTTCTGTATGTAAGTTATCTAAACCTGTGGTGATGTGGTGCTCAGATAGGGACAGAATGTCTATCTTTTAAGACCTCTCTTAATTTTCCTAAGAGACAAATTATTTAACTTTATTACTCAGTCCTTTAATATTTTGAAGAAATAGACTAACCTTTCTTTCCAGTACGTTGGGCTCTTCTGTGAATCCTGATTCTAACTTAAAACAGGCACCTCTCTGACAACTGTAACCGCAGGGATCTTCCTTTGTGTGATGACTGTCGCACGTATATTATCTACAAGGTCAGCTAATATACCTTGCCCTCTCCAGTTCAGGTGTATGCAGTGTCTACTACATCCCCATTTCCCATTGATAGGCAACAGGCACTTCAATCGTAAGAGATTTCGTTTCAACCAGCAGGAGCAACAGTCACACGACTCACAGAAGTGGTAACTCAGGACTGGTCAAGGCGCCTTAGGACCTCCACAAAACGCACTTTTGTGTGTGTAGCTGCTGTTCCTATTCCATGCAGACCACCCGTGATGCCTTCATTACTGTCGTTAGCCAGGCTGTTGCTGCTCCACGTACTACAATAATCTGATCCTCTTTGCCAAAATCTTCCCTATGTCACCTGGCTAAGACTTGCACTTGGCCACACAGCAGTTGTGTCCTGGAACCCAGTTACTAATTTTTCGCGTACCATCAATCGCATGGCTACTAACTAAAGTGCACGTCATTTATGTTGGCGGCCGAGTTTAGGTTCGTTCTGCGCATCTGACGTCAAAAAATACAGTCAGCCAATGAACAGAGAACGATGTTGCCAGGTCTCGACTGCAGAGCAGAGCACGGACGAGTGTCTTCAGTTTTAGAAACGTTCAGTCATAAACAAAGTAATAGAACAAAAGCAATGTCTCGACAGCAGACTTTGTTTTTTGAAAGTTTGGAAAAACCATTCTTTATACCAATTGCTTCATTTCCTATTAATTAATTAAACCAAACAAGCAGTAAGACTCTTAATTCAGGCGATAGCAAGGAAAGGTGTTTGTATCAATTTCACGATCCGCTTTTTCGCAATAAAGAACAGCGGTAATTGTTTATTTCCTATTGCACTTCGACGAAGTGCGAGTAATTCATAGGCATACCAACAGTGTTTGTCAGAATTTTGCGTGACCTGTTAGAGTCCTTATGGAGAGACGTTGCAGGACGAGCTGCGCTAGCGTAACGGTTACGGCGTTGGCTTGGTGAGCAATAGGTGAAGAGTTAAAACCTTGTGTGATGCTAAATATTTTTTTTTATTTTAAAACAATATCGAAGTGTCTTACTTCATGAATTTTATTCGTTTGAATGCAATTTTTTTAAATTTCTAGTGCTTTGTCTCTTCATTAACCCTTTCGCTGCTGCAGTCACGTGCTCCCCGCATTCCGCGCTGTGCGCGATTTTGTCATCACTGCACTGCTCGCCTGTGCAGACACATGGTGTTCCCACTGCTTTGACACACTTATCATTCGATTTCACAAAAACTATTTGGCCCAAAAATTAGATTTTTACACATCTTGACTGATACCTTCCCCCCATAAATGACTTAATTTTGTTTCGATGTTTAACCCAGTAATTGTGCAGCATTAAATGTAGTAAACCATTGCACGAAATTTTGTTGAGTTTGCAGAGGTAAAAGTCTATAGCATATACTTTCCGTATGGTCGATTTTAGCTGCCACAATGTTGAGAATGAAATGTGGACAAGGTACCTAAATTTCATATAAAATTTACTGTATAACAATATCTCATTTAATTTAAGTACCACATAGGTGTCGTATGTAATACTGAGAAATATTCCGTCTTTCGCGACTGTAATAAAAGTTTTATTTACACCGGGCGCGTTTGGCTTTATTTTAAAGCACTTCAGTCAGTCAAAGGAAATGGGGGGGGGGGGGGGGGAAGGTATCAGTCAAGAAGATGTGTAAAAATCTAATTTTTGGCCACATAGTTTTTGTGGACTCGAATGATAAGTGTGTCAAAGCAGTCAGAAACACCATGTGTCAGCACAGGCGAGCAGTGCAGTGAGAAAATCTCGCACAGCGCGGCATGGGGGGGGGGGGGGGGGGGGCACGTCTCTGTAGCAGCGAAAGGGTTAATGCAGCCGTGGTGGCTTTACTTCATAAACTGCGCGCTCCCCCCTAAACGTAAGCTTGCGAACTATACTATACTATGGCGCTGTTTCTATTGGCGCGTGCGTCGTGTGCAACTGGCAACGCAGCAATCTCCCGCGTCTGGGCGGGCATGCGCGAGCCGCCAAGATAAAAGAATTCAACTATAGCAGCAAGACACTTCTCTTCCTATTCTCTTTAAGCAGCGACCTGCACTGAGTTTCTTTGCTAGCAGTCTGCAGCTGCCTACTACGACCAACATGTGTATGGGGCTCTTTTCCTCTTGCTTCAGGTAGCGAGTCAAATTTATTCGATACTGTAAACTCAAATGTAGATCGAGAAGCTGATGAGCTGTACCCCTTTCGTCCGTTGTTTGTTATCTTTACCCAATGCCTACGATCTTTTCCCCCTTCATCCTATATAGTTCAAATTTTTCGTGTTCTAATTCAGCCTGAAAGGCACAATCCGTAACCTTTTCCTCCTGTTCAGCGATTATCTTGTCTTTTTTGCATAGCCTACAGTTCGATGGGAGAGCCTATGAAGTTCCCCATTTAGTTTCCGACAACAGTCACCCAAGGAAATTTTGACCCACTATCTACACATACCACTCCCTTTGCAACTGTCCTATGGCAGCATCCACCTTACCATATGTGAAAATACAGTTTACACACTTAAAAGTAGAATTAAATCACTTAACACACTTCATGCTACACGAATTTCGAGCCACAAAAATTAGGTCTACAGGTTAGTGCTTCAGGTGTACGATACAAGGTAAATAGTTAATTATTTCCGCTTACAACAAGAACTTAGCACTCATTTCGTTACAGTATATGTTAATTAACTAATCCACAATAGAATGGAACTTTTAATGTAACTTTAATGTACGGAAACTGGATGTGCGGAGAGTACTACTGCCAAAGTATCTAAATCAAACGACTGAAGATGTACGGTACGCTATTTTCCCGAAATATGAACTTAGCAGTGAAAGGAAAATCAAAGTAATTTTCTGGAAAGATAAACATGCCATTTAATTGTGTTTCTCTAAGTTAACTACGCAAAAACGTAAACAAAAATACGGTTATAGGCGGACCTTACGATCATTTCTTGTTTTCTGGAATAACACACAAAAAAGTGATGTCCTTGGTAGTAAGCTGAAGAAACACACTAATGCACGTAGTTAATGTCTAATTTTTGATAAACTAAATGTTATTGCAGTCAAAATAACTTACGTTTACGAGAGTGCAAAAACTCAAGCGCCTGGGCTGATGCAGGACTGCTATACTGTTGACACATACATCTACATAGACATTTACATCAAAATGCATATTTTGGAATCCAGTACTAAGTGCAAGGCGGAGGGTATTTAGCAGGTATCATGCGTTAGGATTTCTTCCCTCTCCAGTAGCGTCTGGAGCGAGGGAACAACGACAGCTTATGTACCTTTGCGCTGTCTGTAACTTGTCTAAACTTGTCTTCATGGTCCCTATATGCAAGATAGTGATATGAAGACTGTCTCTAAATTCTTCACTTGATACTGTTTCTTGAAACTAGATAAATAGGCTTCCAATGAATAAATGGAGTCTATCTTCAAGGTCTGTCAGATAAGGTTCTACAACATTGGCGTTAAGTTCTTTGCCGAGTCAAACACCCGTTAGCAATCGTACCAGACTTCTTTAAGTACGTTCAATATTTCATGTTAGCCCACCTTGGTTAAGGGCTCCACACATCTGTCTAATATTCGGAGATGGCAAGCACAAATTAGTTGAAAGCAGTCTCCTACGTTTCCGAGCGGATTAGTGTCGAGATCTGGTGTGCCGGCCAATCTGCGGATCGTTTTCCAGGCGGTTTTTCATCTGCCTCGGCGAATGCGGGCTGGTTCTCCTTACTCCGCCTCAGTTACACTATGTCGGCGATTTCTGCGCAAACACTGTCTCCACGTACGCGTACACCATAATTACTCTACCACGCAAACATTTGGAGTTACACTTGTCTGGTGTGAGAGGTTCCCGTGGGGGTCCACTGGTGGCCGAACCGCACAATAACCCTTGGTTCCGTGTGGGGTGGCGGTGGGGTGAGTGGACTGAAGTGAGGCTGTGAACCACTGAGGGCTACGGCGGGTACGAAGCCTCTCCGTTGTTTGTAGGTCCCCAGGTCAATACAATACAATCTCCTATGTACACTGACTGCATTTCTCTAATATCCTACCAATGAGTCGTAGTGTTCCTCGAAAGCTTTTTCTACTGGCACAAAAAAGGGTTTAGTTTAATAATTTATTTTTAAAAGATGTCATAGTCCGGCACCTATAAATGTTGAAAACTACTTCCATCTGCTAGAAGAGTTGCTACATTTTCTGCTAACAAATAGCGAAAACTGTACATCCATAGATTTACTGGTGCTGGGTAATTCTGTGTTCCCCTGCTTCAACCACCTCGTTCTATGTGTTGCACTTCTTAACTATCCTCTGCTTTTAGCTAATTTATTGCCACTTATTTTCACAGTACTTAGAGAATCAGGAATGCGAGAATATTGGGCGCAGCTGGTGAGGATGGTAGCGGCCGCATTGGCGGCTGATGCCGGTCACGAACAGAGAACGTACGCTCCTGCGGGACGAAGCAGTAGCCACCTAAATTTTGCACCGTCGGCGCCTGCGGTGCTCCGTGTAGGCTGCCCGCGCTTCACTTTCAATGGGAGCATCTGAGCACGCTGCATTCATCATGTTGTGACCTGGATTTGGGACTGGCACGGCCCTGAAATAACTGCTATTGGCAGCTTTCATGTATAATATCAGCATCAAAGAATACAACTGCAACATTAAATTCTAGAAGGCTAAAACTATTTTACACATACAACATAACACGCCAAATTTTTTACATAAATATCAACAAATCATTAAAACCTGTACGTAGAGCTAATAACGGAATAGCCCTGAACAGTTTTATGAGATAGAAATGTACGTGCATCTGTGATAGCAGCCACTTCAAATTTTAAATGAGACAACAGATTTGCAAAACGAGGTTTTTGGACAACCGTCACATTTTAAGTAACATATGAATCAGTTAACGCAAGCGGTTTCTTTGAGTATTTCGACAGATGGAAATTGATACTTTATGCAATGATGACTGTTGTATTTTGTGATTTTTCAAAACGATGGTATATTTTATGCCACAGTAACGAAAGTAATTGACTGTGTTAGTGACGTTATTGTAAGAAGTTTTAACAGTTTTAACAGATTTGGGGAGTTTGTTTTTAGGCAGCCGCAGTTATATTGTATTAATATTATGATCTATGAAACGCAAGTTTAGTTCGCTGATATTTGGTCATGTTATAATAACCACATTATGTTTTAGGTAGTAAGAAATATTGTTTTCATACTGATGAAATTATGGTGACTTTTTTAATTACGATACATAGGGCCTACTGTTGAACACAAGTGGTCAATTTTACCACTGGCATGAATTTCAATAAAACCTCGACGTATTTTATGCAGAAATAGCGGCTCCATATTTTTGGGAGCCTCATGGTTCCCAAACAGCTGTGTCAATAGCTTTACTACACTTTTGCTGCGAAAGAGATTTGCAGTGTACTATATTTTCTCCTGATTTGTAGTTGAACTGAGATTATGCTTTGTGAAATTACACTTACTAGTGGTTATGGGCAGTCATATATCTGATTAGGTCGTTACAGCATACCTGAAAATGGTCTATTTATGACTTAAACTGGTTGTGCAATAAAGTAATTAATATGATTGTGTGAAGTCACGATTTTTTGTAAAATTTCTAGAAACTGTAAATCATTGACTCCTCAAAATAATGTGATTCTACAACTGTTTCTGCTTGTACCGTTATCGTAATCAGTTTTAACTTACATTTCTTACTTTAGCAATAATAACAAGACTCGTAATGCGCGCATTACACTTATAAGACGTCTGTAGCATATTCATTGACTCTCCTTAAAAAGTCACAATGTAAACTTATTCTTTGAACATTGTTCGTACATTTTTGTATTGACTGTAACTACTACCCTAACAGAGAAAGGACACGTTGTGCCGTGAAATACATTACGCAAAGACTGAGAAACGTTTTGCTATAGCAGAAATGTTACAAAATACGTTACTGTATGCAGTATGTTACGTGCTGGAGTGCCCCAGGGAAATGTGTTAGTGACGCCGTCATTCTTTATATACATAAACGTAAATCTGGCTATTAATTTGTATTACTGGCGTTTTCTCTCAAAATTAATACTACATTCATAAATCCGTTGAGTAGTTTCCTTTTGGTACTACCTCGCTAACTTTTTTTAATAATTAGTGCCCTTTACAATATACAATACTATTATATCTTAACTACGCGACATACAACCACATTTCTCTTTGTACGCTTGTGATCTCCACATATTGTCTAATATGTGAAACAGATATGACCACTGTACCCTGCCATATTCATTCCTTCATACCATGTTCTAAAAGTGAAGTCTATTGTTACTAACCAACATGTCCTGGGTCACATTTTCGACAAGCACCACTGCTTATATTTTCAACAAAAATCATCAGCAATGACGCGGAAGGCTTCCGTTATAAGTTGTCATCCGCACTAGGCCAATGACCTTGTGAAAGAAGACAGAAGAGCGGATAGTGTTTCGTGGCACGCTGTTGTGCTTGGACTGGGAAAGTGCCGCTATTCCGGGAGAATCAGCAAAGATCAATGGCATTAGGATACAGAAGCCAATGGAAGCCACTGTGTTAAAGAGTGTGCCGTTTCTCATATTTAATGGAGTAGTTGAACATATTTCGCTAAACTGTTAGCTATTGCAACATTCCGATCACGAGCGCTTAAACACAGTAATAATGCAATTCTAGGTCAGATAAACGTCCATTAAATACCGGACAAGACGCAATGGGTAAGTGATTAAACAGTCTATTTTTTGTTCTAAATTTATATCTGGTTACATGTTAAATAAAGCTCTTCCCTACTTAAAAGAAATAGAACCCAGTAGGTTGTCCTCTACGGAGAGTGGGCAGAAATCTGCGGTTGTTTGCTGATGATGCTGTGGTGTGCGGTAAGATGTCGAAATTGAGTGACTGTAGGAAGATACCAGACGACTTAGACCAAGTTGCTAGTTGTTGTGGTGAACGGCAGCTAGCTCTAAATGTGGAACAATGTAAGTTAATGAGAATGGTACTGTATTACTAGTGGCCTGCTTGATTTAGTCAAGTTGTTTACATATCTTGGCGTAACGCTGCAAAGCGATATGAAATGGAACAAGCATGTGAGATCTGTGGTAGGGAAAGCGAATGGACGACTTCGGTTTATAGGGAAAATTCTAGGGAAGAGTGGTTCACCTGTAAAGAAGCCCGCATATTGTACGCTGGTGAGATCTGTTATTTAGTATTATTCGAGAGTTTGGGATCTGTGTTACGCCGGCTTGAAGAAGAACATTGAAGCAATTCAGGAGCGGGCTGCTAGATTTGTTACCGGTAGGTTCCAACAACATATAACCCTAATGGGAACCCCTGGAGGGAAGGCGACTTTCTTTTCGAGAAACGCTATATAGAAAGTCTGGAGATTCGGCATTTGATTCTGACGGCCGAATGATTCTACAGACACCAACATTCATTGCGCATAAGGACCACGAAGATAAGATTAGGATTCACACGGAAGCATACAGACAGTCATCTTTCCCTTTCTCCATTTGCGAGTGGAACAGGAAAGGAACTGTCTAGTAGTGGTTACAGAGAACTCTCAGTCACGCACCTTGCAGAGGCTTGTGTATCAGCTATGTAGATGCAGATGTAGTAAAGTTTAAGGATCAACGAATCGATATTAGTTCCTAGAAATAAACATGCCTCTCTAGATTCACGTAATATTCCTCAACTAAAATTCTACAATGTATTTAACAGACTGAAAATCCGTACAGTTACTGTATAAAAGCTCGGTAAAAACGAAGAAATACTGGAATGACGATATTCAACGCATGTTCTCTAAAACAAACGTTACTAGCACTACATCTTGTAATCTCTGGCTGAGCCTTTATTATTTTAGTCAATAAATTCATTGAAATAAACTAACCTGCTCCAACTAACATCAGATGTCATTCCGATATTTACACACTGCAACGACTGACTCACGCATGTTTTCAGTGGAATCTTTAGAAAATGGTGTTGGCGTCTGGACGGTTTTTGCTAGCTGATTTACTGTAATGCTGACAACACAGCGCACACTGTACGACCAGCGAGTCTTATCACTGCAGGAAGGAGTGTTACTTGTGTAAATGGTTTTCAAAAATATTGATACCCGGTTCATCCCTCACCTGTAGCTTTATTCTGTCGCTCAGCTATATATATGTTTTTTTTCATATCTCCCTAGCCTAACGTCGTAGTAGGAGCGAATAATAGAGGTACACGGACGGTCAATGGAAATGCCTGAATTGTGTTGTTGAAGTTGACTGACTGAAAGGATTTAACTCCAAATCATATCGTGGAATGGTTTTGGAGCTCGTGTACTCGGAAGTTAACCAGGAGTTATCACGAATCCAGGACTGGAGTCGAGAGCCATGTAGCGCGCAGCAAACGTCATAAAAGTGCTGTGTGTACGAAGTCGGTAGCGGGTGATCAATAAAGTTGTTCCCGTGCTACGGACAACCGAAAGATATAGCCTGTGTGTTTTTGTTTTTCCATGTGAGGATGGGACGGGTTGAGCGGCTTCGTGGTTTTTGCTAGCTAACGTCTGACATAATGAGCGAGCACCTGTTCGGCATGTGAAAGCCTGACACCTAAACGTGGAGACCTCAGACAGATGTAGGTGGTGTTTGACGATGGTGAGGTGGACTTGGCGAAACAATACATTCCATTTGTCATAAGTGCGAACTTGAAGTGAGATGATTCGTTTGTGTCCTTCTCCATGCAAGGCGGCAGCCAATCCACCTTTCACGTGATTTTGTAGTTTAACAGGTCTGGCAGAGTATTTTTTTTTTCTGAACTGTATGATTTTCCACATACTTCCGTCATGCAAGTGTAGAAGATCACGCTGGGAACCGAATTCGTTGATGGTGGAATTTTAGCTTCATTTTTATTATACTTAGTATTCAGCACCGTTCCTAAACATGGATATTTGCTAAACTGTATGAATGCAGATGTAATCGCAAACATACGTGCATATGTAGATTCGGGTGGAGTTCCTTTGTTCAGCTATCAAGCAGGGCTGGGAACAGCCGTTGGGTTTAATATTTTGAAGGTGGTTTGGGCTGGCGGAGCGTCTGTCTGTCGAGATATTCTTTATACATGGCCTCTCAATTGGTCTCCTGGGACCCTACCGCAAGCCAAGCGCCTTTTAAAATTGTAGACCTTGAACAAACAGAATATTCTGAGAGAGAGAATCAGGCGCTATGTCTCCTATCTTTTGACTGGCGGAGACGCCTGGTACCACTGAAAAAATTCGTCCCCCCTGCCCTGTCCATATAGCCATATAGCCGAAGAGGTAGTCTTTCGAACGGAGTAGCAGCCACAGCACTGGATTCTGGTGACTATGACGAGCCGTTTCTGTGCGCACAAGGAAGATGGTTTGGACGGGATTTAGTTTAGATTTTCGTGGTTTTTTAAATCTATTGTGAGATGTATTATGGGGTCTTATGAGTGATAACTTTGCTGTTGTTTAAATAAATTCAGATAGGGCCGACTTTGTTCTTTATCCGGTTACGATTCACCACATGCATCGTGATCCCGATTACATTTCGTGCTTGTACATTTCTGACAGAGTCCACCAATAAACTTTCCGGTTAAGTCTGGGCAACAGTAAGTCGCGTAATCTGCTACGCGTGCCGCACACCGCTCGGGGTGTGGTCGACGTAGCGCTACTGAAAGGAAACTCAGTGGATTAGACGAGGCGCTATTTTCATACTAGTTTAGCTAAAAGTACTTTCCGTCTTTAAATGGCAGCGATTTGTATAGTCATTCTCCGCAACAAGTGGTCAAGCTTCTTTACCGTGTCTCCACGCATTGTTTTTGTCCATTGCATAACTGAGGTATGGTGACGGCTCAATTAGCGTGGTTTCAATACCTAACTATGCTGCAGTCGGAATCACCAACTTGCTGAGTGTAGTTCTCGCACGGTTGTCAAGAGCAGATGAAAGTATCAGATCGCTTACAACCCAATGGTCACGGAACTCACGGATCCAAAATCGTCGCTAGCCACTCAACAGCAGCTCAGTAGTACCCACGAAAACACTATCACAAAATGGTCTTAAACAGACAGATGGATACTGCGCTCTAAATCTACACGTATGCTCTACAAACCGAAGTGCATGGCAAAGGGTGCCTCTCATTGAAAGACGTATCCCGTTCCATTCACGTATAGAGCTCTCTGTCCGCACTATAAATAGTCTGTTCTTAGCGATCCTTACGGGAGCGACTAATGCGGTGTTGACCGTTACATTGTTGCATTTTCCTAAATTATTTACTCAATAAATGTCATGTGACTAGAGCCTCCCGTCCGGGTACACCGTTCGCCGGATGCAAGTCTTCCGATTTGACGCCACTTCGGCGACTTGCGCGTCGATGGGGATGAAATGAAGATGATTAGGGCAACACAACACCCAGTCCTTGAGCGGAGAAAATCTCCGACCCAGCTGGGAATCGAAACCGGGCCTTTAGGATTGACATTCTGTCGCGCTGACCACTCAGCTACCGGGGACGAACGTTTACTTAATGCTGATTCGTGAAACTCCGTAAGTAAATTCACAGTGGATTCTGTCTTCATGCGACTGCCAGTTCACGCTCTCCAGTGGATGAAACAGACGTGTGACCATTCAGGCTGTCCTTTTCTTCTATACGTCCATATCTATATCGTATGCGTCCCACACGCTTGACTTACGTTTTAGGATGGGTCACACGACTGTGGACACGTTGCATTTTTCTGGTACTATTCCAATGCCAGTTGCTTTAGTACAAGTCAGCCTATGTGATCATTCGATTTCATACACCTAAAAATTACTACACCCTAGTATAGACAGGGTGTATAAAAACACGTGTCCTTCCACACTTTACATACTTTGTGGACAGCTCGTGGCGTGTTCCGTATTTGGCCGAAATTAATTTAACATACGCTTCCTCCGAACATCGTCTTTAGCCACAAGAGGTGAGCACATCAAGGATTTCAAAGGTTCCCAAAGGAAAGACTTCATTGCATTCAAATATGGCGATCCGGCATTTTAGCTAAACAAGTACGAAACTATCATTCCGTCTGGTCCACCTCGACCTACCCACAACCTACTCGGAAACTATCGAGATACTAGAGAAACGTCAGTGTAAAGTGAGACGGAGCAGCATCGTCCATAAATGACAATCCTTGTATGACGTCTAGAGGTACAGCATGAAGTAAATGAGTCAGAGAAATTCCACATTCTTTTGTCCTTTAAGACTTTGCGGAAAGAAGAAGGGGACAATGAGATGGCCACCAATATTTCCCCATGCCACACATTGGGATTGAAACTGTCTATCTTGTCATTCTTCATGAGAGTTCTCATACGCCTAGACGTGATTGCTATGGTCCGATGGTCTGCTCACCTGAAAAGCCAGGGTTGCCAGTTAATGATGATGATGTTTGGTTTGTGGGCCGCTCAACTGCGCGGTCATCAGCGCCCGTACAAAGGCTCAATGTTTGCACACTCCAATACTTAATTCATCCAATCTAGCAACTTTTACGAATGATGATGAAATGATGAGGAGGAAACAAACACCCAGTCCCCGTTCAGAGAAAATCCCAAACCCGGCCGGGAATTGAACCCGGGACCCCGTCATCCAGACGCAGTAACGCTCCCCACTAGACCACGAGCTGCGAACTTGTTAGTTAAGAGGGTAAATGACAAGTACTGCAGAAACACAGAAATCTGTCCTAACATCCATTGACAGAAAGTTGTTCTTGGCTAAAAATTTGCCTCATTTAATACTGCCATCCACTGATGTCTATATGGGTACAGAAGATATTCATGCAGCACCTTCCAGAACGCCTTCACTTCTCGCTCTTATTCTTGCACTTCTAGATGGAATTTCATCCACAGTGAGAAACACGTTCTCAGGTGTTCGTAGATCCGTACATCGCGTGCTATCCCACAATCTACAACTATATTATCAGACGAACTTGTCTCTCTGAAGCGTTGGTGGGATCGTAGCAACATTACTTCAAAAGGTAACTGCGTCCCGGATTAACGTTTAGCATAAAGTTGACATGCTGCGACGTATTACCTAAAACACACAATAACCGTGCTGACGTTGTGAAACTGTGTTCGGGACTGTAATGTATTCATCTACAGTATCAATTGAAACTACAACCAAGATGATAGGTTCATGCTATCTAATTTTCTGGAATCGCCTGAAGGCGATTTAGATAAATCACAGAAAACCTGAATCAGGATGGCCGGACGCGGATTTGAACTGCCTCCCTCACGAATGCGAGTCCAGTGTGCTAACCACTGCGCCATCTAGCTCGGAAAATCTATGGGGTGAGAAAGCTGTTGTGCAATAGGAGAATTTGTGACATATCTCCGAGTGAACTCGATTTTGTAAAAGGCAGCCAGTAATGGCGTTGAGTATTAAATTTATTGGTAATTTGTTTTGTGGAAAGAAATCGTATTTTATACCCATTTAATTTTATTTAGTTTCGAAGTTACGAGATTTGTGATCTAATTTACTTTTGGAAATCTGATTCGCTGAGATTAGAAATAATGAGATTTATAAGTGGTCGAGACGATCTAAATGTCTGCCTAACATACTAGCCAATAAGAATTCAGCATTTCCCACGCTCAGGGCTTTGTGCCTACGATCTGTGACACGATGTAGTCGCTCAGGAGCCGTCATCTGCTAAACACCTGTGTTAAACAGCGCTGATAAAAGTTGTACCAAAATTAAGGCACACGCTCGTTTGGTCGGTTCTCGTGCAGTTGACGAAAAGCGACTACAGTCTTTGGATCTTTGTGACAGTTTGAGCTTCGTGAGTGCTCTACCTTAGGAGACATTCGCATGTCAACATTTCATGCCGTACTTGAAGTCCGAGTGGCGTGTTTCGTGCAGATTACAAGAAACCTACTGAACGAATTAATGTGTTAACTCGCAAGTTGTCGTGGGTCAGTGACTGTTAAGAACGTTCAAAATATCGGGTCAGACTAAATATCTTCTGGTTGCTTTCAGGTGTGAACTTGTAACAGAGACAGTCAGTAACATTGCGTAACTGATGTCGGGATATTAAATAAGGACTTGACAGTCATTTTCCTTGTTTTGAAGACAATAAACCAATTTAAGGGAAATTTTAGGCATTTTTTCAAACGAGTCCTGCAAGGGTCCCGAACGCTCGATAGTTAAACTAACTTTCAGCTCTAACCCATGAGCTGGAGCTATGCGGTCTTTGTGTTGTAGATATTTAGTCAAATTATCGTCAACGCTGCTTTTGGCAGCTAAACCAGTGTCTACGATCGCAGAGTGATAAGGCAGACCACCTGGAACTTACCCAGAGATTTGGACCGATTCTTTAAAGAATAGTGAGAGAACGACCGGACCTGCCGCAACAGTAGTTTCCCGTGCCAAAACATCATATGTGTTGTCCTGCTCAGATACAGTGTTACAGATTGGCAGTGGGAATAACACGTCACAAATAAAACATTGCTAATAAAGACCTAAACATTCCACAAAGATCTGCCTAACAGGTATACCATAAATAGACTATATGAAACGCACCTGCCAACAGCTCCAAGCAGATGCATGGTGCTAGAATAACAACTCGCTTACTGCAATTCGCTGGGGCCATTGCGGCAACACATCTGATCCCTTCGGTGTCCGGAAGCGTTGGGCTCATCCTGCGGTCAATCAGCGAGTGATCCCAATGCCCGTACGATTTTGGTGGTAGCTACTGACTGCTGATGACCACATCACAAGGAATGACGTAGTCTGTCCCCGCGTGTATATACAGATGAAATCAAGTCAAGTCATTACATTTCAAAAAGACTTGTCATATAGCAGGTGTCTTATATGGAGATATGTTTGAGAACATGAGCACACTCCTCCACACGTTGCCCATAACCCATGTGATCACGAAGGCAGCCAGATGCGTACTGAGCAGTAGTTTGGTTTTCACCCACCCAGAGGCCACACGAACGTCACCACCTGAAGAGTCCAGTGGTGACATCATTGATATTTGATACCTGGGAAACCACCTCTGCACTCAAGTCTCGACTTTCTGTTTGTGTGTGAACCAACGTCCTTAAACACATGAATGGGGTTTTCCATCCCTCCTCAGAATGCTACGCTCCTAATCGCATCTGCTGGTGACGAAGGGAAAGTTCATACAACTGTGATGTAGTAAATGGTGGTAAATATACCATTTGCACTATCCTATCCAACCAATTGTACAATAATTTACAGGAGTCAAACGGATCGCTTAAAACACTCATCACCACCTTACGATGATTCTTGTATTTTTAACGTTTCAGACTAACACGCAAACATCATGCAAATCAAATAACAAAACTGCTGTCACATATCAATCGCAGCGCTAAATATAATCGAGGTCTTAAATGCATCGATGTTTGAGAATACGAGTACAAGTACCCTTCGCCAGCATAACGTTTCCACTAAACATATCTGGCGAAAAAAACTTCTAATCGCACACACACATGTGGTTGCAAAGCGTGAGCTGTAAACCAAATCCGGCCACGATAGCAGTTGCGGTCACAATAGATCCACAGGTTCAACAGAGATAGTCGCCGTGGGCGCCAAACTGTCAACTAGTCACTTCACATGACGGGGAATAATCATTCGCGCTAATACCACTTACATTGAATCTTCTCACGGAAGACATATGTCCACTTCTTTCTTTAACAGCACACTGACAAGTTCACTATTCGGCCATCCAGAGGGCGCCGTCACCAAGACTTGTCACCTCCACTGCTGGCAAGAGCCGACAAGTCTCAGCGTTCCTTTGAGATGCCGCTCGTACGAGGCTAAGCCATATCTTCCTGGGCACTGTAATATTTGACATATAGATCTAATCGTAGTACAACACTGACATAGACTCCCCAGATTACTTCAACTTCACCCAATCCGAAATGGTGATGTCGTTGTCCATACACCTACCATTTTTCTTGTAAAATGTACATTTCTTCCTTTTATACCAATTATTTTCGAAGTCAGAACAAATCCGACTATACACGCGTTTTCCCGTATAAAGTATCGTTGCTTGTTGTGAAAATCCAGTACAACAGTAAGACAAGGGCTATATTTCCTCTGATACCACTTATATTGAATCTTCTCACGCAACATATGTTTCCACTTCTTTCTCTACTAGCATACTGACAAGGTCACTACTCGGTAAGAGACTTGTTTTTATCTGCTTAATACCTCATAAGAATACAGTATTAAATTTATTTTAGCTCATGACGGAGTGCTGAGAGTATGCTGTACTATCAAAAAAAATGGCTCTGAGCACTATGGGACTCAACTGCTGAGGTCATTAGTCCCCTAGAACTTAGAACTAGTTAAACCTAACTAACCTAAGGACATCACACACATCCATGCCCGAGGCAGGATTCGAACCTGCGACCGTAGCGGTCTCGCGGTTCCAGACTGCAGCGCCAGAACCGCACGGCCACTTCGACCGGCGCTGTACTATCAGATTAATACTATGTTGTGTTGTAGTAGTCTTCAGTCCACAGACTGGTTTGATGCAGCTCTCCATGCTACTCTATCCTGTGCAAGCTTCTTCATCTCCCAGTACCTACTGCAACCTACATCCTTCTGAATCTGTTTAGTGCATTCATCTCGCTGTCTCCCTCTACGATTTTTACTCTCCGCACTTCCCTCCAGTACTAAATCGATGATCTCCTGATGCCTCAGAACGTGTCCTACCAATCGATCCCTTCTTCTAGTCAAGCTACGCCAGAAATTCCTCTTCATTAATTACGTGATCTACCCATCTAATCTTCCGCAATCTTCTGTACCACCACATTTCGAAAGCTTCTATTATCTTCTTCTCTAAACTATTTATCGTCCATGTCTCACTTCCATAAGTGGCTACACTCCAAACGAATACTTTCAGAATAGACTTCCAGACATTTAAATCTATTCTCGATGTTAAAAAATGTCTCTTCTTCAAAAACACTTTCCTTGCCATAGCCAGTCTACATTTAATATCCTCTTTACTTCGACCATTATTAGTTATTTTGCTCCTCAAATAGCAAAATTCATTTACCATTTTAAGTGTCTCATTTCTCAATCTAACTCTCTCAGCACCATCTGATTTAATTCGGCTAAATTCCATTAGCCTCGTTTTGCTTTTGTTGATGTTCGTCTTGTACCCTCCTTTCAAGACACTTTCCATTCCGTTCAACCACTCTTTTAGGTCCTTTTCAGTCTCTGACAGAATTACACTTTCATCAGCAAACCCCAAAGTTTTTATTTCTTCACCATGGATTTCAATTCCTACTCCACAATGTTCTCATGTTTGCTTTACTGCTCGCTCAATATAGAGATTGAATAACATCGAGGATAGGCTACAACACTGTCTCACTCCCTTTCCAATCACCGATTTCCTTTCGTGCCCCTCGATTCTTATAACTGACGTCTGGTTGATGTACACGTTATAAATAACATTTTGCTCTCTGTATTTTATCCCTGTTTAATATTTTTTTGTGGAATCTAAAATTTAAAAACCTCTCTCACACCGGCCTGATTTAGCTTCACTGATCAGGATAGTAAAAACATGCGTATGTTAAGTGAATTTTCATTCACAAAGCAGGCTTATCACATTCACACAGTTCAATACTGTTCTGTTCTGATTAAATTGAGCTTACTAAAATTCCATAAGGCAGTGAAGCAATTTCGAAGTCTCGGTGTGACGAAAATTGTCAGTCGATCTCCTGGAAACATTTGTAATAATTATTAACTTTCGGTGATCACATGGGGAAGATCGGAGATCTGCTGGTAAGACCGTGTTAGCCTATTTATTTGAAGTAACTGGATATCTTGAGCATACAAAACGGCAGGTTCGTCCAGTGTAAATCAGACGTTCCCCACTGATCCCGTGCAACACAGCGTAGTAAGCAGACACTGTCAATAATAATCAGTTAAATAATACGCGAACACACTTACTTTAGTTTACTTCATGTATTAAATTCCTTCTCATACAGAATCTCATCAAGATGGCGACTAGCTCAACAATACATACATATACATCCTCCTTCTTTCACGACTAATCGGCAAGAAGCTCTTCATTCTTTTCATAAGACAAAACATAGATAGCAGAGAAGCTATTCCATGGAATAAATGGACGCTCCAAGAAATAATTGGGCTTGAAACTGCTTTGCATTGATAATCGGTAAGATAAGAAGAGATATTTCGAGATATGTACTGAGTTATATAATTTATAAAATTTCTGAAAATATCGCGTAGAGACCGCTGCAAGAGACATTACATCGCCCCTCGCAGCGAGCAAAGTTGATATCTATCCACTTTGCGAGCTAACTATTGGCTTTGCTAATTCGTTAGAATTTATGGAACATAGGTTCCTATAAATTTTAAGAAGTTAGTAAGATTTTTTTGATTACAAGAATTGAAAGAGATTTGGTATCTTCGTTACCTAGATACCTAGTTGTTGCTTTCACGTGTACTGGGGCATACCCGCATCCCAGGTACACAACCAGGGAAGATGGACTTATATAGTGGTTAATCAGGTCTACCTGTTCAGGAACTGGCCTTCACCGGGAAACCCCGGAAAACCTGGAGGCTTAGACCCCAACTAGGTATCACAGATGATAGGAAAGACAGAATAATTTAGAAATTTGAGAGATATTCTAGAATTCATAGGAATGATAAAATCTGCCTCATATCCAAAAAAAAAAAAAATCTATACACATACAAATTTTTTACAATCTTCTGAAAAATTTTCTTCATCGATGTTTTGCTGAACTGCGGTGAAACTGATGGAACAGGAACATGGGACACGGCATGGAGGACTGGCGTCGCATTGGCGTAGCGGACAGGAGACGTAAAGGGTTTGAGAGACCAGAAGGAACCTCAGGAACAGGTACTCAGGATTGTAGCATGAAACAATCGAAATTCGTCTAAGGAATGGTCAACTATTAAAGATTCCTGGAAGAGAAGGGTTAGTCGAATTTCTCCAGATTCATTTTGAACTCAAATATGGACCTGATCCACCCAATCTTACATCTGAGGAATGGGAAAATCCATTCGCCTTATACTTTCCACACCTAGGTGTCTTAATCGATACTGTAGTTGCACAATATGACAACTCCAGATCGGAAAACAATTTTGAAAACATGGATAATTTCATCCATCTTCTTGAGTAAGCCGAAAGGTTCTAATCCAGGTTTTAATTATTTATTTATTTATTTTTTTTCGTTGGCTTTTCCAGGTGGAAGTAGATCTGAATCTTTCCAAATTTGGTTTCAAGTACAAATGTGGATAGCATGTCAGAATGTTAAAAACTTTATTATTTGAGACAATTTCCAAAAAATATTATATCTTACTCATACATTATTAAAAGGAAATTTTGCTGAAAGAGAACGTTTAATTAAGTCCTGCTGCATGACCTCTCCAGCTGAAATTAATCTTTGTTATTATTGACTGACGATGAAATTTTTCTTGTTTATATTTCGATTGCCGCATTTTCTCATGAACATATATGAATGCAATATAACAATAAACAAATCCAACTGGAAAATGACACATTATTATAAATTCAATGAAGAACTTTCTTATTAACTCTAATTTTATAAACACACACTAAGCTAGTTAATGAAATTCTCTTGAATAGAATTTAGCTCGCGCCAAAAAAAAAAAAAAAAATCAGCTAGTCTTCTTATCTGTGGAGAGTAGCAATCGATTCTAATTTCCTAACGCGGTTCATTTGTTCTCCTGTGAACTGTCAGTTTACAAACACTAACTTCACACGCAAGCGCCGTATTCGATCATATAGTTTCAGTAAACTTATTCTCACTGCATATTAACACTCCCTGAATGTATATTATTTCACACGCACAAGCTTCATTAGTGATCATCGTGTAGACAGATAATCCGTAAGTCTTCACAGCAGCAATAGCTACAGTTCCACTTACTTTTCTAAATATTCCTATACTATCACAGAAGCAATCGCTTACTGTTCATTAAACTATCGCAGATGCTTGGCATGCTGTCATTTAACCTATCACAGTAGCTGAGGCATACTGTCCTTCGCACTTCAATTTTTTTTTTCAACACCCGAATACTTCATACAGACTTTTCATTTAATTTGAAACACTTTTCTTAAAAGTACCTCTTTAGGTCTACATGGGTAAATAATCCTTTTATTCTTCCAGAATCCGGATATGCTAATAAATACGCACCAGGATTCGGTATATTAACTATTAAATATGGACCTGTATAAATTAGATTCCATTTTCTGATGGTCTTCTTCAACCTTGATGACTTAATGTGTCTTCTTAAAAGAATTTTCTGTCCGATATTGAAGGTCTGAATCCGTTTGATGTTTCTGTCATGGATTTCTTTTCGCTGTCTTGCTTTCTCCGTAATATTAATGAGAGCATTGCGAATTTTTTTTCCCATGACATTTTGGTGTCCTCGAGTTTAGGCAAGTTATCTACCCAAAAGTTTCTTTCGTTATCTCTGAACATCATTTCATTCGGGGTAAAGTTTGTAGAACCATGAGATAAATTATTATAAATCTGCTCAAACTCGGTCAAATAGTTTATCCAAGTAGTTTGTTTATCATGACAGTACGTTCTCATGAATCTGTTTAGTTCTCGAAAAACCCGTTCAATCAAATTCCCTTGTGGATGATAGCAAGATGTAGATATCTGTTTTATTCCTAGTTGTGATACTAATTTTCTCCGTAAATATCCAGTAAATATCTTCGCACTGTCAGAGATTATAGATTTTGGAATCCCTGCATGAGGAATGTAGTCATTTACAAACTTTACTGCAGCAGCTCTTGCAGTTGCTGATTTTATAGGACATAGTTTAACATATTTTGTAAACACATCACAGAATCCAATAATGTACTTAACACCACCTCTGGCTCTAGGAAGTGGTCCACAAATATCACATGATATAAGTGATCTTGGTGCTTCAGATATTATTGAGTGAAGCGCAATTTTACTTCCCTTGTTGTCCGGCTTAGCCTTTTGACAGAGAACACATTTCTGTATGACTTTGTGCACTTTTCGCCTAATATTTGGGAAGTAACAATAATATCTAATCTTATTAGCACACTTTACAACACCAACATGACCCCAGGTCAAACGTGTAAACCAAACTAACCGTTCTTCATATTCTTCGGGTATGCAGACACACAACTTTGGATTCTCAGCCTTCCCAGGTTTAAAAAATAAAATATTATTCACAGGCTGGTAGTATTCCAAATTGACCATAGGATTTTGTTGATTGAATTGTCGTATTATAGCTTTCCATCGTCGATCCTTCTTCTGAAACTGAGCCATTGTCTTACATAAATGAATATAAAATAACTTGTAATTATTTTCTTGAAGAAGACGCGCTGGAAATTCTGCCTTATTATTTACATCCAGTTCAGGTGTTATTCCTTCGGGAGATCTTGACAACACGTCAGCTATAATATTTTCTTTTCCGGCTACATGAATAATTTGAAACTGATATTCTTGCAGCGCCAGCGTCCACCTTGACAAGCGAGGATGCAGCAACTTACAAGTTTGTAAAAAGGCTAGTGATTGGTGGTCACAATAAACGGCTATCCTTGAGCCGTATACATAATAATTAAACCTTTTCAAAAACCAAATAACTGCTAAAGCTTCCAATTCCGTAGTGGTATATGCTCTTTCACAGGTGGATAAAACTCTGCTAGCAAATGCAGTTGGACAAAAGGTTTTTACACCATCGATGTACCTAATTTGAAATAAACAAGATCCTAATCCCACATCCGATGAATCAGTGGCTAAACAGAATCCGAAATTCATATCAGGGTGGTATAATAACGGAGCATTTATCAGTTGATCCTTAGTTTCACAAAAAGCCTTTTCACAATCATTAGACCATTGCCATGATACATCTTTCCTCAGGAGCCGGTTTAGTGCTTCAGAGTTCATTGCTTGAGTTTTAATAAATCGACGAAAAAATGAAGCCAAGCCTATAAAGCCGTTCAGTTGTCTTCTGTTTCTTGGAGTTGGAAAATTTTTTATCGCACTAATCTTCGCTTCTGTTGGAAGAATGCCTTTTGCATTAATCGTATGTCCTAAGAATTTAATTCTCTGTAGAGAAAATTGGGATTTTTTTAGATTTGCAGTTATACCAGTTTGTTTGAACACAGCAAAAATCCTCCTAATAAGTTGTACATGTTCCTCCCAAGTTTTAGAGGCAATTAATAGATCGTCCACAAAAATTGTTATTCGACTACGTAGTTCTGAGCCTAGGGCATAGTCCAAAGCAGAAATAAAAACTCCACAGCTGTTATTGAGACCAAACGGAACGACCTTGAACTGATAACTTCTCCCTCTATATATAAAAGCAGTATATTTTCTTGAGTCTTTGTCTAACTGGACTTGCCAGAACGAACTTCTCAAATCAATATTGGTTAAATAGGATACATCTCGAAATTTCTGTATTAACTCATCGATGTTCTCCGGATGTGTGCGCACAGGTACTATAATTTTGTTAATTTCCCTTGCATCTAATACCAATCGAACTTTTCCTCCTGGCTTTGGTACAACAAGCAACGGAGAACAATATGGGCTGTTCGACGGTTCAATAAGATTTCAGTTTAACATTTTTTGTAACTCTTCCTGAACTGGTTGTTTTAATCGCCAGGGAATGGGATAGTGTGTGCGGCAAAATGTCTTGTTGTGGTCTTCAGTCTTGAGACTGGTTTGATGCAGCTCTCCATGCTACTCTATCCTGTGCAAGCTCTTTCATCTCCCAGTACCTACTGTAACCTACATCCTTCTGAATCTGCTTAGTGTATTCATCTCTTGGTCTCCCTCTACGATTTTTACCCTCCACGCTGCCCTCCAGTACTAAATTGGTGATCCTTTGATGTCTCAGAACATGTCCTACTAACCGATCCCTTCTTCTGGTCAAGTTGTGCCACAAACTTCTCTTCTCCCCAATCCTATTCAATACTTCCTCATTAGTTATGTGATCTACCCATCTAATTTTCAGCATTCTTCTGTAGCACCACATTTCGAAAGCTTCTATTATCTTCTTGTCCAAACTATTTATCGTCCATGTTTCACTTCCATACATGGCTACACTCCATACAAATACTTTCAGAAACGACTTCCTGACACTTAAATCTATACTCGATGTTAACAAATTTCTCTTCTTCAGAAACGCTTTCCTTGCCATTGCCAGTCTACATTTTATATCCTCTCTACTTCGACCATCATCAGTTATTTTGCTCTCCAAATAGCAAAACTCCTTTAATACTTTAAGTGTCTCATTTCCTAATCTAATTCCCTCAGCATCACCCGACTTAATTCGACTACATTCTATTATCCTTGTTTTGCTTTTGTTGATGTTCCTCTTATATCGTCCTTTCAAAACACTGTCCATTCCATTCAACTGCTCTTCCAAGTCCTTTGCTGTCTCTGACAGAATTACAATGTCATCGGCGAACCTCAAAGTTTTTATTTCTTCTCCATGAATTTTAATACCTACTCCGAATTTTTCTTTTGTTTCCTTTACTGCTTGCTCAATATACAGATTGAACAACATCGGGGAGAGGCTACAACCCTGTCTTACTCCCTTCCCAACCACTGCTCCCCCTTTCGTGTCCCTCGACTCTTATAACTGCCATCAGGTTTCTGTACAAATTGTAAATAGCCTTTCGCTCCCTGTATTTTACCCCTGCCACATTTAGAATTTGAAATAGAGTATTCCAGTCAACATTGTCAAAAGCTTTCTCTAAGTCTACAAATGCTAGAAACGTAGGTTTGCCTTTCCTTAATCTTTCGTCTAAGATAAGTCGTAAGGTCAGTATTGCCTCACGTGTTCCAGTGTTTCTACGGAATCCAAACTGATCTTCCCCGAGGTTGGCTTCTACTAGTTTTTTCCATTCGTCTGCAAAGAATTCGTGTTAATATTTTGCAGCTGTGACTTATTAAACTGATAGTTCGGTAATTTTCACATCTGTCAACACCTGCTTTCTTTGGGATTGGAATTATTATATTCTTCTTGAAGTCTGAGGGTATTTCGCTTGTTTCATACATCTTGCTCACCACATGGTAGAGTTTTGTCAGGACTGGCTCTCCCAAGGCCGTCAGTAGTTCCAATGGAATGTTGTCTACTCCGGGGGCCTTGTTTCGACTCAGGTCTTTCAGTGCTCTATCAAACTCTTCACGCAGTATCATATCTCCTATTTCATCTTCATCTACATCCTCTTCCATTTCCATAATATTGTCCTCAAGTACATCGCCCTTGTATAGACCCTCTATATACCCCTTCCACCTTTCTGCTTTCTCTTCTTTGCTTAGAACTGGGTTTCCATCTGAGCTCTTGATATTCATACAAGTCGTTCTCTTATCTCCAAAGGTCTCTTTAATTTTCCTGTAGGCAGTATCATCTTACCCCTAGTGAGATAGGCCTCTACATCCTTACATTTGTCCTCTAGCCATCCCTGCTTAGCCATTTTGCACTTCCTGTCGATCTCATTTTTGAGACGTTTGTATTCCTTTTTGCCTGCTTCATTTACTGCATTTTTATATTTTCTCCTTTCATCAATTAAATTCAATATTTCTTCTGTTACCCAAGGATTTCTACTAGCCCTCGTCTTTTTACCTACTTGATCCTCTGCTGCCTTCACTACTTCATCCCTCAGAGCTACCCATTCTTCTTCTACTGTATTTCTTTCCCCCATTCCTGTCAATTGTTCCCTTATGCTCTCCCTGAAACTCTGTACAACGTCTGGTTCTTTCAGTTTATCCAGGTCCCATTTCCTTAAATTCCCACCTTTTTGCAGTTCCTTCAGTTTTAATCTACAGGTCATAACCAATAAATTCTGGTCAGAGTCCACATCTACCCCTGGAAATGTCTTACAATTTAAAACCTGCTTCCTAAATTTCTGTCTTACCATTATATAATCTATCTGATACCTTTTAGTATCTCCAGGGTTCTTCCATGTATACAACCTTCTTTCATGATTCTTAAACCAAGTGTTAGCTATGATTATGTTGTGCTCTGTGCAAAATTCTACCAGGCGGCTTCCTCTTTCATTTCTTAGCCCCAATCCATATTCACCTACTATGTTTCCTTCTCTCCCTTTACCTACACTCGAATTCCAGTCACCCATGACAATTATATTTTCGTCTCCCTTCACAATCTGAATAATTTCTTTTATTTCATCATACATTTCTTCAATTTCTTCGTCATCTGCAGAGCTATTCGGCATATAAACTTGTACTACTGTAGTAGGTGTGGGCTTCGTATCTATCTTGGCCACAATAATGCGTTCACTATGCTGTTTGTAGTAGCTTACCCGCATTCCTATTTTCCTATTCATTATTAAACCTACTCCTGCATTACCCCTATTTCATTTTGTGTTTATAACCCTGTAGTCACCTGACCAGAAGTCTTGTTCCTCCTGCCACCGAACTTCACTAATTCCCACTATATCTAACTTCAACCTATCCATTTCCCTTTTTAAATTTTCCAACCTACTTGCCCGATTAAGGGATCTGACATTCCACGCTCTGATCCGTAGAACGCCAGTTTTCTTTCTCCTGATAACGACATCCTCTTGAGTAGTCCCCGCCCGGAGATCCGAATGGGGGAGTATTATACCTCCGGAATATTTTACCCAAGTTGACGCCATCATCATTTAATCATACAGTAAAGGTGCATGCCCTCGGGAAAAATTACGGCTGTAGTTTCCCCCTGCTTTCAGCCGTTCGCAGTACCAGCTCAGCAAGGCCGTTTTGGTTATTGTTACAAGGCCACATCAGTCAATCATCCAGACTGTTGCCCTTGCAACTACTGAAAAGGCTGCTGCCCCTGTTCAGGAACCACACATTTGTCTGGCCTCTCAACAGATACCCCTCCGTTGTGGTTGCACCTACGGTACGGCTATCTGTATCGCTGAGGCGCGCAAGCCTCCCCACCAACGGCAAGGTCCATGGTTCATGGGGGGGGGGGGGGGGGGGGGCAAAATGTCTTATGGGGCTTAATCTGTAATGAACAAACATATCCTCTAATAACTCCGGGCTTTTCTTCGAAAACTGACTCATATTCTGTTAATATATTTAATAATTGTTCCCTCTGACTATCCGTTAGGCAGTCTGACTCAGCAATCTTCTGTTCGACCGTTTGTCTGAAATCATCTACTTGAACTGACTTGATCGGTAGTCGGTACCTATTATTATTTTCAGCACAAATCAACTGCAGAGCAGCACCATGGAAATATCGCTCATACATTGCCTCCTTTCTCAGTAAGATCAGTGTAACAAATTGATCTTCGATTTTAAAATGCACCTTTCCTTCTACCTAGTCCAACTTGCAATTCCAGGCTTGCAAAGTTCCAGTGCCAAGAATACAATTTACTAACAACTTTTCCACTACAAGGAATGTGCATTCTTTAGCTACATTTCCCAGTTTTGTATCTATAAGCGTTTTTATCTTGACGTTCCTGGATTTTGCTCCCACTGCACCTATAACTCGGCAATTTTGTACTGGTAGGACAGGGATTTTCTTAATTTTACTAATTCTGCGAAACAAAGTTCCGGATACTACGTCTGTAGATGAAGCTGTGTCCAATACAACATTGGTTAAAATTCCTCTCACTTCTGTGATGATCTCAGACACAGGAACCCTTTTATCTTCGACTACACAGGCCTCTAAGTCTCTCGTCAATTCATCTGTCATTAATTCGCCTTCGTTATATCTCAACATTGCCACGGAATTAATTTCGTTTAAAACAGGTTTGTCCCTTTTGTATTCCCCGGCCGACTTTACGGAGCATAAAGCGGCCCTCTTCAGTTTAAATGTCGATTATTATTTCCTCTTGAATCATCTACTACTTCTGTTATGACTGGTTGTTGTTGATGACTGGTTGTGTTATTTCCTTCAAATCGAGGGTCAGAATTTCTGTACGCATTATTATTATTTGAAAACTGCTGGTTCTGATAATCTCTTGCATTTCCAAACATTGGGTTGTATCTGCGACCTGTTCGATTGTCTCTGAATCTGCCCCTCGCAGCACTGTTATTGAAATTTCCATTTCCGTTGCAATTGTTTCCGTTGAATCTCTGACTATTCCTAGTATAATAGTTATTAAATCCGTTTCCGTTCCGGTTTGCGTTTAGCGCCTCAATCGCTCTCCTCTGCATAACCGGTTGTCTTGGCCGATATTCATTTTCCTCGATCATATCTATAGTGTCAAGCGTAGTCATGAAAGAGTCAAGGTCATGCTCATTAGTATCTATTAATATCTATTTCTGATGCTGGCCGGAAGTCGAGATTTTAATATGCCAATCACGTCTTGTAGAGGCATAGGCTTATCCCAATACCGCGATTTGTTTATATATTTCTCAAAGTATTTCTTTAAAGACTAACGTGAAAAGGAAAAAGGTTCCGAGTACAATACCTCCTGCCTTAAACGTTCTTGTACTCCTTCGGACCAGTATTTGGATAAAAATGCTCGTTCAAAATCTTCATCCGTGTCTCAAGTTGATATCATATCAGATGCCCATATAGCTCCTGACCCCTGAATATAACCGGTCACGAAACTAACCTTTTGCCACTCACTTCAATTTTTTGGCAATACTCCCCTAAAACTTCTTATAAACACTACAGGATGAACGTTTTTCTTGTCTGGGTTGTAGATCTGGAATGGACGCTGTTTCAGCATTTTCTCCTTAGTGTTGCATTTACAATTACAGTTACTTTTCTTGTCTCGGTTGTAGATCTGGAATTGACGCTGTTTCAGCATTTTCTCCTTAGTATTGCTTTTACAATTACAGTTATTATGACTATCCTCATAATGTTGTGATTGATGTTGATTGCAAAAACGAACGTGTGGATTTATGTCCCTGTCTGTACTTGATCGTTTAGATCTGGAATTGACGTTGTTTCAGCATTTTCTCCTTAGTATTGCTTTTATAATTACAGTCATTATGACTACCCTCATAGTGTTGTGATTGATGTTGATTGCAAAAGCGAACGTGTGCATTTATGTCCCTGTCTGTACTTGATCGGTTAAATAATGTAGCTTCATTGATAGATCTTGTTATTTCCTTTCGTGGAACGCAAATCTTCTCGAGATAGATTTAAAGATCTCTCAATGTTTTCTTTCCATTGTTAAAGTTCTTGCAACTCCTGACTTGACCCGGGGTCTAGCCATATCCCCCTCCATCCCTTCTAAGCTCCAAGCTAGCGACCAATGAGTGTTCAGAAGTGGGCGAAACCGAGTATCCAATCAGATAGCGCCTTATAAAAGCTGTATTGCCGGGCTGGGAGCAGCTGATGTTTGTTGTAGCCTAGTAGGAAATTACATACAAAGGCGTGGATATTTATATTTAGGTGTGAAAACTTGTTTTTTTTTCTGTGAAAGTTATATTTCTTCGCGGAAATTGTACGTGCTTCTTTATGAATAGTGTGCTAAGATTACAACAAGTACGAATATGTTGTGCCTAAGTGATGATTATCCGCCGTAAACTCGGAGAACTGTCGATTTATCGCGTAGAACGTAAAGCTTTTGGTGTGGTTGTTACTATAAACCTTGAATGTAATTTACTCTTGATTTTGTATTAACACAGTGAAATATAATAATCATTCTACTATAGAACAATAAAACTGTCAGCTTAAGAAAACGTGACAAATCACAAATTTTGTTGCGCTAAGGGTTTGTTTATAAATAACTGAGCTACCAGTCACAATTTTTTCTGTTCTTATATTTTGCACGAAGCGTTGTGCTAAATAATAACCATTTTCAATTGCATTCTTCACCATCCTGTGCCATTTTTTCGTGGTGTTTTCGCTTGTAACCATATATGTGCGTTTGTTATTTTTTTACGTATGCCTGTATTGTGCTCAGAAAATTGGACCACAGAAGAATTTAAGGACAACAGAAGAACCAGAACCCCACACAAACACCACGAAAAAATGGCACAGTATACAGAACAATGCACTTCAAAATGAGAATTATTTCTCGAAACGCGTCGTGAAAATATAAATAAAAGTAAAAATCGTGTGGTAGCAGTTATTTATAAACAAAGCCATTGTTTCCACAGTCGTTGCTGGCTTTCACAAGCCATGTTTAACGCATAAAATCAAATTATTGCGGTATTTTTATTAATTTTTAAAATTTATGTGTCAGCAGAGAAATATTAATTAAATGGTACGTGTTTATTTTTTAAATTACACATAGATTACTAGTTTTGAGTCTATAAGAGTGCAAAGGATGCCACAGAACATTATTGGTGTAAATGATTCCCACACATTTGGTCAAAGGTATACTACAAATTTATTAACTAACATTTGGGCTACTGCACTGTAAATGAGTATTTGAAATACCTGTGGACAACCACATATTCATCAGTACTGTGTAACAACATGTGCCATAATCAGGAATGTCAGCCTAATTACAGAAAATCGAAAACTGTAAGAAACTAGAGGTCAATGGAAGCGTCCGATCCCACCTGTGCGCCTTGACTCGCAACATAAGGGTGTTGTGGTGTGACACGTCATTATGGCACAGAGTTATGAGCTGGTTTATTATGAGAAAACTAAGACATCTGGATCTATAAGAACATCATTCTATTGTCAGACATTTATGAAATATGGTCAAAGTTTTCTTAAATTTACTTTCTTTTTTTTAGGTGCCTATTTAAAAAAGTATTTTTCGAAGTTGCGTTTGTATTGCAGATGTTTTGATCTTATGACCCAACTTTTTCCTGTGCAAAAGTAATCTATTCAGAAAAGACTGACCAAGGCTCAATAAAACCATACATAGAGTTTTACACCTGCTGACCAGTATTTTGGTGTATTGCTCATACGTTTATGAACTTGATTTTTTTTTTCTCAAACTTGAGTAAGAACTCAATTACACAAACAAAAAAAATTCCAAAGCACACACAACATATGTATGAGAGGTCAACATATGTAAGTATGCAACAGTACCTATGGGGATTTTTGGGGCATTATCCTGGATAAAAACAAGTAGAATATAATACAATACATTTATCCCAATTTTGCTAAAAAATGATTCCAGCAGCCTTAAGTTTCTGTAGATAAAGAAAGTCAAACCAATCTAATTAGTGTATTGCTCTTTCATGACCTTTTTACAGTATTAAATGTTACTATTTAACTGACTCTTTAATTGTTTCTAGGACTGTACATCATTTTCATGCATGTAGGATGAAACACGGACACATTAACAAATGTATTAATCTTCCAGTTTGTTAATATATCTGTTTGCCCCAATAGAAGTTGAATGTAGCACAGTCAGCCATGATACATTAGGTAAATTGCCAGTACCAGAACTCAAAGGCTTTTAAGGCACAGTAAAATATGCTTACTATAGGCGTGTTGTGATGGAATCATTATAAAGAAGCATTGAATGTACTTACCTTCAATAGATTTTTTTTAGTCAAATCAGAAAATAACATGTGCTCATGTAATAGTTCAAGCTAAGCTCATAATACTACATTCATACGGGCCCAAAAGTCTTACTTGTGTTATTTTTATACAAATTAAAGAATTTTACTAAATTAGTTTAAGTGTAAAGAAACGTGTTAGGATAACACCAGTTACCTTGGATCTTAGCGAAACAAAATAGGCTAAGACTTTTCAAATGGTAACAACTTTCAGATTTAAAATTAAATATGCCAGACTGAGTGTGCAGTACAGATTAAGGTGTTGGCTGTCAGCTTTTTTTATACCCCCATTGCTGTTAAATGATATGGAGGTTTTACATCTGTCCATCTTTTGTCTTCCACTTCCTATTTTTACCTCGACTTTGAATCTAAAAATGGGCCCTAATATTTGTTTTAACTGTATTATACTACATATAATTTTAAGAACAACAGAAAATGTGGAAATATACTTTCAGTTGCTTGTTCCACATATTGTCTCAGATTTAAAAATTACATCTATCTGGAAAAATTTGTCTAGTATTACTCCATACAGTTAAAGATTTTTCTGTGGGCAATAGTACTTTTGTATGCGTATGCCTTGAAGACAATCTACACATTCCAAGCACTGGTATCCTAAAATATTATCACATAACTGATGTTTGAATGTTTATTTACAAAGTAGATCACTTCGAGAATTCTCAGAGTAGTGTAACATGTACTCTGCTAAAATGTTCACATGTTCTCCTTGTTCCCGCTGGCAACACATTAATGCCCACAAATTTACTCTCACATGTTTTAATGGATCTTTGTTAACTATTAGTCAAACCTCACTATGGCTTTTATTTGAATGGAAGTTCATACAGTTAGTTTTCTTTATGTTTAGGGCCACTTTGTCTTTGTGATGAATTTTAACCATCTTTGAGACATTTATTTGATTTCTCTGTCAGCTGGCTTGGATTTTTATTTGGGATTACTTAATACCATCGTTAGTGAATGGAATTTATCCTCCATGCATGATAGTTTGTGGGAAACATTCATGAAGAAAAAGGCTTTGTATAATATGGTCCCCTGAGTGACACACACCTATTTAGGTTATGATAAATGTTTTATTAAGTTTTTTGAAGTGAGATATCTCAACAACTTGAAGCACCCTGTTTGACAAGTGTGATGGAGGAGTTTCATTAGGAAGACAATGACCGAGACTTAATGTTGTAAGGCATAAGTCTTAAAAGTGAAACTGATATAATATTAGTTATGTTTAATGCATTTTCCTGGGCGAGCTGGTATACCTGTCCTGTTGTAACTCATTCCAGTTTCTTTCCTGATACATACTGTTGTTTCCTGTGCACCTTAATGTCACAAGATAATGACTGAAGATTGTATATGTATATACATAAAGGAAATACAGTGCATCGCTTACCTGGAAGCTGATATCTGGCAGTGGTGGATAAGCATGACCCCCTCCTCAGATGTGGATCACACAAACAGCATGCAATCCGTAAATGTGTGGTGTGCTTGTGTGTCTCTCTCTCTCTCTCTCTCTCTCTCTCTCTCTCTCTCTCTCTCTCTCTCTGTGTGTGTGTGTGTGTGTGTGTGTGTGTAATTGCAAAATTAGAAAATCAAAGTTACTTAGACATTACATGGTTCAGTTTTTAGTCCTTAATAGGCATTCTTTATGAAAAGAGCAATTAAAACACAATTTTACTATGCTGAAGTCCTAAAGGACTATCTTGTGAACTAAATAGCCTGTCAGTTCATTAGTAATATGTTCCAGGGATTACTTTGCATTATAGATTGTAGTGATGTGCAACACATCACAAATTAATTTGGACATATGATTGCATTCTCAACATTTTTAATTTTGCATTTTTGTTGATGGTAATATCACTAAAGTTGAACATAACTCCACTAGTCAAATGGCAGTGAGAGATGTATGTATAACCTTGCTGGCAATTTGAAGGCAGCACTGAGTGGGGTTTTAAGAGCACCAGACATCTAGGTCTAAGTGAGCTTGGTATGGGTTAGGACAGAAACACTACAATACATTACATGAAATCCCAATTAGTTTAAATAACACAACAGTCTGTATAGCAATACAGTATCATCTTTTAAAAATGCTGGAATGTGAATAACCCCAAATTGTGTTTTACTGTCAGTGTTGTTTTGTGGCAGTTGTGTACAAATTGTAATCATTATAGTCAATACCTTTCTTAAATTGGTTTCTTGAATTTAGTAAATGTGTGCCAGTGCTATATTTATGTTCTTATTCTTTGTTATCGATGCATGGAGTTGGACATTAATACATATACAAAATTAAACGAATCATTACTCTCTCCTGTCCAGTTAATAGCTCTCTGTAGACTAGGCAGTGATTTGAAACACACAGTTAAATTACAAGAATCTGGCTTTCATCCACCTACTCATGCCAACCCTCATCTGCAGGTTGTTTACCACACAAGCATAGGTCTCTTTGGACCCTGATTCTGTCTTATTACTTTCTCATATATTTCACAATTTTTCCACACTCCTTTGCTTTTCCCCTTTGTCTTCACTTACCAGAAGCAGAACATTGCATCACCAAAAGCTGGACATAAACATTCATGGCGAGTACACTTACCTAGTTCAGCTTTCTATCTGCTATTCAAATAAAAGTTTAAAGAGATTCATTGTCCTTTCATTTTCAGAATGTTAAAGTCACAAACTGTGATATGAAGACATGCAGTCTGACTAGTTGGCTCGGTATTTAATGAAAAAATTAAGTTTTTTACAACATTAATGCATTTTTTGTTTAGTTTAGGATGGTTGCCTGAAAGTGTGTTCTCCCAGCAAAAAAATAATTTACTTCCCTTTTAGTTAATTTGAGATGGAAAATTTTTGTTTAGACTCTACATGCCAGAGGAAGCTATCATCATAAGCAATTCCTTTATGTCAACCTTGGTGTAAATGGGGGCAGTCTGTTCATAATTCCTATTTAAATGTGATGCTTATATTAACATTGCAAAATATCTTCACTTAATCTTCTAAAATAAAGCTTTAATACCAATTAATAAAATAACAGTTCGTTCCTGCCAATATTAGTTTATTATTGCCAATATATATTAAAATGCAGGAAACATTTTTCATTATCAGCTGACAGAAATACTTCAGAAAGCAGTCATAATATGACAAATTAAAAGTCATATGCAGAATATAAAATGTAGTTTACATTTTAAGAAAAGATAATTCACATTTCCCAGAAACTTGTGCAACATACACAATAAGTATCCACATTGTTGGGATATCCCAATTTAAAGAAGAACTTCTGTATTTCAATAGTAAGTTTGGTCTGAGCTTTAAGAAAAAACTTATTTCAGTAATCGGGTTAGAAAATGGCTTTGAGCACTATGGGACTTAACATCTATGGTCATCAGTCCTCTAGAACTTAGAACTAATTAAACCTAACTAACCTAAGGACATCACACAACACCCAGTCATCACGAGGCAGAGAAAATCCCTGACCCCGCCGGGAATAATCGGGTCAGACCAGACCTACAACAAAAAAACTTAATATATTTCAGCAGTCAGGCTAGGCCTGAGCTTTAAGAAAAAACTTAATTACTACAATCATTCCCTTAATAGTTCCATTACGTTGGATCTCAGATTAAGAAAATCCTACACACTATGCTGCAGTAAACAGTCGCGCACCTTCAAAAGTCTGAAGCTGACTGGGATGATTGCGTAGCTGGTGATGGAAAGGTAGCCTGAAAAGAAATTGAAATCCACATTAACATTACTGAAAACCTTTATTTCTAAATTATGGATTACTAAGTTTGTTGCACTAATACTGGGTTAATGTTGGGGAAAAATGTTTGTGTAACATGGCTTTTCTTATCCATTTCTGTATCGAAATATTCAATGACGGAATGAAACTCAAAGTGGCTCCACATTTGTGTGTATTTACATCTTTATATTGTAATTAGCTACTTAAAGTCATAATATGTATATGCCACACCTTAAAAAAACGCTTAGATAACTAATAATAAAAAATATAGGCCTAGTTAATTGTTACAATTTAGATGTCATGTAATGAGAATTTTACTGTACATGCAAGACATACTGGACCAAAGAAACGAAATGCCATGATGTTAATAACCTAACATCTAAACAAGATTAGCAAACAGTTTGAACGTGAGTATATTAATATGGGTGATAATACCAGATGTAGTTTTTCTGCCTAGATGGTGTTATAGTCAGGACTGAGATTTTAAGCTAGTGGGGAACTTGAGGCAACTGCCAATCAGGAAGTTGTGTTAACACAAGATATGAGCACTTTTACCCATCAGCAATTATTCCATAATGTACTAATGCCACTGCTTTGGAACAAGACGTGTTGTGAACTATGTTTGAACATTCACATTTGCATGAGAAAGTCACAAGCCAATGGAAATATGCAATGCTGCTTGCACAGAAGGGAACATCATGTACACACATCAATTTTTTTTTCGAATGAAACAGAATGTGTAAACACTTTATAACTGATTTGCAGTGTATCATTCAGCTGGCTTGCTGTGTAATGGAATTATCCACACCAAGTTCAAGGTGTGGAGTAACTTCAGTTTTTTCAATAGCAATGTCTACAAATTATTCCACGTGACAGTCACATCAAATCATAATTAAGTATTTTCTTTTTCTTTAATTATACTAACAGAGCTACCTTCAGATAAAATAAGAATTATTTTAAAAATGGTGCCAGAAACTTGCATGCCATAGCCTTTATCAATACTAGATGTGAGGTCAGTCTGGAGGCAGTTTTCAGTTGCAATTTCTTATTTCTTTTGTGGATTGTTTCGGTCTTTACACCACCATTAGCACACAGTATTAAATTTATGCAAGTTAGCCAATAGCACTGTATGTCCAGCAGTGCTCCCTCAAACTTAAAAATGTTAAATAAATAATAATTACTTTATTCCTTAATATGCTCTTTGGGGAAAGGAAAGTTGCTAGATAAATTTCAAAATGCCATACATGACTTTAGATATGTAATACTTACCATTTCAGAAATTTCTACTGTCTTTAAAAATTCCTTGCTTTGCTTAGAGTGTGGTCTTTGTCTTCCCCCCGGATGACATCTGCGACCTGCCAACTTGTTTTTTCTTCTGCTTATTGCAGTGGGCTGAACGGGAATATAGTTACCACGATTTTTTCTAGATTTTCCTGTAACAAAAATTAGAATTCATACAATATTGAATTACTTGCCATAACATTTATATAAAAGTATGTTTTACTTACCTTCAGCAAAATTTGCCAAATAAGATGCACATGCAGATGGGGTTTTAAGCTATCTCAATTTTTCGCACATGACTTCAAGGCCTTTCCTCATTTCCTCAGGGGATTTATTTGAAAAATCTATGAGACGAGCTTTTATCTCGTCGATTAAATTATTATTTCTATTGTCTGGAACTGTCTCCATGTGAAGTGTCTCTGGCATCTCTTCTTGGCTTTCACAGAGCAAACCTGTGTCCATTTGCTCCAAACGTTCCGAAGAACTTGAAGCCCCTGCATTCTGAGAGCAATACAGAGGCTCTAGCCACCCTTCAGGAGGCTCCTCATTTGTAGCAATAAAATAATACAGTCTGCGTATACTGTCATTATCAGTCATCTCCCTGTAGTTTCCTGATGGTAAAACAGTACTGCCCCAGTCTATATGTTTGCAGATCTTCCCTGTATTGCCTTGGCAACAAGTGCAAACAAGAACAGCCATATTAACAATGTAATAATGATTCTCCCTTTCTTCACTGGGAACGAGCAGAACATCCTCATTGACTTGTCTGATTTTTGCAAGAATCTCCTGTGAAGGAGCCTTTATAGGCCTACAGAAAGACTTAGGACTTGCTCCATTAGCAGCATCAAGAAGTCTCCTCTGAAAATACAAATTCACCTTTGTGAGAAAAAAGTCCACCATCTGAACCACATTGAAGGCACGCACCCTCTCAAAAATCATGTCCTTTAAAATTCTCATGAAGGCCTCACTTATATTATTTGTGTTGTGCCCTTCTATAAGCATACCTCGCCGATGTGAAAGGGTCCACAGTTCTCTCCTATCCCAATACCCTTCCAAGTATTTCAATAAATTTTGATGATTTTCACCGATGTTCGCTTTTGTTACATTATAGTTTACCACTGCTTCATTTTTTGTTTGCGCAAACATTATTTTTTTGAAATTCTGGAAGAACTCACACTGTTTTTGCTGTGGTATAGCATTTTTTGCTTTGAGAAGCCAGCGCCACACTGCCTGCAGGACATGGAATATACACAACAAAGTTTTTGTGTTTGGGAAGCACCTTCTAATTGCATTTTGTTCTGACTGGCTGTCGTCAGTCAGAAACACACTTGGGCCATTGATGTTTCCCCCAAAAATATTTTCCCCCACTATCTCTTTCAGCAACTCTAGTCCCATTTCTATAACTCCGCAGCTTTCTGAAGACATAATCAGAACTCCTAGTGGTAAACCTCCACACTCACTGTGAGTAAGTAAAACGAACACTCTGCTGCTATCATGATCCAGAGAACCAGTGGAATCCATAAATACAAGTTTTGAAGCAGCTTTTACATGAGTATGGACTTTTTGCATCAGTGGTGAGCAAATGCTGAAAAACAATTATACAAATATTAATAGTAGCTAAATGTATATGCATAAAGTATTCATCAGACTACAAATTTGTAAATATACTCTTACCATACTGTATAATCATCATCTTTCTGAATCATCTTGGCACACACAGCTCCAACTTCGCTGTTGTATTCCTCTAACCTCTGTTGTAACAGCTGCTTTCCTTCTTTGTTGAAGTCTGTTGGCCCATACTTTTTCTTAAAAACTTTGTTGAACAAATAGTGGCAAAAGTTGTAATCAGGACACCTGCTTCTGTCTGCAAGGACTAAAGGGTAATCTGAACAATTCAGCTGAATTTCAACCTTTATTGACTCAAGAGCAGTGGCTGGTGAATGACCTCTTTCAAACAGGGATATTAATTTTTCTTTGACATCACTTGATGGTTGCCTAAATCTTAAAGCAGCAGCACTCTCAACACTGTGGTTATGACCCAACACCAAGTTAACCTCACATGGCATTTCCTTGTAGAGCATTGCTTTCTCTACAGACTTACCTATGTATCTATCATGCACAGCGTGAATTGTCACTGTCATTTTTGATGGACAGTTAGTGTTTTTTGTTGCCCTTTGCACTGAACCATGAACTTTTATACTGCGAGTATTGTGGTGACAGACCAGCCTTTGTTTGAAAACAACATACTTTCCTGATGCAGGTTCAGTGCACCTTATTGTATAAGTTGTTTTTGTCATGTTTTCAAACTGTGCCAACAACTGTCCAAACTCCTCCCTTGTTTTAACATCAACAAGGATGTTTAAAGATTTAATTTCTTGCACATTACAATCATTTCTGTGCAGCTCCAACACACGTGTTTTCCACTGCGGGAGAATTTCCTGTTAAGAGAGAAGAGCATGTATTACTATCACTTCTGTACTTGGCTTCATTTAAATTATTTCAGAATTTTCCTCCCTACAGTAACATTCATTTGATATAATAAGTGCAGCAGGTATGTAGACACATGGTAGACCAGACCACAATTTCATAAAAACCACCAATAAATACACATTTTACCTTGGGTAGGGAGGGGTAAAAACAAAATAATATTTAAACTTTCGAAATTTTGGGTGAAAAGCTTTTGTACTCGTCAGAATATGGTTAAAAGTGTTTCATATTCACACAAACATTTCACTGAAAAAAGAAAAAATACTTGGGGGGCACAAAAAAAGACCTAGTGACTAAACTGAAGAAAGTGCCTACACAGGTGACAGAACAATAAAAGTATGGGGCAAGATAAAAAGAATTCATATAACGGTCTATTAGACATATCTATGTCAAACAAATTAATGTATTATAAGTTTTGAGGAAAAGGGTAGATTTTTATACAGAGGAAATATTAACTATGTCCATTAATGTTACAAACAGTATTTAAACTAATAGTTTTGGCCTAAACAAATTTTTCTAGACACTTCAGTCTGATAGTTCCAATTCCAAATCTTAAGGGAAAGACAAATGGACATGTTGGTGTGCTCCTATAGATTATTTAAAATTTCTGAAGTTTCTGGGTGATTAGAGCTGGGTGTTTGGTAAAATCTGAAAACCAATCCTTACTGGCAAAACTTCTTTTCTCTGGTAAATATGCTTTCTGTAGTACCTGAACAAACTCAGCAACAAACTGTTTTACCTTGAATGAAGTTACAGGAAGGCCCATGTAGCCAAGCAAGTATATTCATCTTTACTGAGAACAGATCTTTGTGTATTCAGAACTTTTTAGTATTACTCTCAGATACCAGTGGTATGTTTAAATTACAGTTGAGTAACAATTTTTATTTACACCTGGCATTAATTTTAAACTACCACAGCATACTCTGTGTCTTTCTCTTAAAGGTTGCAGTTTAATGTAATTTCTAGGCATTCAACACTACTGACAGTCTAATGATTTCCAAATTGAAATACAGAGAGTAAACAAAAAAGTTACTAATTTTTTTAAAAAAAAGCAAACACTATTTGTAATTAATCTGAACTTAGGACGCAGTCAGCTGCTCAAGATATGATTGCCTTCTGTTTACTCCACTTTTCCTCCACCTTTCCAAACAATGGAAAAAACAACTCACAGTTTAGTATACAAATGTGTTTTATAATTCCAGTACACAATGTTAATAAGTTTTAGCTGATTCTGAAACTTCTTACACATATACATGTTTCACATATATGTGAAACATAAAGAAAAAATGGCCTACGAAAAAAGCCTTCTTTTAAAGAATCATTAAGTCTATGTGGGTAACAAGAAACATAAAAACCAAATTAGTACAGAAACATGTATTAAATGGTAATTTTCCAGTACTGAGAAATGAAAATCTGTCAAAATAGGTATACCGCTGTTTTATATTACGATTTGCGAGCGCTGTTTCATACAGTTATTAAATCTCCTGCTTACTATCACACCATTTAAATTACTGGAGTCCACAGCAAGATTTTTAAATGAGGATTTCTGATCAGGTAAACAAGTTGGCTGTACCTTCACCTTATTTCCTTCCATAATTTACTCTAATAATAGCTATTTTTACCCGATCGTGCTTATTTTATTTTTACCCTACCAATACCCTTATCTTTTCATGTTATATTTGATCCCCGCAATTCTATAATCTTAAGTAGCCAACATTACCAAGTTGCCAATAACAACTGTCAAGTGAGCAGTCTGGATTAATAGCTTCAAAAAGCAAGCAGAGAATACACCCACTTGAGAAATAGTATTAACTATTTCACTCTGCCTTTCGTTCGCCGACAGCATTATCATTGAAAGCAATGAATTTCAACGCTTAAAAAAAACATTAAGTGCAGAAAATTCATACTAAATATGGTAGTTACAAGTACGTCAGCCTTTCGCTCGTCCACAACACTATCTTCGAACGAAATCATTTCGAAAATACGGTGCGGAGGACACGCTGACGCAGGAAACGCATACACATGCAAACACAATAGGGAGTAGTGACTAACACAAAATTTAATTTCGCGCGCGCTCGTCCACAACACTATCTTCGAACGAAATCATTTCGAAAATACGGTGCGGAGGACACGCTGACGCAGGAAACGCATACACATGCAAACACAATAGGGAGTAGTGACTAACACAAAATTTAATTTCGCGCGCGCGCGCCTGATGCACAGCACTTCTTCATTGGTAGTCGTCTGCTGGCTTCTTATTGGTCGCTAGCTACAGCGCTCGGACAGTGTGGAGGGGGGATGGCTAGGCCCCGGGTCAACTGCTCTGATCGTATGTTTAATATTGTTTGAAGAAATACTTTGCCTTTCCAAACTTAACTGCGAGAACTTTCCCGCGAGAATGTTTACCTTATGATCAACCTCTTGTCTCTCCTTTATGTTATTTATGGATTTATCCAAATTTTGGATGTCCTTCGGGATATTGTCTTGTGATTGCCTCAAATCCTGCATATCTGCTGGCATCTTATTTACTTGTTGCTTTAATTCATCCTGAACTTCAGCTAATACCGGAATTACCGCCATAGAACATTGCATCTGTTCTTTCCTTGAACTATCTGTGGGATTGACTCGACCTTCTCTCTAATAGTATCAAGCTTAGTAGCAACATACTCGCTTAGCTCTAGGCGTAACTTCTTCGCATTTTCATTACACTGCTGAGTGACTTGCTCAATTTGAGCAGCTTATTTTAATTGTGTCTTGTCATTCTGAATTTTCAATTCTTCCGCAATTTTATTTAATTTATCATCAAGTTTCTGAAAACTGTCTACTAATTTATTATTTAATTCCGCTTGATTAGCTTCTAATTGCTCCTGGACTTTCACTTGATTGGCTGCTAATTGTTCATTCAATTCCCTTTTAGTCTCTATTTGCGCTTTAGTTAAGTCTGTTACATGTTTGGCTAACAGTGTTAACTGCTGCATGATTACAGTCAATGGGTTTATTTCGTCCTGCTCAGATGACATCGAAACACTTAAGCTTTGTTGTGGGGCCTGACTAATGCTGCCGCTAGGGACTACTTCAGTTAAGCTAGCGAATAATGTTTCACTAACCTCAGAAACAGCTGAGGGCTGTTGTGATTCGCTCTGCTGTTGCACTGCCATTTTATAAGCCGCCCTAGTAAGAACCATTAATACACAGAACAACAAATATATAAAGTCACTCGCATCTGAGTTAATAATGTCACTGGCCTAAACTGTGCATAATACTCACTTATAATAAACACTTCCTGTCTAAAGTTCAACCCAACATTCACTTAATCAATCTGATTCAAACCGATAGACATTTAAATAGTTATTCTAAATTTCTATCTACAAAAATTTAATTGTATATTGTCTGGCCTGAACGACGTTCTCGTAAGTTATGGCGAAATTGTGACTTCTGGAAGAGGCCTCGTCTTCTATTCTCTCGTGCATATGCAACATAAAATTCACACAATGTTTAGTAATGCTCAAAAATGTGTCCTGTCACGGTCGCAAATTTAATATTTTTTTTGTGGAATCTAAAATTTAAAAACCTCTCTCACACCGGCCTGATTTAGCTTCACTGATCAGGATAGTAAAAACATGCGTATGTTAAGGGAATTTTCATTCACAAAGCAGGCTTATCACATTCACACAGTTCAATACTGTTCTGTTCTGATTAAATTGAGCTTACTAAAATTCCATAAGGCAGTGAAGCAATTTCGAAGTCTCGGTGCGACGAAAATTGTCAGTCGGTCTCCTGGAAGCATTTGTAATAATTATTAACTTTCGGTGATCACATGGGGAGGACCGGAGATCTGCTGGTAAGACCGTGTTAGCCCGTTTATTTGAAGTAACTGGATATCTTGAGCATACAAAACGGCAGGTTCGTCCAGTGTAAATCAGACGTTCCCCACTGATCCCGTGCAACACAGCGTAGTAAGCAGACACTGTCAATAATAATCAGTTAAATAATACGCGAACACACTTACTTTAGTTTACTTCATGTATTAAATTCCTTCTCATACAGAATCTCATCAAGATGGCGACTAGCTCAACAATACATACATATACATCCTCCTTATTTCATGACTAATTGGCAAGAAGTCCTTCATTCTTTTCATAAGAGAAAACATAGATAGCAGAGAAGCTATTCCATGGAGTAAACGGACGCTCAAAGAAATAATTGGGCTTGAAACTACTTTGCATTGATAATCGGTAAGATAAGAAGAGATATTACGAGATATGTACTGAGTTATATAATTTATAAAATTTCTGAAAATATCGCGTAGAGACCGCTGCAAGAGACATTACACCTGCCACCTTCAGGATTTAAAAGATAGTATTCCAGTCAACATTGTCAAAAGCCTTTTCTGTGTCTACAAATTATGGAAACGTATGTTTGTCTTCCCTTAATCTATCTTCTAAGATAAGTTGGAGGGTCAGTATGGCCTCGCATGTTCCTACATTTCTACAGAGTACAAACTGATCTTTGCCGAGGTCGGCTTCTACAAGTTTTTCCATTCACCTGCAAAGAATTCATGTTAGTATTTCGCAGCAGTGACTTATTCAACTGGTACTTCGGTAATTTTCACACCTGTCGAAATCTGCTGTCTTTGGGATTGGAATTATTATATTCTTCTTGAAGTCTGAGAGTATTTCACCTGTCTCATACATCTTTTTCACCAGACGGTAGAGATTTGTCATGACTGGCACTCCCAAGGCTATCAGTAGTTTTAATGGAATGTTGTCTACTCCCAGGGCCTTGTTTCGATATCGGTCTTTCAGTTCTCTGTCAAATTCTTCACGCAGTATCATACCTCCCATTTCATCTTCATCTACGACCTCTTCCATTTCCTTAATATTCCCCTCAAGTACATCGCCCTTGTATAGATCATCTATATACTCCTTCCACCTCTCTGCTTTCCCTTCTTTGCTTTGATGTGGTTTTCAATCTGAGCTCTTGCTACTCATACAGGCGGTTCTCCTTTCCCCAAAGTTCTTTTTAATTTTCCCGTAGGCAGTACCTATGTTACCCTAGTGATATATGACTCTACATCCTTACGTTTGTCCTCTAGCCATCGCTGCTTAGCCATTTTACACTTCTTATTGATCTCAGTTTTGAGACATTTGTATTCCTTTTCACCTGCTTCAATTATTGCATTTTTCTGCATTTTTATATTTTCCCTTTCATCAATTAAATTCAATACCTCTTCTCTTACCGAAGGATTTCAAGCAGCCCTCTCCTTTTTACCTACATGATCCTCTGCTGCCTTTACTATTTCAGCTGTCAAAGCTACCTATTCATCTTCTATTGCACTTCTTTCTCCTGTTCTTGTCAATCGTTCCCTAATGCTCTCTCTGAAAGTCTCTGCAACCTCAACTCTTTCATCTTATCCAGGTTCCATCTCCTTAAATTCTTATCTCTTTGCAGTTTCTTCAATTTTAATCTACACTTCATAACCAACAAGTTGTGTTCAGAGTCCCCATCTTGAAATCATTGTTCCGAAACCTCCGTCTTTCCATTATATAATCTATCTGAAACCTTCTCTAGGCCTCTTCCAAGTGTGCAGCCTTCTTTCATGATTCTTGAACCAAGTGCTAGCTATGATTAAGTTTTGCTCTGTGCAAAATTCTACCAAGCGGCTTCCTCTTTCATTCCTTACCCCTAGTCCACATTCATCTACTACTTTTCCTTCTATTCTTTTTCCTATTACTGAATTCCAGTCCCCCATGACTATTAAATTTTCGTCTTCCTTCACTATGTAAATAATTTCTTTTGCCGCATCATATATTTCTTCAATCTGTACAGCACCTGGGATCTAGCTGGCATAGAAACTTGTACTACTGTGGTAGGTGTGAGCTTCGTGTCTGTCTTGGCTACAATAAGGCGTTCACTGTGCTGTTCGTAGTAGCTCATCCGCACTCCTATTTTTTTATTTATTATTAAACCTACTCCTGCTTTACCCTATCTGATTTTGTGTTTACAGCCATGTATTCATCTGACCGTAAGTCTTGTTCCTCCTGTCACCGAACTTCACTAATTTCAACTATATCTAACTTTAAGCTATTCATTTCCATTTTTAAACTTTCTAACCTACTTGCCCGATTAAGGGATCTGACATACCACGCTCCGATTCGTAGAACTCCAGTTTTCTTTTTCCTGATAAGACGTCGTCCTGAGTAGTCCCCGTCCGTAGGCTGCGTAATATTTTATCCAAAAGGATGCCATCGTCATTTAACCACACAGTACAGCTGCATGGAAGCCCATTTTGGTTAATGTTACAAGGCCAGATCAGCCAGTCATCCAGACTGTTGCCCCTGCAACTACTGAAAATCTGCTGCCTCTCTTCAGGAACCACGTGTATCATTTTATAAATTCTGTAATGTAGTCGATTTTTTTACAATGGTCATCTCTTCATGTGTAGGTGGGAGACTGAAGTCTCGTTAAAAGACCTCAAGGCAACGAAAAAACCCCTGATTACTGATTCAACTCGCGATTCATGTCAGTAGAACTCTCACTCTCGCTACCACCTGTCCTGCGGTATACCATATCAAATTGATTGACTAGTTAAATTGATCATTAGAGTCCCTTTCATTGGCGAGTAATTTTTTTCTTGCAGTTGGATTACACTCAATGGCGAATCTCGAATCTCTGGAGGGGGGGGGGGGGGGGGAGGAGGGAGGGGGGCAGGTGATCACCCTATTGAGAACCGACATGTAAAGCTGACTGCAGAACGATTCCACAGCCACCAACATTCATGTCGCATAAGGACCACAAAGATAAGATACAAGAAATAAACACTCATGTGAAGGTATATGGACAGTTTTTTTTCTCTCGGTCTATTTGCAAGTGGAAGAGGAAAGAAAATGAATGGTGGTTGTACAGGTATTCACTCCGCTACGTACCATACGACAGCCTGTAATTTATTGATCCAGATGTAAATTTACTCTCCCTGTTAAGATGTCAGTTCGCCCATTTATAGACAAATAAAAGTTACAGAAGAATGTTGTTTCTTATTTATCAAGAAAACGAAAAACGAAACTACTGCTGCTGCATGTCTCTCAGTGGAAACCTTCGTAATAGCTACTAATTTTCTCACTGCAGTTACTTCGCGTGACGTATGTTAGAGGTTGTAATATATCTGACCTCACTACTTAGAAGCTCACCTCTAACTCAGAGTATCGCTTACCTGCCGCTTTCTCACGAATCTGTCAGTCATCAGTATATAGCATTTGAATTCACCTGACTTCGACAAATGCCGGCCGGTGTGGCCGAGCGGTTCTAGGCGCTTCAGTCTGGAACCGCGCCACTGCTACGGTCGCAGATTCGAATCCCGCCTCGTGCATGGATGTGTGTGATGTCGTTAGGTTCGTTAGGTTTAAGTAGTTCTAAGTTATAGGGGACTGATGACCTCAGGAGTTAAGTCTCATAGTGCTCAGAGCCATTTGAACCATCTGAACTTAGACAAATAAGGTATGTCCCCCGCCAAGTCATAGACTGCTGCTAATTCTCTCGAAATCCTATCACGTTCCGACAACACTGTTCCGTTAGTCAGAAGGCTGTCTCTAGTCCTCTACTTGTCACTGACTAGGTAGAGAGCTGTCACAATGACATAAGTAGCACACAAACGTACAAGAGGAAATTCATAATCATGCAGAGTACACGCAGATTGTACTAAGGAATTCAGAAGCATAACGCACAGTTCATGGACATCGAATGACAGTCTATAATGTCCCCTTGTACATGTCCTAATCTCCTTTATCGTATTCCTGTGACTACTACCTACAAATACCGTTACGTAATGGTGCCAGATTCTTCGTTGACAGAATAGCACATCTTCCTCTCTCTTCTCGTTATTTTAGTATCTTCCAAGAAGTAAAACTACGAACTATAAAAACTTCGCTAACGTCACTTGGGAAACAATTCCATAAGATTTTACCGCGTCTCTCTCTACGATAACAAATACCGTCTGCGTGTTCACATCTACCACATTTGGAGATCCCATAAAATATACATGTTTTGGTTCACTGGAGCAGATGGCCAGTGACCGAAGTCACTTCCACGGACATGTGTAAAGTTCTGTAGCCTGTACTGGAGGAAGACCGTATCCCACAGACGATCAGTCACAATAGAGGGTTCTTGTGTTGTTGTTTCATAAGCAGTTTGATACATTGTTTTTCTGTGCTCTAATACAGTGAAGCAGTGTATGACTCCAGCTGTGCACACAGCCTTACATTTTGTTTTTTTAGCATTACTTTAAGGTCTGACAAAGGCCGATGTTTGTTATCGACAAAAATGTGGAAGACATCGCAATATGTGGAAGCTGGAAGATTTTGCGGCATTGTGGAGAGTTTACAAACAGGTGTCTGAAGGTGATGACCTCTACATTTTAATCTCATCGACCACAGTGACGGTGTAGCAGATCTCTCAGTGCGTTGATCAAGAGAACTGTTCCCTCATATTGGCGGGGCATATCACACCCAGCTATACGATCAATGTTTCAGTGTCCTAGGTGGCGGTCATCATGAGCGCCAACTCTTTCGGCACTGTATTTCGTGTTTATGCCTTACAAGGCATAACCACATGTGGAGCAAAGGGTATTCTGCAGGACTTAAACCTACAGAGCATGGATAGTATGGTCCATCAGTTGTCAATCACATCAATAGAGGAATGGAAAGATTATCATACGACCAAGCGAGCATATAAGTACCCTCGCCATTCCACTTTTTTGCCGTATTTACCTCAATTTTCTGTATTTTCCATCAATTTTCGTAATTTTACAAGTTTTTTTCTATTATTTCTATACATTTTGCCCAAATACTCGAGGTCCAAACCACCACTACCGACGACTTGACACGTCAACAAAACGTCTCATTATGTAGATGTGATCCTATCAGCCAATGACATTGCAGGTTGGTTCTCAATTTCTGTATCATTGTTAAACCACATCCTCCATTACTTTGCGAGTGTCATACACATGTGGACATATTGCGAACCCAATAAACTGCTCTCAACACATTATACACTATTGCTTCTTAGTGCAGGAAATAGCCATCAAAAGAAAGGTGATGCTAAAAGTACATTTCTTGCCCGCACACTTTATAAATTCAGTAATATTTTATTACAATGTGCCATCTCCTCATATATGGATAAAGCGTATTGGTGATATAACAGACAATTAGGAAGAAGAAGAAACATGGTTTATGCATGGGAGCTCCCGATGGAAGGAGTTTGAAATATTTTACGTAACTCACTTGTGCTAACAATTCTATAGTATTGTTGTAGTGTTTAAATTCCATACAAAACGGTACTGGAAAGAGAAAAATGATCATAAACATACATTCCTAAGGATACATGGTTGTGCACTTAAGCATGTTATAGCAGAGGGGTTTCCAATGCATCAGTAGCATGGAATGAAAAATTGTTAACACTCCAATGCTAGAAATATATTTCAACACATGATATACATCCACTCTGCAAGTTTTCTATCCCACTTCCTATGGTGAGAAACTTTAAGACATTAAAACCTCTACCTTTCACACCAAAAAAAAGGACAATAAAATAAAATAATAGAAAAATTATTAGTGATACATGCACTATAAAGCATTCCGGAGGTGTATAGCATCCACTGTTCACATCTGATTACAGTTCGCAACTAACTCTATGCTGGTATCAGTCATATAAGATGATCAACAGCAAAGGAGAATGCATGAAACGACGACGTCTTATGAGGAAATAGACAAACGCATAACAGCGGTGTTTTGTATGTTGCATTACAAGCCACACTGCATTAACTGTGTGGACAGAGTGGTGGTGGTGGTTTTTGGGGGAAGGAGACCAGACAGCGAGGTCATCGGACTCATCGGATTAGGGAAGGACGGGGAAGGAAGTCGGCCGTGCCCTTTGAAAGGAACCATCCCGGCATTTGCCTGGAGCGATTTAGGGAAATCACGGAAAACCTAAATCAGGATGGCCGGACGCGGGATTGAACCGTCGTCCTCCCGAATGCGAGTCCAGTGTCTAACCACTGCGCCACCTCGCTCGGTGTGTGGACAGAACAACGTATTCTACACACAACTGTCAAGCAAATGTATACACAGGGATTGCAGTGCCTTACAAACTCCTGTCTCTAACTTAGAAACGCTGCAGTTATGAAACTGAAGACTCGATTTGTGTCCAAGCTGTGGCATGGAAATGGAGTACTTCGCACCCGTCTTGCCAAAATAGGTTTCCAGTAGTTTTCGTTGACATGATTCATCACACATGAGTTGGAAGGCCTGTGTTCAGCGTCGTATGGGGAGGTTTGCTGTTAACTATTGCATGTGATAGCGCTGCAAGTCTCACGCAGAAAAGCTTTATTAAAGTCTATAAAGTGGTTGCCTATAAGTCTGGAGTCACTCTTTGGTTTGTTGTCCGACTTCAATAAACCTATTACTCTACATTTAGTGGTCATCCATATTTAGTCATGTTCCTCTTGCTATCACACTCTCGTTCCTGTGCACAGGAATTTTCCTACGCCAAGTACACATGCAAATACTCCCTCATTCACCCTCATTTTCCAAGCGGTTCAGAGTATTTTACCTCAGATTATAAGTATTTTATGACATTTTGCAATGTAACCGATTTCTGTCACTTCTGCTCATGCGATCATAACATTTCTTCTGACCATATATTGTAAAACCGCTTGTAAATCAAGTACAGTTGTCAACATCTAGCCGCCCGGTGTGTCCAAGCGGTTCTAGGCGCGTCAGTCTGGAACCGCGCGACCGCTACGGTCGCAGGTTCGAATCGTGCCTCGGGCATGGATGTGTGTGATGTCCTTAGGTTAGTTAGGTTTAAGTAGTTCTATGTTCTAGGGCACTGATGACCTCTGATGTTAAGTCCCATAGTGCTCAGAGCCATTTTGTCAACACCTAGCTCCACTGCGCTATTTTTCTGTATATATGTTGCGTGTATTCGGTCTGTGAGTTCGTGGGACACACAGCTTACTTGTGAAATCACGTTCATTCAAATGCTATATATTCAAGACTGGAGGATTTGAGAATACGGCAGTAAGCGATAGTCTGACGAAAGGGGAGTTTCTTCTATGTATTGAGATTTAAATATATCACAGCCTCTGACATACGTCACACAGAACGTCTCCAGTGAAAAAATTAGTGGCTAATAAGAACGTTTTCACCAAGAAATAATAAACAGCAAAAGTTTCATCTTTTGTTTTCTCAATAAATAAGAGACAATATTCTTCTGTGAGTTTTTTGGGCCTGTAAATGGATGAGCTGATATCTTAATAGGTAGAGTAAATTTACCTCTTTATCTATACGTACCCTCGCAAGGTGTCATATGATGCGTGGCAGAGGTGTACCCTACACCCTTCTAGTCATTTTCTTTTCTATTCCACTCGCAAAGGGAGTGAAGGAAAGAGAGACAGTCTACGAGGGTTGGAACATAAATAATGGCGCCTGATGTACTGTTTTCAAAGACTGTGCAGAAGTTATAAATTTTGTGATGGGAGATTATGCACTACACAAAAGTGCCGTAGTGCATAAAAGAGTTACGTATTATTACACTGTGATTGTTAAGGTAAGATAGAGAAACAAATATACATCGACAAATATGCCGGAGGTTAATGACAGAGAAAAATACAGGAATAGATTAGAAGGAGTAATTATCTCCAGAGGGTTGTAAATCGATCCTCAGCGGGTCAGAAATCAATTAGCATAACAGTAGGTTAAGGGGTGGAGGAGGATAATTTGCCTCTGAATGTATGGTTGCCCTGAATGTCTGTAAGCTGCACAAACAAAGTGTCATACAAATATCTTTACCCCATGACTAGTGACAGCGTTTTCCAAAAGGAGAACTGTCTTGTATTGGTTTGAGATTCATGATAGTGAACTCGCTCTGATGTTTTGGTCGCCCAGAAACTGTCGGACGTGAAGTCCATGCCCACAAACCCTCGGCCCATAATTAACCGTAATTGTGTTGCCTGAACATAGGCATCTCATGGTAAAAATCTATCAATGATTTGTTGAATCCATGCCATGTAGAATAGCTTCTGTATTCCATTCCAGATATAGAATGCTATTTAGATGGTTCAGATGGCTCTGATCACTGTGGGACTTTACTTCTGAGGTCATCAGTCCCCTAGACTTAGAACTACATAAACCTAACCAACCTAACGACATCACACACATCCATGCCCGAGGCAGGACTCGAACCTGCGACCGTAGCAGCAGCGCGGTTCCGGACTAAAGCGTCTAGAACCGCTTAGCCACAACAGCCGGAAATGCTATTTACAAGCTGGTCATAATCGGAGGATTTCCAAGGCAATGTAGGGAAGAGAATTTTAGCATGAAAGGAGGAAGGATAATGTGAACATATAAAGTATTATCATCCCTCATCCTTTGGTATCATATATATTACCGCAGGTTTATATGTTTCGATTCAGTCTACGTTGACGCCATCTAGTTGAGCCACTTGAGTCGTATGTCGTATGGTACGTCCTTGCACCCCGTCACTTGATTGACATTCTGAAAGCAGATGGCCGCTGGCATGACATAGAGGTCTATCAATTGTTATTACTTCAGATGCTTTTATATCTTGTTTAAAATGCCTTCCAGTACTTGAAAGCGACATTACTATTACTAACGAACAGTTTTCTGCATGGTATAACCCATGATACTGGGACTCTATAACTACAACTACGTTTGTTAGCCATACCAGTTTGTAGGTGCTCATGAACTACTTACGTCTAATTATCATGCGTCTCACATTAAAATATTAGAAGCGTGTGTTTCCTTACGTTGACAAAGTGTATAATTGAGGTTATATTAATACTGTAATTGTCTGCTGGATTGGCTGAAAATGAAATTCTGGCTCCGATGGAAGTGATAGATCCAAATATTTCTGATGCGGAATGATCTGAAGATGAAGACGATGCTGCTTCAACTTTCCAGGAGGCAAGTCCCCAGCGGATGAGATATCATCAAAATCTGAAGATGTTTCTGTGTCTCATCAGAAATGCAGACTCAAATGTAGTTTCACAGGACGTAAGGGTCTTACCTTCATTAGTTAAACAGAATGCTAGGTATTTTTATACATCACAAGTGATCGGAACTACTTCTTGATTTTTCTAAGTATGTAGTCAAAGAACTATATTAGCTAAGTTGAAGCTTAAATTTGCAACGTAAGAACATAATATGGATTTCCTTTCATGTGTATTATGCAATATTTGAGTCCCCAAGTACCAGAAATGATACCATACGTAAAATCTTACTGCAGGGTGTACTCAGCCCTTGTGAGGCAAACTGAGGAGCTACTTGACTGAGAAGTAGCGGCTCTGGTCTCGGAAACTGACATACGGCCTGGAGAGCGATGGGTTGACCACATACCGCTCCATACCCGCATCCACTGACGCCTGTAGGCTGAGTATAACTCGGCGGTCGGTCGATATGGTTGGGCCTTCATGGCATGTTCGGGAGGAGTTTAGATTTTTTTAGTAAAATCTTATTAAAAATAAAAATTGGAGAAATAAATATATTTTGGGCTAATTTATCCATATAGGAGTCCAGGAACAGACTTTCATTAAAACAGGAGATTATAAGTGCCTTCAAAATGCAGATTATAGAAAGTGCAAAGCTACTGTAACCTGTTTCTCAGCAGACGTCAACGGAAGAAGTTGTAGGCAAAAAATTAATTTTAGTGTCCATCTCATGAGCGGAGTTATGTTAAAGACATTTTGGTTGGTGATTTTTCGATTACCGCCTACAGTCACAAAGTGATGCTCAACGTCAGTGAAACAGTATTTTTTAATGTCGATTAAAAAATCCCACGTTTCTCCCGAATGGAAGTAACATTACCAGTTCGACAGTCGGCACATTGTGTCCATTAATTTAGGTTTCATTAAGAACACTGGGTGCCGACAGCAAGAAATACGAGCACGTTCCCAAGTCAATTACAAATTATAAATCCAATGCGATAAATGCTTTTTTTACTTCATAAGGAATGTATAAATTACCTCAGATAATATACTCATGCACTGTTCCGGACAAACTAATTAAATTGAGAAAGGCAACATTTGCCTGAGGATTAGAGACAAAGAACGATAACCTCCTGTAGCGCACTTTGTATCAACTTCGTAATTACAAAGCCCATTTAAAATTATGTTGCTCTTTTCGGTGATCAAAGGACTTTCCGTATTCCCTCGAAAGAAACTGTAAAAGAACTGTCATCCACAGGGCACTGCAAAGCAGGACGTGCAAACGTATGACTTAATTTTCCTTCAGTTCTTTCTATTACACATTTGTCTCGTGAAGCTGTGTTCCGTCTTTGCAATTACATGAAAGGCTAATTGTTTCTTGCCATATGCGCTTCGCTTCTATTATTAACAAAGCATCTTCAGTGGCCTGTAACGTATGTTTGGTATTTTATATATAATAAACGTTTTATATATTAGTTGCAAGTACGTTACAACGTTACATTTTCTCGTGTTATTCTCCTGCTTTTCAGGATTGCAACACGAGTATAGTGAGGTTAAATTTTCGTTTGGTGTTGGCTACGAATTCCAATGTTCTTAATTCATGTGTTTCGGCATTGAGATATCTTTACTGTTCTTCATAATCGAGATACTGATTTGACAACATTTATTTCCACACTTCGCTTGTACTTTTCACTGTTTATTGAATGTGCGTGTGTTGCGAACGTCATTGTGTGTTTATGTTTCGTGTTGTTTTTCTGTGGTGTATGCGTGGTTTGATATTTGTTCGTAATTGTTTGTGTGTGTGTGTGTGGGGGGGGGGGGGGGGGGGTGTTCTTGTTATGTGTGAGGGTATTAATCTTTTTGTGAGTGTGTTATTGTTTGTGTGAGTGGATTTTTTTTTCACCATGCTAAAAAGAGCACAAAAGCAAATACCTTTCATGCATATAACAGTAAAGAGGGAGACCAATAATCACGCATTTTACAACTTCAGAAAGCCAACAGTAAGGAACACAGACGTGTCAAGTCCAACCACCCACAAAATCAAAAATTAGCGGTCTACGACACCAGTTAAACGAATTGAATAATGTCCCACTCAGCAAAAAAATATGAAAAAGAGTTACAAAAAATTCGACTCCTAGCCACGAACAATGGTCATAGATACCATATAGCAAAAAGGCTGAACCACAAAATAAAACCACAACTAATGAAAACTGAAAACAAGCAGAGGACACAAACATCACAGAATCCCGCAAACAATGTAGACAGTACAGCACATGCAAACACAAAACAGTAACATCCATGATATGAGTAACAGAAAGAAATGGTACACTTCGGCATACAAACACAAATCAGTACACAGAATATCAAATATAACAAAAGAAACACGGAATGCACAGTGCTTACAGAGTATGAAACGCAGTCACATTTACAGACAGCTATATACAAACCAGATAATACCAGGGTCATGTTCATACCAGTTACAATGTCAAGATTGTGAACTAGTGTGTCTGGGAAGAAAAGTATGATTTTCTAAGCTAGATATAAAGAATATTCCATAATAAACTTGTTGTAGCTGGGATTCACAGTCAAAAAAAGATTTTGAAAGACATCATCTTTACAGCAGTGACTGTTATAAGTTTTTATTATTTTATTTTATGTAATAAAAACTTATAACAGTCACTCGCGTAAAGATATCGTTAAAAAAATTCCATAATAAGCTGGAAGTAGAAAAATAGAGATTCTACTATTTCTAGAGATTTGAAACATCATGGACATTAACCATCCACCATTCAATATGACATGAAAATTACTAGAGCGAAAAATTATAACAGAGAAATCATGACATTACAGGGTTAACTTCCTTACACATAGAACCCTTGTAATTAAAAGAAAGTAATTAATGAGCAGCGACGAAAAGGAATAACTCAGTGATTATGTTAGACACCAACACAATAACAAACAATGTAAAACGTAGCGAGACTATATATAATCCTCCCTCCCGCCCCCCCCTCTCTCTCTCTCTCTCTCTCTCTCTCTCTCTCTCTCTCTCTGACTCACATACACACAAACACACACACACACACACACACACACGCACACACGCAGACCACACAGACATATAACAAATGAAAAAAATACCACACCATATATGCACAAGGCCTACAAAAGACGAAAGATAAACATTGAGTTACAGTTGGAAATATTACGCATTGTAAACACACACACATTTAATACACAGTGAAAAGCGCAACTGAAGTGTTGAAATAAATGTGGTCGAAAAACGTCGAAAATCGATATCTGGAGTACGCAGACCGGGTAAAGACATCTCCAGGACGACATACACGAATTAACAACACTGGAAATCGCAAGTAACACCAAACGATAATTTAACCCCATAAAGATTGTCCTGTAAAAGTTGTTTCTACCCTGTAAAAAAGAATAACCACACAAAACGTAATATTGTAACATACTTGTAAATAACGCATATTTACAAGTCACTGAGGATGCAACATACACAAAAGAAGCGAATGCATATGGCGAAAAACAAATTCCCACTTGATTAGTTGCAAAAACGGAAAATACTTCCATGAATTCTGAAGCAACTAAGGAACGACGAAAAACGAACAAATCACGAACACAAATTTGATTTTCTAAATGTTACAGAACAGCAAAATTTCTCTGTCTTTTCCTAATAGAGAAAACAAATCCATCTACCTTTTATTGTATACTAACATTATACACAAAAATATGTCTATGATGTGAACTTCTGAATTTGATTTCAATTTTACTTTCTTTTTTACGCTTAATTAATTAGAAACTCACGAATGGAAAGGAAGTTAAGCTTAGGAAAGTAGATGATTAATTATCAAACTGTAAAGAGCTAAAAATATCGTCCAGTTGGTATTTTCAGGATTGAAAGAAAACATTTAAATACCGCAAAGCACCTAAAGAGAGGAGTTTGTATACGTGGGTCAGAGAGTGGATTGCGTAAGACTTGCAGACGACATGGTTGTGATGACAGAGAGTGCAAGAGAAATGGAACAAATATTAGATGATCTAAGCACAAAATTAGAAGGATATTGAATGAAGATTAACAAGAAGGAAACGAAAAGCAAGGTAGTTGGAGGAAAGAGGAGAAAATGCCATATGAAAATAGGGGGAGAGGAAATAGAGCAAGTGAATGATTTAAATTACTTGGGAAGCGTAATAATGGATGATATGTATTGAACAACAGAAATTAGGAAAAAAATTGCAATCGCAAAAAAAGGATTCAAGAGGAAACAGAAATCACTCTGTGGACTACTAAACAAGGATCTGAGGAAAAGACTTACCAAGTGTTACATATGGAGCGTTACATTGTATGGTGTGGAGACCTAGACATCGAGGAAGGAAGACGAAAAAAAGATTGGAGGCATTAGAGATGTGGATATGGAGAAGAATGGAAAAACTGAAATGGGAAGACCGATAGTGGAATGAAGAAGTATTAAGAAGGGTTGGAGAAGAAAGAAACATGCTGAAAGTCATTAAAAAAGAGAAAACGGAACTGGGTTGGACATTGTTTGAGGAGAGACTGTTTATTGAAGGAAGGAAAAGAAGGAATGGTGGAGGGAAAAAAGGGAAGAGGAAACAGAAGATATCAAATGCTGGGTAATATCCAAGGAGACAGATATTCAGAAATGAAAAGACTGGCTACGGAGAGACAAAAGTGGAAGAGTCTAAACCTGTACGGCTGAATACCTATTACTACTACTACTGCTACTACTACTACCACCTAACTCTTCAACGCTTTTGTGAAAATACTTAATATAATTAATGTGTCATGAAAAGCAATACATCGAAAATTTTCTCAGTAACACATATAAAGAAAAGTATAATGTAAGAGTGGTAAACTTGAAATACCATGTCTTATGCAGTGTCATCGTCCATGTCAGTACTGGGTCTCTGTAAGGGACCCTCATAAAATGTTTGGAAACTTTGCGACATTCTTTCTTTATTTTGATCACAGCCTCGAACTTATTTCATTCAATGCAATAGCCCCAATGAGGAAGACTAGAGAACTGGGTAGCCTACTTTGCCTTTGAGATTACTGGGCTTTTAGAGCATGACTGAATATACGTTAAGCTGTCCATAAACGTGTATAAGGTCCCTTATGTTGCGCAGCCAATAACAAACCGTATAGTTACTAGACGAAAATTTGACGTTCCCTTGAGCAGCAACAGTCTGCCCAGTGGTTTCACGATTAAAGCAATTTAGCCCTTCATATACATGACTCCACAGTCGCTGCAAACATTATACACTGCTTTTATTTATGGCCGGCCGGGGTGACCGAGCGTTTCTAGCCGCTACAGTCTGGAACCGCGCGACCGTTACGTCCGCAGGTTCCAATCCTGCCTCGGGCGTGGATGTGTGTGATGTCCTTAGGTTAGTTAGGTTTAAGTAGTTCTAAGTTCTAGTGGGACTGATGACCTCAGAAGTTAAGTCCCATAGTGCTCAGAGCCATTTGAACCATTTTTATTTTATTTTTGAAGTATACGTTTTATTTAATGCTTTTGAAATTAGCTAGTTTCGTGTCCTTGGGAATTTTCAAAATATCTGGTCGAAAAATAGAAAAACTAAAATCGAAAATATGCATAAATTTTTCACACATCTCAATGTTTTGCCTCACAGTGAATAGCTGCAGTCAGGTAATATCTTATCATCCACACATTCATGTGGAGGAAGCTTTATCCAATGCCGTCCTTGACAAACGTTTCTTATGATCATGTTGGTAATTACATTAAAAATGTAAAATATGAAAGTCGATTCGTATCACCGTCAAACGACTAAAGATGTGAATTTAACATGCGAAATGAGAAAAGCGCAACGCTTATGCAGGTTTTCTTAGTGTTGTAGCAACGCTTAGCAATAACATAAGTTAGTTTTACATTTCAGATAAAACTACACTTAAAGAGATCAACTTCGTTAAGCCAGTCGGCACAAAAATCAGCGAATTCAGCTACTCGATTGCGACGCCAGAGATGTAAAAAGTAGTTTATCCAAAAATAAATAAACATATAATCAATTATATACTTCACAAGCTAATTATAAAAGCTCTGCAGAACAATTCCTAAGAGAAACTTGATTAATTCGGAAATATGTGAAGTTTAAAAAAGTGAGGGAGACGCAGGAGTGTATAATTGTTTACTGTGCATGTGGGATCGAAAGAGACAGCCAAAATACAATAAACACTATCGTTCAGTAACATTATAGAGCTTGACGCGCTCACAAAATTATTATAATTGTGGAAGGAAGGTCTGTCTCGTCCAGTTCTTCTCCTGATCGATAAGCGACTGAATGCAATAGTCCCATAGCCAGTGAGTCCATTTTGGTATAGATGTTGTATGTTATCTTTCAGATTAGAATCTCCTAAAACTCTAGCGCAAATAACAAGCAAACCATTAGAAGTGGTACACAGGTATGCAACAGTATATCGAAATGAAATTATTTCGTTTATCGAGGAATCATATACTATTTGTGGCAAGAAGGTCCATTATAAAATTTTTAGTAATTACATCTTACGCTGTTGGTGGCAGAAGGGACCATTATAAAAAAAAGGTATATCCGATAAAATTTTAAGTAAGAATACGCATTCCAAGCACGACGAAAAAAAAAACAGCATAAAGTTACAGATGTTTCTACGACAAATAAAAACAGTGTACAAACCGTTTGTTTTCTGACTCTCCTCATAAGACGTCCCGTACCCAAATTCATGTAATATGTGCAGTGCGTCGTTAGTCTCTTTACTGACATGGCACTTGGTATGCAGGTGAAACTTACTCGTGAATGTTGGGGTGTTGCTATCGTTAATAAGACAGTATTCCCCAATATTGTGTTAAATGATGTGTCCGCCTGTAAGATGTTTAAACAGTCACATATGCCACAGTTGATTTTATAAATAACCTAGTCGATAAATTTGTTACGTTTCTATGTGATGCGCAGGATTACTTTCCCTAAGGAGCTGCTGGATAGAAAAGTAATGTGCACCCACGTACTATGAAACAAGCGAGCTATTCCACTGCATGGGAGTACAGGGTGTCATGGTTTTTCCTTGGTGCCTCATTCTACGAGGTGCATTCAAGTTCTAAGACCTCCGATTTTTTTCTCCGGACTGGAAAGAGATAGAAACATGCGCATGTTTTAAAATGAGGCCGCGTTCATTGACAGTACGTCCCAGAGATGGCAGCACCGTACGGCAGATGGAATTTTACCGCCAGCGGCGAGAATGAGAACTGTTTTAAATACTTAAAATGGCGACGTTTTCCTTACTTGAACAGCGTGCAATCATTCGTTTTCTGAATTTGCGTGGTGTGAAACCAATTGAAATTCATCGACAGTTGATGGAGACATGTGGTGATGGAGTTATGGATGTGTTGAAAGTGTGTTCGTGGGTGCGACAGTTTAATGAAGGCAGAACATTGTGTGACAACAAACAGAAACAACCTCGAGCTCGCACAAGCCGGTCTGACGACATGATTGAGAAAGTGGATAGAATTGTTTTGGGGGATCGCCGAATGACTGTTGAACAGATCGCCTCCAGAGTTGGCATTTCTGTGGGTTCTGTGCACACAATCCTGCATGACGCCCTGAAAATGCGAAAAGTGTCATCCAGGTGGGTGCCACGAATGGTGACGGACGACCACACAGCTGCCTGTGTAGCATGTTGCCAAGCAATGTTGACGCGCAACGACAGCATGAATGGGACTTTCTTTTCGTCGGTTCTGACAATGGATGAGACGTGGATGCCATTTTTCAATCCAGAAACAAAGCGCAAGTCAGCTCAATGGAAGCACACAGATTCACGGCCACCAAAAAAATTTCGGGTAACCGCCAGTGCTGAAAAAATGATTGTGTCCATGTTCTGGGACAGCGAGGGCGTAATCCTTACCCATTGCGTTCCAAAGGGCACAACGGTAACAGGTGCATCCTACGAAAATGTTCTGAAGAACAAATTCCGTCCTGCACTACAACAAAAACGTCCGGGAAGGGCTGCGCGTGTGCTGTTTCACCAAGACAACGCACCCGCACATCGAGCTAACGTTACGCAACAGTTTCTTCGTGATAACAACTTTGAAGTGATTCCTCATGCACACCTCATGCTCACCTGACCTGGCTCGTAGTGACTTTTGGCTTTTTCCAACAATGAAAGACACTCTCCGTGGCCGCACATTCACCAGCCGTGCTGCTATTGCCTCAGCGATTTTCCAGTGGTCGAAACAGACTCCTAAAGAAGCCTTCGCCGCTGCCATGGAATCATGGCGTCAGCGTTGTGAAAAATGTGTACGTCTGCAGGGCGATTACATCGAGAAGTAACGCCAGTTTCATCGATTTCGGGTGAGTAGTTAATTAGAAAAAAAAATCGGAGGCCTTAGAACTTGAATGCACCTCGTATGCAAAGAGGAATTTCTGTATTCAAATATTTGTGTGTATGTTTTTTTTTTCTTATCACTTGATCGATTACGTTGCTTTCGTACTTAATAAAGGCAAGTCCTCTGTTCCAAATTGTTTACCATTTAGATTCCTTTCAGAGTATGCTAATGCAAGAGCTCCATACTTCGCAATCATGTACTACCGCACGCTCGACGAAAGATCCGTATCTAAAGACTAGAGACTTACATAGATCACACTAGTACTCAAGAAAAGAAATAGGAGTAATACGCTGAATTAAAGGTCAGTATCACCAACGTAGATTTTCAGCAGGATTTTGGAACATATGCTGTGTTCGAACATTGTGAATCACCTGGAAGAAAATGATCTATTGACAAAAAGTCAGCATAGATTCAGAGAATATCGTTCTTGTAAAACACAACTATTTACTCACACGAAGTAATGAGTGCTATCGACAGGGGTCTTAAAATTATTCTATGTTTCTGGATTTGCAGAAGGCTTTCGTTGCCGTCCCTGACAAGCGACTTTTAATCAGATCGCGTTTCTATGGATTTGTACGACTGGATCCGTCATTCACTGTCAGAAAGGTCACAGTTCGTTGTAGCTAACTCAGTCATCGAGTAACGCGGTAGTGATATCTGGCGTACCCCAAAAAAATGTCGTAGGCCCTCTGCTGTTCTTAATATATGTAAACGTTTTAGGAGCCAATCTGAGCAGCCCCCTTTGATGTTTTGCAGATGATCGTCTGGTAAAGTCATCAGATGATCAGTCAATTGCAAAATAATTTACACAAGATATCTGTATGGTTCCAAAATTGGAAAGTGACTCCAAATAATGAAAAGTCATCCACATGAGCACCAAAAGCAATCCGCAAAATTTCGGTTACACGATAGATCAAACAAATCTAAAATCTGTAAATTCAGTTAAATACTTAGGCATTAAAATTAGTGAAACACGTATGTTGTGTGGCGGCGATGGTGAGGCATTGCAGAGTCTCTGACCAGAGAGCCATTTATCGTGGCTAGTCTGCGCTTGACCGCGCGAGAGTTACGAGCGGTACTCTGTCAGTAGTAGTCGTGCAGTACAGTTGCGAGCAGTAGTTAGTGGGCAGTCTGTGAGCAGTGCAGTCTGTCGGTAGTAGCAGCTCAGTGCAGTTGTGTGTGAGGAGTCGGCGGGCGTCGACATGGCACTCTGGTCAAGATTGAGGATGAGGTATATTATTTTTAAATGCGCTCAGCTAATAATGTAAATTAACTGTAACTAATTTGTGCAATAATCGCCCCAATAATAATTTTGGTTTTCAAAGCAATATTTTTAACAAAAGAACTATTTAATTGAACGAACGATTTCCTTCCATTTCCTTTAAAGAAAAGTTTCAATTAAATTTAAAAAAATATATATAAAAAAAAATATTACTTGCGATGCAGTTCCTCCAAGCCGTGGCCAACAATAAGAGCAGAAATTTGAGATGCAGCTTTACTAAGGTAAGAATTTCAGTTTAATTAATGAACAGGGCCTAAGATCGACATTTCGATCTGTTCGTGTTTTCATTGTCACTGAGATTTTGTTATCACTGAATTGACTTTCATTTTTTTGTGACAGCTTACAGCTTGAGTCAGATTGCGATTCTCATTTTTATTGTCATTAAATTTAATTGCTATGGAGGTTACGCTTGTCTCCATTTCTATTAAATAATATCTTTTAAATTCTTTTGTGGGGAGGTTACACTTAGCTCAATGTCCATAAGCATTTTTAAATAATATCCTTTTAAAAAATTTCGGTGCAGAGGTTACACTTGGCGACACCCAGTCCAGGTTCGTATTCCGTTGAGAATCTTTTGAAAAACAGTCAGATATCTGCTCTTATTTGCTTAGATATAATTAGGATTTGGCGCAACGCTTTTACTAATCTTGTGACTTTCTTTCTACAGGTCAACGGCAATTCGTTGCTCTGTTGTATTTGTGTGTTGCTTTTGCATTGTGCTTATTTATTTTGTGAATAATTTTGACTATTGTAAAAATGCCGCGAAAGACTGTGAATAGTGTGTCGCGAGGTGTTTTGAATGAAATTACCGACTTAAACAGCGTGACCGATAATAATTGTGACACGCAGTGTAATGATGACAATCCTGCGTTCACTGACAATCAATGCGTTCCAACCACTAATGATGACTTTTACCTTAATAATGAACAAACGAACTCAATTGTCTCTCCTGTTAATTTGACGACAATTGACGACGCGGGAAGCCCTATTGTAATGAGCGCTAGCCAGCTTAACACACCCGTTTTAGAGAATTCAAATACTGTACAGACAAATTTTTCTAGTGAAAATGAACAGTGTACTGAAAGTACGACGGATCTATTTAATTCCGAAACAGTGTCTGACAGTGTACATCAGACTGATAATCCTTTTTGTAAATTGCAAAATGACCAAATGGTCACACAAAGCGCGACAATTGCAGGTACACCACTAAACAGCACTGAGAATAGAAATGCTAATTTTGGCTCGGATCAAATTATGGCACTATTGCTGCAACGTGTTAACCAAATTATTGAAAAACAAGACAACCTTAATGAAGATTTCAAACAACTTATTAAAAAACAAGACGACTTACTCAAAGAACGAAAGGACATGATCAGAAAACTTGATGAACAGAACAAACAAGTTAGGGAACAGATTACAGCTGTTACCGTGCAATGTCGGGACAGTAAAGAACAATTACGTGAAGATACTGAGGCTTGTGCTAATAACAGTAATGAAGAAGTTGGCACTGTTGCACAACAATTAAGTAGCACACGTGTAGGCACAACAGAATCACACGAAGACGAAGTTAATGCAGTTACTGAACAATGCCGTAAAAACGCAGTACAGATACGCGACGAGTTTAATTTAGAGCCACTGGAAGTTTCACACACTCTGAATACGGAAATTGTTAATAAAAGTGAACGACACAACAACCAAATTGGCGAAAATATTAAAGTAACAGAATTAAAAACTATTTCAGTCACCAATACGTCACAGAATCCGCCACGTTGCGAGCATTTGTCAGAGTCACGCAGCGCGTGTAATGTGAGCAATTTACAGATACTACGCGACTTAAAATCCGAAAAGGCACGCGACTTAAAATCTGAAAAGCTACCCAACTTGAAATCCGAAATGACACAGACGAACAGATTCTCACACAAACCTGAACGTATTCTCAAATTTAGTGACGAGAACGTTGATTACGAGCAGTTTTTATCCGTAATAAAATCTAAGGAATTTAATAATGACAGAGCACAGATGCACGATTTGCACTGTATAAGACAATTTATTTTTGTACTTTCACCGCTATTGCCTGTAATGCAGAAGCTGGCTTTGAACCCGATAAGACAATTTGCTATTGTATTTTCATCAGCATTACCTATTATGCAGAAACTGGGATTAGCAAGAATACACCGATTTACTTTTGGATTTTTACCGCTATTGCCTGCAACGCAAAAGCTAAAATTGATTTGCAGTGCGTAATTGACCTCAGGGGATTCATTACGCTTCAATGAATATGTGCCGTAGCGTGCATAGGGCCCCGAGCTGTAGTAGTGCTATTTCATCTTTAGTTTTCTGCACTGCTGCCTTCTCTTCTACTATCCTTTATATCTATCAAAACAGCTCTTTAACTATTGCTCTATGTAGAATTAAGAAACGTTGTAATGAAAACCCGATAAGACAAATTTTTACGGAATGTGACAATTTTCATTAGGCACTCCAGAACTACCGCCGTAATTTTAATTACAGATAAAAATCGTAATCATCAGTATGTGTAAAATTAACAGCAAACGCATTTTTTGGTAACAATAGACGTTTTTCACTACAATAGCATGAAAGTCAGCCGCTTAGCATACCTAACCAACAATGCAGTCTACAAGGTCAACCAAACTTTAATGTTTCGCCGCGTGCACGTATAGTCCCAGATCCAACAAATAGTAACGCACGGCAGCAAGGAAATAACTACGTACAGAAAACACAGTATTTCAGTTCCTATCGCAATGCACCGTATAGGAATGACTATTACGACAGACGTAAAAATAATGAGCACAATTATCAGCGTACATTTAATAACAGTCTATCTTATCAACAGCAAGAACATTAGCAACAACAAATAATCATCAATGAACCAGGCAATAGGTGTCATCTATAGCGTAACACGTCAGTAAGAAATAACAGAGCAGTTCAAATAGTCGAAATGCCACAGCATCCTCCCGTAAATAATAGCACGTACGACAGAGTTTGACCAGACACAGTACAGATTGCATATTCCAGTAACGTAAGCAATAATTTAGACACGCAGAATCTTGTTCACGAAAATGATATTAATTTTGACGCCATCCGACACACGTTTGCATTAAAGACAGAATTACGACGTACGTAGACGACATTCTTATTGCAGAAGCTAACTGGTCTGAACGACTGTTGCAAACTTTTCATGCACAAGGACTCACATTTAACCTCAGTAAATCGCACTTTGGCAATACTTCTATAAAATTTCTTGGACACGTAATTTCAGCAGAAGGCATTTCGCCTGATCCGGAAAAACTTCAAGCTCTACGTGACATTACTGTTCCTCCGACGAAGAAGCAATTACGCAGTCTTTTGGGTTTAATTAATTTTTTTCGTAAATTTATTCATCACTCCGCTTTAGACACGCCTAGATTATGCCAATTAACAGGTAAAAACAGTATTTGGTCTTGGGATAAGCAAGCACATTCTGAATTCATGAACCTGAAACATGCTTTGTTGAATGCACCACTTTTATCGCACCCAGATCTTACTAGAAATTTTTCCATTGCCACCGACAGTTCCAATACCGCTTTAGGCGTACACATTTTCCAGGAAATTGAAGAAGAAGGCTCAACAGTAATTAAAAACATCACATTTGCAAGTCGCATTTTGTCACCTGCTGAACGAAATTACTCCGTTACAGAATTGGAAACATTATGTGTTGCATGGGCTTTCACGAGATTTAAGCACTTTCTTTATGGTAGACATACCACCGTTTACACAGACCACAGAGCGATACAATTTTTACTTTCGGCTAAATTCACACACGATAGATTAAGTAGATGGAAACTTTATTTACAAGAATTTAATTTTACGATTGTCCACATTACCGGCACACAAAATGTTATAGCAGACGCACTATCGCGTTCTCTGAGCAACAATCAGCAAGACGTAGCAACCGACTTCTGCAAAGCAAATTTCAGTGTCATGTACATTCAACAAGTAGCATTTGAAAATTTTATTTCGTCGTCATTACAGGACATAGCAAAAGAGCAAAATAAGGACAACGTGTGGAAAGAAATTAAACACCTTTGGCAAGATAGGAATAATGTTACGATTAGTAACCATTACACTGTACGCAATGACATTCTGTTTCGCCGCTCTCATCCTGACAGCCACAACTGGTTATTATGCATTCCTGACGAACTGGTTAACAAATTAATCTGATACACTCATTCAAGTTACGCACATTACGGAGCAAGAAAATGTTTTCTTATACTGAGACAGAACTGTTATTTTGCCAACATGGAGAAAAGTATACGACGAGTTTTAGCGTCTTGTAAAATTTGCCAGAAAGCTAAGTCAGACACCACTTCACATATTCCTCCTTTATATCCCATTGTACCTGTTAAATTAAGACACATGGCCGCTGTAGACATTTTTGGTCCTATTCCGAGAACTAACAGAGGTTTTTGCTACATATATGTCGCTGTTGAACTCACTTCAAAATTTGTTTCTTTCACTCCGTTACGCAAAACTACTGCTAAAACTGTTTCGAAAGCATTTGTAAAACATTTTCTATTTCATGTAGGGAATGTGATGAAAGTAATTTCTGACAATGGATCACAATTTCGTTCTGCTATATGGACACGCATGTTACGAGCTAGAAACATTTCTCCGATTTATATATCCAAGTACCATGCTTCTTCGAACCCTTGTGAAAGATTAATGAAAGAAATTGGTAAGCTGTGTCGAATATACTGCCACAAAAGACATATTGATTGGGACACACACATATTCTCATTCCAAGATGTAATTAATTCCATTCCAAATGAATCCACTATGCTATCTCCGTCTGTTATACTGAAAAACGTTGAACCACCAAACAAAATTAAAGAATTAGTAAACTTCCCTAAATGTCGTCGCCTACGTCACCATGAAATAATTAACATTGCGCTGAACAACATCAAACGTGCCGCAGAGCGCCGGAGATGATGGCAAAAACAGGTTTGTAGACGCCGAGACTTTCACATTGGACAGAAAATATTAGTACGTACACACTATTTATCCAGCAGAATAAAAGGTAAGTGCAGTAAATTTGAACTTCTATACGCAGTTCCATATCGGATTTGCAGCATCCCTCACCCCAATGTTGTACACGTCGAAACTTTGTAAACCAGAAAATCGAAAGGCAACCACCATTGGTCAAATATTAAACCCTTTATTGAATGAAGACACTTTATGATTCAACACATTATGATGCTATTTACTAATTTTTTATGACCACTTATGCAATTATATTCACGTGACTAATTACTGATGATTATCGTATTTTTCTTGGCAAGGTAAGGTTAGCAGGTCGCTTTTCTTGTCGTTACACAGCAGACCGTGCACATTTTCCATTTTTTTGTGTTTATGATTGTATTCCAGTTTTGTTTGTATGCACTGTGAAATAGTTAAGATATAACACACACCAGTTGACTTTGACATTTTTGTTGCCCTATGACACCTCAAGATCGTGACAGTTTTACGTTTTTTGCTGCTGCATTGCGATATTCTCTGTACATTTTTTGCATCTGAACACTGTCAATGTCGTTGACATATTACGTTTTCTGTCATGTTATGCTGTATGCTTAATTATGTCACCATAAACCAGTCATTATTTAGTGAGTATATGATTTAAATGCAAGACATTAATCTTTGTTCGTCAATTTCAGAAAGAAATGATGCGTGTAAGAAATAAATTCAACAGAAATGGGAATTTCACCTACGGAATAAGCGAAAGAAGATGCAATAACTTTATGAGGAAGAGGAAATGGATCAGGATTAACAAGCATTAACAAGCATATACTATACTCATCGTAGAATAGCAGTCTTAACTAATTTTTCTTTCAGAATACAAGGTGATTGATGCAGGCTGTCAGACAGAACTACACATCTTAGTTTTAGTGATGAAATATGCTAGAGATAAGGAATAGTTGTGTAATGAGTAATGAAGTGATTTTTTGCAGATGATAATGAATGCTGATGAATAATGATGAAGAATATGCTGCTATGAATAATGAAGTTTTTCTTTACAGGTGATGATAATGGTGTTATGATGAGATGTATAATGAAGTTTTTTTTCTTTGCAGATGAGGATAATGTTGAAGTTATATTTAGGCTATGTAGTTATTTAAGTATTTGTTGCAGTTCGTTTTGACAGCAAGTGTTATATTGCACAGTATAATGACTGAAGGTTTTGGAAAGGACAGCTATAGAACACATTTTTTGTACACATTTCACTGCCTGTTAATTCGAAGTTCACTACTTTTAACCATAAAATGCATTTCTCTTTTCAGCTTAATAATCCATTTTTGTATATTTTTTGCAGGAGAAATTATTTATGAGATTAATGTGCTATAAGCAGTTGTTCATTAAATCTATGAATGTGGTTACATATACTCTAGTTGTTTCATAATCTTGCCACAGCTGACTTATGACAAATGACTTTACACATTTTTCATTTATACCAATAACGCAGAAGCAAATTCTTCTCTCTTGCTTTTCCCTATAATTACCCTAAGCAATGCATTGCTGACAAAAAAATGTATTACCAGTCCCAAATAATGTTACTAGTTTAAGAGAATTCTGAATAATACTGATCAGCTCTGAATAGTATGTCACTTCAGTAATGACTTCTTAATGATACACACACACATATATATATATATATATATATATATATATATATATATAAAAATAATGCTTTGTAATGGGCAAATAACTGCCACTGTTTATTGTAATGAGACTACTTATAATGCCCATGATTATTAATGCTATGACTGTAATTAACAGATTTTTAATCATGACTTCTTAATGGTGTGTATCACCAGTTTCAAATAATGCTACTCATTTAAGAGAGTTCTGAATAATACTGAATGATGAACAATGTTTTATGATATTCAATATTTACTGGCCACTGAGTGCCAACAATTAATCTAATTAAATGAATTATGACCTTTCATGTTTTGGTAACTGGCCAATGAGTGCCAATAATTAATGTCACTAAATGAATTACGTTAATAATTATGCCATTAATTAGCTCCTGTTTTCAATTATGACTTTCCATGTTCTATAACTGGCCACTGAGTGCCAATAATTAATGTCACTAAATGAATTATGTTATTAAATGTGCCATTAATTAGCTCTTGTTTCCAATGTTGACTTTTCATGTTTTGGTAAATGGCCAATGAGTGCCAATAATTTGTATCACTCAATGTATTATGTTAATGCTAGGCCAATAATTGACTCTCCTTTTCATTGAAGACTTCTGATGAACATTATTCTGTCATACTAAATATGCTTTGTAACTGGCCAAGGACTGCCACTGTTTATTGTAATACGATTACCCATGATGCCAATAATTTAATTTTATGAACATTATTCTGTAATACTACATACTTGGTACAGAAATGTTCAATAACTGGGCTATGAATGCCGCAAACTACTACTGTAATTCTCAATGAAGCCTATTGTGTGACTTAATGTCCTTCACCTTATGAGCTAACTACCCTGAATTACTGCAATGTCCATTTGTCCTGTCCATCCTCATGATCATGGAGCACTACATTTGGTTTTTGCACTAATTCTACGTTGGCGTGCCTTGTAAGAGCGTGGTGTTGACACGACATGCTGTCCACCACCGTGAGCGATGAAGACGTTATTATGGTCCCACTGTTTGGTGTACCTAATGTACTGCCAAAATGAAAACATGGGACATTACTACGACAGTTCAGTGTCTGGGCTACGCTGATAAATTCTGATGGGAAAAGAACTTCAAATTGTGTCACTTGGTGTTGTACTTCTGTGGAAAGATATGGACTTTCAGAACAGCTGTGTGCAATCTAAAGTGCTACAACCATGATGCAATCCTTCACTTTCCTATCCTAATAGTGAAAATCATTTTTTGCTAACATCATTTATGTTCATGGGCTATACATTTTTTTTTTTCGATTTGCTGGACTCCAGTGCGAGTACACTTATGTCACTTGTCGACATGATTTTTTTTTGCCATTATGTTTATTTGTTGTGAAAATGCTAAAGACATTTTTTCGATTTGTTATGAAGTACAGTATATGTGCACTCTTGTCTTTTATATTGTATATACATTTTTATTTTGATGATATGTTCTGAACAACAGTGCATGTGCACTTATGTTATGTGTTAATATGTTTTCTACTGAACTTCAGTGCCTGTGCACTTTTCTCATTTTTCAATATGATTTGTACTCATTCTGTATGTTCAATACTTCAGTGCGTATGCACTTATGTCATTTGTTACTCACTGTATATACATTTCGTCATTTGCTGATATGTTCTCAACTGCAGTGCATGTGCACTCATGTCACTTGTCAACATGATTTTTTGCCATTCTGTTTATTTGTTCTGAAAATGCTAAAGAATTTTTTCAGTGCGTGTGCACATTGTTATCTGTCAAATAATTTGTATATACAGTTTTCTGATCTGTGAATATGTTTTGTACTCATATCTTGTTTTTGTCAGAAATGTTTTGTACTCGGTGCATGTGCCCAACATTTAATTCATGTATGTAAATATTCTGTAAATTGTACAAGTTGATTAATTAAAGAAAAAATTTTGCCGCGCTTGTCAAGTCCAAATGACTCACCATCGCTGCCAAATTTTTGCCCCCCCCCCCCCCCCCCCAGTGGAGGGTTATGAAACACGTATGTTGTGTGGCGGCGATGGCGAGCCATTGCAGAGTCTCTGACCAGAGAGCCATTTATCGTGGCTAGTCTGCGCTTGACCGCGCGAGAGTTGCGAGCGGTACTCTGTCAGTAGTAGTCGTGCAGTATAGTTGCGAGCAGTAGTTAGTGGGCAGTCTGTAGGTAGTAGCAGCCCAGTGCAGTTGTGTGTGAGGAGTCGGAGGGCGTCGACATGGCACTCTGGTCAAGATTCAGGATGAGGTACATTATTTTTAAATGCGCTCAGCTAATAATGTAAATTAACTGTAACTAATTTGTGCAATAATCGCCCCAATAATAATTTTGGTTTTCAAAGCAATATTTTTAACAAAAGAACTATTTAATTGAATGAACGATTTCCTTCCAATTCCTTTAAAGAAAAGTTTCAATTAAATTTAAAAAAAAAATATTAAAAAAAATATTACTTGCGATGCAGTTCCTCCAAGCCGTGGCCAACAATAAGAGCAGAAATTTGAGATGCAGCTTTACTAAGGTAAGAATTTCAGTTTAATTAATGAACAGGGCCTAAGATCGACATTTCGATCTGTTCGTGTTTTCATTGTCACTGAGATTTTGTTATCACTGAATTGACTTTCATTTTTTTGTGACAGCTTACACCTTGAGTCAGATTGCGATTCTCATTTTTATTGTCATTAAATTTAATTGCTATGGAGGTTACGCTTGGCTCCATTTCTATTAAATAATATCTTTTAAATTCTTTTGTGGGGAGGTTACACTTAGCTCAATGTCCATAAGCATTTTTAAATAATATCCTTTTAAAAAATTTCGGTGGGGAGGTTACATTACGAATAGCTTAAACTAGGAAGATCACATAGAAAATATAGTAGGCAAGGCTAACGCATGACTTAGATATATCTACAGAACAATTAGAAGATGTAACAGCTCCGCCAAGGAGACTCCCTGCACTAAGCTTGTCCGTCCTCTTCCGGAGTATTGCTGATCGGTATGCAGATAGGATTGACGGAGGACATCGAAAAAGTTGAAAGAAGGGCATCTCGTTTTGTATCGTCCCGAATCAGGAGAGAGAGAGAGAGAGAGAGAGAGAGAGAGAGAGTCATAGATATAAGTGAGTTGGGGTGGCAACCATTAAAAGAAAGACGTTTTTCGTTGCGGCAAGACCTTTTCAGGGAATTTCAGTCACCAACTTTCTTCTCTGAACGTGCGCCAACCTACATAGGGAGAAATAATCATTGTAATAAAGTAAAAGAAATCAGAGCTAGCACGGAAAGGTTGAAGAGTTCGGTCTTTCTGCGCAGTGTTCAAGAGTGGAACGGTTGAGAAATGGTGTGAAGGTAATTCTATGGACTCTCTGCATGTCACTTAATTCTGAATTTCAGCGTAGTCATGTAGATGTAGATGTAGACGTACCCGTTGGCAATAACGACATCTTTCAGTATTAAGAAATCATTATTAATCTCTTCTTCACTTTTGACATAGAACCCTAGCAAACATTGATTCGAATCGTAGATTCAATTGGAACAAGGCCAGAAGTTGTGCTGGAATGAGAGGGCTCCCATGGAATATCTCTCTGTATACCAAGTGACTGGGATCTTGTGGCCGGAGTGGCCGAGCGGTTCTAGGCGCTTCAGTCTGCAACCGAGTGACCGCTACGGTCGCAGATTCGAATCCTGCCTCGGGCATGGATGTGTGTGACGTCCTTAGGTTTCTGTAATGTTTGGAAAGTAGGAGACGAGTTTACGAAATGAACCTTGAGCATGCCACAGTACCAATGGTGTGTGTTTTGAACCTCGAATCGCCAAAACCTGTCGCCACCGGAGTCAACTGCAGCGGATAATGTATCGGAGACAGCAGCCACTGTCCACTATCGCCTATTATCAATTAAAATACTCTGCTAGTCATTGGCATTGCAACACAACGAGGGATATGGTTCAAATGGCTCTGAGCACTTTGGGACTTATGAGGTCATCAGTCCCCTAGAAATTAGAACTACTTAAACCTAACAAACCTAAGGACATCACACACATCCGTGCTCGAGGCAGGATTCGCACCTGCGACCGTAGCGGTCGCGCGGTTCCAGATCGTAGCGCCTAGAAACGCTCGGCCACTCCGGCCGGCCGCGAGGGATAAGAAATAACGAAATGATACTTATTGTACTTGTACAGAACAGCATTAAGAATATTTCTTTTAATTTGTATAAGCACAGGCTACGATACTGACTAGACAGAGCTGCCATCTCTGGAAGCAAAAACAGTTCCAAGCCGGCCCGGCATCGAGTTGAATTGAGCTCTGCTTAAATAGATAAGGGTGCGCAAGTCAATGGTGCTTGACATAGATGCCGATGTCATCAATCGGAGTTGTTAGCGACTGCTAGTATCACCGTAACTTACAAGTCAGGAGAATTGTTGGCCTTTGTTACGACACTGATCAGTAAAGCACGAACAAGAGCGGTCTTGCGTTATCTTGTTGAAAGTTAACATCACAGAGACCTCAAATACAGAGCACAACAACTGACTGTCACACGTCAGAAATTTAAGTGTTACTGTCGACATTAGCAGTTACGTGAATCAGAGGTGATGGTGCTGTGTACATTATCAGAGATCCGGAATTAAAACCAGTCAACTTACAAAAATATCTGGTTGTTACGATACCGATGTGCATTACGTAAGGACGAAAGTAGTTTTCATATGATGTGTCACAGCCAAGTAATGTAGCTCCATGGAATTTGGATCACAAAACTGTTACAATATAGTAAAGCGTGTAACTGGAAGAAATACTCAATGAGGCTAACAGAAATTACGCGTTTTCTTGGCTTCATTACGCCTTCCCTCCTCCGGCCATATGAAGCTACGTCCATCGTCAATCGTCGAACGTCATCGTTTTAATGGTCCATGTGCAGTTGTATCGGGAGGCATAAAGTTTCATAGGCATGCTGACATCCCAATCTTTTAACACGGTACACTCACAAGTCAACGTTAAAAGTATGCTTCACTCCTTCCCCATGAACGAGTTCCCATTTGTGCATTCGGTCCTAACTTCATTTTTATAGATAGCAAGGCGCGACAGCGTAGAACAGCACATGTGTTGGAGCTCTTCGACGCGTTGAGGAGAGGTACCAGCAGCACGTCACGACGCCCCAATGGCCTGCCAACCATTGTCAACCACGTTGGTGGAGTAAGGCCCTACCACACCAACTCATTAACCATGTGGCCTCCATGAGAGCAAGCTGCAGAGCGAGTACTGCCGTCTGAGGTGATCACACACCCTGTTAAGAACCATGTTCCATGTTTTATGATATCCAGGGGACCGTCGTAAATCGTGGTGACTTCTGCTAATTATCATCATTCAGTAGAAGTGTAAATTCTGTTCGTCTCATTAGGTATTTTCTCCAGTTACCTGCTATGTTATCCTGTAGCAGAACTTTTTATCCATGGTCCATGGCAGTGACGGATCATGCGAAAGTTGCATTCGTCTCCATGTATTTCACACCAGTGTATTTGGAGGAATATGAAAGCAATGATCTCACAGCCTCACCCCTAGCAAAGGAAGGTATCAGTGTTGATCGGTACGTTTGACAACGAAATGACAGACGACAAGCTTTTGAAACAGAGCATCTATAGGGATGGTTCTTTACAAATCTATCGCTTATCCCACCTTATCCACCATATAAATATTAAAACGTTTGCAAGATATCAATATTTGGCTGAAAAAGTATGCTGGTCGTGTGCAAAGGAGGGCGGTGAGATTGGTCAAAGGTTTGTTGACTCTGGAAGAACGTCACGGAAATGTTGAAAATGTTGAACTGGCAGACACTTGAAGATAGACGCCATCACCTCGCGAAAGCAATACGGAGTTTCAACAACCAGAATTAATTGAAGGAAACAGAGATAATGTTCAGCGCACAATGATTAGTTCTGTCTTAACACATACATTCTTCCCACAAGGCGTGGGTATCGCTCTGTAGTAATTACATGTATGGTGTCTATTCTTTCAGACATGTTCGAAAGTCGGCATCAGGCAGTGGCGTGGTTCGGTCCTATTGTCCCGACCGCAAGCGCGTTTGGAAGAGGAAGTGGTTACACTTGAGCGGGTTTTTGTCTGAATAGATAGCTATGGGACATTGTTTCAGAAAGACTACAATCCTATTTACGTTCGACAACGAATATTCCAGCCAGCATGCTTTCGAAATAGAGCGTTTCTTGAGGGATGAAGTTCGTTTACCTGCTACCGATCTCCATTGGAAGCAGCAAAAGGTACGTCAAGGTGACCGATGAAGCTGCTTGTGAAAGAATTATTGTCTCTGAGCAAAGGGACTCACCTTTCGGCACGCTGATGGCCATTTTCAGCGAAGCAACAGTGGCTCTTTCGGGCTTGGGGAGGAGGGTCATTCGGATCTTTGAACTGCAATTTGAGATACCAGAATACGTGGTTACTGAATCCCTGCGACTATATGGGGCGGTACTCAGCCACATGCCTGCACGCTGGACGAGTTAAACACCTGTCCCGTACTAAACGGTGTCCGACAGGTGCGGATCGTCCTTAACAAACATATTCCTTCATACTTATGTATGAGGATGTCGAGTTATCGTGATTTAAAATGGCCAGCCGCGGAGATGTGGTGGTGGTGGTGGTTAGTGTTTAACGTCCCGTCGACATCGAGGTCATTAGAGACGGAGCGCAAGCTCGGGTTAGGGAAGGATTGGGAAGGAAATCGGCCGTGCCCTTTCAAAGGAACCATCCCGGCATTTGCCTGAAACGATTTAGGGAAATCACGGAAAACCTAAATCAGGATGGCCGGAGACGGGATTGAACCGTCGTCCTCCCGAATGCGAGTCCAGTGTGCTAACCACTGCGCCACCTCGCTCGGTCGCGGAGATGTTCTGGCTGTGGTGGAGATGGATATTTTCGCTCGGATTGCGTACAACGTCGCTTCATGCAATTGCCCCATGAGGATGTGTAACGGCGAGAAGTTCCCACGCAGTTGTCTACGACGTACGTGTCGTTGGCCCGACGGGTCGTTTGCCGAATTCGAGGCCACGGTCTTGTTGACGCAAGAGCGGACAGATTTACGGGAGCAGCGACGTGACAGGGAGTATACCCTTACACCCCGCTCACAACAGATTAGGAAGGAACCTCACACAGCCTTACAAGTAGCACGACATGGAAGTGGAGTTCGAGAAAGTGACAGCAGCAATGGATCAACGACGTTAGGTGTCAGAGGTCAGAGCGCGAAATCAAACATCGCTGAAGTGTAGTAAAAAGCTTCGCGATAATTCAGGTGACACATTATCCCCTAGCCTAGGGAACACGGAAGATCTTCGAGCCGAAGAGACATCTGACGTGGAACACGTCCCTTTAGAGGACGTCGAAAGGATTCCTTCCAATGGTTATCGGTTGCCTTACCTTTCAAATGGTCCCTCTTCCTTCACAACGTTTGACTCGGTAATGCCAATCGCGGTATCAGTGAGAGCGTCCTGGCAATCACAACGAAATGCTGCTGTGTTTTTGGAACTGATAACCAATGTAAGTCAGCAGAGCGAGTGAAAGAGGTATCGGAGGTAGCAGCCTCTCTTGATGCCGGTTGTATTACAGGACACACACCACACGATGAAACGATGGATGGAAGCCTGTTAGGGGGGAATCCCCTGCGCACGAATGGTGTAAAAAGCCTCTAGATTTTACAGTGACTTTACCTGAGCGTGACGACAACAACGAACCAAGCGAAGTTGCGAACTGTGCAAATTATTACCGTACGATCGCTTGCCCAGTTGCTACCTTTCCGGGACATGATCTACACAGCAGATGTGGTTATACTGCTGTTGCAAGTAACCTGCAATGCTGCTCTATCAGACATGCTTTGTTAAAACATTTACTCAGCTCCATCTCCAGACGTACCTCGCTGCACGGCGATCTTGGTCCGGGAAGGGATTACAGTGTGTGACCTCGATTGTCTCCCTTTGGCCCAGGTTTGGCGATGACCATGAACTGCATTCATGTTGTCAACACCTACGCACCATCCGAATCTGACAATCGACGGGCGCGTGTGCAGTTGTACTCGGAGCAGACTGCGCCCCTATTCCGTGGCATGTATGATTACATCTTGGCAGGTGCGTATTTTAATTATCTTCTCATGCCAAAGGGTCACACCCTGACTTCCAACTCCAGCCATCCACTGCACTAGATCTGTCGAGACATGACGCTAATGGACACATGGGAAGACAGCCACGGAGACCGCGAGGGCTACATGTTTTTTACTAAGCGTTCAGCGATTAGACCCGACCGGATTAATATTTCTGACGGATTACGAGGTGATGAGCTGGCTGGTGAACGTTGGCCCATAGCTTTCACGCATCACGACAGCAGGTTTGCCGGAGTCGTAGTTCGTGGAAACTTAAATCATGGTTATTGGTGGATACCGGTATGTCGCCTTCAGATTGCAGAAATGTGACAGATATGCACTCGCAGTCCCCCGGTATCTCGTACAATTGTTTCATGGTGGCCGCAAACGACAAGGGGACAGGAGGACGGTTCGGAAGTACAGTTGAATATTACTACATGGTGCTTCGTGACGTGGCCTTCCGGGATCCATCCCCCGATCGTCTAGCGAAAGTCCATCGCTTTCAGGCTTGAATTTTATTGATCGCGAGACGTCGATTGGAGGAACTTTCAATCTGCGCTAGATGCGTGGACAACGGTGATAGAGAATGAATTTCCATGCGTCATATGCACAGGGAACATACATGTAAACGTCAATCGTTGATCACAGTGCCACATGATGGGATGACAGGCTCTTTAAGTCAGAACAGCACATTGCTGCTGGATTTTTGGAGCATTGCCGTCTCCTTCTTGCTGGGACGCTGACGGACCATCGATTGGAGAAGACATATTGCTACAGATTCACACAAGGGTGGATGGTTCGGATGGAGCGGCGTTACTGGAACAAGGAAAGTGGCATCAGGATGGCAGTGAAGAAGTAGTTGCCAAAATCCGCTGGGCGAGATGGGCTGACACTCGAATTTTATGGCGAGTTTGCGGATCTAATGATGTCGCAATCGGTGCCGCTGTATAATCAGTTACTGAGCCCTGACGCGGACGCCCCGTGGCAATTCATGGGGAGAATGCTTACGCCAGTACCGAAATAGGCAGGGAGTGTCGGCGCCCAAATATTTCGACCGCTCACGATGCTCAATACTGTCTACAATATCTTTGCGCGAATGTTGATGGTAAGGCTCGAGACTGTAGTATTCAAGTCACTAGCACGAGACCAGGCTTGTCTAGGGGCTCGGAGCAAGATCCTAGGCGAATTCTGTGACATCTTTGCCCTGATGAAAGCATGTCGCATACTAGCGACATCCATGTCAGTGGTTTTTGATCTTGACTTTGACAGGATCAGCCACGATTTTCTTGACTTGACCATGAGGCATATGGCGATACCCCAGGATTTCATTACCGTCCTCACGGAACTCTTTCGTGGTTTTCTTTCGACGCTGAGTTTCAGTGGAAGGGAGGTAGGCACGATTCTTGTTTATACCTCAGTCAGGCAGGAATTAAAGAACTATTAGTTTAATAAGTCACGGCTGCAAAATACTAACGCGAATTCTTTACAGATCATTGGAAAAACTAGTAGAAGCCGACCTCGGGGAAGATCAGTTTGGATTCCGTAGAAATGTTGGAACACGTGAGGCAATACTGACCCTACGATTTATCTTAAAAGATAGATTAAGGAAAGGCAAAGCTACGTTTCTAGCATTTGTAGACTTAGAGAAAGCTTTTGAAAATGTTGACTGGACTACTCTCTTTCAAATTCTCAAGGTGGCAGTGGTAAAATACAGGGAGCGAAAAGCTATTTACAATTTGTACAGGAACCAGATAAGAGTCGAGGGGCACGAAAGGGAAGCAGTGGTTGGGAAGGGTGTGAGACAGGGTTGTAGCCAATCCCCGATGTTTTTCAATCTGTATATTGAGCAAGCAGTGAAGGAAACAAAAGAAATATTCGGAGTAGGTATTAAAATCCATGGAGAAGAAACAAAAACTTCGAGGTTCGCCGATGACTTTGTAATTCTGTCAGAGACAGCAAAGGACTTGGAAGAGCAGTTGAATGAAATGGATAGCACCTTGAAAGGAGGATATAAGATGAACACCAACAAAAGCAAAACGAGGATAATGGAATGTAGTCGAATTAAGCCGGGTGATGCTGAGGGAATTAGGTTAGGAAATGAAACCAAGCAGTAAAGGAGTTTTGCTATTTGGAGAGCAAAATAAGTGATGATGGTCGAAGTAGAGAGGATATAAAATGTAGACTGGCAATGGAAAGGAAAGGAGAGATATCTGAAGAAGAGAAATCTGTTAACATCGAGTATAGATTTTAGTGTCAGTAAGTCGTTTCTGAAAGTATTTGTATGGAGTGTAGCCAAGTGTGGAAGTGAAACATGGACGATGTATAGTTTGGACGAGAAGAGAATAGAAGCTTTCGAAATGTGGTGCTACAGAAGAATGCTGAAGATTAGATGGGTAGATCACGTAACTAATGAGGAGGTATTGAATAGGATTGGGGAGAATAGGAGTTTGTGGCACAACATAAGAAGGGATCGGTTGGTAGGACATATTGTCAGGCATCAAGGGATCATCAATTTAGCACTGGAGGGCAGCGTGGACGGTAAAAATCGTAGAGGGAGACCAAGAGATGAATATACTAAGCAGATTCAGTAGGATGGAAGTTGCAGTAATTACTGGGAGATGAAGAGCCTTGCACAGGATAGAGTAGGATGGAGAGCTGCATCTAACAAGCCTCCGGAATGAAGACCACAACAACAATAACAGGCAAGGATGTCCTTTGTCGATGGTGCTGTTTGAATTAGCGCTCGAACCACTGATGCAGGCTTCGACAAACTCTTACAGGCGTCCGGCTCCGTGCGAGTTCCTTCACGTTACGCGCATATGCCGATGATTTGATAATACTCGCCCGGTAGGAGAAGGAAGTACAAAAAATGGCTCTGAGCACTATGGGACTCAACTGCTGTGGTCATCAGTCCCCCTAGAACTTAGAACTACTTAAACCTAACTAACCTAAGGACATCACACACATCCACGCCCGAGGCAGGATTCGAACCTGCGACCGCAGCAGCAGCGCGGCTCCGGACTGGAGCGCCTAGAACCGCACGGCCACCGCGGCCGGCGAACGAAGTACATTACGTGGTTGCCCTTCTTACTAAATACGGCGTGGCGGCGGGCAGCGGGGTCAGTACGAATTAAACTAAGATTATTGATATCGGACGCTCTGCAGAATCCGTTTACGGTGACGTACATCATGCGATGCTTAGAGCTTTTGGTCACCCGATCGCTACGGCAGTCAGCGGCGGCGAGCGGGCTACCGGCGTCTGCTCCAGCACATCTGACAGCACATACGCAAGAGTTCACTCCAGACACACGACCTGCTCCAAACGTTCATCTTGTCTCACAACTGTCACACCTGTTGCATGTAGTGCCAGTGGCAGATGGTATTCCTGAGAGTTTAGTGGCGGACTATGGATACTGGGACAGCCAAGGGATACTGTTTGAGGTCAAATACTAAACTTTACCGCACAATTCTGGAGGGCTTAATCTCGCGAATGTGCGGAACAAGCCTCTCGCTCTATACCTGCGAGTGACGGAACGGCTCTTTAACCGACGGCAATACGGCATCACGTCGGGGATCATGGACGTCCTTCTTACAGCGTTCTTTGAACCGCCAGTGGCAGTAGGCACAATATCACCTTCCTTTTCCACGAGGATCCGCGACCACTCTTGATACATATCAATGATTGAGGAGTTATCACGTTGACAATGTTGTCGAACTAAATATTCAACAAGGGATTGGCGCCAGATCTGACGAGCTGTCCATATGTCTCTCCTCACCACGGCGGCGTGATCCTCTTGGCACACATTTCTCAGCCGCAAATCGGTCACACACCTACGGTTGTACGACATTTGCATGGTCAATTCCCCCTCTGCCTTATATGTGGTGGCGGTGAGGTGAGTTGATGGGTGTTTGGCGGCTGAAACAACGCATGATGGGACTCCTCCAACTCACCAACGACTCTGTGATCACGACGGACGCTTTATTCTTCCCTGACGTGGTCTTCAGCCGCCACTCCCACTCCCCCCATCAGAAAATTATCTGCTTAATTGAAGGACACGCTTATCACTATGTGGTCTTGCGGACAGTGATATTGGCCATGATACTTATAGGCTCTATCTACACTCGCTCATATGACGTTCACAACGTCATTTCGGACCTATATTTCCTTCTTCTCTTTTTCAGACGTTATAGGTTTTTTCCGTGGGACGTAAACATTAAATTAAAACAGAAAAAATTTAAATAAAGCTACAATGTTTCCATCCCCTTTCCCTTATCCTTTTAGGAGACGGGGACACCCTGGCCAGCGCTCTAAGCTCGATTCCTGCCCACTCTGCCCCACGACCTATCACACAAAATTAATCGTCAGAAAAAAAGCGGTAAGGGCAAAAAAAAGAGAACCGAGTCTTGGTCTGGTCACAGATTTTGAGGTGCAGCCCTTCAGTTATTTTAACGCTCGAGGCAGCTGCATATGCACATTCCCCTTTAGTTTTGTAAAATCGGAAATGGTGGTAGGTCCTATGGGGCAAACTGCTGACGTCATCGGTGCCTAGGCGTACGCACTACTTAATCTAACTTAAACTAACTTACGCTAAGGACAACACACACACCCATGCCCGAGGGAGGACTCGAACCTCTGACGAGGGAGCCTCTCGATCCGTGACAAGGCGCCGAAGACAGAGCGGCTACATCGCGCGGCTTTAGTTTTGTGATAAGGTCAGTTACATGTGTCATAAAATGTATTATGACACTGTTATTTCTAAGCATTTTAATGTCTCCTAAACGCATTCTAATATTTTTTTCTGCGCTCTACGATAATCATATGTTGTTGTTGTTGTTGTGGTCTTCAGTCCTGAGACTGGTTTGATGCAGCTCTCCATGCTACTCTATCCTGTGCAAGCTTCTTCATCTCCCAGTACCTACTGCAACCTACATCCTTCTGAATCTGCTTAGTGTATTTATCTCTTGGTCTCCCTCTACGATTTTTACCCTCCACGCTGCCCTCCAATGCCAAATTGCTGATCCCTTGATGCCTCAGAACATGTCCTACTAACCGATCCCTTCTTCTGGTCAAGTTGTGCCACAAACTTCTCTTCTCCCCAATCCTATTCAATACTTCCTCATTAGTTATGTGATCTACCCATCTAATCTTCAGGATTCTTCTGTAGCATCACATTTCGAAAGCTTCTGTTCTCTTCTTGTCCAAACTATACATCGTCCATGTTTCACTTCCATACATGGCTACACTCCATACAAATACTTTCAGAAAAGACTTCCTGACACTTAAATCTATACTCGATTTTAACAAATTTCTCTTCTTCAGAAACGCTTTCCTTCCCATTGCCAGTTAACGTTTTCTATCCTCTATACTTCGACCATCATCAGTTATTTTGCTCCCCAAATAGCAAAACTCCTTTACTACTTTAAGTGTCTCATTTCCTAATCTAATTCCCTCAGCATCACCCGACTTAATTCGACTACATTCCATTATCCTCGTTTTGCTTTTGTTGGTGTTCATCTTATATACTCCTCTCAAGACACTGCCCATTCCATTCAACTGCTCTTCCAAATACACATTTCGGAAAATGTATAAAATGTTTAAAGAAATATTACAATGTATAAATGTTCACGTATGCGATTATTTTGCATTTTCTTTTCGTTAATGTAAGAGCTAAAGTGCACAGAAATTAAGTGATTCTAAAAAATTGTGAGAAGGAATAAAAAACAACAAGAGCCGATGGAGGAGTAGAATTCATCGTCCCTTCGACGTTCTGGTCATTAGCAGCGAGACATTTTTTTTGGTGAACAACTATGGGGTCAGGAAACGCTTATCCGCTGTTTGCCGTTTCTCTCTTCAGCTGATATAAATGAACATCGACCAACGTATATCAGCCACTGCCCAGGTTCTACATCTACAGCCATACTCTGCAAACCGTCGAGCTCGCTGGAGGGTACTGACATTGTACTAGTTATTTACTGCTTTTATCCCGTTCCATTCTCGTTGGAGCCAAGAATGATTGTTGAGAAGCCTCTGTGAGTGCTGTAACTAGTTTAATGTTGTCTCCACGATCTCTATGGGAGTGATACATAGGGGATTGTAGTATATTCCGGGAGCCATCATTCAGAGCCGGTTCCTAAAAGTTTTGGAATACGCTTTCTCGGAATAGTTACACCTGTCTTCAAGAGTCTGTCAGTTTCATTCTTTTAACATCTCTGTGACACTCTCCCGCAGGTCAGACAAACTTCATTCGTGCCGCCCTTTTCTGTATCCGTCCATCGTCTCCTGCCAGTCCTATCTGGTACGTATCGCACGCACTTGAGCAATTTTCTAGGCTGGGTTACACCAGTGATTTGTAAGCAATTTCCTATGTATACTGGTTACATTCCCTGGAATTCTACCAATCAAACGAAGTCTGCTAGGTGCTTTACTCACGACTGAACCTATATGGTATCGCCATTTTCAGTTTCTACAGTGTTACACTTAGTTTACCGATTCAAGTTGTGACTCACTGATATTATACTCATAAGGCACTACGTTTTTCGTTCTGTGAAGTGTACAGTTTTACAGTTTTACAGCTCGTACAAAACAGATACATGTTTCAAAGTTTTACCGACCTTCAAAGTAGTCACCAGCATTGTGTATAACCCGTTTCCACCGATGTGAAAGTCATAGCATACTCATAGCAGTACCACTTGTTATGACAGTTCGAGCGGCGCGGTCTATTGCCCGACGAATATGTAGCAGTTCGGGATCGAATTCCGTGAAGTGTTTCCTTCAGTTTAGAAATCGAATTGAACTTACGAGGGCTTAAGTCAGGGGAGTGCAGTAGGTGGTATAGCACTTAGTAGCCCCATCAGTCAAACAAATCAGTAACAGTTTGTGCTGTACATGCTTGGGACTTGTGCTGCAAAATGATGGTCAGGTCCTGCAGAAAGTGTCATCACTTCTGTCTCTAAGCTGGTAGTGAGCTGTGTTCCAAAAATGAACAGCGTAGAGACAGAAGTGATGACACTTTCAGCAGAACCTGACCATCATTTTGCAGGACAATGCTCAAGAACTTACAGTACAAGGTGTTATTAATTTGTTTGACTGATGGGGCTGCTAACTGCTATACCACATACTGCACTCCCCTGGCGCAAGCCCTCGTAAGTCCGACGCGATTTCTAAACTGAAGGAACACTTCACGGCATTCGCTTCAGAACTGCTACAAATTCGTCGGACGATAGACCGCGCCGCTCGAACTGTCAACACAACAGGCACTGCTAAGAGTATCCTACGACTTCCACGTAGCTGGAAACGGGTTTTACACTATGCTGGTGACTACTTTGAAGCCGGCCGGGGTGGTCGAGCGGTTCTAGGCACTTCTGTCCGGAACCGCGTAACTGCTACGGTCGCAGGTTCGAATCCTGCCTCGGGCATGGATGTGTTCAATGTCCTTAGGTTAGTTAGGTTCAAGTAGTTCTAAGTTCAAGGGGTCTGATGACCTCCAATGTTAAGTTCCGTAGTACTCAGAGCCATTTGAACCATTCTGTCACGTCTTCACGTCCACCCACTCTAACCCTGTCAATACCAATGCATTTTACATAATTATGGTGGTACGTTATGGCTACCACAAAAAATTTAAAAACATAAATTTCGTAAATTGTTGTTTTACCCAAAAGATATTTTTTAAAGAGATACTGATCTGTAAGCAATGTCTTGAAGCTCAAAATATTGACTATGACTTTCATTGTGGAAGGTGATTTCTACTGCTAAAACTTAAGTTTTTGAGTTAAGTTTAATTGAAAAATTTTAAATATTTTTGGAATCTTGTAGAAGAATCCACTATTTAAGAAATGGTATTTTTTTCAAAATTTTATAATTTAAAGTAACTTACTGGATTATAATTATTTCAAATGATGATGATGATGATGTCCCATACTCCTTCACAGAGCGAAGGGGAACGATGCGGGAGAAAGGTGGGCATTAATTATCCCGTCCCCCTTGGTATCGCGAGGGTTCATGCACAGCCATTAAGAATGTCACATTTGTTTCAGACTTAAACCTGCCGGAAAATGTTACAACTACTTACTGAAAATACGCCAATGAACTACAGACATTTGTGAATGTGGAGCGATCGGTACCTCTATGTGTATGACCTCCAGACGAAAAGAAATTTTAACAGTAAAATCTCCACCCCAGATCACATCGTCTGGGAGCATGTTAGTAGACAATATGTGTCAGATCAGGATATGAAAGTCTCTGAAAGACATCATAATTAAAAAAATGAGGAGCTGTAGCACTAGCTAAACTTGTCGAAACCTGAAATATCAGCTTACGGACAGCAAGCCTACATGGCAGATAGGCAACAAAGAAGAGGCTATAAGATGGCTCTGAGCACTACACGACTTAACTTCTGAGGTCATCAGTCACCTATAACTTAGAACTAATTAAACTGCATGGCCACTTCGGCCGGCGAAGAGGCTATACATCGTGAACCTAAGACGCACATTGGCAGAACATCTGACTACAATGACTTTGGGGAAGCAGCGAGAAGACTATATAGCATTACAACACATTATTCACAATATACTTCTTTGCACTTTCAATATTATTTTCAGTTATACAAGTTCACATTTAACATTTTCTTGTCGTAAGGCTTGTTAAGAAAACTTATTACGTACTAAAACCGACGTTGTCGGGAATGAAGTAGACCCGCTGATAAAGTGAAGGTCTTCGTTGTCTGTTAATGACAGTTTATAACCAAACATACTGTTGGGGTGGTGCTAACACTCTTACAAAGTGAGAGCGCGCACAGGGAAGAGGTGGGAGTTAACAGTGCATAGGGTCGGACAGGAGTAACCGTGAAAACCCGCGCTGAGCGGAAGTGTGAACTTCAGGCTGTTAGAATGTTAGAAAAGCAAATGAGAAGATAATGGGCTGTGATTGGTGAGGGCCACAGCGCAACATTTATTTGAGAAGAATTTCAATACTGTTAAAGGCAGAAGAGTTGGCTCAAATGGCTCTAAGCACTATGGGACTTAACTTCTGAGGTCATCAGTCCATTAGAACTTAGAACTACTTAAACCTAACTAACCTAAGGACATCACACACAACCATGCCCGAGGCAGGATTCAAACCTGCGACCGTAGCGGTCGCGCGGTTCCAGACTGTACCGCCTAGAACCGCTCGGTCACTTCGGCCGGCGGCAGACCTTTGCACGTAAATGGAAGAAAAGTCTCATGCTTAATAATTGTTATCAAATCATTACGTCGCACCTACAGAAGCTCCACCACAACGTGGTGTATAAATGTGAAAAACCTGCCAGCGTAGCATTATCAGTTATTAAATAAACAGTTTTTGTCAACTGTAGTTCTTGAGCAGTGTTGATAATTTCTCCACGTAATTACAACCAACAATAGGATTCTTATGCTACCTCTATGACAACCCGTGTCACGTTATTAAAACATACTTGTAGATAAAGTCTAATATGAAAAATTTACTACGCCAGACAATAAAATTTAAATTTTCTATTTCAGTGAAAAGAGAAACTTTACAATGCTCCGTAACTCAAAGTATTGTTTCACTTTTGCAAATTGAACTACCTTCATTATCTTTTTGATAAGCGATTATTTATCAAAAACAAGTTGCCTCGAAAAACAGCAGTGCATAATATAATTCAACAGTACTATATAATTTTATGTAATTATGTATCCATTGTAAATCTTGGTTTTCCTACTTTCCAAGTTACCCATTCTAATTGCTGTTAATTGTAACATATTCAGTGTTCCGTTGTTACATTTCTAGCAACGAGTTTTGTTTATTAGAAAGAAATGATTAGTGAAACGCGAAGAGAGTGTACATTAATGTGAAGTAACGTTTCTTTGTTATTACTGCGTTACTTGCTTAAATTAGTAAATTACTTTTGATTTTTAATGTCCGCAAATGTTCAGTGTCAACGTAATTACTTTGCGGATATTTTTGTAACGTACTGCCTTTTCAACCCGTCTTGTGGGGCATTGACAATTGTCGCTTAAGTAAATTTCAGTTACTGTAATAATTTCAGCTCAATCAGTTCCATAACTTTTCTAATTAAATAATGTTTCTAATTAAACGGTCTAGCCGCCCTATAATTTCGTTAACTACTATACCCTTGGTAGTTTTTAATTGATAATTAATATTTTCATTAACTAATTGAAACCAGTCAACACAATTGCAAAGTTGCAATAGGTCAGTCACAGAAGCAACAAAAAAAATAGCCTACCTGGACAATGTTTTCATTTTCTAAACACAGTTATACTTTATTTTTGTTGTCATTGGTATTAGAACATTCGGTAGCACTTTTTTCTACAGTCTGTCTGTGCAGATTCCTTGGAATTGATGCCTTTTCTGAAATTACAAAACACTAGGTACACTGTCGTTAGATACAAAGGTTCCACGTGCCGGTAACTTGACAGGGCATCAGTTACAAAATGAGCTTCGAGAGGAAAGAGGAAGGACTTCCTGATAACCTAATAGCCATCTCGCAATCTTTAAACATGAGAAATGTAGCAGCAGGAGCCCTGTGGATCCTGCGTGTTCCTAGGCACGCAATGGGGTAACAATCGTAACAAAATGGCGATATCTGGTTTTGCTTCCCATAAAAAAATGGTTCAAATGGCTCTGAGCACTATGGGACTCAACATCTTAGGTCATAAGTCCCCTAGAACTTATAACTACTTAAACCTAACTAACCTAAGGACATCACACACACCCATGCCCGAGGCAGGATTCGAACCTGCGACCGTAGCAGTCCCGCGGTTCCGGACTGCAGCGCCAGAACCGCACGGCCACCGCGGCCGGGCTTCCCATAAGAAGTGCAGTAGTATAGTGTAGTGTTGTGCCGTATATTATAGTGTTCTACAGTGTAGCGTACTTTAGAATTACAGACTACAATTGTTTGTGGTAGCAATGTGATATAGTGCTACACACCAGTTGCCTGCTCTCTTACTGATTGGTCAGTACTTATATTGTTATGCAGTGGACCCGGGTTCAATTCTCAGCCGGGAACTAGGTGTTGCGTTGTCCTCGTCATCATTTCATCGTCATCGACATCCAAGTCGCCCACTCTGGCGTCAACTGAACAGACATGCATTTCCGTGGCCACACTACCTCAGGTGGTGGATCACGCCCATCAATGCCATACCATGCAGTCCGGAAACAAAGGAAGTAGGTTACAGTACACTTGTTCGCCCACTGCTTGAGTACTGCTCACCGGTGTGGGATCCGAACCAGATAGGGTTGATAGAAGAGATAGAGAAGATGCAACGGAGAGCAGCGCGCTTCGTTACAGTATCGTTTAGTAATAGCGAAAGCGTTACGGAGATGATAACCTCCGATGGAAGACTCTGCAACAGAGACGCTCAGTAGCTCGGTACGGGCTGTTGTTGAAGTTTCGAGAACATGCCTTCACCGAGGAGTCAAGCAGTATATTGCTCCCTCCTACGTATATCTCGCGAAGGATAAAATCAGAGAGATTAGAGAACACACAGAGGCATACCGACTATCTTTCTTTCCACGAACAATACGAGACTGCAATAGAACGGAGAACCGATAGAGGTAATCAAGGTACCCTCCACCACATACCATCAGGTGGCTTGCGGAGTATGGATGTAGATGTAGATCGTTTTTCCAGTGAGCATATATCTGTGCGCCAGCTGGCCAAGGAATAGTATGCAAATTTTCAGTTTTTTAGTAGATAATCTAGGTCGGTTTCTTCCTTAAACAACATGATGTGGAGTTATACTAACACAGCTGCTACCCTATATTAAAATTGTATGTTTTATTCGCATATATACTCTTCGCATCCAACAGGTGGTTATATCCTATACGTAAATAGCAAACTAAAAGAAAACAGTAAATAAATAATGGCACGTACACGCCACTTCTTTGCCATGATTTGGATCTGCACCACATGACCGTGTACACCGCTCCAAATGTTGCTAATGCCTTATGTTATGGGAGTCAGTAATATTTCGTTCTTTGACCTTATCTTCGAGGGGAACATCCTCTCAACAATTTAAGAGTTGCTGTTAATATACTGAGTGACTAGCCACAGGGTATGAGACTCTGGGCACCCATCCTGGACGTGGTGGTCCAAATTATGGTTAACGACTCAGATATAGATTTCGGGTGGCATCGTAAAATACATTACGGAGAATCACGGGACGGCTTCTTTGAAGGAATTCGCCCAGCTGCCTTCTCCGTTCTTGTCATGTTGGTGAGCACGGTTTCTGGTGACCACGGTCTGTGTGAAGTTACATCCTGTTCTCTCTTTTCCTTTCTTATTGGGTGCAGTATTCGTTAAGAGCTGAATTAAGGACTTTCCGCATCTTCTTCGAATCTTCGTGACGTCCTTCACACACTCTTGTACTCTATTCTAGAGTCTATGTGAACGGTTTTCCGATAATTGAATACAGTGACGCCCTTTATTACGTCAGTTAAATTGTCTGTTGTGGAAGGTATTAGGTTTAATTTGGAAGTAATTTCGCATCCATTCCCTGGAGAATGTTTTGTCGGAATTAAGGTAGCCTGCTACGTTGTATATTACTATTGCACAGCTGTCAAGGGAATTACAAAGTGCTCTCTAGATAATTTGATGCGAGGTGGTAAGATAAATTATGCATTCACTCAACACCCCGTTATGAGAACTACCCATTACCTGAAACACTTTAATAAAGCTGTCGAAACTACAAAGGTAAGCGTTTGGACAGTTCTCTTAACCAATGTTCTGCCAAATATATTTACTGTACTTCAAATCAGCGAGTGATTACTATTCCTTTTATATCTTCCTTTCTTGTGCACACTCCAATTCATGTTCATCTATACTACACGTGGCTTAACCATACCATTAGAAACGATATTTGATGGCAAATGAAGCAAAATATTTTACATTCTTAGTTTTTACATTCATTATATCTTGAACTGGAGGTCCATGTTGCAGATGTTAAACGTCTAACGTCCGTAACTCTAGTTATGTGAATAATACCAGACTTGGGAGACGAAACCTTCAGTAAGCTGACTTATTTTACCCTAGTCATTGAGTATTATGAGTTCATATTCCGAGATAACTCGTCATTGAAGAATGATACGGGGCGTCTAATGAATGTAATATATTGTGCCAGAATGAGATTTTCACTCTGCAGCTGAGTGTGCGCTGAAATGGAACTTCCTGGCAGATTAAAACTGTGTGCCGGTGCGAGATTCGAACTCGAGACCTTTGTTTTTCGGGGGCAAGTGTCCTATGATTTTTTTTCCCAAGCCCATTTTTTTATAAAAATGCGAATGTTGAAAAAAAATTTGAAGTCTCGAGGCGCGAACCATCGCCTAACATGCAACTTGATACAGATCAGTGACGCTACGCTATTTGGACTTGAACCCGAGATCACCTGCTTACACGCGATATCCGACTAAGCGACTTTCTTTTTTTTGGGAACCAAATAATCTGAAAAAAGAAAATAGTCGATATATGCAGGAGTTGAACCTGGGTCTGCTAACTAGCGGTATATGCTTTAGACCAGTTTTGTTTTTATTTTATTTTATTTTTATTTTTCTTTATTTTTTTCCACACAGGAAACACATCGAAATAAACACTTAAATGGCAGTGTATTCCTTCAAACACTCAAATGGCAGTGTATTCCTTCAAAAACCGAAAATCTTCACTCAGCTATTTTTTTTGAAAGCACTTATTGCTTATTGAACGCAATCAGTTAAAATAAAACAAAAGAAGTCATATCGACAAAAACAAAAGGGTTAAACCAGAAAAACGCATGTGAAGGAATGAGGCGTTAATTTTAACGTGGCCACACCACCTTCCCTCCGTCACTTCTACATCGTGGAACATATAAATCCAACAAGAGTGTCCACAAAAAAAAGGTGGAATGTCAACTCATCCAACGCCTTGTCGATGAAACACAAGATACAGCATATTAGAAAAAAGTTCATGGTAACGGAACATCCTGAGCCACCTCCAATGGGCTGTGACCACATATCGGGAAAAGGCACACGGATCTGCGTCATATCCACTCACCATCACGCAGTGGGCATAATGGCCAACAAGTCACGTGATGGCATTGTTCTTCGATCGCTGAAAGAAGGTTGAATAGGGATGCACGAGAATCTCCCCAGAGTTCTCCGCCTCCGACGTCCTGAGGAGAAAAGACAGTTGTCGGCAAGGCCATCTCCAATGGTCATGACCGCAGGAGATCAACCGATGACATAATATATCAGTTTCATTGCAACGAAGGCAACGATCCGTCACATCGAGACCAATACGAAAAAGTCGCACGTTGGTAGGTACAATATCATGAACAACTTGGTACCGCGAGGACGCCACTTCCATCAGGATAATCGGGAGGCTAATGTTAGACCAAAAAATTTTCCAATTCGTTTCTGGCGACAGGGCTTCTACAGAGGGAATACTATGAGGAGTTGGTCAGCTGCTTAACAGCATTTTAGGAAGATATTCGCTTGGGAAAGGATATTTACTCCTAAATAACTGACCTCAAGAAAAAATTCCTTAACGTTCCGTAGTTTATAACTAATCCTGCCAGCATTTACAGGAGGTGTTAAACTCGCCGGTCGGATACAGTCATCAAGGTGAGCTGTCAGTGACTGGGGGGCTCGTTGCCATGTTAAAACTGTGCGACGGATGAATAAGGCATAAGCCTTAACCAGTATGTCACGGAGGCCATAACCTCCCAGCAGACGGGGTCGCGCCATGACCCCATAACGCACGAAAAATATAGAGTTCCGCGGGATAAACCTACCAGTTAAACTTTGCAACTTGCGGTGCATCATCGCAGAAATGGGAAAGAATTGCGCAATAAAACGAGCTTTACTTAACACATACGTTTCCATGGCCGGACCTTATGAAGAAGTGAGAGAGAGCGACCCTCGTGTTCATTGATTGCTCCCTCAATTTTATCCGTGACAGACTTGTAGCCATCTTTAGCGGACAACTATCAATTACAACACCCAACGATCGATATCGGGTGACCTTCAAATCCCATGGAATATCGACAGCGTCAAATTCTAGCAAACTGAGTAAGCGACATTTCTGGTCATTCACCCGACAAGAGGCATCCAAAACTTCCTTAAGCAGTGGTATATCATCACTGATACGAAAAAGAACCATAACGTCATCAGCATATGCACGAACGGTAAACCTTTCTCCAAACAGCGACCAGCCACCCAAACGAGCAGCTATAGTTCGCAATAAGGGCTCCAGAAACAGCACGTAGGCGACATAGATAATGGACTCCTTTGAACGACGCCCAGACACACCATTTACACCAATGGACGCCCGAACACACGATTAGAGAGCTAAACAGCCGTCGTAAAGCATCGTTAAAACGAACAGTCTTCAATACTCACATAAGGAATCCATTTATTTTAACGCCCTCGAACGATTGTTGAAAATCAGTGAAAAGCAAAGCGATTAGCATTGGAATGGTGGAAGCAATCGAAATTAAATCACGACATTCAGAAATGGGAGTCAGGAGAGTACGACACAGAAGACAACTTTGATGGCTCGCGATGATGGTAGCCAACAATACCGATAGTCGGCTATTGACCGTTCGCGTCACTATTTTATAATCATAGTTGAAGAGGGTTATCGGGCGGACCTGATCCACACGCAAACGTCCTGGCTTTATGGGGGTCAGGACAATATTAGCAACCTTAAAGCTTGGCGTGAGAAGGCCTCCGTGGAATACTTCATTCACCATGGAAGTTATCGTATGCCCTATCAGGGGCCAAAATCGAATATAAAATTCTTTGGGATTTGTGGGAGGGAGATGGTGGTGGTGGGTAGTGTTTAACGTCCCGTCGACAACGAGGTCATTAGAGACGGAGCGCAAGCTCGGGTTGGGGAAGGATTGGGAAGGAAATCGGCCGTGCCCTTTCAAAGGAACCATCCCGGCATTTGCCTAAAACGATTTAGGGAAATCACGGAAAACCTAAATCAGGATGGCCGGAGACAGGATTGAACCGTCGTCCTCCCGAATGCGAGTCCAGTGTGCTAACCACTGCGCCACCTCGCTCGGTCTGGGAGTGAGAACTAGCCACTATATCAAGTATGTCATCGCGATGGAGTACAGAGAAAAACTTTTCCTGGAGAGCTGGCGTAACAACACAATCAAGGAGGGAGGTGAAATCAACAGATGGTGGACCGTCTTAATCCACTTCAGTATAAAGTTCGTAATGGCACTGGTAAAGTTCACGCATGATATCAGATTGGGAGGACCACTCACGACCATCTAGAGAACGAATGGTAGAAAGACACGTCCTGTGACATCGCTTGTGAAGCCGGAGAAGATGATAGAGAGAGGTCAATTCATCCTGTTCGATTGAATGAGGGGGCGGCCGGAGTGGTCGAGCGGTTCTAGGCGCTTCAGTCTGGAATCGCGCGACCGCTACGGTCGCAGGTTTGAATCCTGCCTCGGGCATGGATGTGTTGATGTCCTTAGGTTAGTTAGGTTTAAGTAGTTCTAAGTTCTAGGGGACTGATGACTCCGACGTTAAGTCCCATAGTGCTCAGAGCCATTTGAACCATTTTTTGGTTGAATGAGGCTGGGAACGCAATCGGACACCATCCACACCGCCTTCACACGTGGACGTCGACGACTCTCAAAGGAGCATCACGAGCATTGAAATCCTTGGTCTAGCAGGACAGAGCGGATGAGGTTATATTTGTGGAAAGGGGCCAAAATAAATTACTATCAGTTGCACTCAACATATAAACTTTATTTGTTAAAACACACAATCACGCAAGCAAGAATCAGAAACTCTCAACGTTTTAACGAAAGACCTCCTTTGATTTAATTTAGATCGGCTGAAGGGCACATCGAAAATCAAAGACACAAGGCCTATGCAAGGAACTGAGGTACAGGAGTTCTTCTGGAGGTTTCATTTCTTTAGAAAAAGTTTTTATCCTCAATATAAATCGGCTGAAAGCCTTAGCTTAAATTTTTCCCGTAGAACTCGGCTTAAGGTCTCACACTGAATAAGAACAGTGTTTCGGCTTGAGGCCGAGACAAAGATTTTCATGTTTGATCTAAATAGGCTGAAAATTCGGCTGAAGGCCGCATTTCAACAAAACAAAATAACGGCTCAAGGCCCAGGAAGAAGAGGTTTCAATTTGAAAATGCTGAAGGCCTTATATTAAAATATTTCGTGTAAAACTCGGCTGAAGGCCTGATACTAAGATCTTATGACCTAAGAACAAAACAAGAATTTTGAAGTTTTAATTTTAGAGAGATTAAAATTCGGCTGAAGGCCACACACCATGTAGAATAAAATTTCACGGCTTAAGACCTAAAGGGAAGAGCTTATAAATTTCAACTAAAATAGGCTAAAGGCTTTATCCTAAAATGCTTCACATAAAACTCGGCTGAAGGCCACATACGAAACCCAAACAATCTCACGGCTTAAAGCCCAGACAAAGACATTTCCAATTTTTAATTTAAGCTGGAAAACTTTGCTGAAGGCCACATACAAACAAGAAAATATTTCTTACGGCTTAAGACCTAGACGTAATTTTTCAACTTTTGATTTGAAAAGGCTGAAAACTTGAAACAAATTTATGGCTTTAAGGCCTAGGCACAAGGAAGTTTCAATTTTAATTGGTTCAAATGGTTCAAATGGCTCTGAGCACTATGGGACTTAACATCTATGGTCATCAGTCCCCTAGAACTTAGAACTACTTAAACCTAACTAACCTAAGGACATCACACAACACCCAGCCATCACTGCACAGAGAAAATCCCTGACCCCGCCGGGAATCGAACCCGGGAACCCGGGCGTGGGAAGCGAGAACGCTACCGCACGACCACGAGATGGGGGCCAATTTTAATTCTGAAAGGGTGAAACACGGCTGAAGCCCACGTACCAAACAAGAAACAATTTTTTTTTATGGCTTAAGGCCTAAGAAGAAAAGCTAAGCAATTTTTATAAGCTAAAATTCGGCTGAAAGCCACACAGAGTAATTAAGACTAAAAGGTAAATCACTACGTAAAACACAAGGAGCGACGCTCAGAAGGTTCCAAGGATCGGCCTGTGGAGGTAACACTAACGCACGTTTAGGTAAGACAGGCAGCCAGACCGACAACCTCTTAATCGTAGCGCAACCCAACCGAAAGCCAGCCAACGAACCAACCAACTAGGTCAGTTCTTCTCCAACTGACCAGCAAAACGACAACAAGATGTCAATGGCAGAACGTTCTGATTATTGGTGCCCAATGCAGCCAAGTTAGAATCAATGCCCAAAACTACCAACAACACCTCAGCTTTCAAACTACACGCCGTGCTGGAGAGCATCAACACGACGCGGAAAATAGACTGCCGAAAACTGCATCAACGACCAGGCCAGGTCACCGGAACGTCAACGGCCATGAGGCAGAAGATACCGCTGGTACACTTCATTAATGACGGAATGATTTAAATTAAGTTAAACACCACACAAGAAGACAGCTACAATTCTAGCCGACTTCAATGCGCTCAAGCTGTTGCTCGTGGGAATCTCCCAGAAAGCGACAACCAGGATCAAAGGATGAGATGTGATAGCAGTTGAGGCTTGATAGTAGGTTAAGTGAGCACTCAACTTTAGTGTCCAGGATCGCTGGGCGACGAGCTTCGCAAACCTTGCAAAAAGCGCCTCACATCTTCAACCGCACGTGCACGCCGCCAGTGGCTCTCGCCTGACCATGGACCACGGAGACTTCCTCGCTGCTCTGCCCCAACTGACCGACTGCCCAACACCCGGGAACGGTCAAAGGACCAAATACACGTCGGCCGAAGTGGCGACCGACCGAAAGACGAACCAACAGTCTTTGCCATTCAAATTACGTGTGTCGGCAATGGTCGCGCGAGTCTTGGCTGTCCGAAACTGAATGCAGATCCAACCTGACTCAACTCGATGTCCATTCGGAATTCGGAGACACGGCAACCTGGGCACCCTGGCTCGAACCCATCCATGCAGAGGTAACTCTTTCCCATTGGCCACAACATCTCTGCACAAGGAAGGAACCGACCCACATCCAGCACAATGACCAAGTGACGAGGCCCAGAAATGATCAATCCGTCGGACAGTTCATGTGCGTCGCCAGAAGTCGGTGAGCACCGCTGTTGGCTCCTCACCGGCGATCCGTCCACGACTTCATTGCTGCAGCGTCCCGTCCGAACTGCGAACACACGACATCCCGGAAATACTATCAGTCCCTCCAGAGATGGTACGACAGTGCACTTATCGATAAGCACTGCTGCTGCCACTCACGGGCAGGTAAGGCAGGAAGTTAGTGACGCCAGTAAATGGAATAAGAAAACGAGGCGGCAGTACCGTAAGAGAAGATAACAGTAAACGGCATGAACACGAGACTCGCGCGGCTCAAGCATTATCGTGAAGATCGCGAAGGGCTGCATAATAAAATTCCCTAGTGCGCTTTATTTCAGCCGCTTTTTCAGCGCTAAAATGCTTGAGTGTATTTCGAATCCGGAGATTAGCAAAGGTAACCCACCATTCTAGAAGTCAGGAATAACGCGCCTGGCTCTAGGTTGTCCGTCGCCATACGTCTGCGATGATACCTACCAGAGAGCGGTCAGTGAGATGTAGTGTGTTTAACTTCCATAAAGGGCGCGAAAGATGGGCCGGCTGCGGGACGTGGTCAAATGTCATTGAAACAGCACAGTGATCAGTGAAACTGGCGGGAATTACATCAATCGATAGAAGTTGGCTACATATGGGGGTAGATGAATAAAAGCGGTCCAATCGGCTACTTGAAGTAGTTGTAAAAAACATAAACCACACCAGTGTAGGATATCTGCAAACCCAAGCACCCTGGAGATGAAAGGACAACACCATAACATTAAGTTCACGACAAAATATATAATTGCCGGGGTCTGACCTACACGACGTAAGACGCAGTTAAAATCGCCTCCCAACAAAACCTTGCGCGGGTTCCGGCGGAGTAAATAAACAACTTCTTCCTTATAAAACCGCGCGCGATCGGATGAACGACCGGATCCAGACGGAGCGTAAAGAAAAATTAAGGTGAGGTCATAAAAACTACAGCCTATACCGCGACCATCATCTAGCATTTCGAAGTCCGTCAGGGGGATTCCATCTCGATAAAGCAAAGCCATACCGGTAGACCTTCCAGGCACGATTTTGAAAAACATAGAGTATCCTGGAAGACAAAACACATCAAATAATACCTCTAGTAAACACACGATATCAGCTTGGTAATCGTAAATAAACTGGCGTAACGCAGCAAGCCGTAATTGGGAACGTACCTATTAACATTGAGGGTTAGAAATGAATATGCCTGCATCCGTTAACACATGTAAGGTCAATAAAACAACACTAAGGAGAAAGCACTCATCACGTCCATCCCTCCTCAACGTCCGGAGGCGGGGGAAGGAGGGTATAATCCTAATCCTCCCCACCGGGCGCCGAGGAATCCTCGTTTTTCTTTTTATGACACGCCGCTGCACGTACAGGTTGAAAACGCTGATTCACACCACTCCGTGAAAACATACTCTCTTGATGTGGAGGGGTTGGGGGCACGTCAAGCTCCGATTTGATAGAGGAGCCATCGCCACTGCACTCGTCGGAAATCGGGGAGCACAACTCAGAATGACTAACAGCAACATCAGTACAGAAGAAACAGGTAATGCGGTCCCGGTGTCTGATGGCATCTTCTGATCATCAGGAAGAGAACCCGTAGAATCCTGTTGTTCCACCATCTCAGCGTGGAGAAGGGGTGGTATTGCACTGGAACACTGTAAAGACTGGCCAGCAGGCAACGTCTCTGCGGGAACATCGGAAATTACGGGAACCGTCACGACTACGGGGGAAGTGGGGGATGCAGATTCTACACACATTTCAACATCAACAGAAGCAGCTACATCATCTCTGGTAATACTGGAATCACAATTAACGTCAGTAGGTTGCAAGTGCTACTCTGAGATGAAGAGGTTAGCACAGGAAAGGAATTCGTGGCGAGCCGCATCAAACCAGTCAGTAGACTGATGACCAAAAAAAAAAAAAATAAGGCAACTCATTACCGCCAGAAGGTGCACCGTCTGCCAACGCCGTATCAGAAGAACGAGACTGGAGTGGGGCGTCCTCGAAATCTGTACCGCCCTCAGTCCGCCGGCGTTTGACATGCGCTGCAGGAGCCGTCGTCCCATCATGGAGAGAGGCCGCACTGGGAAGCGTTGGCAACGGTGGAAATTCGCGAGGACTAGGGGGTAACGTTGCCCCTACATCGCTTAAGGCTGGAGACTGACAACTGACTGCGAAGATAAGGGAAGACGTTTCTGGTAAGACGATGTCAGAACAGTAGTACGGAGCGGACAATCAGATCTGAGACGACCGCCTTCGTTACAGAGAAAACATGTTCCTTCTAGCTCAGCATACGTAACATCGACTCGGTAACCACAAATAGTTAAGTGGGAAGGAATATTTTTTTTAACGCAAATGTCCACAGTCCGGATACAATTATAACACTGGAAGCGATGTTGTGCTGACCAGCGTTCCCATCGGATATGCCATATTACTCCAAACGGAAGCTACGCTGTTTTAAGAAATCAATCGTCCACTTCAGGAGGGAGGTTATAAATTCTAACCGGAATATACTCGAGTGCCCCATTTTCAAGGAGGACATGAATAACGGAACCATCGCCATGTGTAAACAACACTTTAGAACGAATCCGGAAGAGAAGCCGTTCTACTTGAACAGAATCACAAAACTTCACAAATAATGCATACAAATCAGAATTAATGTAAGCAGTATCTACCTGAAAAGGTGTAAGACGGATAACATCAGAGAGCCAATCCTGAATTTCTAAGGAGCCAGGTTGAACACGACGCGTACTCTTTTCAAAATTGAAACGAACAGTAGCTCTATGAGGAACAGATTTAGGAGACGCGACAGACACCATGGCGCGGGCAGAAAACACCGCCGTCAAGAGGAAAACGACAACATTAATTTTAATTTTCATAATTAACAGCCTCAGTTGCACCGTTTACCTAGAATTTACCTAGGTTTCAGTCGGGATAATCCAACTTTCTTCAGAATAACCGCCGGCCGGAGTGGCCTTGCGGTTCTAGGCGCTGCAGTCTGGAACCGCGCGACCGCTACGGTCGCAGGTTCGAATCCTGCCTCGGGCATGGATGTGTGTGACGTCCTTAGGTTAGTTAGGTTTAAGTAGTTCTAAGTTCTAGGGGACTCTCAGATGTTAAGTCCCATAGTGCTCAGAGCCATTTGAACCATTTTCAGAATAACACTAACTACCCTTTGTCCGTAGTGGACACCGTCAAGCTAAAACTACAAATCCATAAATCATCGTCAGACTATAAAACTGACGATGATTTATGAATTTGTAGTTTTACCTTGACGATGTCCACTATGGACACACGGTAGTTACTGTTATCCTGAAGAAGTTTGGGTTATCCCGACTGAAACCTAGGTTCAAATGGTTCAGAGCACTATGGGATTTAACTGCTGAGGTCATCAGTTCCCTAGAACTTAGAAGTACTTAAACCTAACTAACCTATCACACACATCCATGCCTGAGGCAGCATTCGTACCTGCGACCGTAGCGGTCGCGCGGTTCCAGACTGTAGCGCCTAGAACCGCTCGTCCACCCAGGCCGGCGAAACCTAGGTAAATTCTAGGTAAACGGTGCAAACGAGGCTGTTAATTATTAAAATTAAAATTAATAATTACACAGTGGCTGACAGGGCCGCGAAATGTTGAAGATATTTAAAGACGACAACAAACTCCGCTACAGAACTACGATGTGACTCCGGCCGATACACCAACAAGACTGAGAAGCTTTGACACAAGCGGCGCTGCGGCACAGGCGGAATTTAACTACGACCTACTCGCTCGACGCGCAAGGCACCACTGGTCAACTTTGCCACAGCCATTCCTCCGCAGTATCGTTTCTTCCAGGAGCGCTAGTTCTGCAAAGGTTCGCAGGAGAGCTTCTGTGAAGTTTGGAAGGTAGAAGACGAGGTACTGGCGGAAGTATAGCTATGAGGAGAGAAAATGAGTCGTGCTTGGATAGCTTAATTGATAGAGCACTTGCCCGCGAAAGGCAAAGGTCCTGAGTTCGAGTCTCGGTCCGACACATAGTTTTAACCTGCCAGCAAGTTTAATATATTGTGTCCATTCATGAAGATCATCTAGATCTCTTAGACCACTCTTTCAACAATTTTGCATACTAACAAGAGCCTTATAATACATTTACTAATTTTGTGAAGCTTGTTAACTTTGTTGAGTTTCAAAATGAGAGAAACTATCATAAATAATGGAATGAGAAATAATGTACATCGTCATTAAGCAGACTTAGTGTAATCAGTTATTCAGTGATACAAATCTTAAATTTTAGAAACTTTCAAAGATAACAAAATGAAATTCAACACATCCTGAAACCACATCTTCTTGGCAACTGCTTCTAATCCATAGAAGAATTTTTGAATGTGTAGTAGTATGCAATGAGTGAGTGTTTAAAGAGCGAGAGAGAGAGAGAGAATATGTTGCCATATTTTTCTCTGGTAACGTGTAGGAATTGGAAGACTTCCTGACTTGCCTACTGACATATAATTTTTTATTCTTTACTTAAGTGATAGCGTTCATTTAATGTGTACTGCAGTGTTTTTCTCAAATTATAAAAATTACTCCGGAAAAGTAACCTTTCTCTAAATGTGAAAAATTGATCAAATGTACAGCATAGTGCCATACCTAGAAACAAGTTTTCTATTCAATTTGAAAGGTGTAATCTAGAAAAGCTTGTCACTACTGTATTCAGTAGCTTATATGTTACATTGTTATTCTACTATCCAGCAATAATAAGTAAATGAAATCAAGTTAAGAAGTTTATCTATAATCAGTTACAGGCTGGAAACATTTTAAAATATAAGTTATTGTCAGACACAAATTTCCTTTTCCAAGGCAAAGGAAAATTGTTAAAATATTTCCGTGGCGGAAAATATTCCGTTTCATTGTAACGAATGGTGCACGACTGACTCAGCACACCTTAATCATTTACACGTTATGTAACTAGTTTTGGAATGTATACAATTTTACTCACTATAAAACTCTTATAATTGAAGAATAGACAATATCCTCGAAATAGCTTTAATATACAGTGCGGTACTTAAATACGCATAACTCGTAACATTTACTACGCAGCACTAAACACAACCTCACGTCTCACGATAACCAAAACGATATAAAATGTCGCAAACTGCTTCTAGCGATCTCCATAGAGCGTTCCTTCATGTGATTCTAAAACCGGACAGTAGACTAACATTTCTATTTTTTATCTTGTGTAGACAGATTACAAAGTTTAACAATGACAAAGTGTTTCAGGCATATCGTTGTATTCGTGAAGCGTTTGAAACGTTCGATGTAAACTGAATAAACATTCAGTGTCGTTCCATCACTATGCAATGGATGTAACTGAAACTCATCTTACACAACGTAGATAACGCTTGGCTCACCATTCCTTAGGCATGAATCGAATGAGATGCATGACTTGTGGAGGTATGGCAGGCAGTGAATAGGTAAAGAGGCAAACTGCATTAGTGACAATACTTCTGAAGATAGATGAATATTCCTTTGGGTCAAGTTTTTGATTGTATGGACAAATTCAGTCGCCTAGTTAGGTAATAGGAAAGGAAACGTAGCAACGTTCGTTCATTTTGAAACGTCAGCTCCTTTCGAAACGTATGCGTCAGAGTAGCAATTTTCTTTTCGTGATGAGATCTGAATTTGTGATATCGGCTGAAATTTACATGAGAATGTTCGAAACGTTGAGTTGAACAGTGGTAAAACATGGAAACTGTTATAAATGGACCGAAGAATACCACTCGATTAATACATCTGTTACCGTTATTGAACTAATTTAATATTTAATTGGAGTCTCAACCGACTCGCTGCTTAAACGTATAAATTCCGTCTAAATTTGACCATAACAACTGCTTAATGATAGTAATCTGGCGGAGCCTTCGGTAATTCAGGACGACCTTAACTACCACAAAACGCTTTCGAGGTAGGTTCCGAGCCCGTAGACTTACGTCCATAAAGACAACGATTTTCTCATTAGTTCTCGAGTTAACGACTTTTAACAGAAAGTAATGACTGCTGAACGTCTTATAAGGTGAAGTATGACGAGGACTAGTACGAAAAGTAGACAGCAGTTATAACACCTCAAGGGCTTCAAGGATAGAGTTTAATTCAGAAGGGAAACATTGCAGCAACACCTCTTATAAGAGACGAGGGTAAGTCAAATATTATCCGCAATTTAGTCACATTTTTGTTTAGTTTGGTAGTACTGTCGTTTTACATTGATGACGCATGCTTTGTTTATTTGTTGTTATATCTTTGCAGTTTTCAAGCTGTTACGTTAGTTTCGTTATCGCTGTCGTGCTGTTAATCATAGCTGCTTTGTTGTGTATTTGCACCAAAGAAGAGCAACGTTCAGTGATCCATTTTTTGTGGTCGGAAGTCGCATCAGGAGCCGAAATTCATCGAAGACTTTCGGCACAATACGGGAACAGTGTTTTGCCACAACGTGGTGTATACGAATGGATTGAAAAATTCCGAAATGGTCGCGCAGGTGTTACGCGCGATGAAGGAACCGGTCGACCGTTAACCACCACAAATGTTTACGTGAAATGATTCTCTTAGACAGACGATTAACTTTTGACCAAATGGCACATCGTTTGCAAATCAGTCATCGACAACAGACTTGGGTTTCATAAAGTTCGTGCAAAATGGGTCCCAAAAAGGTCACACAGTTGCATAAACAAACACTCTTGGTCATCTGCAAGAAACATGTGGATCGCTATGGTAACGAAGGGGAAAACTTCTTAGACAGGATCATTACTAGTGAAGAAATATGAATCCATCATTACGAGCCGGAGAGTAAACGGCAGAGTATGGAATGGAAACATTCAAATTCACCATGCAAGAAAAAGTTCAAGACCCAATCGTCCGCAGGAAAAGTGATGCTTACGATTTCTTGGGACGCACAAGGTCCAGTACTGGTCATTATGGAGAAAGTGGCACAACAATAAACAGTGTACGTTACACTGAGATGCTTACTGCCAGGCTAAACCTGCAATTCGAAGCAAACGCCGAGGATTGCTGTCAAAAGATGTTGTGTTGCTACACGACAATGCCCGTCCGCGTACTGCTGCCCACACTGCTGAAACGCTCCAGAAACTCATATTTGAAGTACCGGATCATCCTCCATATAGTCCCGATTTTGCCCCTTCTATCACTTGTTTGGTCCACTCAAACAGACATTGAAGGGGCGTCGATTTGGCTCGGACGAAGCAGTGAAAGAAGCGGTGCACTCCTGGCTCGCAGCTCAACCGAGAACCTTCTTTTATGAGAGCATCAGGAAGCTTGTACAACCAAGTGCATTGAAACGCAAGGAGACTATGTCGAAAAATGATGTTCTTGTAAGTTTCCTGTTTGATTACAATAAAATTTTCTAGCTATTTTGAGGATAATAATTGACTTATCCTCGCAATTAAGGAAGTAGTGACGTATGACTGTTGCTCCTACTGCAAAAAGTTCAAGATGATCTATTATATCTTGTACAGCTAAGTAATTTTCTACAGTGATGTTAGGCAGTGCTTTTCAACTTTCAGTGATCGCAATCTCGAGCTCACTTAGTACTTCCAAAATTCTTTTGAGGCTGTGATATGAGCTGTTTCATTGATTCGGTACCTTTTGTATCAGTCTCAGTTCTTTTTTGTTTGCTCTTTTTTGAACATTGCGCAGTTTATCACTAGCTAGTGTAGATTTATGAGAGAAAGTCACAATAGCCTCTGTTTTCAATAAATTTTATAAATGATTTCTGCATTAAATTAATCTTGTACCGTTAACCTGACAATGTGTCCGAAATTTTGCATTGTATTGTCAAAAGAATTTTTTCTACGTCTTCTTATCTGAAAAATTATTTTCATATATAAAAAAATAATTCTCATAAAAATGGACCAATATATTACTTATCGATGTTACGTTGAGCTTCAGCGTCTTAGAAGCATGGGGAACCAGAAAAAGGAAGAAGAAGAAGAAGAAGAAGGTTACCATAAGAATAGGGATGCGAGACGGGAAATTTTACTGGTCTACCATGCAATGCTGCTACCTTAAATGCGCAGGTTTGCTGATGAACTGCAGCAGGCAGGTACGGCATAAACTGCACAGTGGAGTAATGAGATTGAAACTGCGTTGAAGAGACCAGTTGAGTAAGCACTCAGTACAAAACAAAAGGGCCATCACTCTACCGAAGTGCTACAGCTGCTACATCGCTGAGATCGGCAGCACTCGTGATCTTAGCGCAGTCGACATAAAGCGGGTAGCTTGTAGAAGTTTTGTTGGGTGTTTTGCCTTTCGTCGAGGGAAGTTCACGGAGCGGTACAAAGAGCACAATACGGTATTAATGAAGGATAAGAAAGGTGCAGCGAGAGACAGCAGTGCTGGCGCTTTCACCCACCACACCGATCTATTCCTATGAGTATAATGCACCCGCTCCGCTCAAACTTTGCACTTGACGGAACCTAACTAACAGCGTTTGGTCGGCTTCCATTGCACAATAGCTGCGAGTTTTCCATTACCACTGGAAAGTTCCGACTCAGTTACTACGGCCCATATTTACAACTTGCTATGGTTAGTCATTTTGGGCAAATAGATGTGGTGTCACCGCCAGACACCACACTTGCTAGGTGGTAGCTTTTAAATCGGCCGCGGTCCGTTAGTATACCTCGGACCCGCGTGTCGCCACTATCAGTGATTGCAGACCGAGCGCTGCCACACGGCAAGTCTAGAGAGACTTCCTAGCACTCGCCCCAGTTGTACAGCCGACTTTGCTAGCGATGGTTCACTGACAAAATACGCTCTCATTTGCCGAGACGATAGTTAGCATAGCCTTCAGCTACGTCATTTGCTACGACCTAGCAAGGCGCCATTATCAGTTACTATTGATATTGTAAATAATGTACAGACAAGAGCTACGTTCAGCATTAATGGATTAAAGTTAAGTATTCTACCAGTTACCTCCTTTTTTCTAAGTTATTATTTCCTTGTCCTGTTCCAGACCTCACGCCAGCCTGCGTGAGCTTAAACGCGTGCCTTTCGGCTTCCTCTCAATTTAGTGGGTTGGTCTCCTGCCAATCCACAACAATAGATGCAATAATATTAATGCCATTGTATGAGCACCGGAAATTTTAATTCTGTTCCGATTCGCTAACTCAATGGAAGCATTTGCGTAGAAATCGCACACCAAAGCACGTTGTTCATATACTCGGAAGACAGCAACACAGTATTGTAGTGCCACTGCCAGCTGATTTTTCTGTTGTTGTTGTTGCTGTGGTCTTAAGTCCAGAGACTGGTCTGATGCAGCTCTCCATGCTACTCTATCCTGTGCAAGCTGCTTCATCTCTCAGTACCTACTGCAACATACAGCCCTCTAAATCTGTTTAGTTATTCACCTCTTGGTCTCCCTCTACGATGTTTAACCTCTGCGCTGCCCTCCAATACTAAATTGGTGATCCCTTGATGCATCAGAATATGCCCTTCCAACCAATCCCTTCTTCTAGTCAAGTTGTGCCACAAATTTCTCTTCTCTCTAATTCCATTCAATACCTCCTCATTAGTGATGTGATCTACCCATCTAAGCTTCAGCATTCTTCTGTAGCGCCACATTTCGAAAGCTTCTATTCTCTTTTTGTCTAAACTATTTATCGTCTACGTTTCACTTCCATACATGGCTACACTCCATACAAATACTTTCAGAAACGACTTTCTGACAAATTTGTACTCGATGTTAACAAGTTTCTCTTCTTCAGAATCGCTTTCCTTGCCATTTCCAATCTACATTTTATATCCTCTCTACTTCGACCATCATCCGTTATTTTGCTCCCCAAATAGCAAAACTCCTTTACTTCTTTAAGTGTCTCATTTCCTAATGTATTTCCCTCAGCATCACCCGATTTAATTCGATGCATTCCATTATTCTCGTTTTGCTTTTGTTGATATTCATCTTACATCCTCCTTTCAAGACACTGTCCATTCCGTTCAGCTGCTCTTCCAGGTCCTTTGCTGTCTCTGACAGAATTGCAGGGCCACCGGCGAACCTCAAAGTTTTAATTTCTTCTCCATGGATTTTAATTCCTACTCCAAATTTTTCTTTTGTTTCTTTTACTGCTTGCCCAATATACAGATTGAATAATATCGGGGATAGGCTACAACCCTATCTCACTCCGTTCCCAACCACTGCTTCCCTTTCATGCCCCTCGACTCTTATAACTGCCATCTGGTTTCTGTACAAATTGTAAATAGCCTTTCACCCTCTGTATTTTACTCCTGCCTCCTGGTGCATTAATTTTGGTCCGGACGGTGCTGAGGTTCGCGTTCGTTTCTCACTTCCTAGCCTGCTACCGCACAAACTCTCAAGTGAAAACCTTGGCCGCGGAGGTAAAAGTGTTTGGAAAATGGACAAGAAAATATATTGAGCATTTTGTAACGCTATTATTCAATGATTTGTTACGGTTGGTAGTGTCCGTAAACAGAACACGAATAACTCGAGGGCTTCAAATTTCTGTCGACAAGAGAGTGAAGGTGAGAGGCGTGGGGAGAGCGGGGGGCGAAGCTGCCAAGAAAAACTTGCGCCGACTTGACTTACTCCGTCATGTACCGATCACGAGAATGAAACGAACTCAGTATGGCATTGACGAGTTAAAGAAACAAACATTGTATGACCCGCACATTTTGTCACTTTTAATGTGGGTGAAACTAATTTTTAATCCATTATAAAGTGGTAAGTCAGTGGCAGTATGACTTCATTTGCATCGATATTCCACATGTCCATTGTAACACTAAAAATATTTCATTTCATAAGGGCTTTTTCTAATTTTTTCCTCTCTTCCAATGGTTATGAGATCAGTAAACATTTATGTGTGGTTTTATTTGGCAATTCGTATCTGCTGTCTAAGACATAAGCAATTTTTTTCAAAGCGTGATGTTCGGAACTTCTGTACGCCAGCATATCGATAGCAATTATTTGTGAACAAAGAGAATCAAGTTCTTGTTTTTACTTCTGAACCGACATCATACAACTGACTTCTATTACAATAATTTTTTATAGAGCTTCACGATTCTTTCTGTTGCACCTCATGCGCTTCATGTAGCTCGCTTGTTGATCCCACACCATTCAATTCTATTAATAATCCGTGGTTCTCCAGTTTTTCACCATCATACCTTTTAAGTGGTATCTTAAATTAGTCCTGTTCTCTGATCATGTTTATAATCTACAATGCAGATGGTACACTTTACAAACTGACCATTATACCCCGCTTTCTTGAAAAAATTCCATACAGATCTTTGATTTTTACTGTTCATTTTCAAAACAATACCAGAAAACTCTATTTACGCTCGTCTAAGATTAACTAAATAATCTTGGAAGCGCGGAATTTACTAGGCGAACAGAGACTATTGGTGGGGTTCGGAAACTACTGAGCGTTTGAAATCGGCAAAATTCGGAATACTTTCGTGGCGAATGTGCTCTTTGTCCCACTGCTGCCAATGACAGCAATTCAACAGGTGTGGCACTATAATTGCTCGAGGAAGAATAATGCTGTTGTCGTGTGGCGTTTAAATAACGAAATGATTGACGAAGTAGCCACTGTTAGCACATTGAGGCCATCTCCTACGATACCGGGAAGAGCTAGAAGCTTTGGAGGCAGCGTTCTTCCTCGTGACGCTCGAAAAAATTTTAATCAGGTTGCAGAATGCTGTAAACTCGAAAAATTGAAAAAATAAAACTAATGGTGAGCTAATTCACCCGCAACATACGTTTCAAACAAGGGGTTTCAGCATTAACGGGAAAAAGCTTAAGAAGTATCTACAGAATTTGGAGTTTTGTAGAAAAATTCCAAGACATTCACCGTCAACTCTTGGCAAGAAGAGGTTAGTTTTGTCTCAAATCCACTGAAGCATTCACATTTCGCGTGATTTACTTTGAATATGCACTGCAATGCTGTGAAAGCAGATAGCACGTAAATACAGCTGTATATTTTAATGATTAAACCCAGCCAACATACAAATAAAAAAAACTTGACACTCGACGTTTTGTGTTTTTACTGTATTCAGTTTTGCGGGAGCTCGTGTGTATTTGAAGGAACAAGCAATGCTAATCGAACACAATACGAGCAACCAACATATGAATGAATTTTGTGCTTCTGCAAAAGCAGAATCGACGTAGGGTTATTACGATTGGGTCAGTGTTTTGCGTTTTAGAATCACTTTACATATTAAGATGTACAACTGAAAACACTTGTAAGTACAATGAGGACTCAGAAACGGAAGTGGACAGTAGCAGGTGTGTTTAATTAATAACGACAATAATTGTATTTATTTTTAAATGCATTATACAGCATAATCACAAACAAATAACAAACCTTGAAAATATCTTTTTTTCTTATACTAACTGCTTTGCATTACAACAGCCTTATTTACATTTGTATTCCTTGCTACAAGTAAGTAAGCTCGCACATTTTAAGATGACAATCTGTATAATGCGCACTCACGAATCCAAGGCATTTACGTGTGTAGTCTTTACCATAAGCATCTGATCGGTACGAGACGCACACAACCGTGTGTTGTCAACAATGGAAGAAAAACAAGAAAATTCCGTCTCTCACGCCCCCTCTGCCCACAGCGAGCAATCAATTAACAACATAGTTTAAAAATGGTTCAAATATCTCTGAGCACTATGGGACTTAAGATCTGAGGTCATCAGTCCCCTAGACTTAGAACTACTTAAACCTAACTAACCTAAGGACATCACACACATCCATGCCCGAGGCAGGATTCGAACCTGCGACCGTAGCAGCAGCGCGGTTCCGGACTGAAGAGCCTAGAACCGCTCGGTAACATAATTCAGAAACAACATAGACTGGGTAAGAAGCCACCATATTTGGGTTGATTAAATACCGCCATACAATCTACTTTCCTTCTGAAATCCAAACGCAACGGAGGTAATTGGTACCGACAATTTCTCAGGAGCCAGTTTCAATAGAATTATATTGTAAACGATAGGACTATCGATAGTTAAACCAGACTAGCGATAGTGACGATAGCGCAGATACTATCGATTAATCAACATTTTATCGATGTGTAAGTAACAGTAACTTAGCCCCTAGCTATCTGCGCGCGAGTGCATCTGGCCCTGCTACCAGCTGTCCGAACTGGCCGCGGTGGCCGAGCGGTTCTAAGCGCTTCAGTCTGGAACCGCGTGACTGGTGCGGTCGCAGATTCGAATCCTGCCTCTGACAAGGATGTGTGTGATGTCCTTAGGTCAGTTAGGTTTAAGTAGTTCTACGTTCTAGGAGGCTGATGACCTCAGATGTTAAGTCCCAAAGTGCTCAGAGCCGTTTGAACCATTTGAACCATTCGAACCAGCTGTCGAAGGAGCCAGCGCCAGAGCGACGGTGACGGGATCGCTCGGCGAGTCAGGTAACGCGGAGTCAAGAACGCAACGTACCGGCAGCGCGGGATGTGTTTACGCTCTCGGCTGAGATACCGAGAAGCTAAACGGTTTTAAGCAAATACCGGAATTGAACTTCTTATCAGCTTAAAACTGTGTGCCGGACCGTAAATCGAACTCGGGACTTTTTTCTTTCTCGAGCAAGTACTCTACCACTTTCTCGCGAAAGGCAAAGGTCCCGAGCTCGAGTCTCGGTCGGGCACACAGATTTAATTTGGCAGTAAGTTTCATATCAGAGCACACTCCGCTGCAGACTCAGAATTTCATTCTGGAAATACCGGAATCGTTTATGGTTTAGGCAATCGGAATCGCCTCACTCTAAAGCGACGACAGCTTCAAAGCTTCTTCTAGAAACAGCACCAAAAATACACTAAGGACGCTAACCACCAGAACCGCCCCATCATTCAGCGGCTACTTCAGAGCCATCCTTGCAGCTGGGGGTGAGGTGTGAGGGGATGCAACCATGAACCACCTCACCCTGAAGCTGCAGTTTCAAAGGTCTTCCTGGAAAAATAATAGAGAACATGTACTCTCAACGACAAAGAACGATGCTTCCACGAACCCCTCCATTCTTCAAAGATATCCATGAATCTGAGGAAAATTGTAAAGCTGGCTGCTTTGATACAGAAAACAAAACTCACTCCTGGGAGGGGGGCAGAATGCCGACGAAGACCGTGGTAGAACTCGTGGGTTAAAACAGCCGCGGCTTTGATGTAGATGGCTTTCCTCGTACCCTTCAATTTAGTTGTCAGACTACTTCTCTGAAGAGTCTAAAAGTATGCATTTATCCTGTATATGAGTGAGAACTGGTAGTTGGTTCGAATTAACAATTTATTTCAAAGAAGACATATGCTCACAAAAGGTGTCCCGGTTGAAGTCGGCGGGTCTCCGCTTACCAGATGCGAACTGGATTGCTAGGTCCGTCGTGTGAGCTGCAGCTACAATTCCGCCAAATACCGCTCAACCTTTCTGCTGCACAGTACTGCCGCAAGACAGAAGGGTCCGTGGGAAAACACTTGTACACGAGATACTTGCGAAGAGTAAGCTGCAAGAAAGCGAGGAAATACCAGACCGCAGCCGCTCACACGTTTCACAGGGGCAGGGGCATTTACAAGCCCACCTAGCTGGAGTCGCTGGCGGAACTTGTTTCCTACATGCCCTCTCGTATGTCTATCGTCAGGTGTAGTCATATTTAATGGAAATGCCAAGGACCATCATTCCACATCGAATATCATCTGCCACAAAGCATTATTCACTGCCGACGATTATTCACTTTCCACTCCACCCCTCTGACATCAAGCTTTGCATACTGTATACCAGTCTAAAATACTGAAGCAAGCGTTGCATGCACTGAAGCCGAGAACTAAATGTACCGTACGCTTAACAGTTGAACAGTTACTATGTCAGAGAGTGAGGTGTACCAACTGATTTAGTAAAAGTGTTAGAATGATGAAGGAAGTAGTAATAATAAAATTAACCTCTAACAATCATTTGCTGCAGGAAGTACCATTACCTTATGTATAAAAATAGTCATGGATACTTATTTATCTTCATTTAATAAACAGAAGGCAATTCGTCGTAAAATACAGGGCTATTACAAATGTTTGAAGCGATTTCATAAATTCACTGTGGCTCCATTCATTGACATACGGTCACGACACACTACAGATACGTAGAAAAACTCATAAAGTTTTGTTCGGCTGAAGCCGCACTTCAGGTTTCTGCCGCCAGAGCGCTCGAGAGCGCAATGAGACAAAATGGCGACAGGAGCCGAGAAAGCGTATGTCGTGCTTGAAATGCACTCACATCAGTCAGTCATAACAGTGCAACGACACTTCAGGACGAAGTTCAACAAAGATCCACCAACTGCTAACTCCATTCGGCGATGGTATGCGCAGTTTAAAGCTTCTGGTGCCTCTGTAAGGGGAAATCAACGGGTCGGCCTGCAGTGAGCGAAGAAACGGTTGAACGCGTGCGGGCAAGTTTCACGCGTAGCCCGCGGAAGTCGCCGAATAAAGCAAGCAGGGAGCTAAACGTACCACAGCCGACGGTTTGTAAAATCTTACGGAAAAGGCTAAAGCAGAAGCCTTACCGTTTACAATTGCTACAAGCCCTGACACCCGACGACAAAGTCAAACGCTTTGAATTTTCGGCGCGGTTGCAACAGCTCATGGAAGAGGATGCGTTCAGTGCGAAACTTGTTTTCAGTGATGAAACAACATTTTTTCTTAATGGTAAAGTGTTTAAACCTCCTCTACCACGAAACGTGCCAGAACTGCGAGCTCGCATCAACGATGCTTTCGAACGCATTGATGGGGACATGCTGCGCTGAGGGTGGGAGGAACTTGATTATCGGCTTGATGTCTGCCGAATCACTAAAGGGGCGCATATCGAACATTTGTGAATGCCTAAAAAAACTTTTTGAGTTTTTGCATGTGTGTGCAAAGCATTGTGAAAATATCTCAAATAATAAAGTTATTGTAGAGCTGTGAAATCGCTTCAATCATTTGTAATAACCCTGTAGTGTGTCAGTTAAGCTTGTTTAATAAGACAAAGTTTAATAAATTCAGAATATTTCCCACATACATATATTTATTTTCCTCAGCGTACTTACCGTGATGATAAACGCATTTCTCCCAAGGAGAAAGCGGTTTGCTGATTTCATCACTATAGAATGTCTGACCTCGCCTCTGTTAGTATCTAACGTGGTCGGATAACTCACCCCTTTTAAAATAGATTACCTAACAGCTAACCTTGCTCATAGGTAAAGTCACCTAACTACCAGCGCTTATTCACACTGGAGTTTCAAATCAATCTTTAGCTGCGAACACTGCAATTTCGGCGGTCTGTATAGACATCACCTCCGTTTGAAAAATGAGATATTCGAGCTGTATTGTTCTTCAACCATTTTACTTTCGTCGGGTAATACACTTTAAAAGCTGAAAGCCACCTGGAAAACTTAGTTTAACCTAACTCCGTAGCTCTCCACATACTCACCCGATAAACCAATAACTTATGGTAACGACACGCTCCTATATATCAAAGGCATCGTCTTATTGTACACACGGAAGACTCGAAGTAAACAACCAGTGGCGTAAACACGTAAGTATAAGGTGGGGGAGACCTAGATGCTGATGGCTACTGCCTTATTAACAAAAAACCATTATTATTAGAAATACACACTCCACATTTGTCCTCAGTACAATAATAACAGTAGATGTTGGACGTTAAACTTCTAGCACGAATCCCCTCTCACATATCATTACAGCCCCAACAACACAATGTTATCGATGACAAATCACAAATACGTAATTTAGGAGCCTAATACCTCAGAGAGGAACGGTTGCAGTGTCTTTCTGCACAGTGCTATTGTATGAAGTCGATTGTACTAAGAGAAGAAACATTCTGAGACAGATCTGCAGCAACTCGGGTTATGTTTTCCATCATATTAGGACTCGGTAAAAATTAAAAAAAGGCTCCTGGCAACGAATGTACTGTAACGCAAGACAGACTCGTACAGCGATTCCTTCGTAGAAGAAAAAGGAGCTACGAACAACCTATACTTTTTACGAGTATAAGGCTGCTGACTGTTTCTTGGCTGTAACACACTCCTTACTAAGCGGATGACTTCTATGTCTAATATTTCTTCTGAACTGTACATACGTAAGTAAGGAACTGTTAGTAAAAAATAGACTTCTGTGGAAGTAGTTCTTGCGATAATTCTAGACTACAGTCATTAAAACAACCTGGTAAGCGTCACAGACTTTTGATGACATTCCGTATACACCAAGATAAACCTAAAACCGTTATGTACATGATTAATAGTTATTGATTCGAAGACCAATCGCAGCTGACATCGTACTGACATCAGCATTGTGTAGTGGAACCGTGACGCATCTGGAAAGACGATATTTCTATCAACAATAGCCGGGAGAGCAAACGAAAGTGAGTCTCGTAGTCTTGATCTATAGGGAGTAACGTGGGCAGATGAGAAGATTTCAATCATCCTGCTGAGTAACTCGGAATATCACCATTGTTTCAGCTAACAGTATAGATGTTTTGTGTAATCGACTAAAACTACAGGTTTACTTTTTTTTACAAAACATTATAGGTTCTGATTATCCTTTTTTTAGAGTATCAATGTTTGCATCCTACCATTTCCGAATAATCCATTAAAACTAAGTGTTACACAACATATACATATCCAGCTAAAAATATGAGATGTGTTCGAATTTTAGGAGCAATAACCAGAAAGACGTCACGACCAGTTCCATCGGAGCTAGTATTACTCAACTTCAGTAGGTAAATTGCGTAACGAACTTAGGTAAACATATTTGGTAATTTTAATAGGTCTGCTCGACAAACAATGTCTCCAGCATGTATAACGAAAGCATAGTTCATTCTAAAGGTCTGACTGAATATTCATGTACAGCTACATTCAGACAGTACTTCGTTGTCGTTAACAGCATCAGCTGCAAAAAGTCAGAGTGCAGTGGGAATATAAGAAATCCATATATACAGAAGGTGACCCATAAAAACATATTTTTATATTAATAATCAGTTCTTTATCTTATACTAGATGGTGTACCCAGCTTGACTCAGGGAGATGATATCGGATTGTGTGTACGTTTGTTACATTTTGAAGAAAGTGTTTTGATTCTGTAGTTTCCACGGAAATGTAAAAATTGCTGCGGAGGTGCTTCTAGGGGTGGTAATCTAATTTTTCCATTCGTGTAGCAGAATTCTGGTGTTTCTCTGATGAATTTTTTCGTGTTGCAAAATTGGTGGGTGTTATCCAGTTTTTCGATTACAACTTATCTGTGTTTGTTACTCGTATATTGTTTTGTCGGTTCGTAGTGGATTGCTTCATTTGTTAGGCTGTACTATTACTTGTCCTCGTCCGTGCTTCTCGTAGTGTGATATTTCCATGGCTGGTTTCAGTTCACTGTCTTTTATTATATAATTGTATCGCAATTCTTACCTGTTCAGTACATTCATTTCGTTGTTCTTCGGTTTCTCTGCTTCTCACGGTGTTCATTCTCGTTCATTGGGAAATTGAACGTACTTCGCGCTCTTCTTCTGTTTAGTTTTTCATTGTTCTTTTCGATTTCGCCACTTTGCTTCAGAACCGTCAAGGTCTCCTGCTCTTTTACGTTTGGTCATTGTGTAAAATAGAAATCAAATACATTTTTTATTACTAAATACACTAAACACACTTTATACACTTTTGACGCTTCATTTTCGATTTATATTCAGTCACTGTATCGCTTTGACTACTCACGCCCCACTGTTTTTAATCAGTCACTGCTCTATATGTCGGTTCCTCCCTTCGTCACTGATAAGAAACTGATGTTCGACCCCACTACGCATCTTGCTTTATTTACCCCTACCGATTGGTAGCCCCACCAGTGGCGAATCCAAACATTTCAGAATTTTCGAGAGTGTTCTGGAATGTTCCACAACGATCTGGGATGTTTCAAACATTCGGTAATCTTCCGAAATCCGGAATGTTCCCGACTATTACCGACATTCCAGAACATCCGCGATCATTGAGGAACATTCCGGAACATTCTGGAATGTTGTGAATGCTCTCGAATAGTCTCGAATTTTCTGAAACTTTCTAAAATACTATCGAATGTTCCGGAATGTTCTAAGGAAAACTCTCGATTTTTGTAGAATGTTGTCGAATACTCTCAGATTTTTTAGAAATTTCTAGAGGGCGAAACCTCCCAGCACTTATATCTTCAAAAGCGCGCCTTTCGGGTAAAAATGGGAACCTTCTTCATGGATGGGGGATAGAGGGCTACCAAACCATATACCTCAATTGATCGTACTGGGACTCGTTTCTGAGTTTTATCAGCACGCACAGTGTACACTTACTTTTATACTATGTATTGATTAATTGATCCATAAACGATTTCAGTCTCATCGTCTTTTTCTTCTGCTATCACATCGATAACCTCCTCATACTCCTCAGGCAGGAGGTACCACCGCGGTAGCGGCGTCTCCGCTACGAATAATAACAACGTACTGATGCAGCTATTACATCGTCATCACAAGGAGGATGAACACAGATACTTGACGAACAGACTTCATGACAATGATTCTTCTTAGGATGAACGCAGGTAGCTGTCGAACAGAACTGATGACGATGATTCTGCTTAAGACGTCCGGTATATCACGTGGAACTGACTTCACCTGTAATAACTATCCATTAAAACACGACACCGTCCGAAAATTGCCATTACATTTAAAGGAGTTGTCGAGCAAGCAAAGCAGAAGGGCTTATCAACCTATCAGGTATCGGACATATGCTAACAAATACAATAGATCCTGCCAAAAGTTATTACAGCCATTCACAGACTACTGGATTAATCACCCAGAAGTTTAGAAATAACGAAGCATTTCGGGTGCTCCGTTAAACGGTTACAATGAGTGCTAGTATTGACTAGACGAATGCTCGTTCAAGCGTTTTCTAAGAGCACTCTCCTACGAACTTAGGTTCATAACTACTTTGAATTAAACGTAGCTCAAACCCAACATCACTACCCACTCACGAGGTTATGAGTTTACATGGCAGAATCAACTAGACTGTAAAAGCGGTAATGCTCTTTCAATAAGCCGTGACATTTCAGCGAGTAGTTTCAGGATTGATTTGTTTAATAATTGTCTCGAACTTGTGAGATAGCATAGTAGCCATGTTTAACCCCCAGAGTTCAACCATAGACTGCTGTATATGTATCACACGTCAAACAAGGAGAACATCAACGAATGCGTTAGTAAACACGATCATGTACTTACTCAATGGTATCTCAACCGCTTCCATTTCCTCGTCTTCCTCATCCTCGTCCTCTTCTTCAGCTTACAACTCATCAACGGCATCTCAAATCTCATTTATGCCTACGGATGACAATGAAAGTTTGTATTATGCCACACCTCATTATTTATAATTTTAACCACTGAAGGAAGCTGCTACAGCTAGATCACAAACCTTCGGGGAACTCTACAGTATCCGCGTTTGATATTCCAGGCTCCTCGTCCAACCCTCCCAATATAAATATACAATGGGGTGCTACTTTGTCAACAAAGCGTACTGGAAAAGAAGATGAATGAATCACACACAATGTCTTTCAAACTACATATTATGTACGTGGATGAATAATCACACAGAATTGCTGTTAAACTAACAATTATGGGGAAAGAGATACGTGCAAAAGTCCTTGGAACCAAGGCGTGAACTGCTCGACGGCGACGTGGCCAACTGCTTCAGCCAGTGGGCTGTTGATGAGACCGAGACGAGTCATGGACAGTTGGTTGGTGGGGGAATGGTTGTAGGATGAATACATCGCAATTGGACGATCTGGCCTGGAATCACCCGAGTAGCTGTTAGTAAAGGATGTCTGGTCTCCTGAAAGACGCCCTCAATGGTTAACCTATGTCCTAAACAGAGAAATACAGTGACAGTGTGGATTACGAGTCTTGTCTTTATTAACTGGAACAAATGTATTAAGATATTCGAGCAGGTACATAGCTACAGACAGCCGTTTACTGAATCGTTTGTGCATGAATCAAAGACATGCACATTAGACCTTATACACGTAACCTAGAGCGGTAACACTAAACGGTTATGAGCGTTGAGTCTATTCTAAATGATATTCTTCCTCCTGCTAGTTCAGTGACATAATTACACCAAAGGGGCTTAAGACAGGATTTGGAGAATGGATTCTTATTTAGGTGACGCAGGCGTTGAATTCGATTAAAAGGAAAACGTGCAGCTGGTTTGCTGACATGTAGAACGAGAATCTGCAGTTAGGGGCTGTTGCAACCTCTCTTACTTAACTAAGAGTCAGAGGTAACTGTGATTGAGGAGTGCTCCATTACACCATTTAATTCACTCAATCATAATGCCGGTAATTTACAGCAGCAGTGAGAACAATGTTGATCAACAGCGGAAACTGTATAATTCACCAGTGATGTAGTGTGCTTACTTACAAACTTCTGCTTGTAGTAATCTCAATACAGTGTTTACTGGTGACTCTCTTTTAGCACATAATTGCGGCGGTGTTGAAAACATATATATAAGCAGAGGGATATGACTCGCTTTCAACTCACAGATATAGCGTGTGTGTGTGTGTGTGTGTGTGTGTGTGTGTGTGTGTGTGTGCGCATATGTGTGTGCAGGGTTGGAAACAGTCTAGCCGGCCGTGGTGGCCAAGCGGTTAAAGGTGCTACAGTCTGGAACCGCGCGACCGCTACGGTCGCAGGTTCGAATCTTGCCTCGGGCATGGATGTGTGTGTTGTCCTTAGGTTAGTTAGGTTTAAGTAGTTGTAAGTTCTAGGGGACTGATGACCACAGCTGTTAAGTCCCATAGTGCTCAGAGCCATTTGAACCATTTTTGGGGACGAAGCGAACCGCGGCGGCAGCCGTCAACAAAGGCAGGGAATCGCATCCGCTACTCCCTGCGTCTACTGGTTGTCTAATATGACAACAGCAACATCTCCCTCTAAGTGATAGTCTGTTTCGGGTGTAATAGAGTTTTTAAGATGACAGCAAGTTCGCTTCACGAACTGATCTGCACAGTAATCAGAGAGCGAATTTAACCTCATATTTGCCCTCTCAAAAGTATCTGAAAATAGGTAGCTGAAAGTATAGCTTCCATCGGGTCCCGCTTCGAAAGATTCAGTTTGAAGACGTTGGATCAGAAGATGACACCATCTTCAGCTTGAATAAGTTTACTCTTCCTGCTTCACTAAGAGTGCAGCGCCATGTTGCCGTAAAGAATACAGTTAGACCGGGCCAGTAAATGGGTGTGCTCGTTCCAGCTCAAGTTGACAAGCCGCGCCTTGACACTTTTCAGTGCATTTTAGATATCCATCAACACACACACACACACACACACACACACACACACACACACACACACACACACACCTACCATTACCTATTTAATTAACTGCCCTTTGAGGAGCACTCGTTCTCCATTGAATTCATCCGATCTGAAAGCCGGATATGCAAATTAAATGGGTTGTGCTGCTCGGCAGGGTGTTCATTTTTGCAGAACGGTAGTTACGGCATTGGAATGAGAATGCTGTGCACGTTTCGTTTGCTGTCCATACCGTACTATCGGTTTTAGAAACGGGTATTTTTCCAATGCATGATGAAGAAACCTTCAGGTCGCTAAATGTTTACCCTTCTACCTATAAGCTTAGAAGTGACGACCAAAGGCAGACTGGTATGGTGATAGATGCTCTGGAACCCGCTCCCAGAGTTGGCAGAAAATTCTTCTGGTAAATCATTCCATTCCTACACCAACGAAACTGACGACTGCCGAGGCCCTGTATACTGCCTATGCTTGACGATTTTACGTCGCGCCGAATACCCAGTCATAACAAGAGTTCCTCTACAAAATGTTCCTGCGTGCATAAAACGTTTCACACTCGTCATCACTACTCTGCTCTCGTCCGAGAGGTGCGCTTAGTACACGTACGTGTTCCAGTGTAATCATAACCAACGTGCAGTGTGACATATAGTGCTGGTAGTGGAAGACGGTAGTTTTTTAATGAATCATAGAAAGCAATGCCGCACCTAGGTGCTATACTTACAACGTATATCTTCATACTATAGTAATCAGTTTACTATTATTTATCTGAAGATTTCACTGATTGTAGTACATATTCACTATCTGCAGTGCTGTCGACACAGTATTCGTTTCAAAAGCCTAAGACTATGCTCTTTACACGAAGTGAGGTGAGGTCTGCCAGTAAAATATTCGTTGCAGTACGCGTTAGAATCACACCTACAGAACAGGTAATACTACATGCAGCAAATGAGTATTCATGTTTGAGTCACTTTTTCTTTTAAATAAATGAGCTGACATTACAGCAGTTGAGCTGTTAAGAACGGCAACGCCTTAGGCAGACACTCAGTTTATTGCTCCACGAGCAGCAAGTAAGCTATGTAAATTGTCTGCGCTATTTACAGCAGGAATGCCGCTCTTTCAACACCAACATCCCTTAATGGTTTTACGCGCGTATGTTTTCTGGAGCAGGTTTCAACCACCCGTGGGTTTACCTAGAGCATTGTCAACAAGTTTTTTCCTTACATGGATGTTCCTAAAGACGGAATTGTGTGATAAAAGTGGAATATCTTATCCTTCCGCAGTATATGAGAACACACTGACACACACAAAGCTGTTACATGGCACAGTGGAACGTCTGAAAACTCTACCACACACCCGTCAGACAGTTTACAGGAAGAGGGATAATAAACATGAACAATGAGGGGTTATTACAGAATGCCGCAGCGGACACTGCTCTCCACCTCTCGAGGTATGGGGTTGGGTGGAGAGGATGGATCAGCGCACCATGAGACGACTAGTATAGAGATCTATATGTATCTCATTTATGTAGGACGTGTTATTTCAATTTTTTTCCTTTACGAGCCGGATTCTCCTTACCTGAGGACCACTTTCAGACAGTGCCGGCATATCCAGAACATTTGAAAGCACTCCACTGTTGACTGTTCAGTTCTTCATCTGTGGCAGATAGTCGAGTATTTCGCTATTGTTTCAGGGAGACCACTCTTTCGAAGAAACAAGTAACTGCTGGAAGCGACCTGTTCTTGAGTCTTTTTTCCACTTGTGACTGATTTCTGCAGGCCAGAAACAGTATGACTGCCAACAGACGGAACTCTTGGTCTACCTTCAGTGGCAGGACAGAAAAGGCCAGGGACACCTGTATCCCTACCTTCGGGCACGGGTGGGTGGGGGGGGGGGGGGAGAGGAGGAATGGGAGGTCCCAGGGTAGATCGGAGGGGAGGTAAGTCTAGTCCTAAGCTGGTTAGTTTGTGTGCAGCTGCCCCCACACTCTCATGATGTGATCTTTCGGAGTTGATTTTTGCAGCAGTTATGTTGTTACAATAACTTTTCTCAAATGCCGGTGCGTGAGTAGCATTATGACCCGTTTTTTAATGAGTGTTGTTTTTTGACAATAATTTCAATTTTCAGTGTAGTAGTGTGTGTTGGCCTTGCCACACTTCAGTAACATTTTACTGCCCTATACCTTCTTGCCATGTATCTGCGCACGAGTTCCTCAACAGCTATTCACTTGCAGATCACTAGGAGGCAACTCTTCCTACACTTCAGAGTTAGTTTGCAGTCTTATCCATTTTCACCATACATATGGGTACAAGTTCCTGAGTACCTATTTCATTTGTAGATCGACAGGAGGCTACTCTTCCTGCACTTCCGTGACAGTTTGTTGTCCTATACCTTCTTACCATGTATCTATGTACAAGTTCCTCAGCAGCTTTAACAAGGCGACCTCTCGGGGGAAGAGAAATAGGACGAAGCTGTCGAGTAATAAAGAGAAGACCATTTGAAGTCCTAGCCCCAGGGCTGCAGGGTGTTTGTAGAGCAGGGCATAGAGCAATGCAGTGGGGGCCATCTGTAGCGCACTCCGACGTCAAATGGCGAGACACACACATGCAGTCGGAGAAAAGAGATGGCGGTGACTGCAAGAAGTCGTCTCCTGCACTGTAGATTGACTGGCCATTTTAGAAACATGCATATCTCCAGAACAGGTAATAGTCTCTTTTCTTCTCCTTTTTTTGGGGGGGTCATCAGTCTTCTGACAGGTTTGATGCGACCCGCCACGAATTCCTCTCCTGTGCTAACCGCTTCATCTCAGAGTAGCACTTGCAACCTGCGTCCACAATTATTTGCTGAATGTATTCCAATCTCTGTATTTCTCCACAGTTTTTGCCTTCTACAGCTCTCTCTAGTACCATGGGAGTCTTTCCATCGTGTCTTAACAGATATCCTGTCATCCTTGTCCCTTCTCCTTATCAGTGTTTTCCACATCTTCCTTTCCTCTCCGATTCTGCTCAGAACCTCCTCATTCCTTACCTTATCAGTCCACCAAATTTTCAACATTCGTCTGTAGCACCACATCTCAAATGCTTCGCTTCTCTTCTGTTCTGGTTTCCCCACAGTCCATGTTTCACTACCATATAATGCTGTACTAAATGCTGTCCTCAAATTAAGCCCGATATTTGATATTAGTAGACTTCTCTTGGCCGCGAATGTCCTTTTTGCCATTGCTAGTCTGCTTTTGATATAATCCTTGCTCCGTCCGTCACTCACTAGGTAACAGTTCCTTAACTTCATCTATTTCGTGACCATCGGTCCTGATATTAAGTTTCTCGCTGTTCTCGTTTCTGCTGCTTCTCATTACTTTCGTCTTTCTTCGTTTTACTCTCAATCCATACTCTGTACTCATTAGACTGTTCATTCCATTCAGCAGATCATGTAATTCTTCTTCACTTTCACTCAGGAGTGCAACGTCATCAGCGAATCGTAACATTGATATCCTTTCACCTTGAATTTTATTTCAACTCCTGATCCTTTCTTTTATTTCCATCATTCCTTCCTCTACGTACAGATTGAACCGTAGGGGCGAAAGACTAAATCCTTGTCTTACACCCACTTTAATACGAGCACTTCGTTCTTTGTCGTCAACTCTTACTATTCCCTGTTGGTTATTGTACATATTGTACATGCACCCGTACTTTTCTCAGAATTTCGAGCATCTTGCACCATTTTACACTGTCGAACGCTTTTCCCAGGACGACAAATCCTATGAACGTTTCTTGATTTTTCTTTACTTTTGCTTCCATTATTAACCGTAACGTCAGAGTTGCCTCTCTCGTCCCTTTACCTTTCCTAAAGCCAAACTGATCGTCATCTAGCACATCCTCAATTTTATTTTCCATTCTTCTGTGTATTATTCTTGTCAGCAACTTGGATCCATGAGCTGTTAAGCTGATTGTCTGATAAGTCTCGCAGTTGTCAGCTCTTGACGTCTTCGGAATTGCGTGCATGATGTTTTTCCGAAAGTCAGATGGTATGTTACCAGACTCATCTATTCTACACACCAACGTGAATAGTCGCTTTTCGCCACTTCCCCCAACGATTTTTGAAATTCTGATAAAATGTTATCTATCCCTTCTGCTTTATTTGATCCTTAAGTCCTCCAAAGAGCTTTTAAATTCTGATTGTAATACCGGGTCCCGTATCTCTTCTAAATCGACTCCTGCTTCTTCTTCTATCACATCAGACAAATCTTCCCCTCATAGCATCTAATATAGGCTTTCAATGTATTCTTTCCACCTATCTGCACTCTCGTCTACATTTAGCAGTGGAATTTCCGTTGCAGTCTTAATGTTATCACCCTTGCTTTTAATATCACCAATGGTTGTTTTCGCTTTCCTGTATGCTGAGTCAGTCCCACCGACAAGCATTTCTTTTACGATTTCTTCACATTTTTCTTGCACCCATTTCGTCTTAGCTTCCTTGCACTTCCTAGCTATTTCATTCCTCAGCGACTTGTATTTCTGTATTCCTGAGTCTCCCGGAACATTATTGTACTTTCTCCTTTCATCGATCAATTGAAGTATTTCTTCTGTTATCCTTGGTTTCTTCGCCGTTATCTCATGTTTTCCTTCCCAACTTCTGTTATCGCCATTTTTATTGATGTCCGTTTCTCTTCAACTGTACTGCCTACTGAGATATTCCTTATTGCTGTATCTATAACCTTAGAGAACTTCAAGCGCATCTCGTCATTCCTTAGTACTTCTGTATCCCACTTGTTTGCGTATTAATTCTTCCTGACTAATGTCTGAAACTTCAGCCTACTCTTAATCACCACTATGTTGTAATCCGAAATTACATCTGCTCTTGGGTACGCCTTATAATCCAGTATCTGGTTTCGGAATCTCTGTCTGACCATGATGTAATCTAATTGAAATCTTCCCGTATCACCCGGCCTTTTCCAAGTATAGGTCCTCCTCTTGTGACTGCTGAACAGAGTATTAGCTATTAGTAGCTGAAGTTTATTACATAACTAAATTAATCTTTCTCCTCTCTCATTCCTTGTCCCAAGCCCATATTCCCCTGTAACCGTTTCTTCTACGGATTCCCCTACAACTGCATTCCAGTCTCCCATTAGTACAAGATTTTCATCTCCATTCACATGCTGTATTATCCTTTCAGTATCCTCATATACTTTCTCTGTCTCTTCCTCTTCAGCTTGCGACTTCAGTATGTATACCTGAACTATCGTTGTCGGTGTTTGTTTGCTGTCGATTCTGATAATAATAATCCTATCACTGAACTGTTCACAGTAGCACACTCTCTGCCCTACCTTCCTATTCATTACGAATCCTACTCCCGTTATACCATTTCCTGCTGCTGTTGATACACTCATGGAAATTGAAATAAGAACACCGTGAATTCATTGTCCCAGGAAGGGGAAACTTTATTGACACATTCCTGGGGTCAGATACATCACATGATCACACTGACAGAACCACAGGCACATAGACACAGGCAACAGAGCATGCACAATGTCGGCACTAGTACAGTGTATATCCACCTTTCGCAGCAATGCAGGCTGCTATTCTCCCATGGAGACCATCGTAGAGATGCTGGATGTAGTCCTGTGGAACGGCTTGCCATGCCATTTCCACCTGGCGCCTCAGTTGGACCAGCGTTCGTGCTGGACGTGCAGACCATGTGAGACGACGCTTCATCCAGTCCCAAACATGCTCAATGGGGGACAGATCCGGAGATCTTGCTGGCCAGGGTAGTTGACTTACACCTTCTAGAGCACGTTGGGTGGCACGGGATACATGCGGACGTGCATTGTCCTGTTGGAACAGCAAGTTCCCTTGCCGTTCTATGAATGGTAGAACGATGGGTTCGATGACGGTATGGATGTACCGTGCACTATTCAGTGTCCCCTCGACGATCACCAGTGGTGTACGGCCAGTGTAGGAGATCGCTCCCCACACCATGATGCCGGGTGTTGGCCCCGTGTGCCTCGGTCGTATGCAGTCCTGATTGTGGCGCTCACCTGCACGGCGCCAAACACGCATACGACCATCATTGGCACCAAGGCAGAAGCGACTCTCATTGCTGAAGACGACACGTCTCCATTCGTCCCTCCATTCACGCCTGTCGCGACACCACTGGAGGCGGGCTGCACGATGTTGGGGCGTGAGCGGAAGACGGCCTAACGGTGTGCGGGACCGTAGCCCAGCTTCATGGAGACGGTTGCGAATGGTCCTCGCCGATACCCCAGGAGCAACAGTGTCCCTAATTTGCTGGGAAGTGGCGGTGCGGTCCCCTATGGCACTGCGTAGGATCCTACGGTCTTGGCGTGCATCCGTGCGTCGCTGCGGTCCGGTCCCAGGTCGACGGGCACGTGCACCTTCCGCCGACCACTGGCGACAACATCGATGTACTGTGGAGACCTCACGCCCCACGTGTTGAGCAATTCGGCGGTACGTCCACCCGGCCTCCCGCATGCCCACTATACGCCCTCGCTCAAAGTCCGTCAACTGCACATACGGTTCACGTCCACGCTGTCGCGGCATGCTACCAGTGTTAAAGACTGCGATGGAGCTCCGTATGCCACGGCAAACTGGCTGACACTGACGGCGGCGGTGCACAAATGCTGCGCAGCTAGCGCCATTCGACGGCCAACACCGCGGTTCCTGGTGTGTCCGCTGTGCCGTGCGTGTGATCATTGCTTGTACAGCCCTCTCGCAGTGTCCGGAGCAAGTATGGTCGGTCTGACACACCAGTGTCAATGTGTTCTTTTTTCCATTTCCAGGAGTGTATTACCTATACTCATCTCACCAGAGATCCTTGTCTTCTTTCCACTTCACTTTACTGACCCTTACTGTATCTAGATTGAGCCTTTGCATTTCCCTTTTCAGTTTTTAGTCCATCTCACCACATCGTCATTATTTACTGAAAAGAATTCTTTCTGCCCTTGTACATTCTCGCTTCCTTCCATTCCTCGCACACGAGACTATGAACACAGTCCGCAGCCGTATGCTTGCAGGTAAATACACTTAGTAAACTTCTCTCTATCTGACACCAAGTGAACACATTTCCTGCCAAAAATAGAGACAATACCTTGCAGTCCAGCCGACGATTCACAAGTTGGGTGCGGGACAACGGCTTTAGGATAGTTTTGAGCACCCTGTGGTGGGGATATTGTGGACAAGAGCAGTCGGGTGTTCAAAATTTGAGCAGAACATACACATGTGTGATAGAAAAAAGTATGGGCGTGGGGTGACGGAAAGCGGTGGCTGGGGCCGGCGAAATGTGGCGGAGTTTGTAGGCAGCTGTAGGACAATCCTGCAGCAGGCTAACACCACCAACAGCTCATTTTCCACTTAAATAAATAAATAAATAAAGACTGTAACCCCCTCTCCAGCAGCTCAGCATAGATTGAGTCTTTTCCTTGCCGATTCACAAGTGGTTGAGTGCGAGAAGGGAAAATATGAGGGGGAGCCGAACAACGCCCTCTCATGGTTATATTCTGAACCAGGACTCCAAAATTTGAAAGTCGCTCATTTTTTTTTAATTTGTCATCGTTCTGAATTTAATTAAGTTGCATACGAATGAATGACTTTGTGAACCAATTTAACTGTGATGTTGTCACGTCTACATCGCAGGGAGAAGGTGGGGCGACCACCCAAGAAGAGCCGCCATTTTTGTTAGATTTGACAAAACTGCAGAGTGCACTGGGACGAACTCTTTGCTCTTCTACTGATACCCCTCACTTCTTATACTAGCGGGGACGGCCCTCGTGACATCTACCCATTAGTTGCACTTTATGTAGGAGTGTCTAGATACTTTTGATTAATTTACGTGGTGCTCAAGAAAATAAGAACAGCACTTACTTAAATGCGATAAAAGAATTTATTTTGTATTTAATACTACTGTTATTTGGAGGTAGGATATAATAAGTGGAAGACTGTTTGCAACTGTGGCGTAGCGAGTGTAGATGGTGAGCAGGTAATTTCACGCGAATGCACAGAGCCTGTCCATGACAGAGCAATTTTCCCAATAAATGCATTACTACTGTCATCTACATAAAACGTTTGTGAAGGGAATTTTCCACCTGTAGACGATACTCCTAGCTGGCCAGCCGTTCGAATTTAATGTATCGCAAATATAAACCAGTTATCTCTTCAGTGCGGAAACTAAATCAGTTTTACTGTGAATTAGAACCCAAGGAAAAAATAAAGTTTTATTTTAACATTAAATCGAGCTTGCACAAACGTATTTAAAACGTAATCAGTGTTTCAACATGCTTTGCTTGTCAGATTCAGCCATCGCAACTCAGTAACGTGCTCCTGGTTGTGTGAACACATTAGAATGAAAATAATGACATACCGGAGCGTTTTGCAGAGTAACACGGTCAACAAACAGAAGAACTTAATTCATACTTAGTAAGATATTGTGTGAACCTAATGTGTTACTAACCGTTGTCCAAAGTTAAGGGATAACCGTACAATACAGTTCAGGTTCTCTTTACATACTTACTGAGATGTAAAAGATCCAGAACAACAAAATTCGTGAATCTGTTCTCATACTATGTATAAAATCGTCTCGGTGATAGAGGTGGATCAAGTCTGAGTTAGAACTCAAGCTTTTGTAGACATTCACCATCTTCAGTGGCTGATTGTGTGCAGCTTTCGGACACGCCAATCCCAACCTAGAGTCAGTGAGTCCGTACAAGGATGGTATAAGACGAGTACAGCATGACTTGCCGTACTTCCGAGTTTTGTGGATGAACCGTGGATTTAATGTCAAAGAATATTCTTAAAATTTTATTTTATTTACTAGTGATTCATCAAGAAAACATTTAATCACACTATGTGAGCGTGGAAGTAGTTGCCACGGAGTAACTGATGAAATCATAAACAAATGGTAGTTTATTCACTTTAATGGTGACTAAAGCATTTTTTAAAAGAAACAGATTTAAAATTATAATGAGAAAGCACCCCCTAAATATCAAGTTACAATTTATTCAGAGGCAGAAAGAACAAATTTTTGACGGTATGAGCCTTCGGGCTGAGAACCTTGCCGCTCCCTTTTGACACGCCCGTAGTCACGACCGCTCACAACAACCTCTAAAAGACTACGCTGGTGCAAATCTGCAACACACCAGATTACTTTAAACTAAAAGTTTTAACAATTAACACAAGCACACAAACTATTTACACCGTTGGAGGGAAGGAAATGGTACAAACCACTAAAATTAAAAGATTAACTTGCCACCGAAGGTGCAACTTGATTTTAACTTCTAAGAAAAGTCTTAGGTGGAAGGGTGGCAACTTTATATACTAGAATGACCATTTAAATAAAAGCCCATGAAATGCAATCTTATATAAAATTACACAAGGTTGGCCAAACGAGTTAACATGCTTTACAGTACACATATACCGCCTCTCAAGATGATAGGCAAGATCAAAACATATTTCAATAATTAGGCCGTTACACTCCAAGCAATAAATTCGTTAACGCACCGAATCCGACAAACATGACAGAGGCAGCTCCGAACGACAGACATACTAGCACTCCGACCGACAATCTGACCGATTTCCAACCGTCAGATCCAACTGCACTAACAACAGAGAATATCGGCTAATGTCGAGTAAACCAAGATATCTACACCTTATAACTCGGCTTCACCAAGATCAAGGCATCAATCACCACTTCAGACAAGTTTAAAAGAATACAGATAACACAAGTCACAACTGTCAAATCACTACAGAAGAAGGCTGCAGGTTCTAGACAACAACACACACCACTTGTTATCACACTCGTGAACGGCTGAGGAAACAACAATCCACAAATAACAAACAAATCGTAACAATTGAGAGTTAAAAAGAAGTCACTAATTACTCAGCTTGAGGATCCTGCTTCGGAGGAAAGCGAGAAGTCGCTCTCGCAGCTAGCGCCTCCAAATGCAACAGCGCGTGCCCGCCGCGAAAAGCCCCGACCTGTCGCCGCGCTGTGGAGACTACGTCGCTGCTCAGTTCCCACGAACCAACGAGGTCCAACCACATCCCGACTCGGCAAATGGTGTTCATCCTGAGGATCCGAGATGTCGTCGACTAAGACGACCGGCCGAGCAGACGACCAACGGCAGCCCACTTTCGCCCACAGCGGTCCTGGCGAATACTAACACCATACGGACCCGACTGTTGCTGGCTGCCAACTCTTCCCGACTGACACTGGTGTCAGCGCTCAGCAGACCACATGCCGACCGATCGACCACGGTCCCGGCGCGTACTTCCACCATGCGGACCTGCCTGCTGCTGACTGCCAGCTCGTGCAACAGCGGAGTAACGACGAACCCGACTCAGTCCACAACCCAATAGCGACTGAGACATAGAGCCGACTGACTAACATGCGAGTATCTGCCTTCCGACTGACTCTGTCGACTCACTGATCCGACTCCCAGACTAACCCCAGACTGACTGACTGGCGAGCTCATCACGCCCCTTAAATGCACGTGAACAGGGAAACTTTCCCCTTTCCCACCAGAGGGAGACACCAAAGCTGCGATTGCCACAGCGGCGCCACCGTCATAAACGGACGGCGACTGCTTCACACTATGCGCTGCGGCGCGCTATTCAAAACAGCAATTTTTACCACGGTTCAGTGGAGATTAATGTAATCTGTGTCATCGTGTAGGATTCTTTCTACCTGTTTTTCCGAGAAAATGGGGATGCTCCTCGAAAAATCACTACAGCGCCGTCAGGTTCTCTGTAAAATGCACTTCTACTTCCAGCGATTCTAAGTGATGAAGCGGGAAGCTATATTATCAAAAGGAATGCCATTACGGTGTATGTATTTACTATACACCGTAAGCTGATAATATCGACACACTTAATGATTAACTGAAAACTAACAATTTCAAGAGAGCGTAATCTTACGGCAGAACTAGATCGGAAGGCATCCTATCGGTGCTTCACGACTACGAAGCGGAGCCTGTATCCCGTACTTGCGAGGGACATAGATGACGAAGGACCACAGGTACATGTTTTAATTGGTAAAGTGATGACAGTTCGTGATTTGAATACACACTGGACAATCATCGTTGATGATAGTTCTTATCAGTTAAAGAAGGCTGAGAACTTTACCTAGCCACGCCTACCTTTACTCTGCGGCATTCTGTAATAACTCCCTGTATTATATGACTTAGCATTACATACACAAGAGGATGAAACTTAAAAGTTGTGATTCCGTTGTGTGAATCTCTAATCGACTTAATTAAATACAGCTTCATAAGATTATCGGACATTTCATTTAGTTTTATATTTTAATAGTTTTAACATCTGTATATAAATACCGTACTGTCTGAATTGGTCAGTCAGTTATGTACCCGTAGCTACACTCGTGGTATTTCGTAGATGTTCGTACGTTCTCGTTACATTAACCACTATTCATATATTTATTCAGATGAAAGATTTCTGGCTTTGTCAGATTGTTTTCAGAAAGTGCTTAAGACCTGTGGACTTCTCCTAATATGTGTATCAGGAAAAATAAGTTTGACTACCAAATATTTATTCGCCTACATCACTTGCGTCGTGCCAGAATGATTGTAGTTTTCTTAGATACCTCGCTGTTTAAATAACGGGAGTTCTCACGTCGAGCCGTAGCACCTCTCACCACCGCACCACCCTCCACTGGCAACCCCAAATTGGTGTACGAGCTCCTTCAGCCAGCGTGGGATGTGAAATTTTACTCCAGACTGCGTGCGTTCTGGAGTACTGCTTTATTGACTGATATCAGCAGAAGCGATAGAAATTTGTAAGACTGGAACATAAGGAACTAACACGTCACTTAAACAGAAGGGGTAGTTTACAACTGTTACTGCAGAAGAGATGAACATGGGTCGTTCTATAAGTAATGCCCCACTTTCTTTCTTTTCAGAACATATTTATTGCTAGGAGTTAGAATTTGGTGACCATACACATCAACATGTCTAGTACATATCCTATTTTTTTTACGTAGTCTTCATCACGTTCTGTGGCCGTGCGCCAACGTCGTGGGAAGAGCATGTATTCCCTGCTGTTAAAAGCTCTTGCCCTCTAGCCGTAGCCATGTTTCCACTGCACGTCTGGACTCTCGTCTTCTTCAAACTGTGTGTTTCCCGTAGAGGATCTTAAAGCAGACCAAAGAGATGGAAGTCCAAGGTGCAAGGTTTGGAGCCGGCCGAAGTGGCCGTGCGGTTAAAGGCGCTGCAGTCTGGAACCGCAAGACCGCTACGGTCGCAGGTTCGAATCCTGCCTCGGGCATGGATGTTTGTGATGTCCTTAGGTTAGTTAGGTTTAACTAGTTCTAAGTTCTAGGGGACTAATGACCTCAGCAGTTGAGTCCCATAGTGCTCAGAGCCATTTGAACCATTTTGCAAGGTTTGGACAGTAGGGTAGATGATGCAGTGATGTCCAACCCAATTTGGCGATGTGTTCATGGTTTCTCAGATTTGTGTGTGGGTGTACATTATCGTGTTCGAGCAAGATTTCTGCTGGATTCTTGTCCGATCGAACACGTCGGAGACGGTTCTTGACTTTATTCAGTCTCTTCACGTATGCCTCTGAATCGATGGTTGATCCTCTGGGCATCACATCCACGAGAATGACACCATCACAATCAAAGAAGACTGTCAACACGACTTTTCCGGCAGAGGGGGTTGCCTTGAATTTCTTTTTTTTTTTATGAATGAGGATGATGCCACTCCGGCGCAAAGTGGTACACCCAAATTTTGTCCCCCGTAACGATCCGTGACAGAAAGTCCTCTTCGTCGGTCTCAAAACGCTCCTACAATTCACATGAAATGGCCTTTCTTTGAATCTTGCGTCCGCCGTGAGCACTCGTGGAACCCATCGTGAGCACCTCTTTGAATATCTGAAAGCCTCGATCATTGCAGACGCACTTCCAATGCTGACTGACAACTGTAGAGCCAATTGTCGAGTTTTAATGCTCTGGTAGGCACGAATACGGCATCCGCACGATTCAGCACGTCCGGAGCAGTGGCTGTTGCAGGACGTCACGGGCGTAGCTGATCAAGGAGTTCTGTTTCTGCATTTCCTCTGGCTGTGACTTTCCTTACCATCACCCAACTGTAATCATATCAACTGCAGCATCGCCATACAATGCACACAAACGTTTATGGTTGTTCACCAAGGTTTCTTTATCTCCACACAAGAATTCAATGACAGCACGATCCTTGTAACGTGAGTATGTAGACGCTATTTTGACTCTGTACTTCCGCTCTGCCATCTGCCAGAGCAGTTCGAAGCTTCACCGGCGCACAGAACAAACATCAAATGTGAAGCACTAATAAGGGCGTTTGTTTGTGTATATTAACGGCTTTTTTTTTTAAATTTGGGGCGTTACTTATTGAACGACCCTCGTAAATGGCGAGTGTTCTAGGTTCAGGTGAGCCACTCGGAAGGAGGTCAAGGTTAAACAGGCTCAACAGCGAAGGGTTACTGGGTCTAGCTACTGTAACGACAGGTCTGCAGTTGCGGCTGCTGCGGGCGGTGACCATGGCCTGCTTACGGCTCTGGACTGTGGCGGTTTTAATCCGTTTGCAATCACAATCCATTGCCTTTGCTACTGAACTGCGGTTTGTCGTTGAAATGCCTGGGCTAGCAGGTCAGAGAGGGCCAAAATGAGTTCCTGTCAGCTGCACTCAACATACAAACTTTATTTATCAGCACACAGTATTACAACAAGGATTTAAAACACTCAAAACTTTAATCGACCTCATTTAATTGACTTTAGATTGGCTGAAGGCCACATTCAAAATCCAAGGCACAAGACTTAAGGAAACTGAAACACAAGGTTCTTCTGGATATTTCATCCAGGAATATTTTCTAAATCTTCAATGTAATCGGCTGAAGGCCTTAGCAATTTATTTTTAGTGGATGGAGGCCGCATATTAAGCAATAAGAGGAGTGTTTCAATCCAACGGCAGAGGGGCTAATCTTAAAACAATTGAAGCAAATTCGGCTGATAGCCCCATACAAAAACATCACGACCATATGCCTTAAGGGCAAGACAAGAACATTAATTTAAGAGAAACTTGGCTGAAGGCCACACATCTTCAAAATAATTTAACGGCTAAAGGCTTTAAAAGATTTGATGTAAAATTTCTATGGTGGAGAGATAAAAATTTCCGTAAATGTCTTCTAAAGAAGGGGTTTAGTGTTTAAGTTTCTTGTTACAGTTGTGCGAGTAAGATAGACTTGTGGACATTTGTAGAAATGGTAATCCTTTTGAGATGTATGTCAGATACTTCTGTGGGCACCGGTGAAACAGTAAAAGCCTGAGGGCTGGAGAATCTTTGTGTGCTCTTATGAATCTGTCATGAACTCCTACTAATGTTTCAAGACACATAGGTGCTTTAGGGAAACATTAAAAGTAATTACAGAAGAATCAATCAAATCTGCAACAGTGGAAACAGTAAAAGAAAATTATGGTAACAGTAATTTAGAGGCATCAGATTATCTCCATGCCCTACAAAAATACAAAAATACTTCGAATTATTAATAGCAGCGATGTTATCTTGCAATATCTTTCTCAGGAAAACTTAATGCGCCTGGAACTGGTTATGAATGCCTCTGTTCACTATTTCTGTGACATCGACTCCTTATCACATTTCACCTCCATACGCAGAGCTATCCAGGCTATTTGCAGATAAGTGCGAAGTTTTCCATACTATCTGCCTCCTGTACTGTCTTATCAACGTGCGCCTTCTCTCACATCTCTCCTCAGTCTTAACGCTCTTGTCTGAAAAACATGGCAGAAACATCTGTCCCACCGAAGCAAAATCCTTTCAGTTCCACTCGGCTATTCAGCCACTTTCTTGTTCTCAGTAGCAGGAAGCCGATTCTGGTGTAACCTCCTGCATTATAATAAGAACTGAATAACATCAGCTTCAGAAGACAATTCAATGCAGTCACCTTAAATTTTCCTTCCCCAGAACTTGATAAATCAAAAAACATCTATTTGGAACACCTATCATACTTCTTTATATCTGCCACTAATATTACTGTTGTTATTGTCATTATTATTATTATCATCAGTAGTGGCAGAAGCATCAGCATGAACAGAAGACTGCCACCATTAACTCTATTAGCTCTTCATCAGTATCTGCTGAAACTGTCTTTATAAAAACATAAGTCATTTTATAACTAGTTGTCATATTAACATTGTTAGGTAACTATGAGGCAAAAAATTACTGTAAATGAGAAAACCTGGTAAGAGGTGAGCCTGATGGCCTTAATCAGATTGGGTTCTTAAAGAAATAAATAAAATCAACGTTCACAGGTAGACAAAAAGAAGGGGAAGAAGCAAACACTGAAAACCCGCTCATCACCGGTAAAAAATGCTCTCTAGCAGAATCAGAAGGAAACAGAGAAGAGGAGGGCAAACGAATATAAGATCATCTAGATCAATAAAAACTGGTCGAAGTTCTTCAAAAAAACTGATTCAAAATCGTCACTGTGGTAAATTTAAAGAATAGTGCCGAGAGAAATGATGGGGTTTTGGATGTGTAGAACGTTACGTCGGTAAGCACTGCTGAAGAATTTCATGATGATCTGATGCCCTATTGAGTGCATATTGTTCTCTGCCTGTGGAGGAAATAGCACGCATTTAAAACTTTTGCAATCTCGCTGTTCTCGTGATAGTCTTAAGAGTGACAGTGCATTTATATCTGCAGTGATGTACAAGCAGAATCTTGATAAACCGATTACAAAAAGATTGAAAGGAATTTGCATTTTTCCGTTACAGAATACTGTTTCCCAAAACCCCTTTAAGTAGATTTTTAGTCCATTGCTTAGAAAATTTAGAAAATCAGAAAATTGGAAGCACCGCTGTTAGATGTCCAGCAGCCCACCAGTAATCTCCTGTTCCCGGTTCATTAAAGAACCGTGCACCCATGTGTGAAATAACTCGAATTTAAAAAACCGAATTTTTTGTTGCACCTCAACATTAATGTAATATGTCTGGAATTATGTGTGGTACAATGATATAACACTATAGCTGCATGCAGTGGCAAGCACATACTGTCTGCAAGATGTGCTGCGAATCGAAATAGTAGTAAAGAAATAAAAACAAAACCATGATGACTGATGCTGAAGTTTTGTTGCCTGAACAACGAAAATATAGTGAGCGATTAACTTCTTTAGTTTCTTTATTTTCAATATATTTGTGTCTCTGCGGCGGGAGGGTAGGAGGCGTTATGTATCAAAAATTTCGAAAACCGTTGAAATAACATATAAATTTGTTGTAAATCCGTAAGTACTCTCACTCGAAAATACTGCATGAATGCAGTCTGGATAGCTTTCACTCTTGACTCTTCACTCTGCCTCAAGACATACATACAGTATGTAACTTTAATATTTGTCTCATTGTGATAAACCTGTAATGGAAACTTACACCTGTTAACGATTAAATTATGACCCCATTCTAATTTTCTTAAACTCGGTCAATCATTGTATGAAAGGCTGAAAATCAAAATCTTGTTGCTCGTGGAAGCCGTTAGATATACAACCTGAATACAGGCTGGGTATGTGTCTTCGACGTTTATTGATACAGGATAAACGCACTTGGAGATAACGCTTCAGTACCAAAGTGTGAGCTGAATAAGCATGTACGAACCACTAGAATTTATCATGAAAAATAAAAATATGCAACAAAACTTGTCAGCTGGAGAATAGACTCTGATTGATGAAATATTTGGTATATTTTGTCTAATGTAATAATGCAACAGTATCAGTAAGAGCATATTGAAAGAACATTGCAGTATGAAAAATAGTGCAGTTGTAAACCTATCTGATAGATTGGTATTTTTGCGATCAGCATCTCTGAAACTTGCATAATTCCCTTTGGAGAGACACTTATACTATTTACTAAAGAAAATTAGATATGTTTCCCATACTACAAACTAAATATTGGCTGACTCTGACAATATGTACATAAGACTGTTCTTTACCTGTATCAATCTGTGATATGAAATGGTGATTACTGAAATGTACAAATGTGTCTATGATGATAGAGATAACATTTCCTATGATGCGTGATAAGTACGGAGCTGATATTAGTGACAAACAATATCAACACTTGTCATGATTACCAAGCATTTTTGTGATATTTGTAATGACCTTAAGCAGAACTATACTCATTTTATTTGGTCTTTAACATTACATTCGACAACCCAACATTTTCTGTCAAGACTTTAGCACGACTCGGCAACCTGAAGATGATGTAGGAACAAAAACGACTGTAACACGATAAATGTGTATTAGCTCAGCTGAGGGAATTTCGATTAACCAAGACCATTACTGTACGTAAGGCTTCACAAAAACGTCTTATAGCCAACAAAAATATATTCCATAATGTAACAAGACTAGATACTTGAAGATGAGGCTACAAAACCCTCGGTAAAACCGCCATAACTCACGCCGGAACAAGTAAATAATAGAACTGGCATTACCAAGTGTGTTTTATTTCATTTTCTTTTGTAAGCCTCAGAAACTTAAGATCCAGTTTTAATGTTATTAAAGAGCTCATATTGCTTTACCGCGACTTCGATGACATATTCTTCTCGTCTCCTCGAACGGCAAGAAAGAACGCAGCGGTACTCAAGTGTTTGTTAATTGCTCCTGGTAATGTGATACGAGCTGTTTCCTGCGCTGCGTGAAACTACTGGTCGATTCCACTGGGCGCGAGGTCGCCGAGCGCTGGCGGGCCAATTTCCCACGGGGCTACTCTGTCGACCTCTGCAGCAGAGGGAAAAGCAGAGACATTGTGTGTGTATGTGTGTGTGTGTGAGTGAGGCAGACAGAGAGAGAGAGAGAGAGAGAGAGAGAGAGAGAGAGAGACTTGGCAGCCGGTCGGAACGTCACAAAGGAAACATACATAGCAGAGTTAGGACAAAAATTATTTGCCACTTCCTGTTGGCAGCAGCAGAAATATATTAAAAAAAGAGTTTCACATGGAATGGTGAATTTACTTCTGTTCATATATGTTGTCCACTAGAACAGTTGTTCCAAAACTACCTGAGCGAAGTGTCACTTTAGATAGCACCCGCCCCAACGCCATAACCCGTTCAGCCACTTCACCACATCATCAACATTAGCATCTAACTATACTTTACTTTTGAAATGACGAAAGAAAAATTATATTTAGTTCTTGTAGGTGTTTTATGAAACCACGAACTAAAGAGTCAGTGAGATAATTGGTACTGCCCACACTGAGCTGACAAAACTCTTGGGATAGTGATATGCAGATATACAGATGGCTGTAGTATCGCATACACAAGGTATCAAAGAGCAGTGCAATGGCAGTGCTGTCATTATTACTCAGGTGTTTCATGTTAAAAGGTTTCCAAAGTGATGTTAGTCATACGACGGAAAATAACAGACTTCGAAAGCAGACTCGTACTTGGAGTTAGACGCATGGGACATTCCATTTCAGAAATCTTTAAGGAATTCAGTGTTCCGAGACCCGCAGTGTCAACAGCATGCCGAGAATATCAGGTTGTAGTCATTACTTCTCACGACAGGAAGTGCAGTAGCCGATGACATTCACTTAACGGCCGAGAGCAGTGGCTTTTGCACAGAGTTGCAAGTTCTAAAAGACCAGCAGCACCTCGTGAAATGACCGCATAAATAAATATGGGCAGCACGTCGAACGTATCCCTTAGGACAGTGCGGCGAAATATGGCGTTAATGGGCCATGACAGCAGCCGACAGACGCGAGTGCATTTGCTAATAGCAAGACATCCCTGCAGTGGCTCTCCTGGGCTCTTGACCACATCGCGTGGATCCTAGACGTCATTAAAACGGTCTCCTGGTCAGACAAGTCCCGATTTCAGTTGGTAAGGGCTGATGGTAGAGTTCGAGTGTGGCGTAGACCCCACGAAGTCATGGACTCAAGTTGTTAACAGGGCACTGTTCAAGATATTTGGCTCCATATTGGTGTGGGTTGTGTTTATAACGAATGGAATGTGTTCTCTGGCCCATCTAGATCGACCATTGGCTGGACATTGTTATATTTGGCTACTTGGAGCCATTCATGGTCTTCATTATTATGGATCACAATGCGCCATGTCACCAGGCCACAACTGTTCGCGATTTGATTGGAGAACGTTCTGGACAGTTCGAGCTAATGATCTGAATACCCAGATCAGTAGAGATGAATTCCATCGAACACTTTTGGAACACAATGGAGAGGTCAGTTCGTGCAAAATTCTGAATCGGCAACACTTCCTCAATGATGGTCGGCTATAGAGACACCATGGCTCGGTGTTTCTGCAGGGGACTTCACACAACTTGTCGAGTGCGTGTGACACCGTGTTGCTGCATTCTGTGGGGCAAAAGTATGTCCAACAGCGTATTGAGAGATACCCCGTGACATTTGTCACTTCAGAGTATTTCTAACAGTCTTTTACTGTAGAATAATGGAGCAGTTCTTAGTGTATTGCAAGTGCCACGTATGTCTCCTCCTCATGTAACTACCCACATTGAGGTAGAGCCTTGTTCAAATATGTACCACCTCTGTGCCTGTTCTCTCCCTAGAGATACTTGCTTCACCCACAATATGCACCCCCATTGTAAGTCCATCAGCTGACAATGCGTGCAGCACACTTACTGTTTAGAAATCATTTGATTGCTTGGTTCCTTACTTCTGAACTGGCAGAAATTGAAAACTTCCAGCGAGCCAATACCTTGTGTTCGACCACTACCACTAATTACAGTATAATAATATACTTACTATCCACATTAATGTGACCACCTATCAAAAGCCTGAATAACCAGCTTCCGCAGTGTGGTCCACAGCAAGACGTGATGGAAGACTGTCAACGAGTTTCTGGAAGGTACCGACAGAGATGTGGAGGCGACTCCAGTGCTATGGTCAGCTGCACTAAGTTTCTCGTTTGTGGATCCTTGGTCCTACAGACCGTCGATTCGGTTTAGGTCCAGCAGTTTAGCTTCAGGGTGAACCGTGAATTTACTTTCAAAACCTTTTCTTAATAATTTACTTTATTTACTAGCGATTCATCAATAACATTAACACATTTAATCGAACTATATGAGCGTGGAAGTAGTTGCCAGTGGGTAGCTGATGAAAACAAATCAAATTTCTTTCAACAAATGGAAATTTTATTCCTAAAAGCCTTTTTCTTTTAGAAACAAATTTAAAATTATAATCAGTGAACACCCTCTGAATTCCAAGTTACAATTTATTCAGAGGCAGAAAGATATTTTTGACAGCATGAGCTTTCGGGCTGAGAACCTTGCCGCTCCCTTTTGACACGACCGTAGTCACGACCGCCCACAACATCTTCTCTGAAAGACTACACTGGTGCAAATCTGCAACACACCAGATTGCTTTAAATTAAAAATTTTAACAACCCACACAAGCACATAAACTATAGACCCCGTAGAAGGGATGGAAATGGTACAAAACACTAACATTAAAAGATTAATTTGATATTAAAAAAAGATCTTACGGTGGGAGGGTGGCAACTTTATATACTAAAATGACCATTTAAATAAAAACCGACGAAAGTCTTACATAAAATATACAAGGTTGGTCAAACATTCTCTACGTAAACATACACCGCCTCTGAAGATGATAGGCAAGATAAATACGTATTTCAAGAATTTGGCCGTAACACTTCAAGTAATAAATTCGTTAACACCGAATCTGACAAACATGACAGAGGCAGCTATTAACGTACGGCAGACCGACAGACAGACAGACGGACATTAGCTGCCAAACAAAAGCGGACGGGAGACAGACGAACAAGCTGGGGACGAGAGACTGACCAAGAAAATAAGTTGAATTTAACAAGTAAATGAAACAACGTATCACGAATCACTTAACTTCTAATAAATTGCGATGTCTGGCGAAGACCTGGCGCAGCATCCCCAAAACGCTCTGGAACTGTCCTCTGCCAGCCGCTTCAACGGACGCAGGAAGGCGCGCCGATCTCCCGTCTCACGGCGTTGCAACTTGCACCGGCTAGACCGATGTCGTGGGTTGACTCCTGTTGCTCTCGTGTCGGCCGCGAAGCCACTACCCCTCGCTATACGGCGCGGCCCACTGGACTGACGTGGCGACCTCACATGCGCCGACTCTAATCTTGTGTCCCAGTCCACGACCGACCAACCGATCGATCCAACCGCCAATGACCATTGCCTGAACAAACTCGAGCAGACTGGCGGCCTAACACATACTAGCACTCCGGACGACAGACAGACACTGAAACTTCTTGGCAGATTAAAACTGTGTGCCCGACCGAGAGTCGAACTCGGGACCTTTGCCTTTCGCGGGCAAGTGCTCTACCATCTGAGCTACCGAAGCACGACTCACGCCCGGTCCTCACAGCTTTACTTCTGCCAGTATCTCGTCTCCTACCTTCCAAACTTTACAAAAGCTCTCCTGCGAACACTGACTACCCCACACTGACCCAGCTGAACAACTGACCGACTGGCGAGCTCATAGCGCCACTTAAATGAACGTGAACAGGCAACCTTTCCCCTTTCCCACCAGAGGGAGACACCAAAGCTGCGATTGCCACAGCGGCGCCACCGCCAGAAACGGAGGGCGACTGCTTCACTCATCGCACTGTGGCGCGCTCTCCAAAACAGCAGTTCTTACCACGGCCACAGGGGATTACAGTATACTCAGCCTGGCGCTCTTTGAACCATGAACATACACTGTGAGCTGTGTTACATGATGCATTGTCCTACTCGTAAAAGCAATCCTAAAACTAAACTCCGTCCGAACAGGCCTTGGAAGGCCCAGCTTCACCGACCGGCCGCCGTGTCATCCTCAGCCACAGGCGTCACTGGATGAGGATACGGAGGGGCATGCGGTCAGCACACCGCTCTCCCAGCCGCACGTCTGTTTACGAGACCGGAGCCGCTATTTCTCAATCAAGTAGCTCCTCAGTTTGCCTCACAAGGGCTGAGTGCACCCGCTTGGCAACAGCGCTCGGCAGACCGGACGATCCCCATCCAAATGCTAGCTCAGCCCGACACCGCTTAACTTCGGTGATCTGACGGGAACCGGTGTTACCACTGCTGCAAGGCCGTTCACTAAAGGCAATCCTGCCGAGGAAGAATAAAACTGGATGTGGCGGTGGACCCGACCCCTAGTAGAGATGGATACTCGTGTTGAAACGCGTATGTACTCGGTAGCAGCGATGGCGAGGCATGACAGAATCTCTGACCAGAGAGTTATTTATCGTTGCTAGTCTGCGCTTAACCGAGCGAGTGTGCAGTTCCGAGTTGGACGCAGTTGTTGTACGTAGCGAGTCGCGAGAGCATGTAGTAGCGCGCGAGAGACAGTCGGAGTTGCGTGTGAGGAGTCGGCGGGCGTCGACATGGGGCTCTGGTCAAGGTTCAGGACGAGGTGTATTTTTAAATAAGGTAATGAAGCAGCATTGCGCTCATCTGGTAATGTAATATATCTTAACAGTAATTAATATGTTCAAGAATCGCCCCAATAATAATTTTGTTCTGAAAGCAATTTTTTTTAAGAAAATAATCATTACAATTGAAACAATACTTCCTATGCTTCCCGCCAGAATCAATTTATCAGATTTGCACAGGGCCTAAGGTCAGCGCAGATGACCTTATAAAATTTATCAGGTTGATCATAACGTTAATTTTGTGGGGACTTAATATTTTTGCACATTGTTATTATCATTGAGTTTTACTACTGTGGGAAGCTAACATTTGGCTCTATTTGCATTTTTATTGATTTCATATCATTTAAAAATAATTACGGGGAGATTACACTTAGCAGAATGAATATACACATTTTTAAATATTTTCATTCATTTTTGCGGGGAGGTTACACTTGGCTCTATTCCCATTAACAATCTAATTATTGTCTTTTCAAAATTCTTCAAAGAAATTATATTAATGTCCTTTTTTTTCAAAATTCTCCGCTGAAATTACACTAATATTCCCTATTTTTTCTAAATTCTGCGGAGAAGTCAAATTATTACCATTTCTAAATTCTCCGGGGAAGTTACACTTGGCGACATCCGGTCGAGGATTGTATTTCTTTGAGAATCTTCTGAAAAGTAGTCAGATAATTGCTCTTATTTACTTAATATAATTAGCATTTGGCGCAACGCTTTTACTAATTTTATGACTTTCTTTCCTCAGATCATCGGCAATTCGTTGCTCTGTTGTATTTGTGGCTTCAAATGGCTCTGAGCACTATGGGACTTAACATCTATGGTCATCAGTCCCCTAGAACTTAGAACTACTTAAACTTAACTAACCTAAGGACAACACACCAGCCATCACGAGGCAGAGAAAATCCCTGACCCCGCCGGGAATCGAACCCGGGAACCCGGGCGCGGGAAGCGAGAACGCTACCGCACGACCACGAGATGCGGGCGTGTTGTATTTGTGTTTGTTGCTTTTTGCATTGTGCTTATTTCATTTGTGAATAATTGTGACTATTGTAAAAATGCCGCGAAAGACTGTGAATAGTGTATCGCGAAGTATGATGAATGAAATTACCGACTTAAACAACTTCACCGATAGGACTTGTGACACGCAGTGTAATGATGACATTCTTGCGTTCACTGACAATCAGTGCGTTCCAACCACCAATAATGATGTAGATCTTAATGATGAACAAGCGAACTTAATTGTGTCCTCTGTTAATTTGACAACAATTGATGACGCGGGGAGCTCTATTGTAATCAACGCTGCCCAGCTTAACACACCCAGTTTGGAAAATTTAAGTAACGTACGGACAAATTTTTCTAATGAAAATGGACAGTGTACTGAAAGTACGACGGAGTTATTTAATTCCGAAATAGTGTCTGACAGTGTACATCCGACTCATAATCCTTTTTGTAAATTACAGAATGACCAAATGGTCACACAAAGCGCGACAATTGCAGGTACACCACTAAACAGCACAGAGAATAGAAATGCTAATTTTGGCTTGGAACAAATTATGGCAAAATTGCTACAACAACAATTTAGTGAAAATTTCAAACAACTTAAGAGAACAGAACAAACAAGATAGCGAAAATCTCAAACAACAAATTAACAAAATACTAGACAATAATAATGAAGATCTCAAACAACTTAGTGAACAGGTCAGACAACAAAGTGAAGATAACACACAAGATAACGAAAAACTCAAACAATACTTTAATGAAAAATTAGACAACAATTCCAGACAGCTTAGTGAACAAATTAGAGACGTTGCTGCGCAATGTCATGATACTAAGGAACAGTTGCGCGAGGAAATTGAGGCTTGTTCAAGAAAAAGTAGCGAAGAAATTAGGTCTGTTGCTCAGGAATTACGGGGAAATGCAAACAGCTGCAACAGAAACACTTCGAGACGAAATTAGCGGAGTCGCTAAACAATGCTCTGAAAAAGCTACACAATTACGCGACGAGTTTAAATTAATGACAGCAGAACTTTCGCGGACAATGGATGAAAAGATTGACACGAAATTCGACCAACAGAACACTCAGATTAACGAGCGCTTTAATCAGCACATACAAAAAATTAATACCATCAAACAGTTGAACATAGAATTACGTGATGATATTTCCGATCTTAAATCAAAAACAGATACACACACAGCAGATATTCAGACAGTGACAGACAGATTCGAACAATTAGAACTAACACAGGATTCCGATGTCGTGAAAGCTGACGTTAAAAAATTGAACGAAACCGCACATAAATTACAAAAACAGATTAATGCCTCTGACACTAAAACCGATGATCAGGTAAAAATACTGACTGAAAAATATGATGAATTGGCCAGTCGTATTGACGTCATTGAAAGTAATAATGAGAGCAAATCAAACGATACTTCACCGGTTTCATTTAATCAAACACCTGAATTTCAAAATCTACAACAGACGATTAATGAGATCGATTCATCTAATAACACCTTACGTAGAAAATTGTCTTGTTTACAGCAAGAGGTAACAGAGATAAAAAATGTTTCTGGGTTCAACACATCACAGCAGACGCCACTTTGTGAACAATTTTCCGACTCACGCAGCGCGTATAATTTGGGTAATGTACAGAGAGTACGCGACTTAGATTCCGAACAGACACATACAAATAGATTCTCTTACAATCCTGAACCTTGACCAGAGCCCCATGCCGACGCCCGCCGACTCCTCACACGCAACTCCGACTGTCTCTCGCGCGCTACTACATGCTCTCGCGACTCGCTACGTACAACAACTGCGTCCAACTCGGAACTGCACACTCGCGCGGTTAAGCGCAGACTAGCAACGATAAATAACTCTCTGGTCAGAGATTCTGTCATGCCTCGCCATCGCTGCTACCGAGTACATACGCGTTTCAGTGTTGATGAGTTGGGCCTTTCAGAATGACGAGATCACACTCGTAATGTCATAGAAACATTCCCAAGCCATAACGCTATCTCCTGTTTGCAAGGGCTTTTGCTTTCAGGCTTTCCACACTGTACTTAATGAGTTCGAATTTTCTCATGGAGCATAAAACGCGAATCATCTGAAAGAGGTACCTGTTGCGACTCAGTGGACTTCCGGTTTCGGTAGTGGCGCGCAAGCTCCAGCCCTCGTCGCCAATGAACAGCAGTCTGCATGAGTGCATGAACCAGGCGCCTGCTTCTTAGGCCCATATACAGGGTGTTACAAAAAGGTACGGCCAAACTTTCAGGAAACATTCCTCACACACATAGAATGAAAATATGTTATGTGGACATGTGTCCAGAAATGCTTACTTCTCTTCAAATCACATTAATCATGGAATGGAAACACACAGCAACAGAACGTACCAGCGTGACTTCAAACACTTTGTTACAGGAAATGTTCAAAATGTCCTCCGTTAGCGAGGATACATGCATCCACCCTCCGTCGCATGCAATCCCTGATGCGCTGATGCAGCCCTGGAGAATGGCGTATTGTATCACAGCCGTCCACAATACGAGCACGAAGAGTCTCTACATTTGGTACCGGGGTGGCGTAGACAAGAGCTTTCAAATGCCCCCATAAATGAAAGTCAAGAGGGTTGAGGTCAGGAGAGCGTGGAGGCCATGTAATTGGTCCGCCTCTACCAATCCATCGGTCACCGGATCTGTTGATGAGAAGCGTACGAACACTTCGACTGAAATGTGCAGGAGCTCCATCGTGCATGAACCACATGTTGTGTCGTACTTGTAAAGACACATGTTCTAGCAGCACAGGTAGAGTATCCTGTATGAAATCATGATAACGTGCTCCATTGAGCGCAGGTGGAAGAACATGGGGCCCAATCAAGACATCACCAACAATGCCTGCCCAAACGTTCACACAAAATCTGTGTTGATGACGTGAGTGCACAATTTCGTGCGGATTCTCGTCAGTTCACACATGTTGATTGTGAAAATTTACAATTTGATCGCGTTGGAATGAAGTCTCATCCGTAAAGATAACATCTGCCATGAAATTAGGATTGACACATTGTTGGATGAACCATTCGCAGAAGTGTACCCGTGGAGGCCAATCAGCTGCTGATAGTGGCTGCACACGCCGTACATGGTACGGAAACAACTGGTTCTCCCGTAGTACTCTCCATACAGTGACGTGGTCAACGTTACCTTGTACAGCAGCAACTTCTCTGACGCTGACATTAGGGTTATCGTCAACTGCACGAAGAATTGCCTCGTCCATTGCAGGTGTCCTCGTCGTTCTAGGTCTTCCCCAGTCGCGAGTCATAGGCTGGAATGTTCCGTGCTCCCTAAGACGCCGATCAATTGCTTCGAACGTCTTCCTGTCGGGACACCTTCGTTCTGGAAATCTGTCTGGATACGAACGTACCGCGCTCGGCTATTGCCCAATGCTAATCCATACATCAAATGGGCATCTGCCAACTCCGCATTTGTAAACATTGCACTGACTGCAAAACCACGTTCGTGATGAACACTAACCTGTTGATGCTACGTACTGATGTGCTTGATGCTAGTACTGTAGAGCAATGAGTCGCATGTCAACACAAGCATCGAAGTCAACATTACCTTCCTTCAATTGGGCCAACTGGCGGTGAATCGAGGAAGTACAGTACATACTGACGAAACTAAAATGTGCTCTAACATGGAAATTAAGCGTTTCCGGACACATGTCCACATAACATCTTTTCTTTATTTGTGTGTGAGGAATGTTTCCTGAAAGTTTGGCCGTACCTTTTTGTAACATCCTGTATAGCCACGTTCGCTAACGGTCGCTGAGGAGACAATATTGGTAACTGCTTCGTTCATATCGGCGTTCAGTTGCTCAACAGTTTTACATCTAATCGCACTGCACATCTCTGCAGCTAATGCTCACCACGGTCATCTGTGGTCTGTGGTGCACCGTAGTTACCTCGGCGAAGATTTTCGATAGCGCCATTCAACACACATTGTATACTCGTATTCCAAACACGTCGGCACGCAAACATTTTGCAGACATGTCCGTTTCGGAGATGATGCCACCCTTGGCCCGAAAGCCAATAATCACGCCCTTTTGGACATCGGATAAATCGCTGTGTTTCCGCATTACGACTACACTGCTTCCTGCAACGCCACAGCATATTTCGTTGCTCATGCTGCCACCTGTCGTGTTGAGTGGTCGCTGCACATTGACGTCTAACATCAACAGGAGTCACATTAATGTGAGCGCACCCTGTGATACCGTAAGGGCCCTACAAAAAAAGAGGTAAAATTGCATAGTTAGCATTGTCTTGTGCTGTGAAGTACCTAGTTTATTTGTTGTGAAGTGAATATTGAACCAATATCCGGACGGTTGCGAGAACTACTAAGAACGCGAAGAAAGTACTTTCATGATATGTTTAGGCATCTGTGTCTCAATTTTAGTGTCATAGACGCATGGTTCGATGTAATAAGTATGTGTGTGGTGGGTGAAGATGTGAAGAAGATGTTCATACATTCGTTTCACCGATTGTAGCCTCCACCCCATTGTGTAACATGTTGATGACGGCATTTGCGAGAAAATATAGTTATTATTTCTGGGAGTAGCTCGGAAATTTAATATTACGTAGGTGACAACAAGCGGAAATGGACAGCTGGCCATTAAACGTGATACACCGTGGATGCGGCACTCGATAAACGTCACGTTGTGTCCTACATGCTTGGTAATGCAAGTGATCAGCATTGCCGTAGAGCCACACGAAGTAGATAGGAGAAACACCATTTACGTTCTGTGTATGAACAGCGGGTTTCTTATTCAGAAATCGCCTTTGAGTATGGTTCGTTAGTAAGAAGATCATGTTAAGCCTTCTTTAAGATGGGCAAGCTTCTTTCAGCACTTGTCGGAATTAGACAGTGGCATTATAGGGACCTACTGAGAGTACAGTTTATCGTTCCGCGATTCTGCTGCTGGTCAAAGGCAGGATACCACTGAAGTCATGCGAATGTAGAATTGATGGATTCAAGAGGGCCATACTTAGCATCATACAGAATACCATACGTTTAGCTCCCGAGAAGACAGGATTGTTGGTCGCTCGGCTATTCAGGATCATATAGCTTCTTCTCCTACCTTTAGTTCGGAGACGGGATTTTTTGCAGCAAGCTATGTACCAACGCCAACAACGCAGCGATATCTGGAGCATTATGTACTGTCCGCCCGACGAAGACTGTTGCAGCTGACATTGAATTGGTAGTAGAGAGCACGTCGACACTGGTGTGTCTAACTCGCTTGTCGGTTAACACTTCGCACGTAGGAACTGGTTTCTTCCTGTCAACTGCACTCAGCGTCGCTTTCGAACAATTCGTTGTCCCCGGACGGCCGTAATAAATAGTCATTTCAGTTCAATTGTTTGGCACGAGTTGTGCAGAGAACGCGGGTATTTCGTTATCACCTTTGTGCATTTGTTGCTTTCGAGTCGCTATCACGTCTAACCTCTTCAGTCAGTGGGTACACGTAAGTGTACTTCGAGTTTTCACTTCATGATGTTAATGAACGGCTTTCACCTCCTCAAGACCTTTTATGACACAATCGTGTAGGTTTCAGACTGTGCTGATAGATTGCACTACAATCCGCTGAGCAGGCCGGTGTGGCCGTGCGGTTCTAGGCGCTTCAGTTTGGAACCGCGTGACCGCTACGGTCGCAGGTTCGAATCCTGCCTCGGGCGTGGATGTGTGTGATGTCCTTAGATTAGTTATGTTTAAGTAGTTCTAAGTTCTAGGGGACTGATGACCACAGATGTTGTCCCATAGTGCTCAGAGCCATTTCAACCATTTGAACAATCCGTTGACACTGCCACTTACCATATTTGAAATATACGGTTCAGGCGAGTGACTGCCCACAGCGCGCATGAATTTCAAAATAATACATTATATCATACATCAGATTCGCTTTATTTGTTGCTTTTAATAATCTAAAAGTCGTGTATATTTGATTGATATATGTTACCACTTGAATTATTTCTTATGTTGACTACAGCAGATTTCGTATTCGAAGTGCACATTAGTGTACTTGCATTTTCTGAGTTCCCTATACAATGTAAGTAGTAGCTTCTTTCATTTTGGTTAAGGAAAACCTCACTATTATATAATGCTTTAGCTATAAGTACACTATGTGATCAAAAGTGTCGCGACACCTAGCTCGCCGCGCGGGATTACCTGAGCGGTCTAAGGCGCTACAGTCATGGACTGTGCGGCTGGTCCCGGCGGAGGTTTTAGTCCTCCCTCGGGCATGGGTGTGTGTGATTGTCCTTAGGATGATTTAGGTTAAGTAGTGTGTAAGCTTAGGGACTGATGACCTTAGCAGTTAAGTCCTATAAGATTTCACACACATTTTGAACACCTAACTGAAAATGACTTAGAAGTTCGTGGAGCCCTCCATCGGTAATGCTGGAATGCAGTATGGTGCTGGCCCACCCTTACCCTTGATGACAGCTTCCACTTTCGCAGGCATACGTTCACTCAGGTGCTGGAAGTTTTCTTGGGGAATGGCAACCCATTCTTCACGGAGTGCTGCACTGGCACGATGTCGGTGTTCCAAAACATCCCAAAGGTGTACTGTTGGATTCAGGTCGGAACTCTGTGCAGGCTAGTCCATTACAGCGCTGTTTATGTCGTGTAATCACTCCGCTACAGGCCTTGCATCACGAACAGTTGCTCGATCGTGTTGAAAGATGCAATCGCCCTCCCCGAATTGCTCTTCAAGTGCGGGAAGCAAGAAGGTGCTCAAAACATCAATGTAGGCCTGTTGCTGTGATAGTGCCACGCAAAACAACAAGGGGTGCAAGCCTCCTCGATGTAAAACACGACCACACCATAACGCCACTGCCTCCGAAATTTACTATTGGCACTACACACGCTGGCAGATGACGTTCACCGTTTATTCGCCATACCCACACCCTGTCATCGGATCGCCACATTGTGTACCTTGATTCGTCACTCCACACAACGTTTCCCGCTGTTCAATCGTCGAATGTTTACGCTCCTTACACCAAGCACATTTACTGGCGTGATGTGTGCCTTATGAGCAGCCGCTCGACCATGAAATCAAAGTTTTCTCACCTCCCACCTGACTGTCGTAGTACTTGTAGTGGATCCTGATGCAGTTTGGAGTTCCTGTGTGATGATCTGGACAGATGTCTGCCTATTACACATTACGACCCTCTTCAACTGTCGGCGGTCTCTGTCAGTCAACAGACGAGGTTGGCCTCGCTGTACATGTCCCTTGACGATTACATTCCACTATCACACCTAAAACAGTGGACCTAGGGATGTTTAAGAGTGTGGAAATCTCGCGTACAGACGTATGAGACAAGTGACATCCTCTCACCTAACCACGTTCGAAGTCCGTGAGTTCCGTGGACCGCCCCATTCTGCTCTCTCACGATGTCCAATGACTACTGAGGTCGCTGATACGGGGAACCTGGTAGTAGGTGGCAGCACAATGCACCTAATATGAAAAACGTATGATTTTTGGGGCGTCCGGATACTTTTGATCACACAGTGTAACTTGACCTTAAGAAACAGACTGTCATAGCGTCAGCACTTAATGTATGTTATTATTTGCAGTTATCAGCAATGAATAAATACGTAGTATGCTGGAGGAGAGTGATTTCAGTCTGCTACTATGTTATCCTGCTGTGTTGAAAGTATGCCGCAAGGTACCTGTAAGTAATGATCAGGTGCTCAAAAAAATGTAGGTCAAATAATGGAACGAACGGTGGCCTGTCTAATTGTTTAAACATTATATAGATTTAACTATTGTTAAAATTTAGATTATGTATTAAAGATTTTGTACGAAAGAAGGAGTACCAAAATGTAATAGTCAATCCCTAATAAAATTTATTTTGAACTGAGCTAATGAGCTCTCTAGCTATGGCTGAATGGGAGAGTTCTGACAGTTCTGGATCTGATGATAATACGCCCAAGAGAAGAAATGTTCTATCCCAGCATAGGAACCTAAATCAGTATGACTAGATTGATCACCTTCCCCAATACGCATAGGTGAAAAATTTCTCTAAATGTTGTTATGAATGGTGCAGAGCCCTGTGCAAGAAGTGCAACATGTATATGTGTATACTACGTCTTAAGATTTCGACAGAACTTGGTTAAATGGAGGTTATGCTGTTACGTGAGTTTGGACTGATAACGAATGAGAAGGTTTGGCACTCCCCTACTACGAAGATGGTAGAACAGTTCTTTTACAGGCTGGTACCTATCATGGCTTTATTCCTGGCTGTCAGCCGATTTTCACATGGGATAACATCGGAGAACTATGAAGAAAAGAGTCACGAAATATTTTTAACTGATTCGAAAATACTCTAATACCCAGTTTACATACCAAATCAGTAATTACCTCAACAATGCTCAAAACTCCTCCGTTGTAATGGATTAGGCTCCATCCCGTCATCTCGAGAAGAAGGCATTATTCAGCTGATACGGCATCACAGAGATACTGAGAATGATACACCGAAAGAAAAGTAGAAATACTAGAACTGGAGTCCTTTCATGAGCCACAGTTCATGACATACTTTATCGACAATGCAGTTTATAAATACGGGCATAGAGCCATAAGACTACCACCTTATTACCGTCACTATGGATATAATTTTGATAGAAGTGAAAGGAAATGTTGCACGCGAAAGTAAAAAGATTACTCTGAGTGACGTTGAGTAAGTAGCTTTTGAGGGCCCTTGAAAATATCGCCGAAATGTGCTAGAGGGCTGCTTTGATGTGTAAAAAGTAAGGGACGAAGGGCTGAATAATGAATGTTTCTCGATGACAGTATGACTTAACTTATAATTGCTTCCAGCTGGTCATACACTTTGGAAAGTGACTCGGAAATGAATTCTATCTATCATCCTTCGGGCAACTCAGCAGCCTATCAATCCGTGGAAGTAACACACAAAAAAGTTTCTTTACTTGTTAACATTAAGCTTTATTACTACGTGGCGAATGCCAATCCAGACTGTTTATCAGTTGGTGACATACAAAATTGATAAGGCTTTCGTGGCCACTTGTTGACAAAGTGCCTATTGGCTCCTGTCTCGGGTTCTTCGGCAGACGTTCATCTAATGATTTTACTGACGTTTCGCCAGCACGAGTGGCTGGCATTGTCAAAGCTTCACTTTCCATTGCCGGTGTTGAACTGGAGCCGAGTTCGTGGCCGCGGACTATAAGCACCTGGCGCGCCAACGTCCGAGGGCTTCTCCGCGGTCATTTCCGGTGCGGTTCTCCTCTTGCTATCTGCGACGGTCGTTCGCTGCAGTACGGGAAGCCAGGATCCGTTTACCTTAAGGCTTTCTTGTTGAAACTGTTCGCGTGTTTTTGTATTTCTACAGCTTCTCTGAACAAGCGCGTGTGACAGTGCTTCTCTACAGCCAGAACTTCCGCGTCGGCGAATTTTACTACGTAGTCGGTCTCACTCAGTGCGTGCTCTGCCATGGCCGATTTCTCCACCTGCCCCAACCTGCAATGTCGCTTATGCTCTTTGATCCTGGTGTTAATTGATCTTCCAGTTTCAACAATCAATGCGGGAAAATTGAAATAGCTGCCCTTGTTGCATATCAAATTCGCTATAATTCAAACACTAGTGAAAGATGTGGTGTCTTACGGCAGACAAAATATATAAACCACAAAAGCAACATTTGCAGAGCTATTCTTAAAGGACAGAACAGAGAATGAAACCATTACCAATTCAGCGTAAGAAATGTTATAAATTAGTACAGCTACGCCTAACACATACTATCCCTAACTGCTTAAAGCAGTGGTTGCAATTTCCCGATGAATTAACGAGGGAATACTTCGACCAAGTGCGAACGAGTAAGGGTGTAACGAGTACTTGTACACCTACATACAGTCATCAAAGTTCCCGCAAATGGGCAATATTAACAAAATTAGTAACACAACATATTACCAAATTAGTAATACAACGCTACAGTATCACCTAACTGTCAGAATATGTTAACTATAGTCTATTAGGTTTGCCCAAAATTAAGAGCTTTCAGAGGAGTTTGAACTTAGATTTTCACATCATGACTAGAGACGTAAGGGCAGTTAATGGGTTATGAAATCGGTATACTTCGTCGAACACAAAGCAAACATCGTGGCAGAAAAGAATGAAATTGTAAATCCCATGATTCATTGTATCTTCCAGTTCTGGACCTATTTAAACAAAATATTACGTCCATGATTGTGTACGATGTAGTACGAAGTGGACATTGTCAAATGGAGTTCCACAGAAGTTCCCGTGGCAGTAATGACTCTAGTCCCTTCGTAGGGCTTAAAGTATTATTCACGTTTTCGTCATATACGGTTTATGCCTTGAACGTGAATTCTGGGACACTGCATGTCGTGTGGATTCCCCTGTGGTTATTTACAGGCACATTAAGAATAGAATAACTGCCCCAAAAAGAAACGACGAGAAGGGGAAAACGAGGAATACGATGGAGATGTGAGCTCCAATCTTGTGATGGACCATCATGGCAACAATAGTATGTTACACAGAATGGTGGGAGAAGTCTTGGGAAGCCTTTGAACAATAGCAGAACTACAGTTTCTAGTAACAAACATAACAAATAAACGTAGATGCACAAACGAATACACCACAAGATGTCATTACCGATGCCCTCAGTTCAGTTCGAACCATTGACCTCCGCTTAAGTGCAATAAGCTCCTCATGTTGACTGTGGATGGATGTCTGGAACTGAAGTGTTTTCAGAGGTGTTTATGGCTTGTATCAGACGTAGCAAATTGATTCTATTTGACTTACCTCTTTTGTCATGCTTATAATGTCGAAGGCATTTAATGAAATTTTATTTGATCACAAGGCCTGTAATCCAATGTAAGCCTAGCTGCAGCTGCACAGGATTCAACGAACACATGCCGTGTCCCGATGAAATGCCTTACTATCCACAACAGCGTGACATGCATTATATATATGTCAACTGTAGCTGTTTCCAGTACACCTGAATCTCTTTGCTTTTGCTTAAGAAATCTATGATTGACACTCTCGCGCTACAGTGCTTCAACCTTGGACCAGATTCGAACTTGATACCTCCTTCTTTTCACCTTAGTTCCATATGCAATAAGAGGTTGGCTAGATAGACTTTTTTCTATATAACTTTTAAAGACATCAGACTAAGACACATGTGTGTTATAGCCACTAACTACTATAATTAGCAACTTCAAAGTACAGTGACCAATTACTCATTCAAATTGATGCAAGGTTCTTAAGAATTGTTTCTCAAATTTTTGGTCAGGGACAAACACAGACGAACATAAGACATAATAGCCCACGGCCCCTGATGAAGCGTCTCTGTGTTGACCTACGCATACTCCACAGGCTGATGCCACATAGGTTTATGTGCAACCACGAAGCGGCAAGTTTGTCACCTTAGCGTTCCTTTTGACGGCGTCAGCACAAGAGCGGTTAGCAGAAATAACATCGCTGGCAGT